>NC_138051.1:19402365-20002365 GCF_964194185.1 Rhinolophus hipposideros | reverse complement strand
GATGAGAAATTATGTGTGTTTTTTAAATGGCATTAACATACTAAGTTCTGTCCATATCTCATATGGATTAGATCAGTGACATCCTCTTGGAGTGAGTGGCCTAGACCATTGACCTCCATAAAAATTATCTTCTTCTGTATTCTCCCCCAAAATCTTTTACCCAAAAAACAAAGGGAAATCCGCTTTATCACATTGACAATCAGGTAGAATCATTGATCAAATAGATAATTATAAGGCCCTTGAACGTTGCTGAAAGGAATATGAAGAAGTTTAAAATGTGGCTTAAAACTTCAGTGGAAAAACAAGATATGAACAAATTAAAATTGAAGAGGTGATACAGAACCAGATGTGATGATTGAGTGCTAGATGACTCAGTGCTATGGAGTCAGAGGAAGGAAAGAATGTGTTGTGGAGGAAAAGAGGAAGACATGGGACTTGACTAGACTAGGATGCATGAGTAAAATCAGAATCAGCTGGTAGAAAGGCATCCAGATGGGGAGAACCATGTGAGCAATTTCTAGAGACGGAGATGGACAAGACATTTTGGGGGACAGCAAATAAGTGAAATGCAAACAAGAATTTTCATAGAGATAAGTGGGAAATCCTTTAATGTAAGTGGACTGGGGAGTCTTAAGTGCCAGTCAACCTTGTTTTGAGGGGAATATAATAATCCTTTCAGGGTGTTTTGAGCCAGGGAATAAGACAGAGATGCTAATTTGGGCCAAACTGGCTATGCTCTCAAACCTCCATGTTTTACAAATATTAAAACCTCTATCTCAAATCTCATTTCTCCCAGCAAATTCTTCAAAAATTAACTCAGCCGTGCGATAACTTGGTAGACTTAACCTAGGAAAACTTTGTTCCTCCCTCTTCTGCGTTCCCACAGTGCTAAAGACACAGGTCCTGGAAGATAAAGCTTGTGGTGACTTTCTCTATACCTTCCTCTTCCTGGATGGACCTTCTCTGCAGATTGTATGCCCCTTTGAGAGCAAATTAAATAGCCCCTCTTATCATTTATTAAGTGTTTGCTCTGAACCAGGCATGGTACTAGATGCTTTCCATACATTAACATATCATCTCTAATCCGCTCAACCATTCAGTAAGGTATATGTTACATCCATGTTGGAGCTGAAGAAATTAAGGTTTGCCACATAGCTATTACATGGCAGTAATATTGGCCTCCAAAGCCCATTCTCTTTGCCTCTACTGGTGATGTTTCCATCTTTTAAAGACTTAACAGCACCTATCATCATGCATGACACATGGAAAATGCTCAGTGCACGTTTGTGAATGAATGAAAGAAAAAGCATTAGGGAATAGTTTCAATAGGTAGAAAAATGTAAGATCCAGAAATGTTCAGTTGAATGCAAAGAACCTTACTGCTGCCATCCACCAGTGCACGGTCCGGGGAGACTGCAGGTCCAGCCAGCCACGAGTCCATCCTTCTGCTGTGGGCCAGGGCCTCAGGAGTCTTCACAAGCCTCCCACCTTCCCTCACCTCCCAGGCTGTACGTTCCTCTTCAGTACAATGATGAAATTGGACAAGGGGACTTTTAAGGTTTCCCCTACCTTTTGTTTTCTAAGGTCTGAGAAATTAGCATGTTTAAATGTGAATTCACATGAAAAGACAAATGACCACTGCTCCTTACTTTTACCCATCTTGGGAGTTTTTACAACTTAAAAGGGGCACGTATCATTGGAGGCCATTCTTTATTTGGCAGAATACTGGGTAACATAGGAATATTTGTGGGCAGAGATGCTACCTAGCAGGTCGGTCCCGCTCCATGGACCCCCCCAATATTGACTTAGGTGCCCTAACCATAGCATCCTATTCATAGCATGCCACCCTACCTCTGTCTGAACACACCTCACGTCACATCAGAATTATTTATTTTCTTGTATGTTTTGCCCATTAAACTAGGGTATCTTCAAGGGCAAAAATCTGTCTTTTATCTCTGAATGCCACATTTCTGGCACCTAGTCAGAGCTAAAAGTCTTCGGTTGAGTTAGTGAATCTATTTATATACTCTTAAACACATCTTTAAAAAAAAAAAGCAGAGGGTTGCTTAGGATCAGCTGCTCCCACTCATTAAATACCCTTATGTTCTCTCAGAAAAGATGAAAGGATCCTTCCTAGAACTCTATGAATCTTTCCTCTGTCACCCGCCCCCCACACACACCACCTGCTTTTCTGCTTCTGCGATTTGAGGGACCCCAGATCCAGACTCTGCCTCCCCTACATCCTGCCTAGGAAGAAGCATGAACCTTCTTTAGGACTCGGCCCTGAGAAAGCCTCACTGAGGATGAATGGGCCTTACCTCAACACAGTGGCCTCCGAGCGGCTCAGGGAAAATCGGAGGATTTTTAGCCTAGATTTTAATCCTTCATTTCATTAGTGGGTAAAAGCCATTCCAAAATGGCTGAAGACCTTGTCTTTTTTCCAATGTAAACTGTAACTGGTGTTTCATGGTGAAAGGAAAAAGAGGAACGTGGGACAGCAAGAGGAGATGACACAGGAGGGCATCCTGAAAACAATATGAAAATGGGCTTAGGTTCCAGAGGGAAGGTCAAAGAAACCTATTCCATTTGCCTGAGTCCTTCTGAAAGGCGAGAAGAAATCTTGTTATTCCATGTGACCCATCGGAAGTTAGGAAAAATACCTATTTTCCTTTTAGTTTTTCCTCAAAGGTAATTTTCTTTGGAGCTATGCCTGATCGATGACAGTGTCAGAATCTAGAACTTTACAGTGATCATGGAGCAGTAGTTTTGCTTTCATTCCGTTTTGAATCCTTTATTGTAAAATATATGTCTTATGCCTCATTCGCTATAAAATCTATTTTATTCTTGTACTTAATTAATGATCACTTTGACCATTTGTGGCAAGTGGCCAAAAATTTATCTTCTCTGTCGTTGTTTTTTTTAAACTACCAGTGTTTGAGAAAAGCAGATCAGCTAAAAACATATCAATCTGCCATACCTATTAATAAACTGGAGAAATTGGCTATGATTTCTTCTTAAATTATACATTAAGGGCTTCACAAAATATCATTTATTTTGAATACTGAGATTATATGGTGTGAAATGCAAAGTTAAAATATATATTTGTGAGTTAGATCAGAACATATGCACATAACATTTATAAATTACTTTATGTTTGATAGTGATTAAAATGAGAGAGAAAAACAGAAAGGAAAGAAGGAAGAGAGGAAGAGAGAGGGAGGAAGTCAGGAGGAGGGGAGGAAAAAAAACGTTGAAAACTAAACTTTTTCTTCAGTCACATTTGTAAATAGATTTTAAGGGATTCCAACATTGAGTCCTATGTAAATAGCAAGAAATATTTATGCTAAATGTGAAAGATTCATTAGTAACCTTCCGTTGTTGCCAAAATAGAGGTCTAACATTACTTTCTTTCCCAAAGAGCTTGATTTTGGTGAACAAGGAAGCTTAAGAGAAACTGACTATTCTAGGCCTTTCAGAATCTTTTATGACTTGGCTTCTCCTTTGAGACTAAAGTCCTGCAGCCTATGATATCAGAGTTTAACTTGCAGCTCATAAATATGAAAAGTGCAGTTTGTCACTGGTATTTGTTTTACACTTACAAATTAGGAGACGCATTTACTGTAAATATAGTTAGCATCCAGAGGTTTCAAAGCTAAGAATATTCACGTTTGAAATGTCTTTGCCTTATTTATGCTGTGGCTACCACATTTGTATAAACAGAAAATTACTCCATTCATGCTTTATTACTTCTTCTTTTGTACCACAGCCTTGACCCCAGTCATCATAAATTGAGAAATAGTGGGGAACTAATGGAGACAGATGGGAATATGGCTTGCCATTTACTCAAATTGGTAAAGTAATTAACCTCAAGGTGCTGGTTTGCAAGAAAAATTGTTGGAATATCTCAGGACGTCGGTATACAGGCTCCTGCTTTAACCAGTTCTGACAACTGCATCATAAACTAGACTTATTCTGTTCAATTGACCTGTCAACGTCTTGAGCCCAAATAAAGATTTGTATTACAATGCACTTGCTGAGAAGTGGGAGAACACATTGCTGTTTCTTTTCAAACGGGTTACTGTTCTCTTCCTGCTAGATAGGAACTAGACTGTCATATATTCATTCTTCAGCCATTATATTCCTCAGAAATCTTCCGTTACTGATTGTGTGACAGCTTCATGACAGCAGATGGTAGTCATTTGGCTCCAGAAAATGAAATGAAAAAACATGGGCCAGGCTGGCTGGGCTCATTTAGAACGGCAGTGGACAGAGGCCAGATCTAGGTTTCATTTATCGGGGGATGTCCTGTAATGAAGCCAGAGTTGTGTTGGTGATATGTTGTTCCCTACAGATTGGGGGGTGGGACTGGATTTCTGCAGATTATTATATAAATCAAAGGTGGTCTTGTGAATAGGGTCATTTGACCAAACTATAGTATATTCCTTTTGAAAGCTGACAGATTTCATTTGTTCCAAACAGGCTTTTCTCTGTGTGTGTCCCTGTTTTTCTCTGCCTCCCCTTCACTCTTTCCTAGGAATTAAGTTTAGATTCCTCTTTTACATATTATCAGCTGTGAGCTGTTTTCATAACATTGAGTTTAACCTTTAGGGCACTATAGCTTCCTCATATTCAGATGACTAACTAGGAGAGGTTTGATTCATTTGAGCTTGTATGGTTGTTCATTTCATGTGTTTCACTTTGCAGTTGAAGCAGTGATAATAATAATAATAATGATGATAATGATAATAATAATGATGATGATGATAATAATCTCTTTGTGATATTACCATCAAATTTACTAGGAGGCATATATCATGGGAACATGAAGAGTAGTTTTCACCTAAAGTAAATCTATCCATTCATGATAGAAAACTAAAAATGTTTCATGGCATCTCAAGTTGAAGAAAACTCAGTTGATCCAGAAACATTTAAAAACCCTGAATTGTCATGCTGGCTTTCCTCATGCACACACCTGTGGAAAAAATACTTACAAAATGAGCAAACCCTAACTTATTAATTCCACTCCTGGAGGACAACAGTTGCTGGAGAGTCCCATGGCTCTGGAAGCTGTGTCAGGCACAGAGGATGGAGGCCTTCTAGCCACAGGTGTCCTCTGAGCTGGCCAGCTCTGGTCTTTGAACCTTGTGGTGATTATCTGAGAAGACACAAACGTGTCTATTCTTTCAAAGGATAGACGCATAGCTGCCTTGAATGAGACTTTTTTTGTGTAGCTCTATTTAGAAGAAGAGGGACTAAATAATTTCTTGTTTGTTGTCTTCAAATTTTATTTTTTGGAAGCCTACCTGAAAATTCACAGAACTCTTTATGTAAAAAAATATATCCATGCATTCTGCAGTGTTGCCTATATGTTGAATCTAGCTTCTCTTAATTTTCTTGTAATCTTTGAGATTAAAAAAGTACTTCAAGCTAAGACTAACTAGAGGTCAGGTTCACTCAAATGCTGTGATTTGTTGAGTGCATATGAAGTCCCTTCTCTTGAAGAGTGGGTTATTACTGTTGAACTCAGTAGGGTGCATGCTTTCCCCGCTCTCCCAGAAATCTTCCCATGAGGCTAACACATTCATCTTGACCTGAATCTCTTTTATTCTGAATGTTTCCTAGTCCTTAAGTGCCTTTTCCAAAGAACTAATCCTCACATTCCAGTTATCCTGCCCAGAAGTCTTCAACCCATTCTCTGCCTATGCCCCACAAAAGACTGGTGTTCTCACCCTACTAAATATGTCTGTCTTTCTTTGACTTTGCTCCTAATAATTTTGGTTTCACATAATAATTGTGTGAGTGTGTATGTGCGTGTAGATAGTTTTGACATGTCAACAAGCTATTTCCATCTGATCAAGCATCTAAAATCTAGTGCTTAACAATTAATGTAAAATCTCTCAAGACAAGCAGTAGACTTTGAAGAAAATGCCATGAAATTCAAAGTGGCCATCTGTATACTGGCCCCTAACGTATGAATTCCAAAATTATATTGTTGTATGTTAAGCTCCAAAAATACTTATATACTTATACTTTATAGTTATAAAAAATAACTTGATGCATTTTTTGGTGCTGAGACTTTATCATTAGTTAACCTCAAATTAAAGGCTACGTAGGTGACAACTGATGGGAGTTTTCAAATTTGTGTTTTGTGGCTGATGACTGCAGAATCTAAAATGGTTGATGACTTCACAGATTACGTCAAAAATGCTTTCTTATGGCTGCGCCTATTTCCATCATTAAATTAATCATGAGTTAATGTGTGATTGTTAAAGAAAACACAAAGCAGCATTTTGCAGTGATAGCTAATGGATTATCATGGCATTAAATATTTTCCTCCTGGCAGACATAACATTTTATAGTTTGGCTTTAAAATGAAGGATATTTTACATACAATGCAATTTCATTCAGTTATTTCTCAGACATTGGCACCTCTATTGGCTAGTTCAAATTTTATGTCATCAGTAGACGAGAGTACATTTAACTTTTTGCAAGCTCTTATTAGGCAATGTTTTTAGCAGGCACTAGAAGCCATGGAAAGTGAAAATAGGCTCAGTCTTACATGGGCAGCTTTCCATATTTTTACATGTCCATGTGCCTGTGTGTTAGGTTTATATATCTGAATTTATTTGCTCCCCAACCTATAAGAGGTTGAACAGTTTAAACCCATTTGTTACCTGAATTGTTTTCTCCTGTTTTAAAACATTTCAATTTATAATCATACAAGAAGAACAGATGTAAGAGTTGTAATTTAATCATTTTATTGCGATCTTTGTATATTTTGAAGAATTAGGTATTGTACTCATGGGAAGTCATATTTTATGCCTAGTTGGAAAAATGAATAATGTAATAATATGCAAAATGTAAAGTTTTAGAACTTCACTACTGTGTAAGGCATATAAACTAATGATCTGGTTAAGGTCCCCTGTGCACCATAATAAATATGGACTAAATTTGTCATTATAGCTTTAGACAGAGGTTTCAGGCAACAGATTTAATTAAATCCTTTTTTAATATTCATACTTCTAAACTGCATAATTTCCTTCTACTGTAAAACTGAGTGCTATATTAAAACAAACAAAAACGGCAGATTACTAAATGGATATTAGCGTGAAGTCAATAAGCATTTAATTCTGGAGAGAACTCTGAGGAGAGAGAAAGCTTTGTGGAGCTTGCTCAGGAGATCTTGACTCAGATCCCTAACGCTTATTCACAGAGGCTTTCTTCTGTTTTCATGCTGACTTTTGTAGGGGAGGTTAATTAGTTATTTGTAGAATTCATGAAGGACACAAGGGCAACTCAAGAAAGCCTTTTGTTAGCCATTAAAGAGTGATGATTATTGAAAAATATAATTCGGACTCTATGAGGAATGCGTTGATGACATTGAGGAAGTCTAGAATATCTAGATACTGATAGCTTTTAGGAAGATTAAATAAGGTTCATTATCCTGTAAGGTCTTGTCCCCCCATTACACCTCACCTAGGGACTAGAATCTCCCCCAATAACTGTAGTTTCTCCTCCATGATGTCTGTGCAGAATAAATCTGGATGTTTATGTTCCTTTATTGGTGATTAAAAGAATCAGTGTGAATATTTTCATGGGAACATTTCTTCTATGGAGAGTCATATTATGTGCAAAATAACTAAATATTGAATTTTGGGGAGGATTTTCTGATGTGTCATTAGCTGACTTCATGATCATCTTTGTTAAATAAGCATATCAAGCTCCACTCCCCCAAGGTCAAATTGCCAGTGGAATATGTGAGTCTGCTTCAAAGCTGATTAAATAGTCCCTTAATAATGTATTTTATCTACCTGTGCTGGATTTTATCTATCTATCTATCTATCTATCTATCTATCTATCTATGTATCTATCTATCTATCTATCTATCATCTATCTATCTCTCTCCACATTTTTCTGCCCTTTAACCAATCCCTTCTCCCCCAAATTATGAGTTCTGTGTCTTTATCATCTGTCTCTATGTGGCACCTATCATTGGTGCTTGGCACAGATTTGGGATCTACAAATGTTGACTAAATGGACTTTTATATAGAATCAATAGCATTGTAAATTTTTGTCATAAATAACCATATGAAGCAGCTAATCGGACCTCCAAATTGTATAGATTAGAAAACTGTGGACTAAAGAGAGTTTAGTTGACTTTCCCATTGTTATATAAAGAAAAATGACTAGTTAAGGATGACAGAGGAAGTGGTGTCTACTTTGTTGGACACAACAAGACCTATAAAGAAAATAATTCATATTCTCTGTCCTAAAGTTGCTCACCAGTCCATTAATAAAGCATTAAATATAAGCACAGAAACAAAAACAATTCAAAACAGCATAAGATTGAACACCAAAACATATACTTTACAGTTAGACCATCTAAACCATTAAGTAGGTGGGAAAAGAACAATGGAAGTTGACCTATCTGGGAAAGGCTTCGTGCGCAGTGATATGATTTTAGCTGGACCTTGAAAAATAGTAGAGGTGAGACCATGAGCACTGTGTTCTGGTGTAAGCTCTGATTTTTTCCAGAAGGTTCTAACAGAAGCTGTGAGAGAACAGAAGCATACGATGCTTCTACCCCATCCAGCCCCTCTCCCGGCCCCAGTGGCTGGAACCCAAAGAAAGAAGTGAATACCTTCTCTCCTTACTGTATGGATCCAGTTCGGAGAAACAGACTATCCTCTCTGAATTTATGTCGTGAAACAAGTTCACAGTTAATAATATGGTCCCGAAGTCACGAGAAATGGATTCATTTTCATTTTCTAGGACTACCTTTGAAGTTGTTGAGGGAAGATAATTATTTTCCCTCTTCAAAGTATTTTCTCACATCATTTTCCTGGAAATGACAATTGGGCAGTGCCCCAGGTTGGCAAATCCAACCTTAGTTTGATGAATGCAATTCTGAACACAGCCCTTGATGCAGTGTTAGTTTCCATGGCTCAGAATTCAGCTTTGCAAAGTGAATTGTCATATATTTTTGGAAAACCATTTTTTCCTCCAACTTTAAAACCAAAAGAGGAAAAAGATGTGCCAGAATTATTGCAAACTGGAAAGCCAGCTTGGTTTAATTTAATTGGATCGTGTTAATTTTAGTAATGAAATAAAGACATCTACAGCTCTTAATGACAGCTATTCAATTGATTCACTTGCCTAAAAGAGATACAGGTATAGTCTCAGATACCAAACCAAAGGCATCTTCTCTGGGACTAGCTGAATATGTGCTAAACTACTGCAGCTTTGTATACAAAGTAACTTAGTCTGAATATTTTGTCTTAAAAAACTCACCATATTTTGATCATCATAGATGTCTCTTAGAAGCAAACTTCCCCGTAAATTAAAAGAAAACTTGATCTCTTCACATGTATAGTGAGGATGGGGACTTCTACCTCCAACCGAGAGTAACAGAGTCTGGATTTACCTTCCCACTTGAAAAATTTTAAAAAATGGGACAAACTATATAAAACATTGCTTTCCAAATTACTGGAGATCAGAAATGAAGGGGAGCAATACCTCTGAGACAGAAAAAAAAGTTGGTTCTACAATTGCTCCAGCTTACAGTAACAAGGTCCCTGGCAGAGCCTGGAGAATGCTCTGAGTTGAGGAAACAGAGCTGAGAGTATGAGGAGACCTAAATGTCTAGAATGCACCAGCAGAGAAACAGAGATGAGAGAGTTGCAGAGAGAGAGAGAGCACTCCAGAAATTTGTAGAGGGTCGCCCTTAATTATTCAGCTGAGCATTGATCAGTGAAAAAAGCAAGCAAAGATGGGGGAAGAACCATACAAAACGATTAGAGAAAGCAGTGCCCAGCACTCAAAGCATCAAGAAACCAGAATAGAAACCATCAAGACTCACAGAGCATCAGTAAAGGACACAGAAGGATCTTGATTCACTAGTGGAGAATAATTAGCCACGATCTGAGCATTGTTTCAGTGCCACCTACCAAAGGTTAAAAGCAAGACTCAAAAGATCAAATTGTTTCCAAGTTTCTTAACTGCATCCCAGAACAAATCTCAAAAATCTTTATAGGAATGCAAGAATATCCATGACCCCAAAATGTAAAGTTTACAATGTCACATCCAATCAAAAACACCAGACATAGAAAGAAGCAGGAAAGTACAGTGCATAATGAGCAGGTAAATCAATTCATCAAAACCTACGAACAACTGATACAGATTAGAATTGGAAGATAAGGACATTAAAATGGTTATTTTACTGTATTCCATGTGTTTTCGAAATTTAGTGGAGATATAGAAGATATAAAAGAAGTATAAATTTAACTTCTACAGATCAAAACTGTAATGTGGATAAGATTAACAGAAATTAGACATTGCAGAAGCAAATATTAGGAACATTAAAATATAACAATAGAAACTATCTAAAATGAAGGAAGAGAAGGAAGGAAGAGACAGAGAAGGAAGCAGCTTTTAAAAATTAACAGAATCATTAAGCTGGGCAACAACTTTAAGCAGCTTAATATACATGTAAGTGCCTGAAGGAAAGGAGAGGGGAGAGTGGAAAAAGTGTTCAAAGAAGTAATGCCTGAAAAATTTCCAAATTAGATGGGAACTATAAACTCATGCAGAAGCCCAGTGCCCCCCAATCAAAACAACATGAAGAAAACCACACACAGGCATGTTTTAATTAAATTGCTCAAAACTGGTGTCAAAGAGAAAAATTTTAAAACAGCAAGAGAAGCAGCCAAAAAATAGACATTGCACACATTGGAATAAAGATAAGGATGAGAGCAGATTCCTCTTTGGAAACTGTGAAACAACATATTTAACATACGGCAACAAAAAAGCTGTCAACCTAAAAATTCTATACCCAGTGAAATGACACCAGGTATAAATTGTCACAAAAGAATAAAGAGAACCAGAAATGGCAACATGAGTAAATATACAAGATTTTTCTTAATATTTAAATCTCTTTAAAAGCAAACAGACAGCTTGAATAAAAACAGTAGCAATCAAGTATGGGATTTATAGCATATATAAAAATAAAATGCATGAAAAACTAGCACAAATTTCAGGCAGGGAGAAGGGAATACTATTGTAAGGCTTTTTAATGTGAGCTGGTGTACTCTCACTGGAAGGTGGATTTGACAAGTTAAAGATGTGTACTATAAACCCTAAAACAATTACAAAAGTAATACACCAAAGAGTTATAGCTAATAAATCAACAGAGGAAATAAAATAAATGGAATCATAAAAAAAAAGTTAATCCAAAAGAAGGCAGAAAAAGTGGAAAGGGGGAACAAAGAACAGATGTGACAAATAGAAAACAAATAGCAAGATGATGAATATAAACCTAACCATATCAATAATCACATTAAATATACGTAGTATAAATATCCAAATTAAAAAGTAGAGACTGTCTCATTGGACAAAACCAGACCCAATTATATGCTGCCTATAAGAAACACACTTCAAATGTAAAGACAAAATAGATTAAAAGTAAAAATATGAGAAAAAAGATATACCATGCTAATAAAGCTAATAAAAGGGAAGATAGAGTGGCTATATTAATATTAGACAAAGTAGATTTCAGAAGAATATAACCATGGATAAAGAACTTCTTTTATAATGAAAAAATGATCATTTCATAAGAAGACATAACAATCCCAAATATTTATATACTTAATTACAGAGCTTCAAAATATATGAAGCAAAATTGATAGAACTACAAAGAGAAACAAATCCACATTATAGTTGGAGACAACCCTTTGTCATAGGCAGAAAGTCTATAAAGAAGTAGAAGATTTAAGCAGCACTATACCCAACTTGACCTAATTGACATTTATAAAATACTCCACCAGCAACAACATAATGCACATTCTTTTCAAGTGCACATAGAACATTTACCAAAATAAACTATAATCCAGGCCTTAAAACAAGTCTCAATAAATTTTAAAAATATTTAAGTCATGCAAAGTATGTTCTCTGATCACAAGGGAGTTGAATTAGAAGTCATTAATGGAAAGACCTTTAGAAAAGTCCCAAATATTTGGAAACTGAGTAACATGCTTCAAAATACTCATGGTTCAAAGAAGATATCATAAGGAAAATTAAAATGCATTATAAGTGAAAGAAAAATACAATGTATCAGAATTTGCAGGATACCATTAAAGCAATGGTTAGGAGGAAATTTATTGCACTAAATGCCTGTGTTAGAAAATGAGAAAGATTTCAAATTAATGACATCAGCTTCCATCGTAAGAAGCTAGAAATAGATTAAATTCAAATTTTTAAAAATCTGAATTAGCAAAAATAATAATAATCGTGATCAAAGTGTAAAGCAATGAAATAGAAACCAATAGAGAAAAGCAGTGAAACAAAAAGCTTGTTCTATGAGAAAAACAATGAAAACTCTCAGCAAAGTTCAAATAAAATTGAAGTCCCTCAAATTGATAAGGAGCGTTTGCAAAAAACCTGCAACTCACGTCATACATACTTAATGGTAAAAACTGACCGTTCTGCCCCTAATATCAAAAACCAGGCAAGGATGTGAACTTTAATTCAGCATTGACCTAGAGGTTCTAACCAATGTGATAAGTCAAATTAAAAGAAATAAAAGACATTCAAATTGGGGGGGTGGGGAGGAAGTAAAACTATCTTTGCTTGCTCAGAACATGAATCTTACAAAACGTTACTGAGAGAAAGAACACCTAAATAAATGGAGAAGATATACCATTTTTATGGGTGAGAAAAACCTCAGTAATATCAAAGTGCTATTTTTTCCTAAATTCATCTATAGTTTCAATATATTCTCAATCAAAAATTCCAGCAGACATTTGTACAAAATAATAAGCTGATTCTAAAGTTTATATGGAATAATTTCAAGAATTATTAAAAATCTATGGTGATCAAGACGGTGTGATACTGGCATAATGTTAGACAAATATATGAATGGAGTGGACCCCCACGTTTATAGGCAACCAAATTAGCTTTGGCCCATACCTCTCACCACATATAAAAACAAACAAAAATTAACTCAAATTAGATCATAGAGCTAAATGTAAAACCTACAAATATAAAGCTTCTTTAAAAAATTGAGAAAACTTTTATGACCTTGAAGTAGGCAAAAATGTCTTAAATTTGATACTGAAAGCACTGTCTAGAAAAAAAAAACAAAAATGAATTGTACTGTATTGAAATTTAAAACTCCTGCTGTTTAAGTCTAGCAAGTGAAGAGACCAGCAATAGACGGGAAGAAAATATTTGTAAATCACATAACTGAGAGAGACTTTTATCCTGAATACATGAGGAAATCTCAAAACTTAGTACTAAGAAAACAAAATAACCCAATCTAAAAACTGGGCAAAACATTTGAACAACATTTCACCAAAGAAGATACATGAATGACAATGAAACACATAAAAGATGTTCGATATCATTAATCATTGGGGAAATGCAAACTAAAACCACAATGAGATCCCAAGGCACACCTATTAGAATGACTACGTGCTGGCTAGGAGGTGATGGAACAACAACTCTACACTGCTAGTGGGAATGTAAAATGATGCAACCAACCACTTTCAAGAAATAATTGAGCAGTTCCTTAAAAAGCTACAACCTAGTCATTCAACTCCTATGTGTTTATGTACGAGCAAAGAAAGCATATATCCACATGGAGATTTGTACATGAATGTTCATAGAAGCTTTGTTTATAATAGTCAAAAACTGAAGGGTCCAAATGTCCCTCACTAGGTGAATAGAGTATATGTGTAAAATAGGATGCAATCAGCAATAGAAAGGAATCAACTTTTGATACACATTACAACATGAATGAATCTCAAAATAATTATGCTAGGTGCAATAAGCCAGACAAAAAAAGGGCATATATTATGAGTCCATTTATATAAAACTATAGGAAATGCAAATTAGCATGTAGTGACAGAAAGATCAGTAGTTGCCTGGGGATGGGAGTGGTTAAGGAGAGGAGAAAGGAATATATTACAAAGGGGCAATAAGAGACTTGTTCCTTATTTGATGGGTGAAAGTTTTCCAGATATATACGTATGTCAAAACTTGTCAAGTTGGATATATAGTTTATTGTCTCTCAGTTACACCTCTGTGAGATTGTTAGGAATGTTTAATAGTTAACTCACAGATGATTTAGAAGTAGCTCAAGGAATTTGGACAATTGGACATTTTGAATAACATTCTCTTCTCAGTAGTATAGAGTAGGCTATTTCTAACATTCTTTAGGTCTAACTATGAGTTTCAATTTATATAACGGACATTGGATTGCACTCTACTGTCTAGCCTTATATCTGGTTCTGTCTTATTCACTTAGGCAGAACCTTGCATGATTTTATCAGTGTGGTGTGTGTTTATTCATTCCAGAATTAGGCAATATGGAGTTTAAAAATATTGAAAAACAGAAATAAAAGGGCAGTTATAAAGAGTACGCAAATATGGAGACAAATTTCTGAAACAAAGACGAAATATTCAAACATGGTTATTTATCCCTAAGGCTTTTAGTTTTCATTATTTATTTTTTAAAAAATACAGTGAATAAAAAATGGACAGCTTCTGACTCCAGAATGAGGCGTTAAGTTTAAGAGTGAGAGCTATCACTGAAAAATGTGTTCCTCGATTCAGAACTAAAGAGAATATTGCAGAACAGTGTAATGAGGCTCAGAGTTCTCACCTATGTTCAGAGTAATCTCTCGTGGGGCCAGTTATGAGAGCCCAGCTTAGAGGCCTGTTGAAAGGATAATGATCCTGCTACAAATGTTCCATCCCTTTAGTCATTTCCACTGCATGCCTAGATGCAGTCATCCATGTCACAAAGACCTCGGCTGGAATCACCCAGACATGGGGGACGTATGGAACTAAAGAAAAAGCCCTCAAGACCCAAGCCCGTGTCATCCCAGAGCCCACCCTGGATTAATGAGTGTCTTCTGTGACTATAGTATCAATGTCATCGTTACACTATCCATCTTCTAGAAGTTTACAACTGTTTCATTTCATTTCACCACTTACCTTTTCCTGTCTGTAAGTGAATCCCCTTCTATCTCTCATTGAATTATTGTCATCATTAAAAAGAAAAGTTAAGTTTTTTCCTGCCCCAATTTCCCTCTTTGGAAAAATGCTAATAGTATTAACCAAACATTTACATGCATGTTTTAGAGCGTAGGGGTTGTGTGAATGGTACCAAAAACAAAAATGATTCTGATTTTCTGAAGTCCCCATTCTGAAAGACCACTGGATAGACTTTGACCGAGGGTCTTTGCTACTGCTTTCCATGAGCTGCCATCTCCTCTCTGTACTTTGGATAAGACTTATGGCCCATGGCTCACTCTCTTTTTTTTTTTTCAATCCAAATGTATTTGTACATTAGCATAGGTCCCTGTCTTAATTCATAAAGGTAACCAGAATTTTTTCCCCACTCGTTAAATAAAATAAGTGAATTTAATGAAAGCAAGCTAAGGAGCTCTATTCTCTTCTCAGTGGGCTTGGCAGCATTAACATTAATGGAAGCTTCGAGTGCATGAAGAAGCAAGTTCATCCCTGAGATGTGAGAGCTCCAGCCATTTGAAATTAGCCTTTGTGGGTCTCCCGAGTTCTGCAGCACCAGGGGCTAATTCTTATTCTTTTTCATCTTTCCCCTTTCTTCGCTGGGCACTAACGCTTCATTACACACTGTTCCTCCCATTCCGAAGTGTGTCTCTGACTGTGTCTGGTCCAATCAGGAGCTGGTGAGCAGCATCCCCCAGATGTCCTAACGCTGGGTGGGGAAACAGGAGGGGGGTTTCAGTTTGTTTGTTTGTTTAAGTCTTTCTTTCTTTAACCAAATGTAGGATTACCTAGAGAAAAAAATGGCACAGACCTCAGTTCAACAGAAGAGTTATTGTCTCATGTTTTACATCACTTTCTGACTACCAAGTTAGGAACACCTATATTTGCTTTCCGTCATCTATTTTAGAGACAGGTCACAATGGTCCCTCCCAAATCAATGTTTGAAATAAGTCTGGGAACTCAGGAAGAGGGAAAAATGAGTTCAAAGACTCTCTAAGGTGAAGAATATAAATTTATTAAGAAAAAGGAAAATCGTATCTTAAACAACCCCTACTGCTAATCCCAGGTTTGTCTTCCCAGAATAGCATATCTCTTCTTAGAAAGTTAGCTTTGCTTTTTGTGTATGTGTATATACAGTCACTAGATAATTCCCGGAAGATGATCTTTCATGATACTGCTCTTCATCAACTTGGCATTGTTCCCATGTTCACTGACAAACTACCTCTCACACGCTCACAAACTTTCTCTCCTTTTTTGTTTATACTTTTATAAAAAAAGAGGGTGTTGTTTCTTGCCTAGGCCCACAATTAGAGATGCTCTTAGAAGACCAAAAAAAAAAAAAAAAAAGAAAAAGCTATTTTTATGATTCTATCCTTCAGTAGTTTTCAATTCTCTTACTGGTATTGAAAGAAAACTTTTTAAATGAAACTGTTCATTATTCATGTTGCTTGCCATAAAATAAGTCTCACAAAAACAATATGCTAGGAAAAAGATTTTCATTTCTTTTTCACAACTTTCCAACACCTTCCTGAAAAATGAAACTTAAATTTTAGGTGTGTTTCTATTTTAATCTCAATATGAATCTTAACTTCATTTGATAACTAGTTAGTGACTCTGAAGCTGGATAACGTTTTCTCCAAATATTGGGTTGTTCATTAACAAGGAACTAGGAACATTGGTTGGGGGCCGTGCTGAATTTTAGTGACCAGTTTAAACTCAGATTTTTCCTAAAGATTTTACCCAAGGATTGAAGCTGACAGAATACAGGAGCAACTTCCAGTTTTCTTCCAGCAGATGATCACTCTTTTTATCGTCATCCTGTGTGCTCTCAAAACCAAGAGTGAGATGTGTGCAAAGAAGCTTTTACTTGGAGAAGCCATGAATGTCTCCTGATTCTCAAGTCATGAGTGGTAATGTGTGCCTTCCAGCATCATACCATCGACTCTTCCTAAGTCATTAATGCATTTGACTAGACAGTATTCTAATAGTCCAAAGAAGCCAATAGACCTCCCTAAGAATGCAGAGCTATAGCGGCCTGGCAACACCAGGGCTGTAAAAAATTAAAGCATGACGAAATAACATATGTGAAAATGTTTTGCAAATTAGCAATGGCAGGAGGGAGCAATACTAGTAAACATGGAATGGCTGTGGCTTGATTCTGGTGACACTCTGAGCCAAACAGACCATTCTGTGGTTGGGGGTTTTGTTTGTTGTCGTTAAACGCATGTATGCCAACACCTGCATTTTGCATGTTTTTCAAGGAAGAATCTGTAGAGAAAGAGAAGTGAGATAAGATGCTGACTTCAGAGGAATCTTATACTGGGGGAATAAAACATAGAACGAGAAGGGCAGTTGTGCCTACAGAACTTACAAACCCTCAGGAATGCAACTTGAAGTCTCTTACTGCCTCCAGGAGTACTGGTTATTTATTCACAATATGACTCATTTTCCTTAAGTATTTTCCAGTCATCCATGTGAGCTAGAAGTAGTTGTCTGTGAAAATAAATCTCTGTTTAAGATGGGTAAGGCTATTTTTTTTCTTGTAAAAATTGCATCATCATCAATGTTTTAGTGTTCAAGTAAAATTGGCCACATTGTTTTGCTTTTTCTAATTTACTTTTTTAAGTATAATTGCTATACAGTCTTATGTTGATTGTATTAGTTTCAGGTGTACAATATAGTGATTTGACATTTTTATACCTTACAATGTGATCACCACACTAATTCTAGTATTATCTGTCACTGTGTAAACTTATTACAATATTATTGACTATATTTCTCTTCTCCTTTTCAACCATCCCCCCATCCCCTCCCCTCTGGTAACCATTCCTTAGGTCTCTGTTTCTATGTATTGCTTTTTTTTCATGATAAACAAGATGATTATTTTACTTTTTGTTAAAATTTACTTAAATCAGTGCATTACCTTACTGTAATATATTAAAAATCTTTAAGAGAAAGGAAATCAATTAAAAATAAGTGAAATCATCTCTTTAAAAATTAATTTTGAATTGTTGAGTGAAATTAATTCAATTATTCTGCCTGAGATATGAAAATGGACAGGCTGTTCCTGCAGCCTCTGGGGACAATGGCTGGATGCCTCGTGGTAGAGCCACTAGAATCTACCCCAGCAGGAGCTTTGGAGGGCCTGCCTCCATGGGACAGTGTGCCAGGAGGCTGATCCCTTCTTCTGATGGGTCAGCTATCTCTGGAAATCCAGGAGGCTGACGGAGAGAGACAGTGGGTATTGGTCAGAAGGCACTTGCCCCTGCCGGGGAGAATGAAAGAGAGAACACATCACCTCTTGTTCAAGCTGGAGAACAGTGGTGCCCCACTGCTCAGCTGATCTCACTCTTTCCACTCACATTTGTGTTCAAAGTGGCTCAACACTTCCCACTGAGTCTCCTCTTTATCGCTGCTCACAGTCTGCCTGCCCCGTTCCATGAAACCTGGAGTCTTTTCTACGCTCTGCTGGCACACACACTGTCTTCAGCTCTCCAGTTACATCGACTTCCAAGCAGGTGTTCTGTAGCAAAGTTACCCAAAGTTACGCAAAGCTTTTATGTCACTTGTTTTAATTAATCAAATTCCCCCTTAAAGGGATTTTTCGTTCATCTGGCTTTTAAAAACTATGATTGCTGAAAACTAAATATACCTATTTTTTAAATCTTTGTATGTGTGCCATTTGTGGGCTCAGCGTGTGGGGCATGGGGAGCTTCTTAAGTGAAGTGTCTTATTTAAGGAAAACGTTTGCATTTTAGAAAAAGCAAGTTAGAGTTAGAACATGTATGTATCTGCCAAGATTAGATGAAATCCCTCCCCCACCATCCCCCAAAATAAATGTCTTAGATACTTCTATTTCCATTTATCCCATAAAAACATGTTTATTAGTCAGGTTAAAACAAAAAAAGTCAGTGAGACCTACCTGTAGGGATAAATTTGTAGCCCAAATAACTTAAGAAAACCCACAGAGAAAAATTAATATTTGGGACATTAATAACTGACCAAGTTATGTCTATAATAATATTTGTTTTGAAATTAATTTTGAAATACAAGTTAATATGAGGAAGACTCTAGTTTTATTCATATAGTCTACATCCTAAGATGAGAAATATTAGACTTATTTCTTCCACAAATTTTAGCAAAGTAGAATCACTGGAAAAAGAAAGGTTTGGGTCTCTTAATTTCCCCCCGTCCTTTCTTTTTTCCTCTGAATTCCTTGGAAGAGAATCAAGGGGTATGAAAACCCCATCAGCCTACAAAAACATGTTTCTTAGAGCTTGCTATTTTTATTTTTTTCATATTTTATAATTCTTGGTAGAGATTAGGCAGCAATATAAGGTCATTGAAATTGTAATCAACATATATTTTAATGAGTAGCTGCTGTGTTCAGATCACTGAGGATTTCAATATGGATACAATAAAAGGCAGAGATTGAGTAGCTAGCCCAAATTCACATAGCTCGTAAATGGTTGGACCAGAACCCAATCAGACAGGCTGACTCCAAAGCACATGGCCCTGGTCCTACAAATCCTGCCACTCAGAAGAGAAGTCACCCTGAGAACACTGAGAAACTCTGGACCTGGGTCTAACATAGGAAACAGAGAACCTTGGAGGACTTGTGAATAAGCATGTGCTAGGATCAGAAGGTGAGCGTTTTTGTCCCTCCTTCATTGCTGAGAAAATTGAGGTCCTGAGAAATGAGTTTGTCCAACTTCCTTCCTTGTTTCCAAATTGACCCTTCCAACCTCATATCCACGATTCCCTTACAATGGTTTCTATGCCCTTCTTAGACTGAAGAGTTAGCTATCTTCTAACCATACCTGAAAACTTCTCCACCCCTTTCTTTATTGGTGCCACATCTGTCCATGTTTCAGTGTTGTCTCCTGGTGCTCCACCTCCCCTCATTCCCGTGCTCCAACCCTATTATGTGTGTGGGGTCTGCAGAATGCGTCATGCCTCCAGCACTTTGACTGGCCAGCTGTCTCTGCCTGGACCATCCTTCTCCCTTTTATCCATCAGGTCACTGCTATCATCCTTTTCATCTTCTTCCATGAAGCCTTTTCTAACCTCCAGAGCCAGGATTCATGATTTACCTCTTTGTCAAAAGTCTGTTTATACTTCAAGTTCCAATGAAATCTGTCTGTCTTATGATGCCTTCTTTTACCTCAAGTCTTGCAAGTCTCTTCAGAGCCTCAGTGCTGCTATGTGTGTATTTTTATGATGCCACTTTTCTTCTTTCTTACGTTGTAATTACATATGGGTTTGTCCTTAGCATCTTCACGTGTCAGCTTCTAAATTCCTTAAGGTCAGAAATGTGATTTCTCTCATAACAGTTATCACCTAGTAGTCTCTGTCTCGTGATTTAGGATGCTTTCATGGGGTCCACGAAACTAACATATGCTAAGCTCTTAAAAAAACACACAAAAACCTAGAAGACCCAAGTTTATAAAATAAGGACTTATCTACTGAATTTGCACCCAGGTGAAAAAGTATTTTACAGTCATTTCATGTATGTCATTGGGAGCTTCTTCAGCCAATAGAAACTACTCAGGATCTGGTTAAAGGGCAATTGTGAAGCCTGTCTGAGTTAAGGCTCTTGCTGGGTTATAGTTCTGGCACCTTATAAGGCCCCAAAATATTTGTAGAAATAGCTAATTGCTAAGTGGGCATGGTAAAGCTCTGTAGAGCTTGCTACAGAGACTTAAGTTTGTGTAGTATGTTGGTGGGTAGAGTTTAACACCCTCAGTGCTTCCCTAAATTTCCTGTTGGGACCCTAACTGGCAACATGGAGAGATGAAAGATCAGAGCTTTGGAAATATAAGGATGATGAGGATGGCAGGACTGAGTGGTTAGGCCACTTCAGGCTTTGCAACCACACTCAGGTTTGAAGCAGGAACACAGCCTGGTTCAGAAACCATATTCTTAGCCCCCTGGGGTCATAGACCTTCGTAGCTTAAAGGACGGTTACCCAGTTGAAGGCAGAACAAAATAGAAATAAAGAAATCAGACCGGTATCTAATTATTCAGCTTTCAAACCCCCAATTTCAAGCTAAGGAACAGAGAATTTTAAAATCTAGGTTATTTAAAATAACTAAATCTTTTTTTTCAAATTCAATCATTCCAAACATATGTTGAGAACCTGTTTAGTTAAAAATTACAGGAATACAAAGGTGACTGTTTCCTCCCACAGATTCCCAAAGAGTTTACCATTTAATACATACATACCAAAAATGATTACAGTGGAAAGCAACATGAAGTTTGCAGGGAAAAATGAGCCATGAAAGTTCAGAGGACATGGGGATGCAATGAAGAACTCGCAGAAGAAGGTGCATCAAGACTGGGCCGTGAGTAGAGAGAGAAGTTCGATAACTAGAGCTGATAAAGAGCCATTCTAGTGATGGGAACATTAGATGACATGGGCACCCAGATGACAAAGGACAGCACAGAGGACAGTCAAGAATTGACTATGGCCCCACAGTTAGGTTTACGTTGGGCAGAAGGCAGCCTCTACTGAGACCTAATTAAAATGCACACTCTCAGTTATAGGCTAAGGAGTTGATACTTTATCAGACAGGCAACAGGAAGCCACTGAATATTTTTAAGGCAGAAAATGGCATAAACTTAGTAATACTAAGAGAAGTTCAATTTGGCTGTGGTGCAGAGGACAGGGTGATGATAGGAGAGAAGTGAGAGCAGAAAGATAAAGGAGTGGTTACAGTCGTGACAGCCGAGGTAGGAGGTCAGAACTAGAGTAAGGGCAGTGGGCTTGGAAAGGGGGGAAGAAGGAGCAATTCAGGACTTGGTTACTGATCTTATATTGAGAGAGAACAGAAAAAGAAAGAGGGAGAACTTGAAGGTCACCTCAACTGTGATGACTGTAACCTGGAAAATAGAGGTACTACAAATGGAAATATGGGCAGAAAGAGAAGATTCCTATTTTAGTTCTGATTTAATTTTATCAGTCTGTTTACTTACTTTTCCATGTCATGCTCCTTTTTGCTATAGTTTTTGACTAATGTGAAAAGTAGCACAGATCAACTTTGTAATTAAGTGGAGACCTAATGCCCTATTGAGATCTGAAACAAAATGAGAACTAAGAAGGCAGGGTCCATGCTGAGTCTCCCCATAACCGTACATTCTTTATGGGTCAGTATCTGCTCTACCTAGTAACCTAGCTTGATTTACTAAACTGTGGTCTTTTAGAGAAAAAAGAAAAACACAAGAGGCAGAATTGTTGCTTTTTTTATGGTAGTGCTTTTCTCTGATTTATTGCGCTTTTAAAGGAAATCTTGCTCTCAGGAACGCCAGTTCCCAATGAGCCCCATAGACGGCCCTTTCTCCCCTCACAAGGCAGCCACAGCACATAGTTCATGTCAATTTTTCCACTGCTCTTTTTGCCAGCATTTCCCATCCCCTAACTCAACCTCCTGGGATGGAGAGATTAGCTATTTTCTGTGGCTTGTTTACTACTTGACATTTTTCTTGAGCCTGCCAACTCTGGGGCCAGTGGTGGTCCTGACTTCTTCACTAGGACAACTGGTCTGTTAAGAGTTGAACTACAGTCGATGCATTTGGTAGAGGCCAAGCCCTCACAGGATAAGATGTTTTGTATGAATGTATGGAACAGTTATACTACCCGCTCGTTCTGAAAGATGTTATTGATATTTTGTTTATTTGTGAATGAATCTGTGTTTACCTTTGGCCACTTGCTGAGGTCAGGAGCATGGTAATACCTGCAGAATGCTATGGAAAAGCAAAGGATGAGGGATGAGGGGAGACGGTGAGATCACAAACACAGAGCAGTTCCGAGCTTGGCAGTTGCCAGACTCTGGAATCACACTTTCCCCGTTCTTCCTGAACTCACCAAAAGCAAGCGGTTGAGTAGCTGCTGAGTTACAACTGCACGTTTTGAAATGCTTGCCTTGGTCCAGAGGGAGGTGCTTTTTGTTGGGCTCTCACAGCAAAGAGGGGCTGAGGTTAGAGCAACTCTTTAAAAGTGGAACTATTTCCGCTCAGAAATGTGACATGATTTGCTGGTGGTGACAACTGATTTGACAATGACCAGTGATTTAGGTCTACCTCTAATAAGCGAATTAATCTGAGCTAAAACATAGTGATCTGTCATGTTTAGAGATACCTCAACATCTGGCTGACTTGTCCTCTGTCAGCGTAGTTTGTCCTGTGCAAATCTTCTGTCAAGTGAGGAAAAGAACTGTGGGGAGAAAATTACATGGCAGTTTTAGACTTAGTGATGAATTTTTCTCCCAACATACCAGCTGTGCCAGCAACACTATTTTTCATGGCATTAATCAAATATCTTGCCTGCAGCACCTTCACTTTCCCAAAGGCTAAAAGATGAATCTGTCAAAAAATTTCACTGGGATTTGCCAACAGCTTTTCTAAGCTCAAATACTAGTCCAGGCACCTTAGAAGTTTGAGCAAGGCTTTTAGGGATAGCCTTGGGGAGTTAAAAGCTGTGTAGGGTAATTTTCCTTTACGCTAAACAAAAAATCGAAGCTTCCATTGCAGACAGCATGATCAAGTTCTCAAGTCTGGAAAGGGGCCAAACACTCAAGCTTTATTAATGTATTCCATTTACTGACTCATAGCAAAGTACTTATTTTTAGTTGGAATTTTGAAATTAGCAGGATACAAGAGCAATTGAAGGCCATGGAACAAACTCTTTGCTCGTTCCTTGGAGAGAAAATCCCAGATGGGAGGAAATTCAGAAAAAAACTAAAGCCGCACACCCACATTCCCCAAAGATGCTGCCCCTAGCGTGAAATATTGGCTGAGGTTAAGATCTGAGCCGTTTTCACCACCCATAATCTTTATTATAGCTCTCCTGCTTCCAAAATAAGCTTGGCACATTTGCTTTGTGCCCTTCAGAAATAATGTGCTCTCCTGTTCATTTTCAAAATTATTTAAGATATTTCACAGTGACCACAGATGACCCTGAGATTTGCTCTGAATAAATGAGTGGAAATTCATGTTACACTAACCTAAAGTGTATGAAATCATTGGGATAAGGGCTGTCAAATTAGACATCCTGGTAAGAGTGATTTTCCTCTTCTCTTCCCTGTTGACTGTTGCTTAAAAGGCAAAGACCATTCGTTGATACCTTAATTGACAAAGGAGGGTCTCTAAGAGTCTTTTCCATGTAACTTCCCTACCAATACCTCCAAGATCACTGAGGAATTAAATAAAAAATGGGTGAGACTTCTATCTCTCCACTAGCAACTGCTAATGTTACTCTGATAGCTGTTGAGCCTAGTAATTCTGAGAAATATTCTCATGCCCAGTGCATGAGACACAGCAAGTACTCAAGAAATATTTGTGGAACAAATGAAATCCGTGGATCAACAAAATTTTTTTAACAATTTCAACAGTGTTTCTTCTCTTTAAACCATCCTGAACAGAGAAGTGTCCAGTCTTGTTCTACACATATTTCAGGGTATCTACTCCAACCGGATATGAGAATACGATTCAGATATTTGATAGGAATGAAATGGTTCCCTACTATTAAAATTGATTAATTTACCATGGTTCATAGAAACCGAGAAGTAACAGGGCCTAGAAATGTGAGGTTAATTTTGTAGTGAGGGCAACTTGGATTAGAAATCAAACAAATCAGACCTTCCAGAGTTGAAGAAGGAAGAAGGTTCTTGAAGTGGTAGAAATTTAAGGAAGGCCTCAAAGATGTAAAAAGAATCAGTGAGGCACTGTCATTTGTGGATGTGCAGAGGGAATTGTTTCTTTAGCCCGCTGGATTTCTTGCTCTTTGAAAAATTAGTAGTATTTGAAACATGTAAGACTAAGTTCAATTTTTGTGTTTTGTTTTTTTTTTTTTTTACTGTGGAAGCAGTAAATGTTCATAATAAACTCTAATTTATAGATGCCATTCCTTTGATTCAGGTTTCAGTCTTTGAGAACGAGGCTCTTTGGCTCCTTTGAATTAAGGAAACCAGCTCCACATAACATATGAAATTTCTTATATTTATGTGACTTTCTCTTTGCCACCCATAGAGAAATATGAGTTATAATTTATAATTAAAATTTATGAAATCCAAGGCCTATACATTATGCCTATAAGCTTTGATCATATTTGCAAAAATTCCTTAATGGAAACATTTCTGTATTCCTGAAGTAGATTAGAAGAATAGGTTGGCCTGTTATTGCCTGTCTCTGAATGTGCTCTTAACCTATATGAAATGAGACAAGACTGAGATGATTAAAAAAAAGAAAAGGGTATCTTGATTAGATGCACTTTAGCACTATAAAGCAGTTTTCTTTTAATAATGGAAAGTGAAGAAAGTTTCATTAGTTCAGACAAGGATGTATATGAAGGTAAATTTGGAGCCTGCTCTGTGTGTGTGTGTGTGTGTGTGTGTGTGTGTGTGTGTGAGTGTGTGCGCGCGCGCTTTTTTTCAGAAAGCTCACACACGAGCAGCGATATTGCATAGCTTACAGCAATGAAATAGAACTGAAGGGGGTGTTATTTTAAATCTACTCTTGTATATCCAAAAAAAGGTATATTATTTGGAAGGACTTTGATACTGGTGTATTTTACAGTTTGACAACTTGGAACTTTGTAAACTGGCAATTGGGTATAGACAAAGGTATCCATTTATCTCATATATGTCTTGTTGAGGCAAAACTGTCAGAAGAAATCTTATCACATGGTGCCCCATTTGTTTTCTGTGGTGATTTATGATGGTTTTGAAAAGGTCTTGTGATCCCATAGGCTGCCACGATTCTCTGACTTTTTTCTGTCAATGGATCAGATTTTTGACATTTTCTGAGAGCATTCAGAAAAGATTTGATAAATCAGCTTGTGGTGTTTATTTTAATTGATCTGAGGCCCATTCCTTCAAGAATTCATCAACTACAGTGACAGGGTCTGGATGTGCTACAGTGGAATGAAAGAATTGGGCCGGCCATGCTCCTGTGGTGATGATATAGATATTTTGTTGAAAGTTTATGCGTACCGACGAGAAGATGTCATAACTAATTTAGTATGTTGTAAATCTTTTGACACAGATTCTAATTCATAAATCTCATCCATCACATGTGATTCATGAAACGATAGACAACCTTTGATGAGAAGGTACTTTTGTCTGTGTTCCAAGTTCCTTACATTTTTTTTTCTTATTCAAAAATAAATCATTCCAGAACAACAGAATCCTATTATGAAAATGGAACTACAGAGGTCCTTCATTCTTTTGCTTCTGTTCTCACACCCATAAAAAGTAAAACTCTCTCTTTGAAAAGAAAGATGTGTTCTGTGAGAGCAAGAAGATAGAAGTACATATTCTGTGTATATGTGCACATGTGGACATTGTGTGAATATAGAAAGAAACTGATATCAAAGAAATAGCAAAGATGAATATTAACTGTTTTTCTAAAATAAATTGACTTCAAATCTGACAAAATATGTGAATAAAACTGTAGTCTCCATATTAACTTTCATTTCAAAATTAATTTTTTAATTAACATTATTAGAGTTATAACTTGGTCGGCTATAATGCCCCAAACATTTATTTTGTTCTATGAGTTTCCCTAAGTTTAGTTAGGCTACGAATTTATCCCTACAGGTTGGTCTTATTGATTTATTCTTTTTCAACTTGACTGATAAATAAACAGGTAATCATTCTTCTCAGATTGTCCCTAAGGAATGAGGGCTCAGAAAATGATTGGTACATACAATCTTAGAGTTTTCCTATTTTTCCGAGCAATATAAAGCCAACCTGAGGTGATACATCATCCAATAACTTGCTAGAAAGTTAATAAATCTGATCATATGTGAGAATGCTTTACCATTGGCAAAACACATATGTAATTTTATTACAAATTAGTCATGTAGACAATTACGGCAATCAGAACTACTAAAGATTATGAACTATGGAAAAGTTGTTTAAAGAGAAGATACCGCCTTCAAGAACCTTCCAACTGTGTGAAACGGTGGGGTGGAAATAAGTAATACATCAGGTGGTAAATGTAAAGTAGTGGTAGATATGCAACTATAAAAAAGAAGGGGAAAAAGTCATATTTATGGACATCTTGATAGATGCCTTGAATTAGGGACAAGTATTATGGAAGAAATAGAACTGTTAGTTTGGGCTTGAAGGAGAAGTTAGGTGTGATATTATAGCATCCTAATACTGTCAAAAATACTATTTTTCCCTGATAAAATATAGGAATATCAGAGAGTTTGTGTAAAACCACATTAGTTGAATCTGAAGTCTAGTATCTCTATTCCCCTCAAGTTGATAATAGTCCATACACCTTGAATGAGTGCGTGTAAATTTTTTAAATGGATTACTCATGATAATAAGAGACAGAGTGAAATCCATTTAAATCCTATAATAGAAGAATCTAATTTTATTTAATTATCTCCATACCCCATCTTCATAAAAGTTCTTATATAAATAGCTAGTAAGTTTCAAAATTGGGTAATATGCATTTTCTTAATTATCTTCCTCTTCTGATGGATGTGGTAGCAAGCAATAGATTACCTAAAAGTGAGCAGAGAGCACTCAAAGAATAAAAAAATAAAGGATGTGGATAACTCATAAATTAGAGAAATCTCCCTTTCATTGTCAAAACCTAAATAAGCAAACTCCAAGGGGTAATAAATGAAAGAAGGAAAACACAAGTGAATGCTTTCTCCTTCCCTCCAACACTCACATCCTCTTTCCTGAAGTGCTCAAGTTTTAGAAATGAAGATACTTAGAGAGGGGGAAAGGTCAGTCAGAAAGAAGACACAGTGCAAAATGCCATGTCTGTAATGGAGGGTAATTTGAAATAAACTCCTGCTCAGAGCCCATAATGAGGGAGAAAAGAAACAAAGAGCCAGAGAGGTCCGGTGTCAGAATTCAAAATAGGTAAATTTTAATGGCTCTAAACGGCACCATGACCGGTAACGACTAGCCTGAGCCAGAAATGATGTAAAGTGGCAATCTGTCTGCTTTGCCCCATCTCCCTCTCCAAGTATTTTGCTCCTGACCTTCAAGACCACTCTTTCCAGTGTCAGAACTGTCCTGATTACCAGTGGGTTCCAATAGAGTGGAAATAAACATTAGTCAAATACAGCGAGTTAAATAACATCTACTAGGTCCAGAATTGAGATACATCAATAAAATGGAACCATAAGAAAGAGGCTTTCTTTACAACTAACATGAAAGATGAACTCAGGAAAAAAAAAAAAGCCATTTTATTGAAAATGCAGGAAACGTTTACTATAATCTTTAATAGCCCTCTACTGTGCAAACATGGTGAAGTTAGTGGTACAGTAATATGTCAGGCAACCACGTATGATCGTGGTCTTTACTTGACTGCCTGCCAATTTAATCAATTGATAATGAACCTGATGTTTCACTTGTAAGAAAATAAAAAAGAAACACTAAAGGGATCAAACACTCAAATTCTACAGAACAGAATTCACAGGTCTTTAAACATGATTCTTTCTCAAAGTCACAAATCATATGAATGTGGTTGTAGCATTAATCACAATTTCAGATCCCAATGAGTTTGCCCAAGTGTTGGCCTTAGTTATTTACATCCAGATTGCAGCTCAGGAAATGTATTGAGAAGCAAATGTGTTGCATGTGGTTTATCTTTTCACCGATTATACAAACTTTGTCAAATTGTAAAAGGCTTTGATGTCTCAAGCTGTTCCCTTTTCAGAGTTGACAGTGAAAATTGAAAAGAAAGGAAGTTGCTGTGAGGAACAATTCTGCAGAGAATTTTTTTTTTCATCAGCCAAAACTGTATGAAGTAATTCTACCTGCCTAGCACCGTGCTAGATACAGTTGGTGAGATACAAAAGAGGGAGTAAAGATAGCTGCTGCCATTTTGGACCTTAAGATCTAATTAGGGGGATAAAACATCAAGACTTACATAACACTTAGAGAATAATTTTATAAACAGCAAGTGCATGGCCAACCAGGGCTGTGAATTCAGAGAGGAAAACTAGAATTCAAGGAAGGCCTTATGGAGAGAGTCTGATCCATCCAACTGTAAACTAAATAAAAGTGAAATATTAAGCCCCATTTCCTCCTGAAAATACTCGTCATAAATAAAGGTGGAGAAATTCAGATCAGCCTACAACCTAGAATGGGTGGTAGATAATACTTTCCCAGTAAACCTTCAAATGCTTGTACTATCATTGCCATGGCCCTCTAGCTCCATCCTGTTTCCCTCCTGTCATTGAAGTTAATGGCAACTCAGGACAAAATAACCTTGGAGGCAGAGTTCACTTCTTTTTACCATACTGCACATATAATACATCAGCATTTGGATACGCCTTCAAAATACATCCAAAATCTGACCACTTCTCCCCACCAACCAGCTCCCATGGTAGTCTAAGCCACATCATCTCTCTCTGAATCCCTGTGGTGGCCCCATAACTGCGAATCTCTTGCCTCCCAACCCAACAACCACAATGGTCCTTCCTGTTCAAACATAAATCAGGTTATGTTACTTTGCTTCGAACTCTCCAAGGATTACCCATCCCCAAGTTGGTAAAAGGCTATCGTGGCCCTTTGTGACCTGCCACAGCCAACTCCCCGCGCACACCTTTTACTTCTCTGATGTTTATCTCCTACTATTTCCCCATCTCTCACTCTATTCCCATCCTCCTGCCTTCTTAACCAGTGTGGCCGTCTCAGCCCCCTTCCACTGGTATTTGCTCTGCCTGGAGCATTCTTCATAGATATCTGTCTTCCCGGCTTGTTTCTTTACCTCCTTCAAGTCTTAGTTTATATGCTATATGCTCAGTGGGGCTTCCCTGATTACAGTATTTTAAATGGCAAACTTCTCCCTCCATGCTCCCTGACACCCCCAAACCACTTCCCAACTTTATTTATTTTTTCCAAAGTACTTATCACCTACTGACACACTGCGTAATTTAGTATTGCTTTTGTTTATTGTCTGTGTTCCGAACTCCTGAGCTCAGGGAACTTCGTTTTGTTACCTGAAATCTCCCATTACCTAGGACAGCTTGTGGCCCACTTTAGGTGCTCAATCGTATTTGTGGAATAAGTGGGTTGTGGAGCTTGCATCAGGACCATCCAGCAAATGAGCATGCTTGCTCTCCTGAAGTTGTGTTGCCTTTTGGTTAAGGACACAGGTTTCTAACCTGGGATCCAGGATAGGAGATGAGGAACTTGTGAATCCCTGAAATTGATGCAAAATTTGTGTTCATATATTATTTATGATTGGTGGGTGAGCTTTTAGCGTTTTAGGAGAGTCTCAAGGGTCCTTGATATAGGAAATAATGAGAATCACATAGGGAAATGGATAGACCCCAAAAAGTTTGAAGTTTTATTTTCACAAACCTAAAACAAGCTTATGATTTGGTTACTTATATCATTGTCAGTTTGAATGCAAAGACCAGATATCAAAACCAGTCAACCAGCAGAGCCCCGTAAAAGCAGTCCCTCTGAATTCCCTCAGCATTTATTCATGTGGTTTGTACACACTTTTATCAGTCTCCTTGAAACTCCTTTCTGCCTATGTCATGCACAGAATGGATATTTAATTGTTTGTTAAATAAATTAATATTGAATGACTATAGTAGCCACTTGAGTAACTACCTGTGGTATTATATTAAATTAGTGGTAAAATCCATATTGTTTGATTTCCAATCCAGTACGTTTTCTGTTTGACTGTGTAGGGTCTGTCTTAGTGCAGGATGACCTTTTATATAATTAGAAACATAAATACTATACCAACAACTCTTGTGTTGAACTCTTGGTCTTACTAGGGACATTTGGAAACTTTGGTACTCACTCTGCCTTGATTACTTAAATTTTAAAATGAGAATAATATAATTGTCTTGTCCTTGAGGAATTAAAAATATAAAATGTAAATCAGCCTAGATTGTTCCAATCATCACCAGCTTATTTTAAATTCTAAGCATAAAACCGTAGGCATAAACGTGAGAGGTGGCTACCCTTTTCAGAGTAGCCAACATGTAGGAGGTTCTGGATACATCAGGGAAAAGTCCAACAGGGGAGCTTCTACTGGATCCGCTTATTACAAGTGGGGGTGAATCCCCTCGCAGAAGCGGTGGGAGTTGGGGCTGATTAAAGATACAGAGGTGAGTTAATGAAATTCTCCATACTGGCTTGCTTTGGATGAACAACCTCTAGCCAGCATTGTAGGTAACAAAGCAAGCAGGTGTTAGGACAAGCTTCGCCTGAAGACACTACATCTTGCTAGCTAGCATTATTCCAAAGGCAAGATGAAAATAAGCTGTTAGGTATGTTGCCAAAGAGATTGATGGTATAAACTATTTTGAAATTTCTTCTGATTAATTATATAGGCAACAGAGTTATGCACCAAAGGCAGTACCCTGAGTTAGGGGGCCAGACATTAACCCTACTATCTCCAAAAGATAATGTTCTGGTTATAAAGAATGGAAAATAATAAAGCAATTTGGGAATTAGTGATTTTTTTTTAATCCATCAAAAATCGAAAGGCTATTGGAATCATTTACATAAATAAACTTTCTTTTCCCATGCTGTTCTATCTTCCATTTGTGAGATTATAGACCTGTTAGAGAGTGATAGTATCTTAAATACTTAATCAATGATTTAAAAAAAAGAATCTTCAAAGAGAAATTAATTGGTCAAGGTCACTTGGCTGGGGACTAGCAGAACTGAAGCTACAATCCAGGAATTCTGACGTCTAACAGTTAACTCTTTGCATTTATACGTTTATGTCAGGGACTTTCTGCCAGTTCCTTCTGCCCCATTGTTTGTGTGTATGAGAGAGAGAATGAAAGAGAGAGTGGGGAAGGGCAGAAAGAAGAAAAATAAATATGAATCTATAATCATCTAAGTACATTAAAATGTCTTATCTATCTTACTGAAAGTAATAGTTGTATAGAATTTGCTTTTTGGAGGAGAACTGTGTGCAGTTCCAGAAGTGTTCACTGTATTCCCAAAATTTGCCTTCCTTTTTCAAATGATAAGTAACTATCTTAAACGGTGAATATATGTAAAGCAGTGCTTCTTGTATAAGATCTTATAGGAGACTTAAAAATTCTCCAGTGATGTATACCTCCCACTGTGTTTGAGGCAATTAATACTCAACACTTTTGGCAACATTCCCTAGGGTGGTTATTAAACATAGACTATTGGGCCATCATTAACTTATTGGGAAAGGTAGAATCAAGGAATTGTAGAATGAAAATTGCATTCAATGTTTACACTGCCCTCTATTATAACAACCGATACTATTCATTAATGAATATTTATTGAACAGCTACCACGTGATAGACACCATTCTAGGTGCTGAGGATACACCAGTGAAAAAAGCAAAGCTTTCTACCGTCATGGATTTTATTCCAGTGGAGGGACATAGATAATAAACAGAAAATACAATCAAACAAGGCAATGTGTATGGTACTTAAGATTATAAGTGCAAAGGGAAAATGAAGAAAAAGTAAATAGGAAAAGAGGGATTAGGTGTACCATGGGAATGGGGCTTCCAGTATTAAATATTAATATATTTATTGACAGTATAGTATTGTACTAATTTCCTGAACTACATCTTCTACAATATTACTGTTTCCCCCAAGCCACAAAGAAAACATCAAAGAATTAGCGTATGTATGATATATATGCGTATACACGTTATTGTATTATACACACATTCAATAGACCCTGTGAATTTTTATTCAGAGAGGATAGAAAGAAGTTAGACAGTATAAAATAATAAAGTTTGTATCGTGTAGCAATTTTAGTAAACATTTTAAATAAGATCCATGGAAATCCATGCAGGATTCTTCACAGAATTGCTGGGGAAAAAACTAAGATAGCAAATGTGAGATCCTGAAGAAGGTTTCTCACATACAGCAAAAATAATTTTTTTTTTCATTTTTATTCCATGATGATACTGAATAAAGATATACTCTGATGCCCTCATAAGACACAATTTAGCTTTTACTTTCACAAAGTTCCAAGAACCTTGGTAATTTTGTTTCCAACTAAAATATTCTTTACCATTTCTAAATCACCGAATTACACCTAGTTGAGAAAAAAATCAAACGTACAGTTTAGATAAAAAGATAATCCATGGACTGTCTTATTCACATAACTAAATTATATCAGTGATCTTGGGTCCACTCCATATACCCAACTGTAGGTCTTTACATAACAGATGAAAATGACTTTTCAGTTGGAATCAAATACTATCTCTCTCTGAGGGCAATAGCAACCGTTTTCAATTAAGGAAGGCAGCTGATACTTTCCATCTTCAAGGTTTTTCACTCACATAATTACATAATTTCCAGCCAGACACCGACAACAAAAAAGGGGGAGGGTAAAAAAAAATTTTATTAAGATAAAAAAAATTATGAGGCGTATTTACCTATTGATATAAGATTGTGTTCGTGAACACCTCTATGCCTATGTTCCAAAACAAATTCTTTTTCACAATGCTTGGGAAACCTAGCACATCTGGTTGTGTTTCATAGGATGTTCACAGCGATTTGGATGAATGAGCCACTTAGTAGTTTTCTTGGTAGCAAACTGTCCAAACAACCATGTCAATGTTCAGGGGGAAAAATTTATCAACAGTGTTTATGTATTGGCCATCAGAGTCTTGACCCAAGGATACAAAAACGGTGAACAAAATGCCTTGGCCATATTACACATGGGTGCTTTTAAAGTACAAGCTTGGGAGATAGATTTTACCTGTGCCACAAATCCTATGTCATAGAATTATTCTAACAAGTTGGATTATGAAACTAGTGGGGGAAAAACAGTTTGTCATCTTTTTTGTCTTAAAGTTGGACTCTCATCTTTAAATTTTCAGTAAGATTTCTTGTTTGTTATGAAGAGCTGGTTATAAGCATTCTTGAGATATAGGACTCGGATTTTTAATAGGATATTTAGGATTCCTAGATCTATCAAAATGGCCCTCTCCAATGGGTATTCAGGTTGTCAGATATTCAGTATACCAGAACACAGGTTGGAGAACTGTGAAGGAAATTTAAAGTCAATGAGAAGGTAGCATCTGGGGGCTTCAGGGAGTACAAAGATAATTGTGGATCAATTGTGCCAGACAATTTGAAGCAACTTAAGCCTGCCGTCAGTACTTTAATTGTTTCTGCTGCAGAGTTTGAAAGAGCATTTAGTTCAATGAATGATGTGTTAGCACCTAGCTGCGGTGCTCTGTCCATTAGTTGCATGTCATCTTTGTCTTTTTATTAAGCTGGTTGGTCCACTGTTCCACATGCTTAAGCCTAAAGATTATGTCAAGAAGTGGCTTCTAAGTGGCGGCTCGAAAGCCGGAAATTGTAGAAATGTGACAAGAGAAGCTCTCTGGCTCTTCTGTCTTACTTTTATTTTATTTGAAGAGTCTGAACTGTTCCCCCTCCTTAAGCCTGGGCTCCTGGGCATTGAGAGAGTAAGAAACTATACAATTTTCTCATGTAACGAAATAGGATAAAACAAGACTATGTCAGTACTAAGTTAGGTAACTTTTTTACTTTCGGAAAAATCAATAACGCCTCCACTATGAACACCTAATGCATAGTTGATGGAAAACCATGTGTATCTCTCTAAGGAATTATTAAGGGCTCCCTTGAGCCTATCAGCCATATGTCAGAAAGGAATATACATCAAAACGGTGAAACAGGAAATAAATGGGGATCATCATGAAAATTGCCCTTTCACATTAGACTGTCTGACAAGAGAGCTCAGCCATCTCCTACTGTGGTGCCTGCACTTTAAACAGAATTTTGTTTTGGATCCCTGGGCAGCCTTTCCTATAATGTGTATAGGAACTTGGAAAAGTTATGGACTGGAGAATCGAATGCATTTGTCTTATGATAGCAATGGGGCTTGTACTCCTCAATAGTTTATTTTTAAACACGTTCTCTCTAGTCTCTCATATATTCCCATGTTCTCCAAAGGAAAGATTCTGAGAAACTCACCATTCAATTACTCTTACTTCACCTTGTTCAAAATTTAAAAGAGATGGCATTTCAGACATAACATCTTCTCTCTGTTGGCTCCATAGCCACTTTTACTTTGGAGAGATTTTTTTTTTTTTTTTTTCAGTTTTCATACCTTTTTCGTTCCAGCAATAGACCTGAAAACCTACATCATGGGAGTCAGTAGCTTGTGATTTCAAACAACAGGCATTCAAATTAAAGTGATGATAGATAGCTCATGATTAAAATACGTCTTTACTTTGTGCAATGAGCCAGCACGATTCTTGGAGAGCATTTAAACTCTAATGCTATCATACTTCAACACTCTTCTCCAGAATCTTTCACATTCACCGTTTCTCAAAAGAGGGTATGAGCTGCCCAAATTCTCCTTGGTGCCGTCATGTTCAGCCATAACCTTGAACCGTGCCTGGCCTTTCTTTATTCTCTTCCAGGACGTACTCTTGGAGTTACTATTTATTTCTTCTCTCCACATGTATATCCGCAGAGAGAAGGCACCATTTAGATCATTACCAATTTTGAGACTTTCACTTGAAAGTCTATAGGATTTTGATCTGACTGGTACCGACAATTTGGGGAAGGGGTCTCTTCTGCACAACTTGGCAAGTAGCACTGTCCTCTTGATGGTAAGTTGCTCACAGTAAAGGAAGAAAAGAGCATTTCAGTTACTGAATATTTAATGCTGGACAGCAGTTTAATCAGGACTGGGATTTGGGCAATGGCTCCAGCGCCTTCCTAACTTAGTACAGTTTCAGTTCTTCGTATTCCTTAATTATCCCACTGAGATGTTTGAGAAGCAACTAGTGGTAAATGAACTTGGCAAATCAGCGATTACCCAAGTAATGAAATACAAATACATATGTTTGACAATTCTGCAGGGAAATTTTTTAAGCCAGAATTCTCAATGGATTGTATTGGCCAAGAGAGGAAAAAACAGGTGTTGTTATCAAACCGTATCTACAAACAATTTGACAGGAGTTTTAAAATAATGCACAGATTTTCTTGCCATGAATTCCAAACATGTCAATTAACCTATGGAGAAACCTGATTGTCAAATAAGGAATCAATATGCACTCCCCAGGATGGCAAAGGGAGGGTTCTCTGTGACGTAGGGTTCAATATTCAAGGCTTTCTCCCAAACAGTGTATCTAAGAATGCATATCAACTTCACATCTAACCTCAAACAAAGCAGAGATCAGCTCTACTGAGAAAATTGATTTTATTCAACAGTAAGGCAAGGGAAATTAGTAAATTCAATATTTGTAGAAAGAAAATAAGCGAAGCCAGCTATTCCTGGTGGTCTGAGACTGTTCTTTGTTTTGGTAATGATGCCTTTATGTTTTAGGGCCCTTATTTACATTTTCAGAAGGGCTCAAAATAGTTCATGCAGCAAGCAGCCCCCCGAGCATCCAGGTTCTTCCACTGTGCAACAATAAAGTTGTCCCTGGACCAATACAAATTGGAAATGAACCCTAACTCTATAGAAAGGGCTGCTTTGCTTCCCTCATTGTTTGGAGCTTCTTTAGAGCTGAATCACAGACTAATGATCTCCACTGCAGTCAAGTCCTTGGTGTGATAGTATCTCATTGTGCGGAACCCTCATTTACATAATGTATAGTCTAAAATACCTTGGAGTTCAAGAATAGAACTATGGAAAATAATTTTATCCCAGTTTCTGTGCACCTGGATTGTAAGGCACAGGCAGAAATATAGCAATGGGATGAATTTACTAATGTTTGCTATTGGATGGTAAGCCATTCTAAAGCTATGAAAGCCTTCAAAACCCCATAGGTCTCCATTTTGCCATTAGCCGTACCAGTTTAAACAGTCTGCTGCAAGAAATATTGACAGGTCAAGTACAGCTGGGAAGAGCACGTGTCCCAGTGGCCTTTAGACTGACAGTTTCTCCCACATTAAAGAGTTAACTAGCAGCCAACCAGCTCGAAGTGGGAGCTAATGAATGAAATGGAGATTGATATAGACTCTCTTTGGAGGCGCATCGATCTGTATCTTGTGAACTCAGCTTAGGAATTCTGCAGGCAGCATTGCCTGAGTAACCCTGGCATGGTGCCCATTAGCAAATAACTCTTTTAATGTTGGTCTTCAATTGATATATTTATTGTATTGCATATTACAGTGCCCCTTCCCTCTACCGCCTTTGTATTTGATGATTGTGGTATCCAGTGAAGGGAGAGTTCAACAGGATGCCTTTGAGTTTGGGCAGTGTGGATGAAATAATTAATTGCATCCTTCATTTGCATGTGATGTATCCAAGAGGACTTTCTGGAGGACTGAATTCTCTTCCTTGCTACCTCAGCTAGCATCAGTGAATCTAATTACAATGTTAGGCCTTGGTACTATCTCTTATGATGATATCACAGTGAAAATAGGTTTTAAAATAATAAAAGACTGGATAGTCTTGCAACCTCCAACAAAGATAGTGTCTGTGTAACTAATAATTCGCAAGGATAATCCGCAAGGGAAGCAAGGGTAATGCCTGGTGACAGAATCCGATGGTGACCTTGTGGGTGTTGACCAAGTCTATGTGGATTTCAGTTATGTCACCATTAGCCAGACCTGAGTGAGTCCTTTTCACTTAGCAGTGGTTCTCAAAATTTACTATTCGTCAGAATCACCTGGGGATGCTGTCATTCCGGAGGTCTGGCTTGGGGCCTAAAAATTTGCACTTTCATACTGTCATAATGCAAGTGGTCCTCAGACTATAATGGTTTTCAATGTTCTTGTAAGATGTTAGAAACAAAAAAACTAAGAGACACTCAGAGGATACTGTGACAAAAATGTGAATTGCTAAAAAGTTAGCCTAATAAGACCGGGTCTTATATTAATTTTTGCTCCAAAAGACGCATTAGAGCTGATTGTCCAGCTAAGCTGTTTTCGGGGAAACACGGCAGTATCGAACCCTATATGTACTATGTTTTTTCCGATACGTGATAAAGTTGAATTTGTAAATTAGGCATAGTAAGAGATTAACAGTAATAGCTGATAATGAAATAGAACAATTATAACAGTAGATTGTAATAAAAGTTATGTGAATGTACTCTCTCTCAAAATATCTTATTGTACTGTACTCGCCCTTCTTGTGATGGCGCGAGATGATATTTACCTACATGATGAGATGAAGGGAGCTGAATGACGTAGGTATTGTGACATAGCGTTAGCTACTGTTAGGGTGACTTGGACACAAGCATTGTAATACCAGGACAGTCGATCTGATAACCAAGACGGCTACTAAGTGACTAACAGGTAGATAGTATATACAACATGGACATGTTGGACGCAAATCCCAGGCTGGAGAGAGCAGGATGATGAGAGACTTCATCACACTAATTTAGAGCCGTGCACAATTTAAAACTTATGAATTGGTTATTTCTGGAATTTTCCATTGAATATTTTTCGACAGCAGTAGAGCACAGGTAACTAAAACTGTAGGAAGTGAAACCATGGATATGGAGGGACTACTGTATGTCTAGGAAATGGCAGTATATTACTCACATGAGTTTCACTTCAGTGAACTGTCTGTGGATAACTGGTGACTACGCCTGGCACTGGGCTCCTTTTACCATCCTTTCTGCAGCATCTGTGGTTTGGGGCTTCTGGCCTCTCCATGGTCAAGGGTCCAGATCCAGTTCCTAATGCATAAGGTTCTGTGCTTTAACTGCTATAGGCCTGCATCTCCACATTTCTCCATTGCTTTTTAACTTTTCATGCATTCATACAGACGGAAAGTGTTTTTTTTTTTCTTTTATCAACTCATTCATTATCTTGTGTTAAAATTATTGTTAATATGCTAAACTAATGGGTTGAAAACTGCCCTAGAGAGATGACCTTGGAAAGCCAAATATCTCCTATTATAGGGAAAGATCTTGAGTCCATGGAGTTTGGGCAGCATGTAACCAAGCCAGAACTAGAGCCCAAATCTGCTTTATTCCTTCTCTGCAGCTCAAGCTTATTAAAGAACATTTAGCTTATTGTCGTGACTGCAAACTTATTTCAAAGAAATCCAATGCCCACCATCTCTATTATTGGAGTAAAAAGTACCTAGAATTATTTGTTAGTAGCATAACCGAGCTCATGCAGAAATAAAAGTGTCCAATCTCCACTCCCTTCAGAGCCAGCTCAGTTGCCAGAGAAATGTAAGGGACTGTAGCAATGTCTGAGAGTGCAGAAGCAGTTTTATTTCTTCCCAGGTCAAAACAACAAAACGTTGGCCTTTTCAGGGTACCTTGCACATTACTAGGCACTGGAGCTACTAATGTTAAATATGTATTGTTTTTAAAATGTCAACAGAGCACAATGTGGCCGGAATGTGCCCCACCCCCAAATGCGTATGTTGAAGCCTCAATCACCAATGTGATGTGTTTGGAGGTGGGGCCTGTGGGGGGAGGTGATTAGGACCTGAGGGTGTAGACCTAATAAATGGGATTAGTGCCCTTATAAGGAGAAATACGAGAGAGATGATCTCTCACTTCATATGTGAGGGTACAGCAAGGTCTCATCCGGCACTGAATCTGCTGGCACTTTGATCTTAGACTTCTGGCCTCCAGAACTGTGAGAAGTAAACATTTGTTATGCAAACCACCTGGGCTTATGTGACAGTCTGTGGTAATTTATGATAATAGCCCAAGCTAAGACCATGCACATGATAAGGGCACTAGCTATGGGTCTTAGGGGGCAAGTAACCTTAGGGAGGGAATTCGGATAAAAGGACCAAATGTGCTGTGGGTCCATTGGTGTGCCTGGAGATGAGGAGTTGTTCAGCACCCAGGCATGGACAGTAATAGTGGGTACAGGAGACAGTATGTGAACCAGAGAATTCTGAAGGCAATAATTCCTGGGAGTTTGTGACATGCAGAGGCTAAGTCGGGGTGGCGCCTTTCTCCAAGTTAGTAAATACAGAAGGAGGAGCAGATTTGGGGGTATGCAGAGGAAAGAACAGGGGAGATTTGATTCACTCCATTTTGGACAGAGTAAGTTTCAGAGGCCTCGGGGAAGATGGTGACAGAGACATACAAAGGGATCTCCAGGTTTGAGGTGGTGGACTGTCCCTGGTAGTGTGTAATCAGTGGCTGGTCACTGCAGCCATGGGCATAGACAAGATTGTCTCAGATCGTGGCCCTCAGACTGTGGTTCCAGGTCAGAAGCATCAGTGTCACCTGGAACTTGTTTTCCTAAATGCAGATTTGTGCCCCGTCCCCCAGACCTGTTGAATCAGCATTTCTGGGGTTGGGACCCAGCCCTGTGAGTCCAGCCCCCCAGGGGATTCTGAGGTATGCTCAGGTGTGAGAAGTACTAGTTTAAGGTAAGTGTAAATAGAGCTGGTGGTGGAGGGGGGAGTCTAGACAAAACTTTTTAAAATGTAGACAGAGAGGTAGGAAAGAAAGCAGAAGGAGAAGGGGTACCATTTAAAGAAAAAGGAGTGTTTTAAGAAGGATGAGCGGTCAGTAAAGTTAAATGCTGCAGAGACCAGTTAGGAAGAGATCTATGGCATGATGCCCATCGGATCGGAATATTAGTTGATTTTTGGAGATTTGGCTAAAGCAGTTTCAGAGAGGGTCTCATGGAGGCCAGTTTACAGAGGGTTGCTGATGGAATGGGGTGTGAAGAAGCAGAAATAAGGAGCTTAGATTACTTTTTCAACAAGCTTAACTGGGGAGGAAAGAAAGGAGAGAGAGAAAGAGAACGATTGGGGGAATTTTAGACTGGAGGAGAGGATCTTTTCACAACATGAAAGGCTTCAGTTGGTTCATGGACCCACGCATGGGACGGAGCCAGGGAGAAGCAGAAACTGCAAACACAGAGACTCCAGGACAGTCTTGCCCTGGACATGAAGGTGACCTCTCAACCGTTTCCCCTTCCCCAGGATCTTTCGGCCCCAATTTAAAAGTTCAATCAAATCCTTCCTTTAATTGTTTGACAGGACCACCTGATGGCAGACATAGCCCCATGGCCCAGATTTAACATCCTGTCTGAGGCATCGAATTGTCACTGTCCCCTCCAGACATCTCCCACCTGGACTGGTCTATTCTCTGGGCCTCGCTGTTGCTGCATCCACTCAATCTTCTGCCTGCTCCCTGCTCCCTCAGCTTGGAGAATTTCTTCTTCTGATCCTTAAAGACCATCTGCTCTGTGAAACTTTCCCTCCTTCCCAAAGGCCACATTAGTTGATTCTTCCAGCCTTTTGCCCCTGTGCATACGTCCTGCTATGCGATGTCTCACACTGCATTATATATAACTATGTTTTCATGTATCTTCTGAACTGTACACCCATGGGCTATAAACACCACTGGGCCCCAGTGATTTTTATTCCATGGCCCCGCCCAGTGTCTGTCCATAATAGGTGCTCACAGGACGATCATGGAATGGATGAGTGAGTATGTGTATGAAGGACCGTATGCTCAGTTTCAGTATGACATGTTCACCCTAGAATCTGCATTACTTGCTTGCCTGAAGTCTCTATCTTTGTCTGAATATAGATAAGAAGTTTTGCACAGCAGTAGCAGTTTGCTTTCTAGGATGAAGGGTTTCCTAGGGTGTGGGTTTCATTACTTGAGCTGGAGTTTCCCAATGGCATCTGATGACTTTTCCAAAGCTGCAGTTACACGGTCATCTATTCACTGAGTTTAAGGCTATTTGTTAGCCTGGGGGGCTCTCCAAGGAAGTCTAGGTTCACTCTGAAGAATCAAGTAGCCACCACCAAGAGACCATAAAGCATGGACATTTTGAGCATGTGCCATGGCGGCCTGGCTGTTCGATGCAGGGCTCCAGAACCCTCACCGGTCAGGCAGCCCTCCTCAGAGCCACACAACTGTGATGTTCCCGACGCCCATTGCCTGGCACACCAGGCCCCTCAATTGCCAATTTCAAAACTAGACATCACTATTAAACACTAAAAATGAAAATGTTCCTGTCACTTAGGAAATCGCCAGCATCTTTATTTCCTTCTTGCTATCAGAGTATCAGCAGAAGAATATGTACGGAAAACACTGTGAGTGTGCACGTACACTCATACACACAAGTAATTGCAGGTTTCAAGATTAAAAGGATTGGTCTATTTTCTCTTCTTCTACTAGAACTATTATATCTATCTTTGCTTTCCTTCAGCATCAATGTAGACAGAGGCATTTTATTTTTTCATGGTAAAAATCATCTTTTTATTATAGGCTTGAGAAAAGCATCTCTCTAAGTAGTGATGAAATACACTATTTTTAAAATGTTTTCTTTGGGGTCACTTTTAGTACTAGTAGTAAAGAATAAGTTCCAAGTAACGATCTAAAGATATTAAGAAGTGAATCTTTTTCATTGAAATTTAGTCAGGAATCTATACTTAATTTTTTTGTCTTCCATATTGAAATCTCTAGTAAACAATAAAAAGCACCCACTCTAACGTGTCGTTTCTACCTTTATAATAAAGATGACACAATAATTTCCAGCTGGCTGGACTCAGCTGGTATATTTAGGAAATATACGTGGCTTTAGATTTAACACATTTGTAGAGGCCCTTATAACTAATTTTTCTCCATATATGATGTTTAAGAAGCAGTCGAAAGAAACTTTTCCACACGCAAAGTACCATCATTGTTCACTACTTTAAAGAATCCCCAAGCTTATAAAGCACTGCTTTTTCATCAAGGAACAAATAGATTATACATCGTTCAGGAAACAGAAAAAAAATTATAAGAAGATTATGCCTATGGAATGTAATGGATTGTCAGGAATCCTTGACATAATTCCACAGGCGAGGCCACATAAAATCAATACATCTTAGGCAAGGTTTAATTTATTTGTAGGTTCTTACAACAAATGACGTACCTTTTTTGTTTGCCGTTTTTCTTTTTCACTTTTGCACTCATGAGTAACTATGGTTTTTATCTGTCTCATTATGAAGCACAAAACAAGATGATTGTGTCATTATTACCGTATATTTTTTAAAGAGAATGATTGCAAAGCCTGAAAAATCTAGAAGTTGTACTAAACGTGATGGTTTTAAAATGTTGCCTTCTGCCCAGTTGCCAAGGTGCAAAAAAAACTACTCCACCATGGAGTTGGGCCTTGCCCAAAATCATACACTGTTTTTTCTCATGCATGTGTCTCTTGGGACAAGAGCCCCCAGTACTCTGTGTTCCTGAAGGGTTGGTGGCTTATTTGAAAGGAGGACGCTTTAAAACATGCACTTTATGAACAAAAAGGAAGGACTGGAGATTAGGGAACTTGTTTTTGTAGTTTTGATTCTAGGTTGGTATGTGGCCTATCAAAGAATTTGTAGTGAAGGGTAGTCGACATTTCAGCGCAACAAGCACTAGTGACTATTTGTATTCAGTCTAATAAAAATTTCCCTTTTAAGAAAAACAAATACCACATGATCTCACTTACATGTGGAATCCAACGAACAGAATAAATAAGCAAGCTAATCAGAAACAGTCGCGGAGATATAGAGGAAAAACTGAGGGTTGCTAGGTTGGAGGGGAGTGGGGAAGGGGAGAAGGGAAAAGGATTTAAAAAGTACAAATCAGTAATCACAATATAGCCACAAGGACATGAAAGACAGTTTGGGGAATATAATCAAAAATATTGTAAAGATTTTGTGGGGTGTCAGATGGGCACTTGTCTTATTAGGGAGACCACCTCAGGGATGGTGTAGATGCCTGATCACTGCGCTGTACACCTGAAGCTGAAACTGAATAATAATGAATGTCAACTACAAGCTTATATATATATACACATATATATGTGTATATATATATATATATATATACACATATATATGTGTATATATATATATACACATATATATATACACATATATATACACACACACGCACACACATATACAAGATTATATATATATATATATACACATATATATATGTGTGTATACACACACACACACACACACACACATATAGTCATGGGAGGTAGAGTACAGCATAGGGAATAGAGTCAATGGAATTGTAACAGCTATTTACCTTGGAGGAGGGGTAATAGATTGGGGAAGGGAGGTTATCACTTTGTGAGAGGTGTAAATGTCTAACTATTACATTGTTTTGTACACCTGAAACTAATAAAAAATAAATAAAAAATAGATATTAGAAGACTACAAAAAATTTCCACTTTATGTTGTATATTTTGGAAATTTTTCTTGTTGGTGTTAAATTAGTATTAAAGACAAAATAGAATTATTTTAGGCTCATGGTCAAACTGATGTAATGGGCTGCCAGTTCTCCACCTGCTTCTCCCAAACCGTGAGTCTCTGTGAGTGTGTCTGTGCAGGAAGGACAGTATAGAGTCCACAATAAGCAGGGTTTGAACCCAGTTCTTCTACTTACTATCTGTGTGATGTCGGTAAAATATCAATATCTCTCTCCTTTGTTTCCTCATCTGTCAAGTGGAGAAAACAGTATTCCCAGTGATGTAGTCCTGTTCAGTGGATTCAATTTTGGCTATATTGTACAAGTCACACACATACAAGGGTTGGTAAACTCTAAGTCTCAGTAGGCCGTGGTTATTACTACTTTTCATGGCAAGTGAGAACTTTGTAATTGGTAGGTGCCCCGCCATTGCTTGGTTCCTTAAGTGAAGACTTTCAGCCCAGAACTAGAAATGTCCAGCCTCAAATGAGGAAGTTGAAGCTGTGTAACTGTTAGAGCAAGCATTTCGAAGCAATTCTTTACAGTGGTAATGGATGTGGCAAATGTGTGGATTTCGTTAGGATTTCTTCTGACAGCCATGAACACAGATATATTTTAAAGTAATGTAACTGTCCTAAATCTCGAGCAAGGAATACAATGACTTCTAGTATTATTTTTCACTTCTCCAATGACACTCTGAAAGTTATATTTGATAAATTCCTTAGAAGTTATTTGACTTAGAAAAGGCCTTGTATCATTTAACCTTGGTTTTGTTCTACTCAAACCTGTGTCCAAGGCCCATCTCATGTAATACATCACAAAGGTTAATACACCAAAGCCTTCCCAGAGCATGATTCCCCAGGACCACTTTTTAGGGAAAACCACCTTAGAGTGAGGCTTTTCAAAACACTGGTAGCTGTTAGCATTCTGGGTCTGAAATCGATCCCTTTAAACCCATTTCTCCTCGGTAGCAAACAGTATAAGAGAAAAACCCAGTCCATCAAGAAGTCAGCAAAGGTGGATAAATATGCAGAATCCTCATTGGTCTGACCAATCTCAAGAAATATAAGCTGGAGACAAATATAAAATATCAGGAATTGTGCTACTCTTAAAAACGATTAGTTTTATTTTATATTCATGATACTGTCAAGTGTGAGACAATCTAAACAAAGTTGTCTAGTTTGGGAGGGGGTGAAAAAGAAAGTTATAATTTACTTAGTTTTTCTTGAAACTCTAAGGACTTGCTGGTAGTTTACATAACATGGCTTCTAGGGTAGAGTTCATGCCGAAGACCACGAGGGCAGATTTAAGGTCAGAAGTGATATATTCTCCTCTTTGTTCCTGTTGAAGAAACAAAGAGTTCTTTCTGAGTTCAGGTACATGAGAATCAGTGTTCACCTGTCCCCACACTAAATTGTCCTGCCACCATAGCCTCCCATTAACGACCAGATCAGTGTTAGAGAAAGAACACACAGCATCTCATGTCAACAATTATGCTTTCAAAATCTACTCTCTTGATGATCTCCAAAAACAGCTGAAAAGTCGATGAGGTACCTGACTTGACCAAGTTCTCTTAGGAATTCAATGGTGAAATGGAAACTGAGGCACGGGTCTCACCAGCCTTGGTTTTGTGTTCTTTCCACTATATTGTCTTACTGCTTGTTATAGTCTCCAATTGCCCCTATAAGTTTTACAAACGTGATTCTTGTTTGATGTCCCAGCCCTGCTCCCCAGGGAAGACAGTATCAATTGAACCTGTCTCTCAGGCAAACCAGATTTAGTAGGCACTAAATATAAATCACATCGTCCCCATCAGGCAAGTGGCCTGTGTTATTCTCCTGTAAGATCTACTCAGAGGCTATGTAGTAATCATCTCTGCAGTATGTTCTGACATTTACTAGACGTTTTTGTTCATCTATCGACACTGTTTAAAGAATATCTCAAAAAAAGACGTACAATGCTCGTTTTTTGAAAATCAAAACTCAAAATTCTTAAATTTACAAAATAGTTCCCAAGAGAAAAAAAGCTTATAAAAATATTTATAACTCCATTTGATTTCAAACAATGTTTTATGTGTAAGTTGATCATGAAAAATTCACCTTCTAATCAAGAGTAGACTATCCATTCATTTATTTAATGAGCAGTACCAGGAGCCTACCAAGTAAAAAAAAAAAAAAAAAAAAACTACCCAGATTCTTTGGGACTCATGGAGGAGAGGGAAGTATTATCAGGAATAACATGAAAAACACAGCTGTATGAGTTGAAAACCTAGTTGTACAAATACTCAAACATGAACCAGCCAACTTTTGTAAATAAATGTATACATGTGGAGAAAATTCCTCGAAAGGAATGTACCAAAAGGTTATTAGTGGTTCTCTCTTGGTGGTTGGATACCGACTGATTGTTAGTGTCTTCTTTAAAATTTATTATAGTTTTCCAAACTTTTAAAGTAAATATGTATTTCTTTAATAACAAGGAAAAATCAGTACTGTTGAGAGTTCCTTTAAAATGGCATCTCCGTAAGTGTGGGTGTGATAGCTTTTCCTGCAATATATTATCACTCACATTTCCTTAGTTTTCATTTTCTCATCTGATCTCCTACCACTGAGCATCAACGATTTGAGCTGCAGCAGACCTTTATCGGGACTCTCTGCAGAAATCAAGCAAGGCCTGTTATGCCTAAGAATACACATTTCCTTGCTCTCATTTTTATGCTTTCACAGCTTTAAGTCTAGACAAATATGGAAGAAAAAAAAAGCATAGCTACTAACTTAAACATGGAGCTGCAAATGTTTCGAGTCTAGTCAGTCTCCTCACACCGCTGTCCACAGGGGCTTTGTAGTTGAGCATATCTGGCAAAGAAACTGCAAATGTTGTCTATCAAGTGTGTTCTCCAACACCACTGGCGCTATAGCTGTTACTGTGTTTTCCACTGAAGGGTGAGTCCTTTGCCTGTGTCTCTCAGCTTATTAACAAGATCGGAATAGTTCTCACTCATTTTAAACTCTGGTTCTGGTACCTTTCTCCTAATGGGGGAAGCAGGAGCAAGCATCCCCTCCCCCTCCATATTTGTTTAAACCTCTGGTGCTGTAAATACAGTACAGCTATACTCTTAATTTCCTTGGTGTTTACTTCCATCTATAGTCCCCTGCTATTTCCTTTCATTAAAAATAGATTACTATTGTCCCTGGGTTTGATGCCTGCGTTTCTCTTCTGAACAATTACAATTCTTTGTACTAATTGTACACAGTGGCATGAGCTTCCTTATTTTTCAAATTGAATTGATGGAGGAAATGCAAACGCCGGCATGGTGAGAGTTTACTGAGCATATTGTCTTGCAGAAAGTTTTTCACCCCAAGTAAATTTCTCATTTGTTTTTTAGAGTTTGTGTTCAATAATTCATCGATTCCCAACAGCAGGGAAGAGTGAGAGATTTATGGTGTATGATTGTGTCATGTCTTGTTTTATCATGTCGATAGATAGAAAATTGACCACAACTACAAAAGCCTATTTATAATTCTATTTGATCACCATGGGAACTCATCAAAACAGAGGGCAGCGCTGAAGTTTCATTAACAGATCATCTCGGATCTCCTGCTGTGTCCTGTCTTCATTTTCTTTTCACATCATCCTTTTGCTTAGAGCTCTAGCTTTAGAGAGGAGGTCAGAGCCGCGTAATGGCACATTTACCATTCCCCACCATCCCCCAGATTAATATTAAACTGTTAAAAGAAAATGAGAGTTTATTGATTGTTTTAAGCCAGGCATGTTCTAGCAGCGAGCCGTTATTCAGATTCAGCGAGCGGCAATAGATAACTGATTTCAATAAGAAGACAGAGAGGAATGCGGGCTGGGGATCAGAAGGGAGAGAGAACAATGGCCCAGGAATGTTTAATCTTTCTTATGGCACTAATCGTTACTTTTGCAATTTGTGATTGTTTATAGATCATTTCTTTTAAATCCAGGTACAAGATTGAAAAATCTCAATCTAGACACTTAGATTTCTGCAGGAACAGAGTAGGACCCTATTTAATACTGCTGGGAAAAAATAAATGTAATTTTAGACTTGCTCTTTCTAAAGAAAAACAGCATTGTTCATGCTTGCCAGAGGGAATACCAGCGTGTACCTGTTTTTGTAATTAGCAGGGAAATTTTACAAGGTCACAATGAAGCATGTTGTTTGTGGTCTCAGAAAAGCTTCACCAAACCCCTCTTCCAGTGGTTTTGGTCTTCTCTCCAAATGACCGGGATGGATGGAGAAAATGAATTCACAGATGGCCATCTCACTGATGTCTCCTTTGTTTGCCAATATCGCGGCTGCCGAATTTACTGTGATGCAGAGGTATCTTGAATAACTTTACAAAAGGCTCTTAAACCAAAAAAGTGTCCATGGATCAGAGAAATGGCTTTTATCTGTAAGCCTTGTCATCTCTTCTCACAATAATCTTCATATAAGTAATCATATCATCATATATAGATCAATCAGCCTTGTTAATGCTCTGATCTCAGATCTCACTTTTCAGTGCAGCCCTTGTCACTGGGAACTATTTTCTTTGTAATTTGAGGTTTTGATTTAGTGGTCACATTAGTCTTGTCAGTTTGTAGCAGCATACCATGATGTTATTCATAACCAGTGATAGTATTATCTGCTATAAAGTTGCACTGTAAATCAGGAATAGTTGTCAACTTAAATATTTATGCATGTCTAGGGAAAGTAATTGTTAGGCAGACACCCTTTGCTGTAAAACACCAACACCCTAGTTCTGATCTGTTCAGAAAAAAAAAAAAAAGAAATGAAAAAATAGGAAAAATAAAGAAGAAAGAGAGAGAGGGAGCAAGAGGGCAAAGGACTGTGTAAAGTTAGCGGCACTGCTAAAATATTAGGATTAGAAGTTATTCGGATGTGTCAGAAAGAATCTTTGTTCTGCGGGTTAAGCAGTAAGCTCTCGGAGTTTGCCATTTTAGGGCTCCTTTGTGAGTTGGCTTTTTGGTCTTTGCTGTCACTGGTTCTGAAGGTTGAAGAGAAGAGCAGTGTCAGAAAGCTGATTGGTAGCGCAGAATTTTCTGAGACAATCTGAATCACATATTCAGCTTCTTTGCCACAGTGGATTAACATGATCTAAAGGGGCTTTGTGAGCTCGATAAAAATCAGGCAGGAGAGTGTGTGCAGGGAGAAATGCTACCCTTTTTGTCCTTCCAAGTTAATTGTTAAAGTTTTCTCTCTGCTGTCTGTAGAATTTCTCAAGCTCAAGTCCATTGTTTTTAAATAATGTATGTAAATTTTTGAAAACATGCAAATTGGGGAGAAGATTTTTTTTTTAACCTAAAGACTGCTTGTCTTGTCATTTCTCTTGTATATGATTGGTTCTGTCAAGTTTGATAAAGCTTTATTTAATTTCCACTTGAGATGCTTGATCTTTATGATGTATTTTCTGCTGTATGCAAATTTATCACAAGACTAAAGGGTGAAAGGAAAAGCAGTGGTTTTCTTGTGTCACTCGTTCTTCTTTAGTGGCATTGAGGAGTTGTACCAGTTCTATTAAAAATTACACATGAGTACATAATATTTGCATAATTTATTAATGCACTGATCAAAATGGGCCTTTTGCCATTGAAAATGTGAACATACTCCTTGAATCTTGACTAAAATCTCATAACTTTTGGTAAATGAGCCATGAAACATATGTTCAGATGTATGGCTCATGCAAAAAAAAAAATGTAATGGCATGAAATACAGTTTTTTGGCAGTGGTACTACATATATTCTGAACCCTAACTTGAAATACTGCAGTTATGCCTACATAGTGAGCAAAATAGCATGTTGCCCTTCTCATTTGACCAGTCATTGGGTACGATGACACAAGTCCAAATCATGCCTTGGAATTTTTATAGTGTCTTTCCCTTATCCTCAGCATAAGCCATATATCTGTTTTCATTTTCTTCATAGCATCACTTTGAGGAGGGTTTAGGAGAGGCATTGTCATCTTCATTTTACACATGGGGACACTGAGGAGTGAATGTCGTGTATCTTGTCTGAGGTCCCAAAGCTGGGTACCTGGAGAACCCAGGGCTTCTCCTTCCCAGCCCAGGTCCTAACTATTAGCTAGAATGCTTTACCTCATGGCTAGTAGTAACCAAACTCATATTTCCTTTTTCCCCTTAAAGAAAAGAGAAGAAAATGTTCATTTAAGAAAAAAGATGAAAGAATAAGACAAAACCACAGTGACTGTGAGCTGAGGAGTGGCAAGGATTGGCAACTACATGGAAGGGAAAGGGTGGGTTATTAAGGTCAATTTTACAGAAATACTTAGTTCCTCAAAAATCACCTAAAACTTTGAAAACCTACAGACTCTTTGTGGTTCCACTCTCGACTGCTAAATAATAACCTCTGGGGATGGGATTCAGGAATTGCGTATTAACAAATACAACAGATTATTCTCATGCACATTAAGAGTAAAGCCCACAGGCTCTACGTAGCAATACCTAATTCACCAAAATAAAGGAAAAACCGTAACCAATGAAAAATGTTCCGAGAGCATTTTGGAACATAGTAAGAATGATGGGTTTATCATCTCTGTTTTGTGTCAGGTTATGTAAAGCAGTAGTTAAATTCTCTCTAAACAGAAGGATTAAGAATCTGCATGGAAGAAACTCTAGGAAAGTGATTCATTGAAGCCCCTCTCAGCAGGTGCCAGAGACTACACCTCTCGTGGCTTCAGGACAGAGAGGAGTGGCCTCTCTCCTGCCTCTCGTCTTCCTTCCCAGTCTGGTGAAATGGAGCTGCCACTTGATCCAGTAATCAAAGGGCTCTGCCTGTTGGTGCTTCTGAGTTTGCTGCCACTGTCTTGTCACCTTGCATGCCAACTGACCAATCACATGTTCCTTCATTCATTAAACAGACCCTTCTTGTGGGCCATCCTCCCGTGGGAGCCAGGAGCACAACAGTATAGAAAAGAGGGAAGTTACCAGCCCCCGTGCAGTGTACGTATCCACCCATACATTTTCAGGGGAGGTTTACGAATTAATTGTCTATGTGCTCAGTGACATGAAGGAAAGGTACAAGTGCTGTTAGGGCATCTCACAAGAAGAGCTGATCCAGTTTTAGGGTTCCCTGAGAAAATGAAGTTTCAGCTGGGACACAAAGGACAGGGAGAATTTAGCCAGAAAAAAAAAAATGGGAATGGAGGGCCATCTTACTTTTCCATTTATTAAAAAGGAAGGCAAGCAGGAAGGAAACAAAATTACCTATTCCATGGGCATTTTTTATTCATTATGTAAACTTCAGGATCTCATATTTACAAAAGGGGGAAGGAAATGGTATCCATCAGAATAGCTCCATTCAACTCAGCCTTAGCTTTTCTTAAATTACTTGAAGACTGGATCTCCCTCTATAACCTTGAGTCACATAATTGAACACCAGAATTTCTATATATTTGCCATTCATTTTGCCTAGTTAGTGGATATCTGTATAGACGATTAGTTGGTCTAACTAAATTTATCAAAATAATTTAGTAATACTCCTGCCTCCTAGTGTCTCTATACTTCACTTGAATAATCATGAAATATGGAAATAAGGTGTATATAATCATATGAATTCATCATGACTCATGGCTTGATCCTTCTAAGACATAGTTTTCTTACCACAGAGGTACTCTAGCTCTTCTGTTTTCCAATTGTCAAAACTCCTTATCAAATGGAGTTTGATCAACTTAGGAGAAGATCGACTGAAAAATGTCTTTGTTTGTGGTCTTTGATGTCTCTGGGCTAGCAGGGCACTACGGATTGCCCCTTAACCATTTGCTCACACATGAAAAATTTTCCAGCACCCATAGAAACATTTCAACATGGCCTTATTTATAAAAATCACAACGTTAGTATTTTCATGGCAGTCATTTGACCTCTGGATGCAGGGCCTTGGGCAGAGGGGAGGAATTCATCAACAATCTGCAGTTACACTTGCTGTGTACCTACCTACTATATCTCTGTCATGGAAAGATTCTTGTCCCCGTGCATACCTTCTAATAGCAATAAGGGGACAGTGTTTTGCAGTATGAGCTGTCCTTGCAGTAGTGGTGTTGACTACCTTAGAAAAAACAAGTGTTGGTGACCAAAATGATGTAAAAGTCAAGTATATTATTTTCTCATGGAAGCAACGTTTATGTCCTTATGCACTTGTGCCCAGCTCTGGGATACAAATGCCAACACACTGACTTGCTTAATGAACTAGAGAGTCTGCGTACCTATGGAGCATAAATCCTTCTAAAAATGCTTGAAATGGAGTAGCACATTAAGAAAATTCATTACATCGTCTTAATTCCTACATTATATTTTTTTCTGGCTAAATAATGAAGGGATACCTGTATCCAAGTTATGAAAAGGCGACTTCCCTTGTAATATTTTTGACCAGCGTTTTTGAAGAATGTGAAGGTCACTTGATCACTCTTTGGTATGTTATGCTGCCTTCTGTTTTTTCTGCATTTTCTCTGTAATGAGCAAAAGCAGTCAGGATCTAGTTGTTGTCCACTCTCTTGAATGGCCAAGTCTTTCCTGAATTACCATCTTATTAACACCAATTGTTTCACCTTCAACCAGTTTAGTTTTAAATGCACAAAAAAACTCCTATTTACACTGAACATGTCACCCTCTGACTCAGTACCACATTGTTACTTCACACTGCCAAGGATGTTTCTGAGTTCTGCTTTAAATGGTAGCCAGACTTGGAAGCATTCACGGGTGAGTTCAGTCATAAAGTCTCACCTTTCTATCTCAGCTCTCATCTCGCGTGTTCCATTATATAGTTGTTTTCCACCATCATTGTTTTCTCCTTCCATTAACTTTTTTTTTTAATTCTAGAGCTCATTTACCCAGATAAACATGTCTAAGCCTAAAGATACCTATTTATTTAAATGACAGTCCCATTGTACAGACATGTTGCTAACTCCCCTTTTGAAAGTACCTTCGAAATTAATTTTCCAGCTTCAGAAGCGAGATGGGTTCATTACCTTAGAGTCACATTCCTCGTTGATAACCTATTTAACCTCCCCTGACACCCGTTTTTCTTTTTTCAGCCCTCTCAGTTTTATTTTGCCCCCAGGTTATAAAAAAGGGCTTAGGAGTCTTCAGAGAAGGGAAGGGAATAGACCGAGACTTGCAGGCAATGCGATACTTTTGCTGAGCCCACCAGGAAGCAAACTTACTGAGGCGAATTTATCTGAGGGCTGTCTGCCAACTAACTATGAGAACTGAAGCTGAGATCATGGATGTGATTGGTTTTGTCTTGTGAATGTCAGTCACCAAATTTCAAGTTGCTACAGGCAAATTTTAGGTCCATTGAAAACTTAGGTCCAAAGAACACCACATACACAAAAAAGTATATATTCTTCCAATTGTGTGGATTTTTGAAATTAATTCCTGCATGTACCATTTTACACCTCTAACCTATTTCATGTTTTAAAACATTTTTCAATGTAAACATGTTTCTTAATATTAAACTCATAGACAGGAAGGCCTTAGGGAAATCTAATAAAAAATGAAAACAAACCATCTTTGAAGACCCAATTCATAGAACTCCAAGTGAGTATAAGTCATAAAGTTGTCGTATGCTGATGAAGTGCTACAGTTTGGCGTATGGGGACAGCACAAAGTGACTTTATCCCCTGGGCTGGCACAGAGTTGAGCACATTCTAACGCTTGTGTGAAGCCAGGCTCAGAAAGAAGTGATGTCCTCAGATCACCCCTCAGTGTGTGGGAAGACAGTGATCCAGCTTTCCTCCTCGGTGGTCATTTGACCAAACCACACTCATTTAGCCTCATCGTCCATCATCATAAATTAAACCCTCCCGAATCTCAATCGCCATTGCCTCTGCTCTAAATTTACTCTCACTTTTCAACACCGCCCTGGTGCCAAGGAGCACAATATGGCCTGTTACCGCCCCCAGAATCCTAGCTGAATGGCCTTGGCCCTGGCCTTGCCGTTTTCCTCTGTGGAGAAATTCATCCAGGAAAAGTAGCAAGGGTCCCAAGAAGTTAAAATTGAGGAGTGAAGGAAGTCACCTTGTACAGGTAATAACTCTAATTTGAGGTCATTCTAACCAAAGATGTCCTTGCTTTGTTCAGTCCCCCCAGAGGAACAGGCCGTGAGTAGCCTGTAGGTTATGTATGCATTAAAATGACCATCCACTCTACAAAACATTTTGCATGTCTCTAGGGAGTACCCAGGAATGCTGGGAACATCTCTCTGCATGCACTTTCTGTCCTAGATGTATAGATGATTAACACTTGTGCAAAGCAAGCCTATGGTCTCTGTTACCCATGTTTGAAGTTGTTCAACCGAAATGTGGTACTGAGAGCTGCTGGTCAGATGTTCTCACCTCAGAAAGATGGTGTCACCCTGCCAGCTAACAGAACTAGCTCAAGAAGAAATGACATGGACAAACCAGCATGGTTATGCTCTAGAGGGTTGAACAGGGCTGGGAACCATTCGTAATCTGATTTAATATGTCTAGGTGGCCAACAGTATGGTCCTTATATGTATAGACGATGCCATTCACGTCTCTGGCAACAAGGTAGACATATAGACAGTTATTTTTATTATAGATCTTGGTGAAAGGATTGTGTTATAAACTCCATTGAAAGTTGGTTATCGTGTAAGATGTACTTTGAAACTGGGAAGCTTATTTATTTATTTATTTGTAGTCCCTGGGTAAGGGAAGCTTCATGACGGGGAAGAACTAAGCTGCATTTTAATAATTATGCGGTAAGCAGTAAAAATAGAGGGAAAACATACTGATGTCAGTGATTATGAGGTAAGAAGAAAGGCCGAAGGAGGTGGGGGTAGTGGGGAGAAGGTTTGGAAGAAAACAAAATGAATCAGAAGAATGTGTGCAACAGCATGTGTGCAACAAAGGAAATGACAAATAGAGCATCAGGAACAATAATAGAAATAATGAGATGTTCAAGGCAGACTGATTGCAGAGAGAGAATCAAAGTTTGGGTAGGTTCCTTGTAGTAGTAGAGGGGGCAGGAGGAGCCATGGGAGAGGTTTTTGAAGAATGAATTGTCTGGCAAAGCACAAGCCACCTAACCAGTGGCTTTCAGACTTTAATATGGGAAGACGAATACCCTGGGGTTCTTGTTTAAAATGCAGATTCCTTGACACCAGCCCAAGACAGCCTGATGTAGTTCTATAGGTGGAACCACGAATGTGTTTCTAAAAAGGCTAGATGATTCTGCGGTTTCTACAAGACACATATGTTCTTCAGACCTCAGTTTGAGAAAACTCTGCAAGCAAAGCAAAGAAAATCGTACTGTTTTTAACAGCAGCAACTTATTAGAAAAGAGTAGAAGTGCTTGTAGGTAAGGAATATGCTCCGTTAACCCAACAAGGAAACATGGAAGATGGAGCTAGAATTACAGCTGCACAGAGAGAGGATGTCAGATGTCACGGGGATAGTGAGGCAAGATGCAGCCCATCTCCGGGAGTTGGTTTTCTGAGTGAAAATCAGCCTTTGTCCTATGCGGGGGAAAGATGACCCTCACCCCAATTGAGACCAAAAATAGTACCTCAAAGAAAGCTCTGAAAATAATTAAGCATGATAATTCTGGGTTATCTTTAATTAGAGGGAGGCTCTGGTGCACTGGGAGCTTTAAAGGGTCATCCTGCATTTGTCATGAGTGATCTGTCACTGCTTGCACGGGCACGTTATTCAGTGCCCCCCCCCTCATTTTCCCTTCCTCTAAGCACAGCCCTCTCTGCAAGGCCCTTGCACTTAGGCTGCAGAATAAAAGAAATCCCCTCACGCTGTTCGTGCTGCCACTACTAGGTGACATGTCCCTTCCAGGGGGAATGAAGATGGAGAAAATCCTCTCCTTTCTTCCTGGCATTCTGTGCTGGCTCCTTGGTGCCAGCCTATCCCTTGAGAGGCCTTGGGTCCTTCTTGTTGCAGGAACAGTATCCAGGCCGGAGCCAACAGCCTTTAAGCAGTAGGCCCTAGGATGCCAGCCATGTGGAAGGAGACGAAAGGGAGTGAGGAAGGCTTGGAAACAGAATACGGAAAAGCAAGATGGAGTGCAAAGGGGGGAAATGAGCTGGACAAAGACGGTGGGCATCCCCTCCTCTTTCATAGCAGACAGGCCTGCCTGCAACCACCTCTCTGCTTCTTTCTGACTTTGTTTCCAAGGCCTGTACCTGTGCAGAAACCATCATGCCTTCCGCAGTTTACACTGTAATACCTGTTTCCTCTCTTTTCGGCACTAATTCAGGGCCCCATTCAGTGCTGTCTTCCCATTTCACTGCTGTATTGGGGCTCCTGCATGCTGCTTTGAAACAGCTAGTTGGCTACCTGACAACTTCTCAGAGAGCAGAGATCTGTCTTTTTCATCCCGATACCCCCACAGCACATAGGACGATACCTTATGTAGAGGAAATGGGCAATGAGTACTTATTGAATAAATACTGAGAGTTAAATCATTCTTTCTTCCCTGGATCCAGTTCCTTAAGTTGTTGAATTCTATATTAAGAAAGTCCCTCAAGACTCTTCTCAGGTTAGGGGAATTGAAATGTACTTAAAATAAGTACCATCTCAATATAACAAAATTTGAATACAAATTCTGGTCAAAAACGCGTATGGCCTGTGAGGTCAGATCAGGGTCTCTAGCCCAGCCCTGTCACTTAGTCCAGGGTAGTTAGGAGAATTGTGCCTTTTCTCTACTGCTTCACCTGTACCTGAAGGATAACAATACCCGCTTCTTACAAGCTCATTATGAGGGTTAGATGAGAAAATGGATAAAAAAGCACCAGATAGATTCAAATGCTCAACAAGTATTAGTTTGTGTTTTTCCCCTTCTCTTTTAATTTTGGATTAAGTTGCTTTTGGTGGCTTATTTTATTTTCCTTTTTCAGGCATTTAAAATAACATTTTAATACATTTAAAATGCCATTTTAATTTGTATGCAAAAATACGAATTAAGTAGTACCCAGTGATTCAGCTGATACATACATGTCACAGTTGCTATTTTAAAGTTTAAAAGAGATAAGGTTTATCAACCAATATGAGGCTTTCCACATCTCTGCGCTGCCCATGTGGCATTTGTTTCATTTTGAATTGTTTACAAATAATCAACTCAGATTTCTGACAAATCCAGTAAAAAAATCAAAAGCTAAGCTTGGGAGATGCTCATGATACTTTTATTTGTATTTAATTTGCAAGAAAAATGAATGTGTAAATAGGAAAAATACCTCTCTCAGTAAATATAGTCACTATGTACATTGGTATGTTGCCTCATAAAATTATCTTCCCATCCTTGTATTTTGTTGTAATGGGATTCAAGGACTTCTTTCTGCTCTAAATGGGACTATTTACCGATCAAGAGCCTGTTGTTGCGTTCTCTTCCGCTGTAACCCGAGGAAACAGTGCCTTTTCACCTTTGGAACCAGCGTTTCCATATTACTCATGCCAGTCTTTTCTCACTAATTTTATGATTATAATGAGGCAGTGGTACACTAGTTAGCACAGATGACCTTCTAATTGAAAGACTGTAAATTCAATCTCCATCGCTGGGCACCGACAGAAATTTAAATAAATATAGCTCCTAAAATCCTTGTGATGGGCTGGCCTAATGACCAGGGGCTAGCAGAGCCCAAGTCATCTGTTACAGGGGACTGCAGGCAACTTCTGAGTGTTAACCACAGGAGTCATTAGAGCAGGTTGCCCTCACAAAGCAAAGTGAGATGAGGGCGTTTTCCCTGGCTTTGATTCAGGCACTATGCCTTGCTTTTCTGCAACATATGCCAAGCTGCGTTTTTGTCAAAATGCTTTCTAAAACAGGAGTCTGAACACAAGGGGAGGCTCCATTCTCCAACTGGACCTAAGCAGACAAGGAAAGGCTTATCTACCAGGCCACCTTTGTCCACTGCCATTTATAGATTTAGATGCAATAAACTGCCCAGGGCTGTGTTGACACCATCCCTCGCTTACTGTATTCACCGCCATTTTTCACCCCCATAACCTTGGACAGCAATCCAATTCAGGTTTCCAGAATGAACTGCCCTGAGGATCAAGATGGGTGTGGAAATGATCAGTCTGGTGAGGGAATCCGTGGGGCTGTAGTGCTGGCAACATTTGTACCAAATAATTGAGCACTTGCCCTTGTTAGATTTCTGACCTTCCATTTTGGCTTTAATGTTGTGTGTGCGTGTCTCTTACTATAAGCCACCTTGAGTCTTTTTGGAAACAAGTTGCTACTAATTTTTTAACTAACTAGCTTCCCTGGACCTTGACAACAGCCACCTAAAAATGGCCCCATATTGCTGACAATGTCTTAAAGCTGGTTATTGGGTTGTCAGCATGGCGAATCTGTGTCCTGAATATATCACACAAATACCATGGCAATTTCCCATTGCCTTTAAAGTTTTGCTTTCTGTATATTTGGTTGTTAGACAAATAGAGCAAGCTTTGCCGACTTCATTTTCATTCTTGGCAGCATGTTTTTATCATAAGGCAGATAGTCATTAATTTACAGAATCAACGCTGGGAACAGCTTTTGTGATCTCATATTAAATTTTCCCCTGAATCCGCCCCTTGGCAAAAATTACTCACATCGTTAAAAAATATTTAATTAGGCTGTAGTTTATACCCAGCTCACTGGGGAAATGTTGGAATTAATATGATTTGCATGAATTCTGTTTCTCTTTTTCTGTCAGAGATTAGTTTTGAATTCAGTTCAGAGGGTCGTTGACACTGCCAAGGACTCTCAATCGTGAAGGTCAAACAGGTAGCAAATACTTCCCCTGGGTAGGTTCCCTGAAAAGACAGCTCAAAATTGCTTTTAATTATGGGTTACCTGAAAGGCCACTTGCTGTTTTTATTTTTCCACAGATCTCGGAAACACTGCATGATTGGAAATTTTAGGTAAACCATTTTATTCCCAACTAAAACAGGCCTGTTGTTGTGTAGAGATAGATGTGACTAGCTGTGCGATACCCAAATAATTTCCCTAGCAGCTCACTGATTTCTACTGGTTGTGCACAAAGGAGAAAAGTCTCTTTACTTTGTACTGGGATATGGATAAAGTAGTCTTATAAGACATTCAGCCAGCAGTGAGTAAATTTTCTACATAGCAATGCATCTGCTTACTTAATTATCTCTCACAAGATAAGATACAGTGTTTAGTTATGCATTTCCTTGTTTTCCTCCATGGGTTGAGGGGAAAAAAACCTTAGGGAATCCACAGTCCTATGCCTTTTTTTTTTTTCAAAAGAAAATTTAATGGAATATTTAATTAATAATCTAATCAATCAATTAATCTCAGTTACATAAGTGTTGAAATCTAATTCTTTTTCACAGCTATATCAATAAAAGAAGTGAAATGGCTACCCACTTATCAGGATAATAGGAAACTGTTACAGACACAAAGAAAAATTGACATTGTATTAATTCTGCTACACTGGTCCTGAATTTGCCAGTGTTAAGAAAGTCTTCTTTGCATTTTAGACAACTTTCAGTTCACTCCCTGGGTCTACCAGGTATACCTTTTATGTCCTAACCTGTTCTAATGATGAAAACAAAAATGACGGTTAGGTTTTTTTGGTTGTTTGTTTTTTAATTCCTAAAGATTTTGGCTTCACAGCTCAAAGTAAAGACACAGTCCAATATTAAAAGTGCATTTAAACTTTTTAGACATCACCTGTCTTCATTGTTGAGTTTTAAGTTTAAAAAATATAAACCAAGTGCTACCAAAACGTGTACAGACCACACCATTCTTCTGACGAGCTAGCTGTTGATGAATAGATATTTATATTTCAAATGATTCCTATGGGGCTTCTATCAGCACTGGAAAGATGAGAGTCAGTTTGACCATCGATTCTAAAACTTGTGAGTCAAGTCACAGGGAATGGATGTCACGTATGTCCATTGCAATAATAGCCATATTTGACAACAGTGCTAATGAAGACCACAACCTGTTCCAGATTATTTAGATTAAAGTGTTCTAAATTGGAAGAAACTTAAAATGAGCGAAGGGAGGAAGACTCAGATTTTCTGAGTACCTATGCTCTGTTAAACCCTGCCATGGTGAATTTACAGACATATTTAGTTCACAAAATATCTTGCAAGATGGATACAATTATTCCATGTTAAAGCTGAGGAAGATAAGTTCAAAGAGGCACAGTAGATAGACCATCTTTTCAATTTAGTCCCTTCTTTTTTACACATCAACACACTGAACCTGGAAGGAATAAATAACCCATACACAATAACACAGCAAGTTAGTCTTCAATGAGACTGGAACCCAGCTCTCCTAGCTACCTGCATGGTACTCTTTCAACTTATCTCAGGTATGTGTCTCAATTCTCCCAAATACATCTTGAGCCAAGCTCAGACTGAAAAATGGTATTAAGTAAAAACAGTACCGCTGTTTTCCTTATACCTTTCTTAGCTCATGTTGCATTATTTATTTTATAGCAAGTCAACTCTTTTGCTTTCCCCAGATAAATTCAAGTATACATGTGGCTTTGTGAAATCTTTTACACAACAGGCTAGATGAATACGCTGCCAACTGGTAGAAGGAAATTCATATAAACACTTAATAGCACATTTATAATATTTGTGTCTGAATATATGAAAACCAAAACGGATTACTAAAAGACAGTAAGTGAAAGAGAGTTGTGTTTATATTACTAGAAATTGTACAAATGCCAGTAGGAATAGGGACATTAACTCATCCTTGCAAAAGGACACAGCTCACTCAGGAAGCCAGAAGAATCCTTTTCCATTTAATTTTTTTGCTGTTATTGTTGTTCGCTTTTGCTGTTTCCTGGACCCACCTTTTTGGAAGAGCACAAAGCTATAAAGAGTCCCTATTTAACCCTCATCTCCAAGGTAACAGGTCTCAGCATTTCATCCCTTGGTCTCAAAAAGCCACAAAGTTGGACACAAGTCATGGAATTTGCAGCCAGTTTTCTATGTATTTGAACATAAATACTACTTCCTGTTTTCCTTCACTCTGAAGTGGGAATAAGTTATGAGAACCATTTCTCAGAATAGAATCTACATTCTGAGGCCACCAGTTTTCTCTCCTGATGGTTCTGCACCAACTGCTTTCCCAGCGCCCCCTTACTTGTCCTTATTCATACTATTGCTCTAATGAGGTAAAAGATAAGCATAGTATCAAATTCCCACTCTTTCATCAGACTGCTTTCACAATGAGATGTACTTGAAGAGGCTCGTAGTTGAGATACATTGAAAACATAAGATTAGCATTTTGGGAAATTTCTAAATAATTGGCAAAATACTGTGCTAACCACGTAGCACTTTTTGGTTTCTCTTATCAATTCGGATTCAGGGCAAAAGAGTTCACAAGGTATAATTGTAATTATTATTATTATTATTATTATTATTATTATTATTATAACTACCATTTATTAACTGCTTATTATATGCCAAGCACATCATTCATCTCAAGCCCGAGAATACGTGGTAAAGTCTCCATTTTATGGGTAAGAAAATGAAGCTGTGAAAAGGTTAAATTACTTCTTTAGGGTCACACAGAAATTGACAGCTGGGATTCAAACCATGGATTTTCCAACCCCAATGTCAAATTGCTGCCCTGCCTCCAGTCGAAGCAATGTCTCAGACAAAGCAGAGCACTGAATGTGAGGCGGAAGCATCTCTTGCCCTGATTGTGTCACTGATGCAGCTTGAGGCTGTGGCAGGTCCCGTAAGTTCTGGCTCTCAGATCTCGCAATCATACAACCCGGATTCCAGGGACCACAGAGGCAACATACGAGAAAGCACTTTGAGATCATCAGTTTAATCAGATCAACAAATATTTATTGAGCACAATGCTAGGTAACTTGGGAACTGTGAACATGAATAAGGTATCATCCCAGACATCAAGAAGCCTGCCTTCTAGAAAAGGATTTAATACAAGTTACAAATAGCTAAGTGGAAGTGCGTTAACTAAGTTCCTTTAGTTCCTGGAATAATTCATTTCCATTTCCTCTACAAGTATGATGTTTTTAAGACTGGAGATGAAATTGGTTAAAGAAAATTTTCCTACAGTGCATATTGTTTTAAGAAACGGGGCAAGAATAAGGGAGTCAGGACAGCAACCCCTCTTATCCGAGAAGGATGTGTTCCAAGACCCCCAATGGATGCCTGAAACTGCAGATAGTACTGAACCCTATATATACTATGCTTTTCTTTTTCCTATACCACATGCTTTTAATAAATTTAATTTATAATTATGCATGGTAAGACATTAACAACAATAATAATAAAATAGAACAATTATAACCATATACTGTAATAAAAGTTATTGTGCATGTGGTCTTTCTCTCTCTCTCTCTCTCTCTTTTTTTTTCTCTCTCTCTCCCTCCCCACCTCCCTCCCTCCCTCAAATTATCTATTGCACAGTACTCACCTTTTCACTTAAAGGAAGCATGTTGGCCTTCTCTTTGGCCTATCCAAATTGCTAGTGTCACTACTATCGTGCTTTGGAGCCATTATTAAGTAAAATGAGGGTTACGTGAACAAAAGCATTATGATACTGGGACATTAGATCTTATAACAGCAATGGCTACTAAGTGACTACCAGGAGGGTAGTGTATACAGCGTGGATACGCTGGTCCAAGGGATGGTTCACGTCCTAGGAGGACGGAGCAGGAGGGTGCAAGATTTCATCACGCTACTTAGAAGGGCACACATTTTAAAACTTATGAATTGTTTATTTATGGAATTTTCCATTTAATATTTTCAGACAGAGGTTGACCGTGGGTAACTGATACTGCAGAAAGCGAAACCTTGGATGGGGCAGGGGGTGGGAGAGGACAGTGTGCATTATTTCCTCTGTCTCTCAACACTGTTCTGCCTGCTCATGGCAAGAATGGTCCCCACAGATATATTTTTCACATCAAATTGTCCAAATATACAAACGTTAAGTATGCACATTATGTAAAAAGATAATGGTGTTACCTTTACAATGGGAGTGGGGGGACATGCATCTCATCAATGACTGGATAACATCCCACTCCAAATGAGGGATGTCCAAGTGACCTCAGGAGGTGACAAAAAGGCTGACTTTTCCAACCAAATATTACCTCTTACTCCAAGTACACACTCCTCAAAGCTCCTATAAATCTTAGCTATCGACTTTCTGGGATGCCAACCACACTACGTTCCTGTTCCTCAGCCTGAAAAGTCGGAGAGCCTGCAGAGCTCCCTCTCTCGCTGCTTCTTTTACCTTTGAGGCTCCCACTCGTACATAAGTTGACATTGTATAAGTTGGGGGATTTTTTAAATGTACTTAGAACTGTTTATTGGTGTTTTCTAATACATTCTTCATCATCATCCTAAGAAGCAGGGATTGTCTTCGAGGTAACAAGTTAAAAATGGAGAAACAAAGAAGGTACAGTGACTCGTCCACCCTTATTCTAAGAATCAGTACAGACCAGGGAGAGAGTAAGAAAAACAGACTTTTGCTTCCCAGGCTAATGCTGAAACCAGTAGTTCATATTATACCTCTCTACATTAATAGTGTCACTTTAATTTAATTGGTCTTTCCATTTTTATCTTCTATTTTGAAACTTTTTATTCCATATACCCCTTGGGGTACAAGTCTAGGGGTATAGTATGGGGTATAGTATGGCAACAAGTCTAGGAGACTTATTGTTTCTCACCGTATTCTCACAGTACTTTCAACATAAATTGGTTTTCAAGCTCACCCTTTTGAAAGACCAAAAACAATTAAAACACACAATGAGCTGCTCTAGTTGGAAAGTAGTAGTGTGGTATCTCACAGACGCCTTAAACTGGAGCCCATGAATGGAATCGGAGAATCTGTGAATTTCCTCAAGTTGTTTGCAACATCAGGGAGAAGTTGGGGAAGGAGACCATGGTTTTCATCTGAGTTTCAAAGGAGCCATGATCCCAGAAAGATCAGCTCTTCTGACCAATGAGCGTCCGTCACTTGCTGTAGTTCATTAATTTGCTGCTGAATCAAAACAAGTGGTTTGTTGAGTTCCTGATGCCTGTGCCATACTTCTGATTGTAGGTCCCGGGAGATCAGATTTAATAGCCTAAGCACGGCTTCTGCTAATGAAGAGATAAGCATAATAGATAAGCCCCCATATCATGCTGGGACTTCACTTACCAAACCCTACTGAATCAGCTTATTTTTCAATAAATTATAATTCCATTTATTTACTTGCTCATTTATTCATTCGTTTGATTAATATATTTGGAGCGCCTACTATGTACCAGGAGTAGTAGCAGTGAATTAGACAAACATGGTGTGGGGACAGAGCCCCAGAGACCAGTTTCCAGGCTCTTGGCCTCACGTGGAAAGGTGCTGGCTCAGGTAGTAAATGGCCATCAACTGTGATTGGATGGCCATCAGCTGTGGCTAGTTGACCATCAGCTGTAACCAGTGAGCCATTGGCCACTAATATAACTGTTGTGGCTACGCTAGCAGAAAATGGGGGCTAGCAAGAAGATGGTGGCTGAGCTAGCAAGAGTGGATTGCAGTTAGCACGGCGGAGTGCGGGTTGTGGATTTCAGAGAAGTGGACGGCAGGTTGTAGATCGTGTGGCTCCTGGTTTCCTGTTTCTTCAACGGAGCCGCCAGCGAGACTATTGTCATATGACTCCCCTATCTATGGCTCCATGGGTGTTCCTTTTTGGCCTCACCATGTCCTGCGTTCTTATGTGGGGAGCGGGAGTAGAGACCCCGCCACATGCCACCCTGCATGACACATGGCGCAGCGAGCAGGGTGCCCCACATGACTCCCCGCATGACATATGGCTTCTGCCCTCAGGAAGCTCACAGTCCAGTGAATTAATATACAGTTACATTCATTGATCACTCAATGTATGCCATATGCTTTATTTGGCACATTGCATGCATTATCTCATTTAAGGTTGACAACACTAAGGTAGGTAATCATTATCTTTATTTTTGTGGTAAAGGAGAGAGTAGAGTAACTTGCTCTAGCTAGAGTCTGTGTTCATAACCAATACTCTCCATTAAGAGTGTGTAAAAGTAAATATTATAAAACTTTTTGGAACATAGCCCACTTTGCCTAAACCATTAGCCATAAAACTGGACCCAGCTCTACCAAATAACTGATAAAATGTTTCTAGTCCAAGAAACATACCTGTTTGTCAAGCTATCTTGGGAGAAAAGGCAGGAATTCATCAGTCTCAAATACAGGACTTCATTTCTAAATGATGCAATTAAAATTAGAACAAGAGACTTAACAGTAATTGTGGAAGTCACCCATAGTCATTAGATAGTATGGAAGAGCTGGCTGTAAATTCAACTAATAGGTTACCAGGAAACGTACCTTCAACAATCTCTATTTCATCTAAGGAAGCAAAAAAGTAGCATTACAGTTATAATGACTCATTAGTGACTTGAAATTGGGATTATCTGGCTTTGTGCTGTGTCCATGGTTATGTAGGGTTGTTGAGACAATAGAATAGATGCTGAGAAAAATCAAAGGGATGGTCAGTGGTAGAAACAAAAAGATTTCCCAAGTATAAAGGAACCAAGCGAATGTCACTAAAATGAAAAGCCCTGAGCATTTTGCACGGGGATTTGAGATCACCCCAGCTCCTCTCAGGACAGCTGTCTTGAACCTCTCAGGGAGGAGTTGGGTGGTTCCACATGAAAGAAATGGATGCGATAAGTAAAGGATATGCATAATTACAAGAGGGATAGCCTTTCTGGCCTCAGAGTCCAAAAGGAAAATTGTTCAAGTAAAAATGGGGGGAAATAAATACCCAGGTGCTAACAAAAATGGATGCAGTTTACCCGTTGCTTCAAGTGGTGCCAAATGGGTGAGCTAAGAAAATACATTGTGTTCTGTGATGAAGCCCATTGTCTTCATGAAAAGGAATGGTGCTGAGCTTCCGAGTCTTTAGCCGTTAAGTCTTCCAGGAGCAAGCCATCTCTGTCAGCCCATTCTCCAGCTTTTATTTGTCATAACTCATTCGTAAACACTAAAATTGTTACCCTTGAGGCATTCTTGTTCTTTTATGGGTAAAGAAAGTGCTACAGTTGAGTCGCCACAAAAGTTGCCACTGAAATCCTTGAGTCATCCTTGTTTTGATTTTGTTTTGTGTTTTCGTATTCCTCTTGGTATGGAGAGCATGAAATTTTCAATTTGCAAAAGGATTTAATCAACAGTAAATGTTTTGAATCAGGTTAAAACACAACTACTTGAAGAGCTACGTGTTTATTCTGTCCTGCTGGGTGCAGTCATTTTAGCTTGCTTCAAAAGGGCAACGCAAAATTATAGTTGCTCTAATGAATTCCTTGCAACAGGCAGGTAGGTTAATGGTTAATAATGCCGAATGTTTATCTTAAAAATCCTGGGGTGGGAATGCAGACTGGTGCAGCCGTTATGGAAGGCAGTGTGGAGGTTCCTCAAAAAATTAGGAAGAGAATTACCATATGACCCAGCAATCCCTCTCCTGGGTATCTACCAAAAAAATTTGAAAACATTTATCCATAAAGACACGTGTACTCCAATGTTCATTGGAGCTTTGTTTACGGTGGCCAAGACATGGAAACAACCAAAATGTCCTTCGATAGACGAATGGATAAAGAAGTTGTGGTATATATACACAATGGAATACTATTCGGCGGTAAGAAAAGATGATATAGGAACATTTGTGACACATGGATGGATCTTGAGAGTATAATGCTAAGTGAAATAAGTCAGGCAGAAATAGCAGAGAACCCTATGATTTCACTGATATGTGGTATATAAACCAAAACAACAAAAGAACAAGACAAAAACAAATGAGAAACAAGAACTCATAGACACAGACAATAATTTAGTGGTTACCAGAGGGTAAGGGGGTGGGGGGTGGGTGATGAGGGTAAGGGGGATCAAATATATGGTGATGGAAGGAGAACTGACTCTGGGTGGTAAACACACAATGGGATTTATAGATGATGTAATACAGAATTGTACACCGGAAATCTATGTAACTTTACTAACAATTGTCACCCCAATAAATGAAAAAAAAAATCTTGGGTTCTTCCTCAGAATGTGCCCGCTTTTCTTTGACACATCAAAAATGAGAAATCATCTATGAGACTGTTTTATTTGTCTGTGTTTTGGGGACAGCAATTTTACATACTCACGAATGCGATCAATAGAAGCTCAGGGCTTCCAAGAATCCTTAATTATATGTCTAAGAATGCGTATGTATTCATATGTAATACTTGTGTTTCTGCTGTGTTCCCCCCACCCTTTGGAGCTGACATGTGCTAAGATTCTTTGAAAGCAGTAGCATCAAGAGTGTAACAGGCAAATGCACAATGAGTTGTTAAATGTGATGGCAAAATAAAAAAAAAAATTTAAAGCTTCAGTCAGTGTGATCAGTAAAAGGAAAAAAAAGACAGCCAGCAAACTGTCTATCATGTGATGAAATTTGACAGTAGGGATTATGGCTTTGATGGACCAGAACAGCTAATAGAAGAAGCTGACATTTTTGAAACCCTGCTAATTAAGGGTTCCTTCCTTAATATTAAAATAAAGTCTTTGTCTGGGTTTTATGGTTGGAGAATCAGGTGTTTTCATTAATATATGCCAGTCAGTCTTAATAAGCTTGGAGGGCAGAGGAAGTTATTATTGAGTGACCTTCTACAAAATAAGCATGTTGCTAAGGGCTCTAACCCTGCCCCGTGCAGGCTGATGAATCTCATTTCCAATGCAAAAGCTTCACAAGAAATCCAAGTATTCTCTGTGCAATCACAGAAAATAATCCTTGTGTCTCTTGTAATGTCCAAAATTGCCACTTACTACACTACTACTGTACAATGAATATTACAATACATATTATTTTTCTAGCACAATTGTCTACATTTCTGAATTGCCTAGGATAGAAAAACTTATTGTGAAGACACTTGTATTGAAAAGTCAGCTCATTTTAATACTTTTCAAATAGTCATCTACTCTGTTCATGAATTATAATGTTCAGAATACATCTGACAATACTGGCTTTGAAAAGGAGATATGTCTATATTATTATATATTCATTTTCAAATAGATTTCAAACAGATTTTAAACCATTCATTGAAATTCATTGAAATGATAAATTCACGGTTGGATTTTGATTGACTCTTAATCCAATTTTACTTTTGATAAGTTTTCAGCCACCCCAACCTTTCTCAACCGATATATTTTTTGTTCTTCTATTGATTTTTAAAGCAAAACTGATGGGGTATGGTAAAACTTGAAGGTTTTAATAACTATATGGAAAGCTGGTCAAATGAATGGGTAAATTTAGTTAAAATCAGTAAAGTACACTATAAGTGATTCGTCTGTGTGATTTCCAAAGTATCAGTGCTTATTTTATGGAAGTCGTGTTTATTATAACTGGCTGTTGGTTCACAACCTAGAGCAAAACTGTGAGTCTTTCAGTTACTGAGCCATACCACCATCTCTAGATGACAAGGAAAAGTGCAGAGACCCAAGGTATTTGGTGTTGGAATAGAAGATCAGACATCTTGAAGTTTTGTGGTTGTCCAGCATTAACTAGCTGCTTCTCATCTTGAGTTTTTAATGCCTTCTTAAGAGAAGTTGGGTAACACCTCTATTGCTGGAAGCATGGTCAGGTAAAAAGACAACAAAGCTTCTAAAGTCTCTTAGGAGAAGGAAGGAGCTAAATTAAAAATTGCAAAGTGTCCATGGGTTTTGTGTTCACCCACGGGAAACAAACCATCGACCATTAACAGTTTAGATGATGCCAGATATGAGAACAAGTGAGATGAGAATCTTAGATCCAGGGCTTCAGTACGTGGAGCAAGAAGTTAACTCCAATTGTGGCACTTATTTCAGCCTATGTCTATAGAACACAATTGTCTTTAAATTACAGACTTGCAAAAAAAAAACCCAAAACATAACAGTTCCTGTAAGTGATTTTTTTGAACCTGTTCTTCAGTACTTTTTTAAATTTGTTTTTAATTGGGGAATATTGGGGAACAGTGTGTTTCTCCAGGGCCCATCAGCTCCAAGTCATTGTCCTTAAATCTACTTGTGGAGGCCACAGCCCAGCTCCAAGTCCAGTCGCTGCTTTCAGTCTTAGTTGCAGGGGGCGCAACCCACCATCCCATATAGGAATTGAACCGGCCATCTTGTTGTTAAGGGCTCATGATCTAACCAACTGAGCCAGCCAGCCGCCCCTCTGGAAGCTCAGTGGCAACTCATTGTCTTCAATCTAGTTGTGGAGGACACAGCTCACTGGCCCATGTGGGAATCAAACCGGCAACCCTGTTCAGAGCTCGTGCTCTAACCAACTGAACCATTCAGCCACTCTCTTTGGTATTTTAAAAGGAAAAAAAAAAGTTGATGAACATTAGCATAGACCCATCTCCTTGGGGTCAAAATCAATCACCTGGTGTTCATCAAGCCTCTACCTAATGCTTTCCCAATGTCCTAGGTGTAACCCAAGGTGTAGCATACCACCCTGCCCTTCTAAGCTCCAGAGTACTTGGGACCCTGTTGTGTCTTGTATTGCTCCCATCTTCTCATCAAAGCTAGCAATCCCTTCTCATTCTCTTCTCTGTGTGGAACCAGCATAGGAGTTGCCCTCCCAAACACTTTTGGTTCACTGCCACCTCTGGATTTATCCACACCAATGTAACTCAAAGTGTGGACCATGGACTAGCACTATCACCATCACCCAGGAACTGCTTAGAAATATAGAATCTTGGGCATACCCCACGTCCATGGAACCAGAATCTCTGGGAACCTGACTGTACATTTTAAGGAAGTCCTCAAAGGATCTTGAAAAATTTGAGAGTCAATCATTTAGAATGCTCATACAGAAAATTAATCGTATACTACATTGTGCTATCATATATTTTTGTCATGTCATGTAACTTTGTGTTTGTATTATCTCTCCAAAGGGGATTTAAGTAAGCTGGGGGCAGGTGCTGAGTTGCAATGTTTCTTTTTATCCCCATAATCCAAATCCAATGTCTCGCAAAGAATAAATAAAGATAAATACTTGATTGACACAAGTCTTTTAATTAAATTGTAGGTTGAAGACAAGTACCATATGATCTCACTTATATGCGGAATCTAAAGAAAAGAATAAGTGAATGAACCAATCAGAAACAGTTTTGGGGACAAAGAGGAAAAACTGAGGGTTGTTAGATGGGTGGGGGAGGGGATAAGGGGGAAAGTGAGGGGATTAGAAAACAGTCGGTAACCACAAGATGGCCTCAGGGTTTTTGAAAATTAATTTGGGGAACATAATCAATAATGTTGTAAAGATTTCGTAGGGTATCCGATGGACACAGGTCCCATTTGGGAGACCACCTCAGGGATGCTGTAGATGCCTGATCACTGCACTGCACTCCTGAAGCTGAACAATAATGAATACCAACTATAATTTTATATATATAATGTGATGGCTCGGTGCGAGGTCGGAGGGATAGTGGATGGGGGGATGGGGGAGGGGAGGTCCACAGTGTGAGGGATATAAATGATGAACGTCTAAGTATTACCTTGTCTTGTGCACCTGAAACTAATAAAATTAAAAATAAAATAAAATAAAAATAAAAAATAAAAAAAATAAAAGTAAAAGCCTTTTGCCTTAGCCAGTGGGCACCCCCATTCGAGACCCCCCTCCCGCTCGGGAGATGCAACCTCTTCTCCTGCCTGTAATAAATTATCTTCCTTTACAATAAATAAATGTTCAGTCCTTTCATTCTAAACACATTCCTCTATTTCTATTATGTTTTATTCTCTCACACTTGTTCCCTTTAATATCATCTTCATGGCATTCTAATACTTCATGTTCTTCTACCCCAGGGATTCTATGGTTCTACAGCAGCTCTGTCCAATAGAAATATATAGCCAACCACATGTGCAATTTTAAGTTTTCTGGCAGCCACATTTAAGAAAGTAAAAACAAACAAGTGAGATTAATTTTAATATAACGCATTTCATTGATTCTAACATATCCAAAATATTATTTTAATGTGTAATCACTATAAAATAATACATTCTGCATTCTTTTAATTTTTGTACTAAGTCTGAAACCTGATGTTATTTTACACTTACAGCATGTTCTAATCCAGACTAGCCACATTTCAAGTGCTTAAGAGCCTCACGTGGCTACCATACTGGACAGCATGGCTCTAGAGAATATTCACGGATAAAGTTCAGGGATGTCTAAAACCCCTGAAATAACATACCAAATTATATGTGTGCTATCAGAGCATTTATCTGATGAGACAGAACATAGAATTTATCAGATTCCCAAAAGGGTTTGCTCTCCTTACCACCACCAGATTCCCTCACCAAATGTCTTAAGAAACATGGTGCTGCTTTTAGCGTCTGGAATTACTCATTTCTTTTGACTCATTTTCTCTACTTGCCAATTCTATTTACATTCCCTATTCTAACAAGACTACTCCACACTCTGTTATTAAACAGCTGTGAATTTAACTTATTCCTTTAAAATAGAACCTAGAGAGTGTGCAGGGTATTGACTTGCTTCATAGAAAATAACCTCAAACCCTACCACAGTTGGTAGTTACAAAGGCCAAAACAAAATAGAAATATATTAGGCCTTTTTATCATGGTAATTCATTAGGAATAAATTATACACTAGACCCACATGGCATTCAGGAAGTTCCCAAGTTGTGATAAAACCTATCAACTGGGAAGATTCTGGAAGGGTCAGTAATTGATCACAGCACAGAGTATTTTATTCCTCTTCTGTTCATTAGGTTATTAATTTCTTGGCATGGGATAACCACCCACTTTCTAGAATGGCTAAAATATTTTTGTACACCTTGTGATTTTCTTGGATAGGATTTTTTCAAGAACCCTCACAATGACATGGAGGAGAGCCAATTATTTCAAATATAGCAGTTATGGCGTCAACTTAATGCTCCAATCTGAGAAACCAAAATGTCAGTTAAGCAGGATCCTCCTTTTGTTTTGCTTTCTCTTAAACATAAAGATCTCTTGAAATATACCACCAAATATCTTTTTTAAAACTTTCCAGTTTTGTTATTTTTTTGTTTCTCAACAGCATAATTTAAACAATGTGGTGTAGCTCCTGGTGAGGGCTGATGTTGCTAATCTTCCATCGTAGAGCAGCCCCTTCAAACATAATCAGGAGTGATTAATTATATTATTTGTGTGTGTCTTATTATGTATTATTATCTGTGTGTGGTATTATTTATGTGCATTAAGCATATCCAGGTTTAGTCCTATCAACCATGTTGTTCCACTATGACTAGAACAAAATAAAATACCTTGTGTAACTTTCCAAAAAAAAATTGGAAAACTCAACCGCATAATTAATTATTGTTTGCCTTATCTATTTACTCTCCTTTAAAATAAAAGGGCTGTTCCAGAATCAGGGAAAGATTTAAATTTCAATCTTAACTTACAAGCATTTTCTACTTTTTCATGGTCACATGACCAAAAGGAAGAGGACAAAATTCACTATAAGAATAACAAAAACAAACAAAAATTGAGATATATTGTTACTGAAGTCTGGCTACGCATAACATGCATCTCACTGTGGATTCAGATTTAAATGACAAATATTGAACCATGCAAAATTTCAGAATAATGGATTAACTATGCCAATATCAAATATTTTATGTTGATTGGTCTCCTTACCACCACGGTAATGAAGAAGCTTTGAAAATGACATCTTACTATTCATTTGATCTTCGGAGAAGCTCCCTTCTACAGTTAGTTTTCAGATTGTTAATGTTTCTTTCTTGGCATCATTTCACATTTTACTATGATGTAACCTCCAATTGCATCAGTCTTTCCTTTCCAGCACTGTGATAAATACTAAAAAGTTGGCCTTTCCTGCCCTACAGACACTTTAAAACTTCAAAACTTTAGGAACCTTTTAAAGCAAGGTTTTAAAATTTCTTGATATAATCCCTTTCACAAATCCTTGGGCTCATTCCTGTGATGTAATGGCCCTCAGTATTACAGCATTCTCTAGGTTCTTCTTTTAATGGATACTCCTAATGAAAATAATAGGATATTGACATATCAAGACTATCCTAAAACCACTGCTTCTCTGATGTGGGGTGATGGAGAAATATCTGCACCCTGATTACAAGAAAAAATGAAATACAACACATAATCCATTTCTTAAGCAGAAAAAAAATGGGGGAGACTTCAAAGTCTGGATCTGTTTTATATACAGACTGTTTCTAGAAGTATTTAAATATGCTCAATTGGAATCTGAGTCTCTGTAATGACCCATTTAACACTTTTGAATATTTAGCAATCAGTGTTGGTTATTGATTGATCAATTCAACTATTGGCAATGATAATCATAAAGGCAAACATACCATTCCAAATAACTGTGCTTAAGTTTGAATCATGTCTGCAATTTGTTCATTTCCTCTGTGGTCCACTACTTCAACAGCCTGCCTTTTCCATTTTCCTCTCTGACAACTAGGAAATCCACTGGAATTATCTTCTGACACTTCTTAATCAAAGTTCAGAACTGGTTGTGCAGCATTCTCTTTGGGTACTTTGGTTGCAGATTCTCAAATCAGGTGTTCCAGGGGTTATAGAAAAGTAGATTTAAAAAAAAAGAATTGAAAAAAAAGAAAAAGTTCTTGGCCTCACTGATTCCCAAAGGAGTCAAAATGTTTATTTCTGAAGATAAACCTACAATATGATTATCTTTTAGTTCAAATTTTTCTAAGGGAAGGCTCTATTACCATATCTATAAGAAGAGAGTGGATTCCTTTTCTTATTTGATGACACTGGAAGGATTTTTCATTCTGCCTCATGGTTCTGATATAGAACCTTTCTTTCTTCTTGTTCTACTAATTTATACATGTATTTCTGTAACAGACCCAATGCTTTTATGCGTTTTTCTTCAGATAAGTCAGCAAATACATAGAATGAGACAGAGCAGTAAAGAACATCAAGTTTCTGTCAAAACAGTTCATAAATATTCAGGAGAGTTCTGCAATATGTAGGAAGTTATGAAGATGGCATTAAGATACCAGTAAATCCAAAGAAAACCTATGCTAATCAAGCTATCATATCTTATTATATTTTATTCTTTTATCATTTTATGATCCCTCAATAATATAAATGTGACCCTCCAAAAAAACTACAAATCATAACCTGCCATTGTGAGAGAATTTCCATCTTATCCCGGGTCAGGATTTTCTAACCGGGATGTCAGGGTCTCATGGTAGATCTGAAAGACTAACCTGAGAGTTAGTTTTCAGAACTACTTGCCACTGACTTATTCCTCTTTCAAGCACAACCTTCTATCCAGATATGGTGTCATCCCCTGTGGGAGTGGGGCCTGGCTGCAAAAGGACTCCTGAAAAAGAGTTTAACAAATAGCACCTCCAATCCTCTCAGTAATCTCAATTCCCTCAAAAAGTTGGTGTGTTTTTTTTTGTTTTTTTGTTTTTTTTTAAGAAAAACAACACCACCACCTTACAAAAGGTTTAGGAAATTTTACCTTAGGTGACAGTTTTTGAATGACCTTTTTTATGTGCTAAAAATAAACTTTCTATTATTCCTAAAACTGAAATATTTTAAAAGATAGAAATAAATAGGTTTTGTGATCTTTCTTTAAAAGGTATCCTCTTAAGTTGTTGCAATATGGAGATGACTGGAACTATTGCTGCCTACTCCTCATTCATAAACCCTTTCAATCAAGGGAACACTGAATTCAATGATTCGTCCTGTTAGTACATCGCTGTGGTCAAAAAGTATTTGCGCACCCCAGGGGGCCAAGCAAAGGCTATTGACATGCTTGCTTGATGTATGAAAAGACAAATCAGTGCCCCATGCTATCTACCAGCAGGGTACAATGACCCGACATGGAAAAGTCAACTCAAACCACTGTATAATAAATTTACATTTTTTTCCTAGGAAACTTCAGAGTTACCAAATCAACTGTGTCTAGTGTGCAAATTACATGCAAGCTAACAGAATGTGAAATAAATTCGAGGAAGGCCATGTGTTTTACCTTCTATGAGGGATGGCACTAGTGGCGATGGTTTGTCCTGGAGGAATCTATGATAGCATTGAATGGGGAAAGACAGAGAGAAAGGAGTTGAAGCAAAAATACTTATTACTCATTGCCTATCTCCTGCCCCTTATCCATTCTCAGCTGTTTTCTAGTGTCAGAGAGAAATTTCTCTTTAGAGTCACTCAGCTGGAGTAAAGGTGGATCCAGTAAACAAGGTTCAAAAGAGCCATGATTTTCCTTCTCGTGGTAGGGGAATTGAAAGTCCTCTGGGTCTGTTTCTTGAGTTTAATAAACAGAACATGATTGTTTGTTTGTACCACCATATAAAGTGATTGTGTTTACTATAAAACAAAGAGGTTCTCACATTTGCCTTATAATGCAATTTGTACTAATTAAAAGAACAGAATATTAGTGGAAAGGGAAAGCTATACCTTTCCATCAAGTAGATTATAATTAGAGATTGACGATGGGGCAAATAATCAATATAAAATGACATTTCTCTTAATTTCTACTGTTGGTGATTTGAAGGGATGGTTTAGAAATAATTCTTTTTATGAAAATATGTGAAAATTCAGATAATGAACTAGCAAACTAACCAACTAACCACAGTTCTATCATAAATTGGGGGGAAATGGCTATAAAAGATGTCCCTATTCTCTTAGAGTTCCTTAAAACCTGCTGTTTCCTCACATTGATACAGTCCTATCCTCAGTTAAACTCAGTTGGCATCTATAGAAGGTATAGTTCTCAATGCCCGTGGCAAATACTTATTGGGAATGAACACATGATGTTTGCTATATTATAACTCAGTTTACAAAGTAAATAATGCTTTAATAATAATGCCATAAATGATATAAAAGAACAAATGTAAACTTTTCCAAATCAAGCACAGATAAAGCAGATTTATTTCAGGCCTAAATATCCATTTTTTATGAGTTCAGGAAACATTTATGATAGACCTGCTATGTACAAGACCCTAGTCCTAGTTTACAGCGGGCAAAAGTTTTGGAAGAGCTGATAACTGGGGATTTGAGGGCACCTAATTATAACTCTGTGAATATTGGCATTCTTTAGTTTTCCTATTTCAAGCTGACATGAAGTAATGTCTGCTCATGGAGTAAAAAATCCCCCCACCCATCTTAATTTTTGCAGTCTATTCTGAGACACAAAATTTAGTGGCAGGCTAGTTCTAAGTGTCTTACCTAGTCAATCTTCATAAGAGAAGGAAGAACCTGAATATTAGAAAAGGCCAATATTTGGTTCAAAGTCAGCTTGACCTAACCTACCACCTCTTGAGTAGCACATTTGCAGACTGAGCAGGGACCTCTGAGCTCCTCTGTCCTTTTCTGGGGTTTTTTGTGTTTTTTTTTTTAAATTACAGTTGACATAGAGCATTTCATTAATTTCAGGTGTACAACATAGTGATTAGACATTTGTATAACTGACGAAGTGATCACCCCAATAAATCTAGTACCCACCTGACACCATACAGTTATTACAATATTACTGACTATATTCTCTATACTGTACTTTACATCCCCATGATTATTTTGTAGCTGCCAATTTGTACTTCTTAATCCCTTCACCTTTTTTAGCTGGTCTTCGAACCCCTCTCCCAACTGGCAACCATCAATTTGTTCTCTGTATCTATGTGTTTGTTTCTGTTTAATTTGCTTGTTTCCATTTTATTTGCTTGTTTCCTAGATATTAACCCCTTGTCAGATATTTCACTGGCAAATACTTCTCCCATTCAGTAGGTTGTCTTTTTGTTCTGTTGATGGTTTCCTTCTCTGTGAAAACCCTTTTTATTTTAATGTAGTCCTATTTGGTTATTTTTTTCTTTTGCTTCCCTTGCCCCAGGACGCATATCAGAAAAAATATTACTAAGAGCAACGTCAGAGAGTTTACTACCTGCGTTTTCTTCTAGTAGGAATTTTATGGTTTCTGTCTTACATTTAAATCTTTAATCCACTTTGAGTTTATTCTTGTAAATGGTATAAGAAAGTGGTCTAGTTTATTTTCTTTTTTTGCATGTGTGTGTCCAGTTTTCCCAACACCATTTACTGAATAGACTGCCTTTACCCCATTATATATTCTTGCCTCCTTTGTCATAGTTTAAATGACCACATAGGCGTAAGTTTATTTCTGGGCTCTCTATTCTGTTCCATTGATCCATGTGTCACTTTCTATGGCTGTACCATGCTGTTTTAACTACTGTAGCCTCATAATATACTTTGATATCAGGTAGAGTGATACCTCCAACTTTGTTCTTTCTCAAGATTGCTTTGGCTATTCAGGGTTTTTTGCAGTTCCCTATCAATTTTAGGATTAATTCTTCTAGTTCTGTGAAAAATGTCATCGGTATTTTGATAGAGATTACACTGAATATGTAGATTGCTTTTAACAATATGGGCATTTTAATGATGTTAATTCTTCCTGTCCATGAGCACAGTATACGCTTCCATTTGCTTGTATCTTCTTCAAAGTCTTACAGTTTTCCAAGTACAAGTCTTTTACCTCCTTGGTTAAATTTATTCCTAAGTATTTCATTCTTTTTGATGCAATTATGAATAGGATTGTTTTCTTAATTTCTTTTCCTGATACTTCATTATTGGTGTACAAAAATGCAACTGAATTCCAAATATTAATTTTGTATCCTGCCACTTTACTGAATTCACTTATTAGTTCTAATAGATTTTTGGATAACTCTTTAGGATAAAAGTGGTTAAAGTGGGCATCCTGTCTTATTCCTTATCTTAAAGAAAAAGCTTTCAACATTTCACCATTGAGTATTATATTAGCTGTGGGTTTGTCATGTATGGCCTTTATTATGTTGAGGTATGTTCCGTCTATCCCTCACTTGCTTAGAGTTTTTATCATAAATGGAGGTTGAATTTTGTTGCTTGATATGGAAGAAGACGCTTGATATAATTTCCATCTTCTTAAATTTATTGAGACTTGTTTTGTGGTGTAACATGTGGTCTATCCTAGAAAATGTTCCATCTGTGCTTGAAAAGAATGTGTATTCTGCTGCTTTGGAGTGAAATACTCAAAAAACATCAAATGCTTTTTCTGCATCAATATGATCATATGACTTTTATCCTTCATTTTGTTTATGTGGTATATCACATGAATTGATTTGCAGATATCAAACCAATGTTGCATCCCAGGAATAAATCCCACTTGGTCATAGTGTGAGATCTTTTTAATGTATTGTTGTATTCAGTTTGCTAATATTATGTTGGGGATTTTTGCGTCTATGTTCATCAGGAATATTGGCCTGTAATTTTCTTTTGCTGTAATATCTTTGTCTGGTTTTGGAATCAGGGTAATGCTAGCCTTGAAAATAAGCTTGGGGGCTTTATCTCTTCTTCAATTTTTTGGACTACTCTGAGGATAGGTTTTAATTCTTTGAATGTTTGGTAAAATTCACTTGTGAACCCATCTTGTGCAGCACTTTTGTTGGGAGTTTTTTTTATTACTGATTTGATTTTTTTAGTAGTTATTGGTCTGTTCATATTTTCTGTTTCTTCTTGATTCAGTCTTGGAAAATTGTATATTTCTAGGATTGTATCCATTTCCTCTAGGATGTCCAATTTGTTGGCATGTAATTGTAGTTTTTTTATATAATTCTTTGTATTTCTGTTGTATCAGTTATCACTTCTCCTTTTTAATTTTTTATTTTATTTATTTGGGTCCTCTCTCTTTTCTTCTTGATGAGTCTGGTTGAAGGTTTACCAATTTTGTTTATCTTTTGAAAGAATCAGATTTGGGTTTCATTGATCTTTTATGTTTTTTTAGATTCTAGTTCATTTATTTCCACTCTGATCTTTATTATTTTCTTCCCACTACTCATTTAAGCTTTGTTTGTTCTCCTTTTTCTAATTCCTATAGGTGTAAGGTTAGTTTGTTTATTTGATATTTTTCTTGCTTCTTGAGGTAGGCCTGTAATGCTATAAATTTCCCCCTTAGAACTACTTTGGCTGTGTCCCATAGATTTTGAGTCATTTTGTTTTCACTTACATTTGTCTCTAGGTATTTTTTGATTTCTTCCTTAATCTCGTTGTTTAACCCACTCATTGTTTAGTAGCATGTTATTTAGCCTCCATATGTTTGTGTGTTTTTTCATTTTCTTCTTGTAATTGATATCTAGTTTCATATCATTGTGATCAGAGAAGATGCTTGATATGATTTCTTTCCACTTAAATTTATTGAAGCTTGTTTTGTGGCATAACATCTGGTCTATCCTGGAAAATGTTTCATCTGTGCTTGAAAAGAATGTATATTCTGCTGCTTTGAAGTGAAATGCTCAAAAAATATCAACTAAATCCATCTACTCTAATGTGTCATTTAAGGCCACTCTTTCATTGTTGATGTTCTATCTGGATGATCTATCTATTGGTGTCAATGGGGTGTTAAAATCCCCTACTATGCCTATATTAGTGTCGATCTCTCCCTTCATGTCTGTCAATATTTGCTTTATACATTTAGGATCTCCTGTGTTGTGTGTGTAAATGTTTACAAGAGTTATATCCTTATATTGGATTGATCCCTGTATTTTTATGATATGCCCCTTTTTGTTTTGTCTAATATAAGTATTGCTATACCAGGTGTTTTGGTTTTTTTTGTTTGCATTTGCACAAAATACCTTTTTCCATCCCTTTAATTTCAGACTGTGTGTGTGTGTCGATCTGAAGTGGGGCTCTTGTAGCCAGTATATGTATGGGTCTTGTTTCCTTATCCATTCAGACACCCTATGTTTTTTGATTGCAGCATTTAATCCATTCACATTTAAAGTAATTATTGATAGGTATGTAGCCGTTGCCATGTTATTATTCATATTTTTTATCTTTTCTTCTCCTCCTCCTCCTCCTCCTCCTCCTCCTCCTCCTCCTCCTCCTCCTTCTCCTTCTTCTTCTCCTAGTCCTTATAGCGTGTCTTGTAATATGGTTTGGTGGTGATGAACTCCTTTAGATTTTTCTTGTCTGGGAAGCTCTTTACCTGTTCTTCAATTCTAAATGATAGCTTTGCTGGGTAGAGTAATCTTGGTTGTAGGTCATTACTTTTCATCACTTTGATATTTCATGCTAATCCCTCATGCCTGCAAAATTTCTGTTGAAAAATCAGCTGACAGTCTTATGAGATTTATGAGAGCTCCCTTGTAGGTAAAAAATTGTTTTCCTCTTGCTGCTTTTAAGATTTTCTGTTTGTCTTTAACCTTTGGCATTTTAATTATGATGTGTCTTGGTGTGGGCCTCTTTGGGTTCTTCTTCTTTGGGACTCTGTGCATTCTGGACTTACATGTCTATTTCCTTTTCCAGGTTAGGGAAGTTTTCCGTCATTATTTCTTCAAATAGCTCTTTGTTCTCTCTCTCTCTCTCTTCTCCTTTTGGTACCCCTATAATGCAAATGTCATTATGCTTGATGTTGTCCCAGAAGTATCTTAAACTGTTCTCATTTTTTTAAATTATTTTTGCTGTTCCAATTGGGTGTTTTATGATACTTTGTCTTCCAAATCACTGATTTGGACCTCTGCTTCATCTAATCTGCTGTTGATTCCATCTAATGTATTCTTCATTTAAGTTATTGTATTCCTTATTTCTAACTGGTTCTTTTTTATGGTTTCTGTTTGTTGAAGTTCTCACTGAGTTCATCTATTATTCCCCTAAGTTTATTGAACATTTTTAGAATGAGTGTTTTGAACTCTGTATCTGATTGATTGTCTCCATTTCGTTTAGTGTTTCTCTGAAATTTTGTCCTGTTCTTTCATTTGGGACATGTTTTTCTGTCTCCTCATTTTTGTTGACTCCCTTTGTTTGTTTTTATGCATTAGTTAGATATGTCATACCTCTTAGTCTTGGCAGAATGACCTTATGTGGCAAGTGTCCTTTGGGGCATGGTGACACAAGTCTTCCTGGTCACCTGAGCCAGGTTCTCCATGGGTGTCCTTTGTGTGCGTGTGTGAACCCTCTTGTTTTAATTGAGCCTTGATTGCTGTTGACATGTCAGTGGGTAGGATTGACCCTCAGTCTTGCTGGTTGTGACTGTAGTAGATGAGGTGTTGTTCAGGGAATGACCCCATGGAGCAAGAGTCACTTTAGCAAGGCTCTGGTTTCCTGCCCAGTCTGCCCTTCAGGTGTGTCATTTGTGGAACATCAGACAAGGGTTTAGTGAGGAAGGTATAGAACTGAGAGTTAGCCAGTGGGCTTACAGCCCTGCTTCTAAATGCAGGACAAACTTAAACAAGCCTCGCAACTTCTCAAAACCAAAAAGGTTTTACTTATTAAGTAAGGGGTATTAATGGATGTCTTTGAAGGTCTTTGCTAGCTCTAAAATTGAACTAAGTGAAGTGAAAATAGCATGAAAAATGGTGCAAGTGATAGATGAATATGAGATGTGATGAAGATGATGATGTAAAATTGGGATGATCATGCCAGTTCAAAAAGTTGTTTTGAAGATTTAAAGGAAAGTATGCAAAGTACTTACACATAGTGGTAGGTATCTGCTAATATTGTTGTTGTAGTTGAAGCTCAGCATGCATCACCTCTGCTGTTCCCCCCACCCCACTGATTAAAGCAATGTCCGAAAGTGACCACACAAACCCTAAGAACTCCTCACCAGAGTTACACAGGAATATACATGTCTGTGTGTCATCCATTCTCATCCACCAAACAGCAGTGACAACAGCAGACAGTTTGCACTGCTTATTTCTCACAAAGTGATTTCTTATGCATTTCTTTTGAATTCATTGAATTCAAAATTAAGCTGTGAGGCAGATAGTCCAACTTTTGTTTTCATCCCAGCTGTCAGGCCGCTGCCTTGCACCATTCCTTTGGAGTGGTACTCCAGGGGGTGCCATCCACATAAAATACAATGTGAGTGATGCCCCCCAGAATCCTTCAAAGCAGCAATACTGTCCCCTTTCAGAATAGGAAACTGAAGCCCAGAGAGGTTAAATGAGTTATCCAATGTCACACAGCAGGGAGGAAAAAAATCTGATCTCCAAGTTGGTTTGTGATTCCAGGTATTTTTGCTTTCTTCTACATGTGACCTTGACTACAATACATGCACGATGAGTATGAAAGGGTCAAATTCTCAATGTCAACCTTGCCAGCCACTATTGGACTTTGGGGTATCTTGGTGCAAGATCCCATGAGGTCACTGGAGGATAAGGTCTTCACTGTGCCATGGACACTGTGACTGAGTCTGACTTTAGATGTGCTACACTAGAGACATTATTTTATGGAAAAGAAATGCTTGCACATCCCAGTAAATCAGGCTATGGAGACAGTGACCTACTCTTCCTCTCCATAAGATTGGCTTACATGAATATTCAATAACCAGCACCCCTAAAATTCTGTTGTATCTCCTACCTGTGTTGTCATCTTATCACAACCGGTGGTCTGTGCCAAAAGGCACATTTCAGTATTAAAGAAAGACTCGGAGTTTGAGAAAAGTGACAGAAATATTTATTGAAGTGCTGCACTTAGACTCCATGCAGAATGAAAGTGACTTCCTCATATTCAGTAATCCCCAAACAAAATAACCATCAAGAAATATTAAAACACACACTTTATTAGTTTCATTTAATTTCTTAATTGCTCAAAGTCAGCTTACCCATTTACTGCTGTGTGAAATGCTTAGAGGCAAGGCACACATTAAAGGGATTATTTCCATGTAATCCCTCCCTCCCAGAGGGTAGGAACTGATCACTTATGAATTCTGATTTCCGCTCTGTAACAATATCAAATGGAGAAAATAGTTATTGTAAAATGATAGAGTCAGTAGTCGGGTAATACAGTAGGAGAGTGTAATTTAATAACAGAGAGAAAGTACCTCATTTTCGGTAAAAGTTATGCGAGCCTTTTTCAGGAATAGCTATTAGCCAAACTGAATTTAGCCTCCCATTTTTCTGGCTATACCTTTGTTAATTGATAGATGTTGAAGATGTGTAGCCTGTTAAGATTTTAATCAAATGGTGGTGGGAGTAGATGTGATCATTTTACTGGGACTTGGAGTTCTGGGGATAATTATTGCTCTGGGTATTATGTTCTCTGTGACGGTTCGCCCACCACCTGCCTTCCTTCTTGGCAGGAAAAAGGGTGCAGGCATTCAGGTAGAATTTGAAGCGATCCTGCCAATTACACGGGAAAGACAAATGAGGTAGGAAGTGGTTTTAGGTAAATATCCACCAAGAAACTTGTGATCATCTGAACTTCTGGCAGTTTCTGTGGTACATCATAGCTGGCCTGAGACCATTAAATTCTAGAGGACTGGGAAACCCATTAGTGACCCAGCAAAGAGCTTTTTCTTGTTCCGTGGCTGACACATCTCTCCCTGTCATGGTACCTATAACCCAACGACACTATTTTAGGAGCATTATAGCTATTCTTGGAAGGAGGTAAGAGTTATAGCATCGGAAGAGTACAGAAGTAAGGCCAATCCTGACCAGCCACTTCTGCCCTCATATAGCACAGGACGAGACAGGGGCCATGTCTGACAGCATTAAAATGAGCAGTGCCTCCATTTCAGGCTGGCCTCTTTTCTGATATTTCATATTCATTCTCTGCCTTGAGAGTCAGCCTAAAACAAAGAGTATACAAAATAAAACATTTTTTAAAGCCCTCAAGGAGATTTGTACCATGAATTTTATTAGATTGAAGGCAAAACAAGCTGATACTAGCAGAAAAAAAAATGGCTGCCTCAGACCCCAGCTGACCTCTTTTGCATGGAAAATTCTCCATATGATTACAGAGCTAATGAGTAATATTTAATGAAAACATTAGGCCTTTGCATATATTTGTAAGCAGCACTTCTCCCATTTAAATTTACATAAAAAGAAGCTGATACGTAGAAATGTGCATCTTGGAAATCTGTGTACTTCAAAGAAAATGTTCATCTCTTATCTCTGGTTATTTCAATACAAAGCCCAAATTTATCAATGAGAAAACTGTAGGATTCAGTCAATCATCCTGTTGACACGGAACATACAAGCATTGATGATGTGTGATACGTGGATAAACAGCTGAACTCAAGGCAGACTCATCCACATATCACGGAATGAATGGTTTTGCTTTATGCAAACAACAGTGTATGAGAAAACACTGGCCTAAACAACGGCTAAATAAACACATGCAAAAGATTTTTCTTTCAATTTCAAGAATCCTTAAGCATTTGAGGAGAACGACTTAGAGCAAGGAGTGCTTCTGGGGGCTGCGTATATATTTCCTGTTCTGCTCAGAATCCAAATCACGGTGGTGCAGAATTTGAAAATGGAAAAGCCTGTGACACAGTTCTTTCCCACTCTTTCTCTTCCCCCCTCTAGGTGGAGCTGACAGGCAGCAGCGTCTTTGACTATGTCCACCCCGGGGACCACGTGGAGATGGCAGAGCAGCTGGGCATGAAGCTCCCGCCTGGGCGGGGTCTGCTCTCACAGGGCACCACTGAGGACGGAGCCAGCTCAGCGTCTTCCTCCTCCCAGTCAGAGACCCCTGAGCCAGGTGGGAATTGTAGTCCCAACGTGTGGGTTGGTGGGCAGGACCTTTGCCAACAATTGCACTCAAGTTGCCAGTGTGAAGAGACTATAAATAGGTCTAATAGTATTTAACAATTCCACGCAGCTTTCTGTCTCATGCAGTAATTAAATAAGGAAGGTATTTGAAAATAAGGAGACATTTTAATAAGTGTAATCCAGAGATCTAATTTCTATAGAACAATACATAGAGGAAGCACTAGTTCCTTTAGTTTCTCTGTCAAGTTACTGGAGGAAAAGGTTCAGATTCGGGAAGCCCTCTGCCTTTTATTGTTACCATGGCTAGATATAATGCATTTATTTATTATTCAGCAAAATCTATGGCAGGGACTCTTTGAATATTAGCTTGTGCTAAATTAAAAATAGTAGGAACTTGCAGAAATCTCGGTTCCTTATTATTATTTATTTTATTTTATTTTTTAGCATCAGAAGGTACTTGAAAGATGTGAACAGATAAGTTAAGCTAAAAAGAAAACAGAAATGGCTACATTTTAAACTGCCTTTCCACCCTCAGTATTTAATTAGATCAATTGTATAGAGGAATGAACAGAGGTGACATTCCTCATTGGGATTCTTTCCAGGACTCTTATAGACTTTGCATTCAGAATGTTCCCATTTTCATTGTGTTGTACTGATGATAATTTAAGTATTAGGGGAAAATCCATTTATAAATTAAACAAAATGACTTGATATCCATCAGTCCCCTAGTTCATCAAGCTGTTCAAACACGGGGAAGATTGGCTGGTCGGCCTGGGTCTTCCGAGAGCGCTGGTAATTAGATCTGCGAAGGATTTATTCTTTGCTGATTGGGGCTTTAAATTAATTGAAGTTCCACATTTGTGGTTTTGTCCTTTTTGTACTTTTTTAGAGGAGATATTTCATATTCTTGTGTGGTGGAGTGCTTGGCCAAGCAGCAGTGGTTTAAATGTTAATTTTTCTCATGAGAAGTTTAAGATTTTTAATGAATCAAGGCCTGGTTTAAAGTACAAAGTTTTATTTGCTTACTTAGGAAATTATTTTTGTACTCTCAAGATGCGTGGTATGTTGTTTTAAAACAGATTCACAGCACAAAAGCATTTCATAGGAAAATGGAAGAACTTACCATTAAAATAACTCTACATACTTCTAAGAAAATACGTTAATTTGATCTGCTTAGAAATCATCACAGTGTGTTTGCTCACACAGAAGGGAAAAAACACATTTGCCTCTTTTGGAAGTACTCCATCTAGAATCAATCCGTATTTTGTCATTTAAGTTAACTGCAGCTTGTAGGGCAAGCTGCAGTTAATTCTCTTATCGTTGGTGAGTACCCTTCTCCAGTAAGCCCCATGCATGAGAAAAGAGAGTATTTAAGACTACCTTTTACCATAAAAATGAAAATTTTGTTGGAGGAGGGGGGTTCATATATGCTAATACCATAGCTGACTGACTTCTCTGAATAGATATATCAATGAGAGCTTTTTTAGTCCTTAGAATGTTCATATCTGGGCATATTTGAGAAGCAGAACATGAAAATAGTTTTCTTTTCATTCTGGAGTTGGATTAGGGACCCTGGGTTGCTCATGACTCTTAAACACTCAGTGTGTAAGAATTCAAGTTTATAAACCTTCCTATGAACTAAGGCTTTCGGAAAGTGGACTGAATCCCAGACTCTCGAAAAGGATCTTGAACAGTCCTTTAATCCAATCCCCAATCTATGCAGCCTTCTCTTTAAAGCAAAACCAACAGATAGCCTTGCAGTCTCTGCTGGAACTTGCTCCTGACAGGAAGTTAATGAACATATAAGGCTTCCTACTCCATTGGTGAGCAGCTCTAACAGGAAGTTATTCTTAACATGGAGCCAAAATCTACTTGGCTGCAACTTCTCCCCTCTGATCCCAAGTCTGCCCTCTGGGACCACATTACATATTTACTCCTTCTTTCCCATTGTAGCCTCTCAAATATATGAAGTCAGATACACCAAATCCTCCCTTCCTTCGCCTTTTCAGGTCAAACAACCCTAATTCCACAACCATTATTCAATGGCATGTTCCACCACCGCACCCTCCCTCTCCTGGCTGTGTTGCAGTTGGTTGGTGACCCTAGAAAAATACGGTTCTGAGAACTGAGTGCAGCCCTCTAGATATATTCTGACTAGTACAAGGCAGTGGAACTGTCACCTTTCTCAGTTTAAGCTACTATGCTTCTGTTAATGCAGCCTAAGGTTGAATTCGGTCCTCTTAGTAGCCAGTTTACACTGTTGATTCATACAGAGCTTGATGTCTCCGCAAACACCTTTAGGTAACTTGTCTCTCGGAAGAGACTTTGATCAGGAGGGGAAAAAATCCACAGCCTGTAAACCAGTCTGCTAGGATAGCCTAAGAGTCACACATCAAACTGGTTTAGGATTGAGTATAAGAACTCTGATAAACCCCATGCCTTCTATGAAGTACCAGTATGCATAAAACAACTCTAGGTGCACTGTAAGTACGCAGCCCTCACTGGAAATCCTTTAATTCTGGATTTTAGAACAACACATCTCCTTTAAAGTTACTCTGTCATTTAACGTTGAAGTGCAATTGAAAATTTGCTGGAGTTTGTTCTCCCCTGCCTTCCCAGCCTTCCTTGTGCCGTCATCCTAATGAATAAAATGGAAACCTGCTTTCTACGTTTCTTAACAACTTGGACTCGTAAAAAGAGTCCTATAAGAAGCGTTTCTCTTCTTTGATGGAGAGTCTCTCTCACCATTAGAGAATGTGAAACTTATCTTCCTTTAAAAGTCTGTGGTGTGGGGCGATTTTCCATGTGTGGCTCAAAAAGGCAATCAGGACTGACTGCTCAAATTCTGAAAAGCAGTGTAGGTGCTACCTTTAACTAAAGCTTTGCTCCAAGGGAATTACGTCGAAAGTTCATGGCAAGCACTATATCCCAAAGCTGCTTATGTTTCTTAAGAGCTGAAAGAATTTTAACAAGATTTCCTAATTCTTAATAGCACAAAAGGACATTTTTGAAGACTATTGTTCATTGCATCATAATCTTTTAAACTCTTGTAAACCACGGATTTTTTTTTTAAATAGTAGTGTAATTTGGTTAGAAAGGGATATCAATATGTGGTGATTATGAAAATGAAGGGACGAGTAGGTATGAAATTTTTCAGAAGCCCTGATGTGTTCAGTGTAGCATTACTAAATAACTGAAATCTAAACAACATTTGGCATTATGATAAAAGGAAATAAGTGACTAAACTAGCCTAAAAGGCAGTGATATTGTGCCATAATAGGAATTCTATTTCTTTGAACTGCCAGCCTTGTGAGTGTCTTGTCTTGAGCCAGTTTCAAGAAAGTGAGGGGAAAAAACAATCTGTTGACCACAATCTCAAATAAATATTTTACATGTATATACAGTTATTTTTAGTAACTTGATATTCTTTTTAAAGAAGTCTTATGGCAGGTATGAGAAAAATAAACGCGTGGCCTTGTTTAAAAAGTTGTAAAGTTCTAGGGTGCCCAGTTAGGGGTTGACCCAAACATTTTTGAAGATATGACTCAGGGCTGCCCTGCCGGCTCCTGTGACATGAGAAGCACAGAACCTCTGGAACATGACATCCGATGGTTCATTTTCCTTTTCAAAATATACGTGTATCTTTTTCATTACTTTTAATGATTCTGTAATCTTAGAATTATGAGTGCTATCCTCTTCTTTCAATAAATTTCAGTGCCGCATTTTTTTAATGCTTATTAAACAGAAAAAACAGCTCCTCCAAGAAATCCTGGAGGAACTTTTAAAATCTCCCTATTTTGAAAGCAGAGTAATATTCCTTAGGTTAGGTTGTAAACTTGTTTTACTCCCTCGTCCTCCTCGCTAAAACAGGTTGATTTTTCTCCAATTATAAAATTAATTCATGCTCATGGTAAAAAAGTTCAGAGAATACAAAAAACAAAGAATAAAAACCAACCAACACCCTAAAATAACCTCTATTCATGTGTATATACTATATATCAATTTTTCTAGGTTTTGTTTCTGTTCCTAAACACTTATATAGTTTTGTAGTAGGGGTTTTTGGTTGGTTGGTTGGTTGATTGGTTGGTTGGTTGGTTGGTTGGTTGGTTGGTTGGTTGGTTGGTTGGTTGGTTGGTTGGTTGGTTGGTTTGGCTAAAATAAGATCATAAGGTACGTGCTTCTGGTAGCCTGCTTTTCCACTTAACCTCACAGGCAACTTTCCCTGTCATGTTTCTCACTTTAACATAAAATTTCCTTTCTGTCTCCAGTGGTTTGTTTCCCACTAGCTAACACTCAGCTCCCAGCTGTAGGACCACTATCAGGAGTAACGTTCCTGGGTCCTGCTTTAGAGGGAATTCAGCCAGGACAAGAGGTTCTTGCAGCTTATTGAATAGGTGCGAGCTCCTAGAGGGAGAAATCAATACTGCACCAGGATTTAGACAATTTAGCAAAATGTATGAGACAGTACTTTTGGTGAAGAATAACTACAGCAGCATGGTTAACCGTTTGTGGTCTACAATAGAGGTGTTTTTGTCTCAAGTTTCAGGCAAGTCTAGCCTGTTATGGGGAGGTGAAGATAATCATTGCTGTAGTATGATCTTTATGCTATTACACCTACTCCATGTCCTGGATATTTTAAAGGCAAGCAAAATTGAAGCAGTTGAATATTTTCCAGAATGGAAATAATCTGCAGTTTCTACATACGCCTCTGTTCTGTGATAAATTTGATCAGCTCCTGATTCTACAGGAACTCAATTCTTCTGAAATCATTAGACAGTTTTCACAAGTGATATAATTAGAGTAACAAATGTTTAGGAATAACAATAAAAGTTTATCTGAGGATCACGTCAATATTTTGTTTCAAAAACTGCTTCGATATGAGATGTACTTTTATGGGTAGATTATTTACCATCTAATATAGGGTTGTTGGGGTGGGTTAGTGTTCTTTGATTTTTTTTTTTTTTAATATTGGTTCAAGTTTCCTATCAATGAACTGAATTGAGAAGTCAGGCGAGGGAAACCATCTTACTAACCCCACATGCAACCCCGTTCCCCAGACAATGTGACTGTATCTACAGCACTTTCTGCTGTACTGCAAATGTCAAACAGAAGGTGTAATGGATTTAATATTAGTGCTGGCCAAGGTGTTGAGGGAGCTGTTAATAATGTCACTCCAGTTATTGATCTGAAGCCTTTAAAAATCAAAGAAAAGTAAGAGATCCCCTACTGGGGAAAGGCACACAGTGACTGGTTTTTATTGCCAATATATTTCTACATATAGAGTGGCAACTTTCTGGAATTATGTTATCACCATTAATCTCTGTGAGATTTTTTTGGAGTCATTATATGGTAAGATAATATCATGGAGACTGTTCTGCATGCTAATGCTAAAAGATCAGGCCAAGTTCTTTTAAATATAAATAGTGTGGTAACTACGACATTCAAGTTGTCAAAGGATAGGAGGTTTTTTAGCACTTGATTTATTCTCAATGACAATGTTGGAATGCCCTGGAAGTATAAAATACAAACTGTATAGTCACGAGAATGAGCTGCCCTCTACTTTTGCCTTTTCAAAACCCAATACAAACCCTAGTGACTCACTTGAGACAGAAATGAATTTCGTTCTTACAAGTAATGTACCTTTTCAGGAAACTGCTAATTCTTCAATCTGAATGGCAGTTTGCATGCAATGAAATTTCCACTTTTCATAGTCCCCAACAAATAAATGAAATTAAAATGTGTAATTTATGTGGAATGTTTATCAAACGGTAGACACACATTGAATTCCTTTCCATATTTATACAATATAAGCAAAGATAAATTCATCAGATAATGTACCATGGTTATCTCTGATGGATTGAATCAGAAATGCCTCTCCACTGTTGCTGTAGCAATGATCCAGACATTTACCCCCTCCTGGCCTGCCTCCTGTTAATACCCATATGCACATGGATATGTCAAATCTAACAGTCAGAAAGCCACCTAACGAAAAGGAATCTTTTCATAACCCAAAGAGATCATCAATTAGGCACAAACTCAGCTTTGATCCAAATGTTATACATGCAAAATTATTTATAGTTCTTAGCTATATCCTCATTAGTTTTGAAATGAAATAAAATCTTTTTGGCACTCCTGAATGAAGATGATACATATATTCCAAAACTAAGCCAGTACTAATATAGGGACTGCTTTGCAAAACTCAGAATACTTCTTTTCCCCCAAAAAAAGCTATCTTGACGCACCATTTTTTTTTTCATGCAAAAAGTAGGCTATTCTTAAATGTCACCTTTATCCCCAGCTAAGCTAAACAAGATCATCTGGAATTACCACAGAAGGGAATAAACTTTTCCCGATGCTCTCTTCTGGTACGTAAGGCTGAGGCACACTTATCACCTTTTTTTGTGTATACTCACACTTTTGTGTACAATGAGAATATTGGCAAAGCTGTCTTGTACCTCTAGGATCTTGCCTGAGGGAGCTAAAGAAAAGTAAGGTAACATCTCTTTTTCCCACCAGGCTCTGCTGGCTCAGTACCTGAGCTCTGCCCTTCTAGGCCAGCTCCCAGAATGCACAGCTCCCAGAAGGCAGCATAAGGCATCCTTTGGGGCTTAACACCCTGACCCAAGGAAATCTGTGTGGTGACTCACATAGCTACAGAAGGGCAGCCTCCCTTTTGTTCCCGGTGAAGATGTTGGATCTCAGCCTAGTGCTGCATGCCATTCTGAAACTAGCTTTCCTTCCCAAAATTTAGATCACAGTGGTTGCAACTCAAAAGAGTGCATTTTCATATAAATTTATATCATGGTATTTACAGGGTACCAAATGGTTTGTCCAATAATGGAAGCACAGGTCTCTTATCAGAATACACAATAGGCTCACTCAGTTTATATGTAGCCTTTTTTTTCTAAATCTTCTATTGAAGGTTTAGAAAATCAATTTTTTAAACCCATTATTTTTAATAGTTTTGTTATATAGCTTTCTAGGTCATAATTCTGACTTTCCTTTACCTGTGGTGATAAGGGGTACATTTTCAGGTTTCTAAAATGAAACCCAAGGCAAATTGTTAATGGATGACTCATTCTTCCCCATTTAAAAAAATGTGGCTCTCTTTGTCATTGGATAATTAAAAATTATAGTTTCTATAACTCTTGCCTTGAACAAAGCACAAGTTATTTGCTTTTAATACATACCACTGCGCAGAAATTTCATCCCTGTGCAAATTATACTATTCTGAATTCTTCCTCTACACTAAACAGCAGACTTACGAAGGATCAGTCACCTGGCATTGACTGAGCTTTGCAGGGTGCACAGATCAGAAGAGGCAGAACTGGCTGGAAACCGTTTCCACCCCTAGTGAGCAATTTACTCATGATTGCTTGGGGAAAATACTGGAAATATTGCTTCTGTGTAAAGTTTGCAGCTTCTAGTTGTCAGCTCTTTACCAAGCCGTTATTCCTGAGTATAACTTTAGAAGCAAAGCATACTCAGGCCACTGTGATAATGGTTGGTATTCAAATCCTGATTGTTGTATGCAGAGCACCAAAACCACTAATTGTAGGAATTAATCCACACCCTGTCCCTCTGCAGGTCAGCATGTTATCCTTATTTTACAGATGGGGGGAAAGTGATGGAAATTCTTAAATGGCTTGCCCCAAACCACACAGGTTAGTTTAGCAGCCAAGGTTACAAGTAAAGGGTACTCTGTTAGGGCTGGATTAGGTAGGAGGTCTAAGAGCTCGACAGAGAAAAGAGATAGGACCCTGGTAGGTATCGAACCAGAGGAAGTTTCTCCAAAGGGCTTCTGAAGTCCAGAGAGAAATCGAACTATCCCATTATGTACATATTTCATTGGGCGAAAACATCTCTATGTTTTAATACAGTCTCTCACTTAGGACTAAAATTCTCTATCTAATCATTCCTCTGATTTCATCCCTACATTGAAACTCCTTATAAGATAGTAAACAGTAGCATCTGAATCAATTACAGGCAAAATGCCGACCTGAGTCTTTTGGTCCCCATTAGCTGCATGCCTCCTCAGCCAGAAGTACAGCCACCATTGTCTCTGTGTATTTGGTCTCTGCTCTGCCTTGGCCAGCGCTGGGCCAGGCTCTGTACAGTTTCTCCAGGCTCTCCCCTGCAGAACCAGGCTCTCAAGGTAGGCATGAGATGGAAAAAGAGCAAGAACAGTGGAGTCCAACAGAAGGTTGGGTCCCTCCTGGAGGCATCTGCCCATGAAGCACAATCATGATTTCTTAGGACCCATGGGAAACATCACCTCACTTCTGTTAGTTGACAATACTAGCTTGAAAGAGGGAAGAACTTGGGTCTTTTCTCTAGTTGTGATTAACCAAAGTGAATTCTTATTCACGATCCAGGTCTACCTGATAATAGGGACTGTCTAGACTATTCAATATCCATAGAGACTATATCTGGCCTATGTCAGACATTGTATGACGTACTGAGAAAACCGGGACGAAGCTCCCTGCCTTCCAGAAGCTGACCATCATGCGAGGGAGACAGGTCATTAATACACAGAAGTGGGCTAATGACAATCAGGGCACTGTGGTGTATGAGTCAGGTAGATTGTGTCACAGGCCACTGCCGTGAGCAGTCTTGGCAGAACTGTCTCAGGTCTGAAACTTCAACCCTGAAATTAACAGCCTAGGAACATTGTTTTTGGGGGCGCCAGTTGTCTTGATGTGCCCAGATATACATGGTCAATGACTGTCAGGGACTTTGATGCCCATTGTCAAGGGGTTTTTTGAGTTTGTTTGTTTGTGTAATTAGCCTAAAAACTGCCCCCTGCGTGATGGGTTCACAGGAATATGGGTTCCTCTGACTACTGACCTTTCTGACTCTGTAGGAGCGTTCTGAATGGGAGGTGCCCCCAAACTGCCTCCCTTTCACTTTATTGGGCTGATTTCACTAACTGAAATTCAGGAAATGCTAGCTTTGGAAAAATGAACTGACTCAGCTTTTTCTATTTCAGGCATAACTTACTCCAGATACTCTAATAACATGAATGATATTAATACGTTAATAAGCTTGTATGATGTGTTACCTATATGTTCCAGTTACAAGAATAGGCATATTTTAATAATTTCTTTTTCAAAACGACCCTAAATCAAAATTAGAGATGGTAAAAGGCTAACCCCACAGCAGAGTAGACTGTGGCCCTAGGGTCTGTTTTGTTTTGAGCACTTTGCTAGGTTCTTACAGAGAACACAAGAGGTAGAAGCTGTGACATCTGCCTTTAGAAAACTGATCATCATCAGTAGGTTACACACAATCAACAACCAGAGAAATAAGAACGATAGTCCCGGAAGGGACTCCTGAATCCCTTACACATACCTACTAATAGTGATTGAATGGTCCCCAAGTGTCAGACACTCTGCTAAGCCCATTATATGCACAAAATACTATGAAGAAGGTACCATTATTTTTCCCATTTTACAGATAAAGGAAGGAAAAAAAAAAAGAACAATGTTTTTAAAACTTGGAAAAATCATACAGGTATTAGCCTAGGATTTAAACCCAAGCAGCCTGGCTCCAAAATTTCTATTCTTTAACATTTCCCCAAGCTGCTTCTCAGTATCCATCTAAAACAGCTTTCTAACCCCTACCTAAACCCACCAGTTGGGGGCACTCTCCAACTTTCTAGGCAGATCTGTTAGACTAGTCCTCCTAGTGTTATGCTAATTCCTATATGCAGGTAACTTATGTTCCCTGGACTTAATACCTGATCCTTTATTTTTGCAAGAATATGCCAGATGTTGAATACAGCAGTCTGGAAGCAAAGGAAACCATTCAAGAGGCCATTTCTTTGATCCAGAAGAAAGTGAGTGGACCTTGAGTTATTAAGAGGCCTTGCGAAAGGAAGAAATGATGATTTGGAAGTAAAATAGGAAAAGGTAGCAATGTACCTTGTGGCCAGTCTTTATCCAGGAGCTAATGGTTAATACTCTAGAAATTATGCAAGTCTCAAGCTTTCACATAATTAGGATTGATGATGCCATCTGTCCACTCTCACTTTTTTGTCAATTGGTAATAAAATCTGGAAAATTTTGAAAATTACAAAATTACATATGCTATTGATCGTGAAATATTAAGATGTAAATTCCCATACGGTTCAAAGCTGTTCCTCTTTATGGTTTATTAAAATATCATGTGCCTTTGATATAAAAATGTCAGTCTCCTGGGCAATGCCTCTCACTTGTCCTCTTCGAATAAAAACACCAGTAAGAACAATGGTAAAACTGTGACATCATAAATAATGAAGTCTACCCCCCTGGGTCCAGCCATCTCTTTAATAAACAGAGCAAGCGTTGGTAAATTTGGTGGGATGCTTCTATAAAAGCAAGAGCAATGCCCAGATGCCCTGGCCATAGGTACTATATACGGACTTAAAAAAATAAATTAAGAAACTCATTTCACATAGGCCACCAAGCAGTCATGGGATGTTAATGACTTGTAGTCACTGCCAACCTGGACAAAATTCAAGCCAATGCCCTATGGGTGAAAAGCTCTATATATCCCATTACCAATCCCCTGAGCCATCTAGTCGCCCCTGACAAGGTATTTTATCACACCCAGCACAGTGCAACACAACAGTCCAAATCCCTCTACTATCAGAAAATCTTTGTTCTACTATTTAAAATAAGAGAGAACATTTTAAAGAGAGGCAGAAGATCTAGGTCCTCAAATAAAGGAGCAACTGCAATTAAAAAAAATATTGGGGATGAAGGTACACATGGATATATATATATATATATATATATATATATATATATATATATATATATATGTTAATAGCATTGAGCGATTGAAAAAATTCCAATATTTTCTCCATGGCACATTTGATTCTGCCTCTGGATATTTAGTAAACTAGCATATCTTGGAGTTCCATTAATAAAGTCATTAGTTTTAGTTTAACATTTGTATAAAACTGATTCCTTAAACCCATGGTGCTTTGTTTCCTAGCTTGTTTTTAAGTGTCATAAATAAATGACTTAAACGTCCCACAAGACAAATGTTCTTTAATCATCTAATGCAGTCATTTATCCTAAGTCTTAACCTTAGTCCTAAATTAAGTCTGTTGCAAAAATATAACTTCCTCTAAAAACACCCATCAATCCTACATGGTTTTGATAAGCACATTTAAAAAACGTAAACAATCGGACAGTTGTCAATCAGGGTGACGCCAGTCCTACTTAAGAGTTATTCGCCAGGAGCCATTATTTCATGCCCATATCAGCAAGAGAATTTTACAAGAGAGTGGCTGTTATTCTGGCCTTTGCTGAGAGTTCATATTGTGAAACTAGGGGGTGGTGATATGGTTTACAAGCATGTAAAATGAAACAAAGACAGAACAAAAGATAATCCTCATTCCACGTCAGATACATCGCATATTATTTGTTTTTAAAAACTATTAATACTTTCACCATGTTGTAAATACATTAAAATTTCATGATCACATATTTAGTAAATTGCATGTCATGCTTTTGATTAATTTGCATTTGTTTGTGGTCCTAAAAATCTGTCAAAGAATCTGGCTGCTCTGAGCTTATACATGAGTAATGATCACCAAAAGGTTTGGTGCAAGGAGAAACGAAGTGAAAGTTTAATGGAATAAACACTTCACTAAATTGGGTACTTAATACCTCATAACTAAGAATTCATATAGTTTGGTGAAATTTTAGCTTTGACAGATTCCCAGTTTAATTCCAAATTAATCCGTATGTCTCTCATTTACCAATGGTACTGTTTTGCAGTAGGGCGAAGATAATCTCCCCGTTTTTTCACTGGCTTCCTTGGGTCCTGCAGAATTATTACCACAGAGCCCTGTTAGGGTTGTTGGATGCTTCCTCCAGCCCCCACTGGGGCTTTAAATTTTTAAAAAAAAATAGATAAGAGCATTCAGCAAATAGCTAGATTGAGAATAAACTAAAAAATTATCACCAGGGCCCTTCCTCTGGCACAATTTGTCAAATCTGCTGATAGGAAACAAATTCTATTCATAAAGATTTTATTTGGGGTGGGGGGACTCTTGTGATTTGGTAGCAATTCAATTATAGTTTTGTGAGATAGTGAGCCCGGAGAGGGAATCCAGACTGACAAGAAATATGACAGGACAGTTACAGAGTGTTTATGCAATTAAACTTTCACTGACAATACCTGCAGAATGATGAATGCGTGGGCGGAGGTGTGTGAGCACAGGCAATGCCCCACAAGTATTGCCCATTTTTCATTATTATACAACTGTTCAGATCTTTCCAGAACAGCCTGAAGTGAGGTGGAAAAGAGAGTGCTGTTCTGCAGCATGTTAACCAAATGCCTTTTTTTTTTCCATTCCCTCCCTCCAACGGGTCTTGATGTGCCAGATGATAAAAGGACATCTATTTTAGAAAAATGTTTTGAAAAGATTAAGATTTACCCTTAGCTTGACATATATTAATTTTGGATACCAAAAAAGGGGCTTAGTCTTTTTTTTCTATCTGCAACTTTATATCTCTTCCCAACCCATAGAATAGTGCATAATTAAACTGTGGGGTTATTCATTTTATGCAAGCAGGTGCAAAGGGCACTAAAAAAGTGGGATTTTACTGATGGTAGATTAAGAAAAGAAAAGGAAAAACTTAAAAGCCTTTTGTAGAGAACCACAAAAGCTTACAGAGGAGATTAATTTGGTTGGGCAAAGTCTATATCATAGTGCCCCAGTCTTCTAAGGATACATGAAATCAGGAAAGTTATAAGGCTTTGGAGCCTCTAAAAGACTAGCTGGAGTTTTGCAGATCGTTACCAACCCTTATTTGGGGTCTTTATGTGAGACTTTCACTTTTTGGTGTGATTTTTATTTTTTTAAAGCAGCGTTCAAGATACACGGATATCTTTTATTTTTTTAATTAAAGTTTACTGGGGTAACAATTGTTAGGAAAGTTACATAGATTTCAGGTGTATAATTCTGTAATACATCACCTATAAATCACATTGTGTGTTCACCACCCAGAGTCAGTTCTCCTTCCATCACCAGATATTTGATCCCCCTTACCCTCATCTCCCTCCCCCCACCTCCCTTACCCTCTGGTAAATACTAAACTATTGTCTGTGTCTATGAGTTTTTGTTTCTTCATTTGTTTGTCTTGTTCTTTTGTTATTTTCAGTTTTATATACTACATATCAGTGAAATCATATGGATATCTTAAAAAGAGCTTGAATTTAATTTGTGTAGACTTCACCTTGGCAAAATCAGCAGTGCCAAGAATAAAGGCTGAGGCAATGGCAAATCCTTTCAGACTCCAGAGCTTGGATGGGTTCAAAGTGATGGAGAAAACAGTTTTACCCTGTGGCACAAAGATGCAAAGGGTTGACATGAAAACCACATGTCTTCTCTTGATATTTATACATCTATTTAAATTAATGAGAATTTACTTGGGAAAAGAAAATTATATCTATCCTCAAACCATTCATTCATTCATTCGGTGTGACCTCTGATAAGCTGTTATTGATACCAATTTTTTTGGCTTGATAGTGTTTTGTTTAATCATCGAGGCTCCTTTGTTACCATTCATATCTCTTTTAGGGACATTAAAAAACTTGAACTTTTACATAGAAATATTCCATTGTTTATCACCAGCCCGATTATTGCTTCCTATAGTGGGGTCCAGACTACAGGCAGATAGCTACAGTTGCATGCCCACCTAGATGACTGATTTTCTGAACTAAGTTTGTAATTCAGCATTGAGCTTCCACTTGCCCATGTGCAGATTATTATAAATCAGACTCACGTCTAGAGACTATGTTTACATGATCCCATCAATTTGGTAATTTCAATGAAATAACCAGTCACTTCAGTATCAGCAAAAATCAGTCAGTCTTAACTTGTATTACAAGTTGATTGACCACACATTTTAGTCAAAATGATCAATTCAGAACTCCTATATAACCCTCTCTTTTGCCAAAAAGCTGCACTCTGTTATCTCCCTCCAAAAATATCTGATTTTGTCAAATGTGATTTTTAATATGAACTAAAATTGATAGTTAAGAAAATATTGTTTTTACATTACTTAGGTGTTGAAATTACACAGTGGTGTTCCTTTATTTTCCAAAACCCAACCTAATCCTGTTAATTCAAAGTGAATAACAAACAGGACTAAGACTTTTTCCCAAGTTGTTACATTTATTCAACCTGCTTGTGTTTTGTTCTTCATCATAATTATTTCCAAGTCAAATCTGCACTGATTTCCTTGCGGACCCGCGTACCTCTGACTAACTTAAAGAATTGAGCTGGGATAATTCACACAATTCCTCAGGGGTCATGTTCAGTGTTTTTTTTCAAGGACATTTTTATTACAAAGCTGATGAAATTTGCATATTAATTCATTTCTTTCAATTTTTTAAGATTAAATGTTGTCAACATGTATCAGTGCAAGGCTCTGACAGTGCTGATGAAATGGGTCAGTCAAGCTTGAACATTTAGAGTAATGCAGCCATCTGCAACCCCTGAACCCCTCGTGGAGTTCCCTACCATTGTGACTTGATTTAAAAAAAAAAGTTTTACTCAATGCAGGATATTAAAACATTATCTAAGAAATGATATGTGTTAGTCTTTTCATTTACTCAGAAAGTGAGTTTGACAACAAAATGGATCTAAGGAGATTCTTGCTGAATTGGAGTTTGTGTTCTGTCAGTCTTAATAAAACAACCACAAGAAGTCCCCCCAAAAGTTTTAAATTTTGTGAAAGGAACTTAGGAAAGAATTCGAGTTTAGTAGTTACTCTCCTGGTAAGATTGAATAGTTAGAAGGCTCTTCCCATCTGTATTCTAAGGAAGGAAGTGAGAAGGGAGAGAGCAGTTAGAATGTCAAAGATCTGTTGTAACTTATTTCTCAGTGTCCTCAGAGGTAAGCCCGCCCTTTATTTTATACACAGCTAATAAATATGAATGTCCCTTGGTCACATCTAAGGCCCTCACAAAATGGCACCAATATTTATGTGGAGATCATCATTTCCGTCCACATATCCAACTGGAATCTTAAGCTGTATTGATTTATATTGATTTATCCAATTTCCTTACAGCAAAAAACAATACTTTCACCAGATACTCTCAAAGAGTAATACCACCTAAGTAAGAAATCCCCCTTAAGTTCTATGTAAACCCTGATGGCCTTTTCAGAACGTTTATTTCTCTACGTAGAAGTCTCTTTGTGATGTGTGTAATGTCTCTAATAGATTCCAAAGGCCTTGCAAAGAAAAAAATTGGGGGTCTGGCTGCCAAGTTTGAGTAGCAAGAAACCAACCCTACCACCACATGACTTCATGTGTCCACCAACTAACAGAAGTACCTCCAGGGCATGAAAAGTCACTGCCTGTCCCTTGAGGTTCCTCAGGGAAGACCTCACAGAACCACATGACCCAACTTTTCAACTCCTGTCTCTGCTTACATCACCTCCGGAGAGCTTCTGTAGTAATTCACAGTATTTAAAAAATTAAATAAGCATTTTCTTTGAATGTAATTTATAGGTAAATCTGGTCATACGCTAACCACATTAGAGACTCTAATTTTCAAGGTTTTTACTCGTTAGCAATACATGGATACTGGTCAATTCCTAGTCGGAGCATTGTCCAATATATGTACAACACCATTAGCTAGAAAAGTTTGTTTCCCAAGTGGGGGAAAAAATACACTGCACAGTAAATAGGGAACAACAGAAAGAGAAGGTAGTCTCAGAAATGGTTTTATCTTGATTTTGAATTAAACTCCCAAACTCATATTGGATTGAAAAATCAAAATCAGACTTCACATTGTCAAGCTGGAAAATGTCAGATATGAAATATTTAAACTGTAGAATACAGTCTTCGACTTTGGGTTATAAAACTTTAATTTTGTGAGTTGGTAGCACTCCAGTAGTTCAATATTTTTAATTCTACAAATCCATGTTTATTAACTTTCAAGGTTTAAACAGTATCGCCAAGTCTATTGAAACTAAATTATTCTGACTTGTGAGAGCTATAAGGTAGCTATAATTTGTTTTCTATTTTTACATAAGTGACAAAGACAAAAGAAAGAACAAATAAAAGGAATTGATTGCCACACAATCCCTTTTTATACTTTTAAAATGACCTAAAACTCAAGCTGAAGATTAAAGCAAAGATTCAAGCCTGCCATTTTAATTATGGACTTTTCCTGCATAAATCAGGTAGTGCTTAATACAGGGCTACTCTTATTTTGTTAAAAACTGGCTTCCGCAAGGTTATTGCTAGAGATTTAGCTGTATTCCTCTCAAAGAAGAAATGCTGCCTTCTTAGCTTCTCCTTATTTAGGAAGTGTGAACTAAGTATCCTTACCCCGGTTTTTAAAATCTCTACCTGGATTTCATGATTAAAGGAGAATACCAAAATTATTTGCTAATAGCAGTGATAAATTTTCATCTTCCTCCAGTTCGTATCTTTTCTTGTAACTCCCCCAGTGCTTCATCCATTTTCCTGGTAATTAACTAACATGTCATTGTTAATTTGTTCAGCATTCATCAATACCTACTATGTGCTAAGTAAGTGAAGTCCTGTAATGAGACGGTTTGCGGCATCACAGAAAGAGCCCTGCCGTAGGAGAGGGAAACACATATTCCACTCCTTCTGCATCTGCTACTACGAGCTGGTTCGCCCCAAATGTGTATTTCAACCCTTTGAGCAGTCTTCCTTCCCCACAAAATGAAACTAGTATTTACTCACAGGATTGTTGAGGGCATCACAGACATAATATGAAAGTGCTTTTTAAAAAACCTAGTGTTTTAAACAGCTTATTAGAGAAACACACCTGGTAAATAGTGCAAAGGAAGTTTTTTGAGGTTATCTCGTGATTTTTCTGTTTTTCTACGTGAACTGATCTCTCGGATTTGTCCACTCTAATACCATATCCATAGCAGCTGCTGTTGACTTCAACATCCAAGTTAGATTATCCAACACAGTTTTGATGAAATTTATTCCTCCACCTAACTTAATTTGTATGTAATTTAGTTTTCTGCCGGGGAAGGAAAGTACATTTGTTGTACACCTAAATTCCTGGGTGCTAGAGAGAAAATTCAGTATGTTTTGTTTATTGCTTTTGTTTCATATATAATGTATATGACTTCATGATGATTTGTTCAGGGAGAAGAAGATGAGGAGTTACCCTTCTAGAATCTGCTGAACCTGTGCTACAAAAGCATTACCTATTTCTGAGTTTTCCAAATCAGCTTGGAATACCAAGTTACTCTCTGAGGAGCTACTTTCTCTGCAGATTTATGAGTTTACAGTCCATGTTTCTTTTTTAATGATGCATTCAGTGGTGGGTCTTTTCTGGGCTTCGCAAAGCTTTGTCTTTCTTCCACTTCATGTTTGTGAAGCCACCTATTGCTATTCCAGGTACAACATTCTCCAGTTTTAGAAGGCAGGAGAATCATGCTCAGAAAGAATTCTCGTCTCCACCTCTAGGTATCCTCGTGCCTGGTGACATCACTGAAACTTTTCTGAGCTATCTCTGTTATCTTTCTAAACCTGCTTCCCATGTTTATCAGATCCAGTCCTGCTCACCTTCTCTGAGAGTTAAATTTACCCACATAGAAACTGTGAGCTTTGACTCAATAGCCAGAACTTACACAATGGTTCATCAGGCGGCTGGGGGAACTTTTGTTCTTAGAATGATCGATAGTTAGGGTGAACAGGTTTTGAATTATTTATTCTCCAAATCAGAGAAGCTTGTCTTCTTTTTCTGACACATAATTCAATTATGAGCGATGGGGAGAAGTTGAAGACATTATGTTTATGGCATCAATACAAATAATCCAATCTTCAATAATATGCTAGTGAAATAAGCAACTAACCCATTCTCTCGAAATAGCCAGATCAGATTGAACCTTAATCAGTCTTCTCAAGTAGTCATAGGAAAGTACAGTCAACTGATAACACAAAGTGATTGTGGAGAAGTGTGCTTTCAAGTTGTAACTCACCCACTGACTTACTAGAGCTTCATGAACAGTCACATCCATCACATGGCCACGTGTAGCAAAAGCAGTAAAATTACCTTCTGTTTGTCTCAGTCGTATACTGATTTCTTTAATATATGGACCTGTTAAGGGTGGTAAGTAACCTTATAATGAGGATTTCTAAACTCGTTAAGGAATTGTGTAGTCAGTTCTTCAACCTAGCATAGGCAGGGTAATTAGGCATGGTGGATTTTCCCCTCAATGTGTCTTTCTCTCAAATGGGTACAATTATGATAAATGACTATGACAACTTCCCATTCTGAAAGAGCTCCCTATGCTTAATACTTAAGAAGAATGTCTTCTTCCTACTGTACTTGAGTAAATAGAGACTCATTTTGCAACTCATGCACCCCACGATCTGCAAAGCCCCACGCCAGAGCTACCCTCGAGGAGCTGGGGTTCTGATAGAGCATCAACACTGTAAATGACAATCCACACAAGTCGTCACTTGGTTACAGTCACAGGACTAGCAAGAACAGCTGCAAGGTGCCAAGAGACATATTAGGGTTGATGGCCAGAATTTCCAGAAGAGAAGTAAATATTAAATGTTTTTATTCCCCTTTTCGATTAGGAAATAGCACAAAAGGAAGTTGTTGTTAGTATTTACATGAGTAAGCATTCATGGCATTTGCCATAAAACTGGGCAGTTCTATGCTCTTTAAAAGGAGGAGGAAAAATCTTGGTGATTTCATTCATTGAAGCTTAACTTGCTTCAAGAGATAAATCTCATTAAAGACTGCTGCCCTACAGCCCTCAGAAGGTGTTCTTACGTCGTAAAAGAATTTCATTCCCCAAAGGAGATAAATCACATTTTTAGAACTTAAAAAATATTTTCTCATCATTTTACGTGTCCACATCCATCTTGCTTTTCAGGTCATTCTGAATTGGTGGTCTCCTACCTTAAACGTTGGCTTTAAATTCCCTTCCTCAGACAGGTTTCACAAAGAAACCTTAAATATTCTAGTAGAATTTCCTATTTTAAATAATCCTTTACAGAAAACAACCATATATATTCATGTAACGTTTTTGCAATTACAAAAATAAATAGAATGGGCCTATAATTAATCTGTAATGAGACTTGGCTAAATTACACCCACAGACTAAAATACTATACTGTTATTATAAGGAATATCGAAGATATACATATTCAAATATGGCACAGATTCCAAACCATTAAGAAAAAAAAAAAAAGCCAAGCGGCAGAACAACGTATATACACTGCTGTCATTTGCACACCAAGAAAATAACTTCAGACACATAGACTGGCAAATACATAAAACATCTCTGCAGAGAGATATAAGAAACTCGGGACACGTAGAAACTGCCTCTGAGAGAGATTCTAGGAAATTTGGGGTCAGAGTTGGAAGGAAGACTTGTTTTCACTATAGAAACTTTCCATACTGCTTGAACTTTTTTTAACCACATGCCTGCTTTAACTCTTACTTTAATGTTTTTAATTATTAGGAAATACTATTAAACATTTAAAAGCTGGGCTAATCAATAACGTATTTAAAATGCCATTAATTAAAATCAAGTAAAAGAGAAATTATTTTTTCCAATATACTTTTATATCACAGTGGATCCTTTGTAATGAAAACAAGCCTGCTATGCTGTGATGTTGCTTTTATAACATATCCATTTTTCCTAATCCAAAGTGCACTCACTGAGTAAGTTCTGGGAGCTCAGGAAAAATTTGTACTAAATCACCAATCAGTTAGCTCCTCCAGTCTGGCAGCCAGAAAGAGTACCAGGAAAATGGCTGCATTTGTGGAAAAGGCGGAAGTGAATCAGGATGCAGCACTTGTGACCTCTGGCAACAAACAGTGCTCAGTATGACATGGGCACTAATAGAACTTTCAGTGCTGAAACCCTTTGCCTGAGCTAGGGTAATTAGAACTGTAGTTCAGATTTGGGATTTTTCTCTGAAGTTTCACAGCTTATGAAGTTGGCAGAACAGGGTTATTAAATCATAGCCTAGTACCAAGTCCGAGAGGATTTTTTTCTAAATGTAGAAGACAGGGAAAATGCAAGCACCAGCTGAGCAGTCCTGTGGGTGAGGCGATGAACCCCTCCACACAGCTAATGACCTGTTTTAGGGGCACAGCTCATATATTCCAAATAACAGGGGGGAAAGAATTCCAAATAGCTTAACATCATTAAACCCAAAATGCTATTGGCTCCTTCCTCTGTGGCATCATAAAATACCTTATCCGAGTGCAGAAGGGATATGCTTGCTGTAAATCACGGAAAGTTTATGCCACCCCAGATGCAAACTTCGCACTAACTTGTTCACTCTGGGGAAGGTTCATGGGTTTGCTTTGTTTGGGGGTTTGGCTTGTGGTTTTTTTCGAAAGCAATAATAGTCTTTGTAGGATGGCTGCCGTGTCAGCATTTATCTTGAAACTCGTGGATATGAGTTCTGACTGGAGTCACCTTTCTGACAAGTGTTATTGCGACTGTGTTTTATATCCCTGTTCAGAATGGTTTCTAATGATAATGCTCTGTCTACCTCGCTGCTTCACACTAAATTATAGATGCCACAATGACAGGGCAAACTGCCTCTGAGCGCAGAGCTCAGCTCCCTCTGTGTGATGTCAGTGCCTCCACCCTTCTGTGCTTGGAATTAGAAATGGGAAGCAAAGCTATGCAAAACATTTGTGCTTAAAAATAATGTTCTGTCAGTTATTAAACAAGTGATATTTCATTTAATCAGCTCAAGGGATTATTTTAAATGAAAAGGCAGAGAGGATGATTTTATTAACACATTCCTGCCCTAGAGTCCTACTGTAATAATTCTTTACCTGCCGAAATTAAAAAGTTATAATTCAGTCAGTCTACAGGAAGAAGTTCTGGGTGATTGGATTTTATTAGTTCTTTGATTTTTAGTTGCTCGCAAATGGAGGTAAAAGCTGAAAAGCTTATCCTACAGCAGTGAGTGAGAATGTTTTAGCTACTTAATAAATCACCCCTTCACTAGACGGTGATTGTATCCAGGACTTACAAAGGAAGTGTGCTTCTGAATATGGTATTTTATTGAAATGGGAGCTGTCTAACCAATCCACTTACATGTTTGAACCTCCCTGCAATTCATTTTACAGCATATTTAAACCAATGTGGGAGACTTAGCTTTTATCCAAAATATACTTCTAAGTGTTATCTAATTGTCAATTACACATAAAGCACTATGCTAGGATCTGAAGAAAGAAGAGACAAAGAGATGAGTAAAAATTGCATTTCTGGCTTTAACGGAGTTTATAGGCTACGAGGGGAGGCCCCTAAAGAAAGAATGCAAGGGAACCAGTGAGACAACAAAAGGTGGAGAAAAAGGGAATGGAAGTAGCTGACCACAAGATGGGTCCTATACTTCCCCTGTCCCAGCGCGAGGAAACATAATCATTGTAAAACCTTTTCTGAATATGGTGTTTTATAGTTTACCAAGTATTTTCAGAAAAAGGATGACGTTTCCTCGTGAGTTACAAAACGATCCTGTGAGGTTAGGAGTATATTATTTCCATTTTACAAATGAGAAAACTGCAAACAGAGAAATAAATATTGTTTCCCTGATCATTAATCCCATGATTTAAACCTAAACTTCAAAGTTCTTATTAAACTTATTCAGGCAAAGATGGCTAACCTAGGGATGTGTGCAGTCTTCTCATGTCAAGAGGAAAAGTAAATACAAAACTGTATGTATGGACAAAAGTGCTTTGTTCTTGGGAAAAGAATTTGCTCAAATTCTCAAATGGACCATGATTCCAAAAGAGTAGGAATTACTGTTTCAACAGAACCCTTCATCAGTTTTCTATCTGGATTTTCATTAATGTCACTGAATTATTTTAATTTTTCCTAGAGAATGGGATATGGCCTAAGAGTTCCAGTTTGCACAGTATTTAGACACACCTCCACTCCCAGCTGTCCTTTGTCTCACGGATTTCTACCAAGGTGTTGGAGCAGCTCTTTAAAGTCCTGTTCATTCATTCATTCATTCATTCATGCATTCACCTAAACATTTGTTGAGTAACTTCAGTGCTCCTGCTGAGTTAGTCAGTACAGTGGTACAATGTATGATTAGGTCATTGATTTGTTTCTTTATTCAACCCATATTCTGTGTGCAAAGATCTTTACCAGATGCTTTGAAGGACAAAAGATGAAGAAGAAATGGGACCTGCCCTCAAGCATCTTAAAATCTAGTAGGAGAAGGAAATTGGAAACAACTGTGTAGAAGAAGCAAGTCGAAATCAAGGTGTTATGGCAGGAAGAAAGATCCTGATCAAACCGCTCAGCCTTCTCGAGGGGATGCAAAAATAAACACAGAAGAACCTCCTGGAAATGGGTATTTAAAAGGAGTATTTTCAGTTCTTTTCAGAAGTAACTCTCTAGAGAGGATGTCCTCCATTCCATGTTAATTGTCATACTCTTTCAAATTCTCTTCCAACGTGCAAATGGTATTGGTCATCTAGTTCCTGCTTCCACCCAATTTGATGGTTTTCCCTGTCCCTTGGGCAGAATTATCTTGGCTCTATACAGAAGCAGGGAATTCAGCCAGACATGCATTTGGTGGGAGAGTGGCTTTCTGTTGTATTTGGAACATATTCCTATCATTTTCACTCATTTTCAGTCCTTCTGATGGATCTCTCCAGTTGGCAAGAATTCAAAACCAATTTCAGTGCAGATGCAAATAATCCTAACAAATTATCCTATAAATGTACCACCGATGACAATACTTTGTGAGGTTAATAGCACTTACTTATCAAATCAGGAAGCTGAAAACCAGAAGCTAGTGTCCATGTGAGGCACATAGGTTGACCCTGAATCCAGAGATCTGTTTTGTTCTTCTGGTCAACATGACTGTGTTATAAACAACCTAGAAGAATCCTAACATTCAGTGGGTTGGCTCATGATCCACAGGGATTCATATATTTTTAAAAGCAACTTATCATTTGTGAACTCCTGTTCTAGATGTGTATGTATGAAAGGTGAGGGAGATCATCACGTGTGGTGAAGACGGAGAGAGAAACCTCATCTTAACTCTAATTACAAGAGGAGTGAGAGTAGAGCCAAATCTCTGAAGGGTGGACCAATCATATTACAACTCTTACAAATAGGAACTGAGGAAGCCATGGATGGGAGTCGATGTACTTTGTCTTCTTTCACTGGAAAAAAAAGTTGATATTTCTATGTGCAAAGTATCAATCCCAAAATTTCCACTTAACCTAGAAGACATAAGTAGTATTATTTGACCTCATATGTGTCAAACTTTCTGACAGAATTAGGACTTTTTGTTTAATACAGTAGATAATGAAATATAAATGCCACCGAGTCAACTTATTTTCTTTGGAAATCGCGTTAGAGGAAGGAAGATTCAGGTCTGAGGTAGAAGAATTCCTGTACTATTTAATGTAGACCTTGCAAAAAATTATGGCCAAGAGATGCATATTTTAAAAAGTAGTGTTATGACATTAAAAAATTCTCCTAGCCTTGGTTCTTCCATGATTAGGGGACTTACTTTCTAGATTGAGAAATTATAATAGTTAAAAATCCACAACTATCATGCATGGGAGACAGTAATCCAGGATAATAAATTTAAGAATAGCAGCAAATAACCAATGAGAACTTCCTAGATGCCAGGCAATGTATGTATATTATCTCATTTAACTCTCACCAAACCCTTTGAGGTAGGAACTATTATTAATCACATTTTACAAAAGAGTGAAAAACTCAGAAAGGTTAAGTAACTTATCCCAATGTTACACACCAATGAGCAGGGAGGCAGAATTTGACCTCGGTGCTCTGACCCCATAGCCCAGGTCCTCCTCCACTACTCTGTAGCAAGGGAAGGACTCCAAGGTCAGACACACCTGACTTTTGAATCTTGTCTCAGAGCTGGGTAACCTTGGACAAGTTATTTTATGTTCTAAGCCTTAATATCTTTATCTGTAAAATTGATATAATAATGCCACTTCAAAAGTTCATGTGAAGATGAAAGAAACCCTTATAGAAAAGCACAAAGTCAAACCCCATGTTATGGCCCATTGTCTTGCACATAAGTGTTCCACAAAATCTAGGGACCTAAAAAAAAAATAAATAATGGAGGCTTTTGGTGACAAATTGCTTGAAGTGAAGAATTAGATGGCTAATACAAGTTTTGAAATTAAGCGTGTATACATATAAACTGTAATGTGTATACATATAATTTCCACCTCTACAGATTACTTCATTTAACTTTTGCATTCTCATTACAACTGTTAATAGATTTTTAGTTTAAAATTAATTGTTTGTTAAGAATGATCTTAAAAAGTTAACGTGGGATTAACTGAGCAGATCACTCTCAGAACCTAGAAATTAGATGTGCGGCGATGGTTGTGGTGAAGACATTATTTTACTTCTCCACTACAATGGATTGTATAAAAAAAAAAAAAGAAAAAAATCTCAAATATAAAAATAAAAAGTGGTTCATGCATAAAGCATGATGCCCTGAAGCATATTAGATCTGTTTATCTCTTTGTTTAAAATGAATGCTACTTGGTATAGTTTACATAACATGGCAGGGATCAGCTTGATAAAGTGTTTATATCACCTGGGGAACATACCGGCTCATTTCCTCAACACCTTTCCACATGACTAGCTTGCCAGCAAGTATAATCGCAAACAAAGTTTTAATAGGTCAAGAGCAGAGTAACGGCTCACATTAACAGGAGGGAGACAGGGGCTTGACATACACCAAGGCTAATAACTGACACTTTCTGCATGCATTTTTGAATGCTGCTTAATGGGAAGTTTAGCAGGAAGGCTTTTCTAAAAGCCTGAGATTACATACAAGCTTTGGGTAGAAGGAAGAGGGAAAGTGGAGCAGCACCATTGTGCATGCACACTTGAAAATGTGGGCGCACTCTAAGGCAGGTGGCTCATAATCCATTTCTTTATCACCTGTCTCCTCCAGTAACTTACAATTAACTCCATTGTTAAGTTTAAGGATTTACTGTATCTCTTCCATTTTCTTTTGAAGCTGTTCAAACTGAGACTCTCATTTTTATTTGTTGTCTTGGCAAAACTGCTACTTAGGATCTGTTTTTGTCATATCACATCAGTTTTGCTGAAAGCTGTAACAAGACAGATAAATATATGATCTATCTTGGAACTTTTTTTTTTTTTTGCCTACCAGGAGAGAGGAAGAAGGTTAAACATTTCTCTCTCTCTCTCTCTCTCTCTCTCTCTCTCTCTCTCCCTTTCTCTCTCATTCCCTCCCTTCCTCCCTCCTTCCTTCCCTCCCTCCCTTTCCTCTGTCTTCCTTGGGCAATGTGATTATTTATGAAGTTAATAGCATCTACATACAGAGTTGACAAACCCCTTTTTCCCCTCAGAAGCACACACAATAAGCTTGAATAAAGTTTTGCAAGCATTCAAATGAATAGCTATGGTGCTAACCCTAGCTTTGTCATCCCATAAAGGACAGAATATGCTCAATATTGGATTTATCCTTTCTGCATTACCAAGAGGGAGGCCAAGTCGGACGCTGTATTTAAACAGAAGAATGGACAGACTTCCTTTTGTTGCAAAGTCTGTGTCTTTTGTGGGCATGCTATAATTGAGGCCCCTTTAATAATACAGGATGTGGAGAAGCTTTATAGAAAAAGAATTGGGAGTTCATGTGGAATGTTCCTTAGATACTATCCACTGTAACAAATAGGAAACCTTGTCAATATGTATCCAGGCTCCTGAGGGATACAGATCCTTAACGGAATCATGGGTAAATAGATGGATTAGATATGGCAATGGCGGGAACACATGCTGAAAAACAAATCCACAAGAACAATTTTACAGGGCCTGCCTTCTATTTTCATAAGGAAACGAAGCCAAATAATCTGACAAGGGCAGAAATCAAATCATCTGTCAAGTCCCTGTACCTTTCATTTATCACACAGTTTAATACCGTAATGAAAAATAGCAAATGAAAAATGAAGTGAATGACCAATGAAAAATGCATTCTCTAAGGATACAGTAATGTGTGATTAGTGTAAATCCTCCACCCCTGTACACGCAGAACTGCTAGGAGAGTCCCTGTGGTCACACAACCCTTTTCATTCAAGTATGGCAAATCCTGGGATAACATTAGCATTGCGGTTGGGAGAATCCTCAGTATGTACAAACTTCCCTCCATCCTTCAGTCCTCTCAGGTGCCTGCATTTTTTTTTTTCATCTCATCTTTACATCAGACTCTGAGCTAGTACAGGGTTGCTATATGTGAGCAGAGGCCCATACTCAACAAAGAAATGTAGTGGTAGAAAGAGAGCACGGAGCTATCATTTAGGGACTGTTCACTGCAAGCCAAAGACTGATCTGCACAATCACCAGGTAAGGTAGTGTGAACCCCATTTTCACAACGGAGGAAACTGCAAAGCAGCACAATTAATTTGTGCAGCCCCAAAAATTGGTAGAGGGAGAATTTGGACCCAGGCCTGGATGATAACAGACCCTATGTCCTCCCCGCTGATTTGTTGCTTCCCATAATCCAAGCAGATAGAAATGTCCCATAAAGTGGACACCAGGGCACCCGAGTGGGAGTAAAGAGAAGGAAAAGGAACTCTTAGTAGATGACTTTAAATATAAAATCTAAACAATAATGGCTAACATTTGCTGAGCTCTTAGTCTGTGCCAAGCAGTGTTTCAAAGTACACTGTTAAGGTGTTTGATCCTCACCGTAACCCTAGGAGTGGGTACTCGTCTTAATATCATTTCCAGATGATGGCCCTGAGGCTCCGAGAAGTCCAGGAAGTCAACCAAAGTTTATACACCTAGCGAGCGATAAAGCTAGGAATCCGCCTTAGGCAGGATGGTTCTGAGAGGCTGCTCTCAGACTTCGGCCTCTCACTGCCCATTAAGCCTAAAAACCAGGAGGGAAGTGAGAACTCACCTGGGACCAAAAGGATCTATGGCAGCCTGTTGGTTTATTATAAGGCTGTTATTAAGAAAATAGTTTTAGGAAGAGCAACGACCTAGCTCCATTTCAATAATACCACCCATTAAAATAAAATATCACTTATCCTCAATCCTCCTCTCCAAACAGTGGAAGCTCGGAGGAGAGATAACATTTATTTTACACACTTGATACTATCTAGCAGATTGCGGGTACTCAAATCAGTCTCTTGCTCGTAAGCCAAGATGATTAATAAGGCAGAATATATTTATTTCTAAGGAGCAGAGGAGTTGATTCTGATTTAGACAGTATGTGCTGTTGAGCTGCAAAACAAAATTGACCTCAGCATAATTAGGTTGGACATGGTGGAGTGAGGACTTGAACACAAATAGTTCTATTTTGACAAGTAGGATTCAAGAGCGGCTTGTTTCTTTCTTTCTTCTTCTTTTTTTTTTCAAAAGGAGAATGATGATTATTTAATATTTGTTGAGTGCCAACAGTGTACTCAGCGCTGCGTAAGACCTAGGAACTGGATGCAGGAAACTGCCTGAAGGGAAATGTTAGCAAATTAAAATCCATAGAATCAGCATGAAGGCAGCTGAGGAATACCTGATTAGAGGAAGGCTCTCTGCACCTGTCCCACAACAACAACAACAAAAGGTAAGGCGAGACAGGAAAGCCTATGTGGTTCAAATCACAGGATGTACTTGGGTGGAAAAGTATGCTTGGAAAGAGAGAACTCCCATGCACGTGAAGCTAATGGAAAAGAAATAAACTTCAGCAGGCAAGATGGAAGGCAGGAGAAGGAAGAATAAATTCAAAGAACAAAGACATCAAGGCAAATTTTATCAGGCTTTCTACGACTCTTCCAAGAGAAAGTGGCGTGGAGGAAAGGCAGCCGTGAGTCGGAGTATGGGGAGTAGGGAAGGCCTGTACAGAGCACGGCTAAATCATCGCTTGTCCAGAGCGGTGGACAAGGGTGCAGAGCACAATGTGTAAATTTCTGGCCCCGGGAGTGGTGAGGGCAGGTACACTGGTGCTGGTGAAGGTGAAGCTGTGTCCTGGACGTGGGACATCAAAGACAGCTCCAGTCGAAATTACATTTCATTATCTCACCCGGGGCTGATGGCTCTCACTTGGCAAGGCCTCGAGCACTGAAAAAAGGAAGCTGACCCCCACCACCACCATCTCACCTGTGATCATGGTGGTGACAGTGGCTGTAGCTCCTGAGCGGCAGGTTTCCCAGCAGACACCTGGCCTGGGGACGGTCAGCCCAGTCTCACCTCTCAGTGAGCGAGGTGGCATTCTGGAAAGAAACACTGCAATAGTGGAATCAGAGCAAACTGGAGAAGACTTAGAAGCTCTGGAGTCCTTTGAAGGAGTCCCCAAAACCTTGGCTAAAAGAGAACTGGTGGGTGTGATGCAGTCTTTCAAAGGACTTTAAGAAAGAAAGAAAATAATCCTTGCAAGAGGCTATTAAGCTAAATTGGTAACCATGGGGCAAGTGTTAAAATTTTTACATCTTAAGAACTAGTTAAGAGATGGAAAGCAATGAGTAGGAAGAAAAGGCCTTTTTTTTCTTTCCCCTGTAGAAAGAGGTTAATTGTGGGGAGCCCAGAGAAGAATGCTGATAAAAGCTTTCTTCTATCTTAAAAACAACCTGGAAGAGAAAGATGAAAAGCAAGATGGCAAAACCGGTTAATGAAAAAGAATTATTTAAGGGTATTTGAGGCATAACAGAGTCTGAGAGAGTCCAGAAAACACAGACAGGAGAATAGGAAAATTTAAAATATCCCAGCAAGAAAAAACTCACCTAAAACAAGCAGAAGGCAATCCATCTCACAAAGGAGAAGGAAAAGCCTCCATCCCCTGAACAAGTGTCTCCAGTACTTGGCCAACTGGGTGTGGTTGCCCTGACTATGTTTCTTTTATAGGATTGACTGAAACTAGGGGTTGGTTATTGTGGAGACTATTTATTCATCTACCACTATTAGACCTGAGTTCCTCACTATTTTATTTTCTCTAGTTGTAAAATAAGGACAATAAAATTAGCCTCAGGCGGCTGGATGGCTCAGTTGGTTAGAGCGCGAGCTCTCAAGAAGTTTGCCGATTCAATTGCCACATGGGATGGTGGGCAGCACCCCCTGCAACTAAGATTGAAAACGACGACTGGACTTGGAGCTGAGCTGCGCCCTCCACGACTAGATTGAAGGACAACTTGGAGATGATGGGACCTGGAGAAACACACTGTTCTCCAGTATTACCCAATAAAATGTATTTAAAAAAGAAAATTAGCCTCATTTGTCAGAATACTGAGGGATCCAATCTGTTCTTGATTAAACATTCCACATGAGATAGTTTTTTACCCCTGTATATTTATTGATTGAATTAGTGGACAGTTTTCCAAAACAGCCAGGTGGTTTTTGTGTTCCATTCTTCTGTCTGCCTTTGGCACATGACGGAAGCTCTTTTCTGTTCACAAAAATAGCAGCTTTATTTCTACAGATGGCACCAAAGCATACCCTGCAAGTGTAAGTCCGTCGTCATCCCCTGGAGAAAGGTGGTTGTTCATGAATAGGAAGCCAATCAGTTCTTATAAGATAAATTCTGGCTATTTCAAATTTAAAGGAAATACTGTCCCACCCCAAAGCCTGGTGAATACTATCCCAGGATGCCAGGAAGTGAATTCCTACTCTCTGCTACTTCCCACCCCCACCCTCCTTCCTCCCACCATCTGGAGAACAGAGTTCCCATCTGAAAAAATAACTAGAAGGGCTAGAGTTCAGGTTGACCTTGTGGCTGAAATGGGTGGTGTCAAAGAGTAACCTCAATAGTAAAAGTAAGACAGGCTGTTACTGTAACACCTGCAAAATACGTCACAGTTTAAGAAGTGCTTTCATGTTCATTATTTGTTTGATTCTCACACGCATCCTATCGTGGGAGTCTGCATAGCACCATTTTACAGATGAGAAAAGTGAGGCACAGCTGTTCTAATTATACAAACTCATTCTCTCTCCACTTTACTGAATAAACGAAGGAAGAAAATAAGCCTGTCTTTCTACAGGACTTAAATAACCCCAAAGTCATGTAGGATAGTTGATATTTATCATACCTATGATTTTTGCAGACCCCTTTCCTGCCACCTCCAACACACACACATGTCCACGCACACATATCCCTCACCCCAACTCAGCCTGGACAGCATTTAAGGTAAATGGAAGTGGCAGCTTTGACACACTTGTTAGCGAGAGCAAGCCACTGGAGAGGTGTGTTTACACATGCAACATTACCTTTAGGAGGCCTGTGGGGATTTTGATTTCTGTTTGCACTCATTTTATGTTAGTGATTTTCATATTACATTAGCGAATGTAATCTCTGCTAATGTGAGATAGGAATTACTAACACAATGAGACTTGCTTTAACAACTTTCAGATTTTGGTGGCAAAGGCAAAATTTGCTAGCAGCACGCCCGTTCCAATCTCTAATTTAAAAAAAATCATGATATGGGGACATCAGTAGTCCCCATAGTTCAGATCAAGAGTCGAGCCAAGGTTGAGGGTAGGAAGTCTTGGACCCAAGAAGTTTGTGAATGGGGAGAGTCATCTTGAGGAACCACTGTTGGGCTTGAAGTCTTACGCTATTCTGTTAAAAGAGTGTAATCTGTGAATTATAGAGCTTCTTATTCACTAGACTCTGCAGAGCCACGGGAAAGCATGGATATTAAAAATCACCAAAATAATTGTCAAATCTCGTTTATCAAGCCAAGGCAGCATTCTCCAACCAGCCCATCACTGTGTGCTGGACAACTGGAAAACAAGGCTCAGCCTCAGTGTGGGGGGAGGAGGCTTGTCCCTAACCACTCTCTGTTCTGAGTGCCAATAATGGGAGAAACATTCAAACAAGGAACCCCTTGGAAAAGAAAAAGAAAAAAGGAATGGGAAAAAAAAGCCCTGAGTGTAATGTGAGGATTGGCCTCATGGCATTTTACTATTGGCTGAGTGTCCCCAGGAAATTCTGAGGGGCTAACTCTAGCACTAATTCTTAATTATTCTCGGCTTCCATAGACAGTAATGGAAGCCAACTGGAAATGCTTTCAGGATCCGGTGAAAAACTGGAAAAAGTTAAATGTATTTTACAAACAAAATCTCCATTTTCATCTGTGCATTACAAATAGGTAATTCAGGTGGTCGGCTACTCCAAAAACCCAGAACTGTATTCAAAGTGCCAAGGTTCTCAAAGTGCCAACCTTCTACCACAGAACTTTTGGAACGTCTGCTTAAAAGTTCTACTGGAAGCAAGCACGTTTCAAACTCATCTTCATGACTAAAGTTACTCTCTAGTATTATTATTTTTCTTTTTACCAGGCTAGGATTTATTGCTATAATACGTACGTGCCTGCACTGTATAATAAAACTTCCCTGATTACCTTATAACTGCACATTAAAAATTTACTAAGATAAAATTAATGTGCGTTTAATAATATTGTTTTAATACACAGACTGTCAGGTGACAGGAAAAAACTATTTGGAATACAGTGTGCAATATACATCTTTTGCAGCCCCCTCGTAACAGTACCTGAACTGGCAGACAAACGTCTGTTAAAATTTCTGATATGTGCATCCCAGGGGAAATGGCTGAAGTTGGGGTCTTTTAAAATGTGACTGGACAATGCTTTTGTCTGTAACATAGAGAATTTCCCTGCATGACAGGAAGACTGGGCCAAATCAACATATATAGGACGGTGTTTCCGGTACTCTCTTCTATGAGATTCAGCCAGAGAACATAACTTCAAAGAATCTTTTGATGGAGAAAAAATGTTTTCATTCGCCCGTTTTATGAGAGTGCTGCAGGATACTTACAGTTGATTTACTATAATGACAGGACCTGGCTAATGTCCCAAAGGAAAAGAAATCTTCCTTTTTCTCCTGCCACCTACCTGCCACGTTTATTATTCCCAGCTAGTGATGTGGACAGTCAAGTGATGGGTTAAAGAAAAAAGATGGTTGGAACAAGGCGAATCGAGATCACTGTACTCCCACCAGTCATTGCATAAGGCCTGTGACCCAGGGCAGGAACATTCCCATGGTCAGGTGCCTGCTTGCTTCAGACCCCAAAGGCCAGAGAAGACCTCCCAGCTCTGCACGGCTGCTGAGGAGATCTGAGGGGCCAGAGAGAAGTAACAGTCTGGCTTCTACCCAATTGGACAAAGGCTCCGCCAAGGAAGTGCCAGGACACTGTGCTGACCCACTTCGGGCCCTTCCCCTCTGTTTGTTCCCAGGCAGAAGAGATACAAAAGCATCACTATGGTGTGGTGAAAGGTTGGAGAAGCATTCTGGAAATTGACATGCAAATAAGCACTCCAAGTACTCCCCTTTGTCCCTAACATTCCCATCACTGGGACCTGTAAAAACACCAATCCGAAGAGGGGGCAGAGATGGAAAGCGCCTGGTTTTGCAGCCAGAGTCTGCTCTTTGAGGGGTTGTTTTTCTACCATGTCCTAGCCGGAGCTGGCACAGATTAAACTAACCACGCCCCCGTCAAATGACCGAGAAGCCAACAGGTTTAGCTATAACAGATCCCTATACTGTCACAGCATATATGCATTTGAATGGCAGGGTCTAGGACTGATCTTAGCTGCCCACAAAAGTCCTAAAACACAGACATTCTTCGTAATCTGGGGTCATGAGAGAAACCAAATATTTCAAATAGGACAGAGGAACAATGCCAGCTCCCGTAACTCTGCACAGATAGATGAACAACTTCCTGTGTAAGGACATTCCAGTTCTAGACAAGGGTCTTCAGACAAAATCCGTCCCTTAATCACTTAATCATTGTTCTTTTAAATCTCCACTGCCTCCGGTAACTCACATGTTAAACTCTCACCAACCAATCCCAAGGCATAGTGGATACAGTGCTCACCGGAGTCAGATATTACCCATGAGAGTGCAGCTGCTGACTGGCTAATGACCTGCACCAGACCACAGAATGTCTCTTTGGTTTAATTTATGATAAACACTAGAACCTAAGAAAACTGGTCCAACCTTACAGTGGGTACAGCAGGCCAGGTGTAAAAGGAGGCTCGGTTGGGGAGCGGGGATAGCATGAGTGCTCTGAAAGCTGGGCTCTTTATTAGGAAATGAATAATTCATTCTGATTCTAATAAAATATACTTTTTAAAAACCTGCTTCTCTTTATGCTATGTGTCACGCTCATCTCACCAACATCAAGTAGATTCTCTAGGTTGTCCAGGGTCATTTACCATCATCATTTTCCTCTCCTCCCAGTTATTCCAGAGCCAACCCTTCTTGAAGAATATCAACCCTCCCTCCCTCACACTGGAGACATTCTTTGTCAGGAAAATCAAGTCACACACTCAAAGCTCTATTGCTGGATTGATTATTTACTATCTGCCAAGTAACATTATTTTAATTCACTATCAACTCAATTGACTTCAAAGGAACTTGTCATCTCATGTCATAAGAAGTCTAAAGAAAGGATAACCCTAAGGTTGGTTCAGTGAGTGGCCCAAGATCATCACAAACCAGGTTTTTTCTATCTTTCTGCTCTTGCCTCCTCAGCACATGAGTCTTTTCGTCAGCCTTGCTTCTCACTTAAGTTTGTAGCAACAGGCACACCCTCATGACAATGTCCAGATGCAGAGAAGTCTTTGCTTTTTTTTTCCTTTTTTGGTGTCTTTTTAAGTTGACCCAAACTTTGTATCAAAAGCCAAGAACAGCAGACAACCCCCCTAACCTTTCCTGGTTGAACTACATCTCTGCCAACGTAATCATCCTTGGAGGCATTCTTGACACCTCTCTTTCTCTAATGTCCCACATTCGGTTTGTGAGCACATCGTGTCAGTGGTTCCTTCCAGATATGTCCTGCGTCTGACCAGATGTCATCCCCTTCCGTCACCATCTCATTCTGGACTGTGAGAGCGTCCTCCTTACTGGCGCCCCCACCTTCCACCCTCCCGTGTAGTCTCAGAAGAAGAGCATGATCATCTCTCAGCTCTACGGAAAGCTTCCATGTGGCGTTTATCACCGCAGTCAAGGTCAAACCCCAAGCTCTTCAAGGCTGTATCCTTGATCCACCCACACCTGTTCCATCATCTCTCTGCCTTCCTTATCACTCTCCTACCCACACTCCGCTCCAGCCACACTGGCCTCCTTGCTATTCCTTCCACACACGATATACATTCCTACCTCTGGGCCTCTGCACAAGCTGTGTCTTTTTCCTGGAACATTATCCAAAGATATCCAAATGGTCACTGCCTCACTTCCTTCAAGTCAGCAGTCTGATGCCACCTTCTCCGTGAGATCTTTCCTGGTCACATGATTTAACATTGCGACTCTCTTCTCTCTCCCCACATCCCCTGTGTTTATCCCACCTTATTTTTCTCCATAGCATTTCCTACCATCTAGCATATTATATAGTGTACTTACTTATCTTGTCTTTTTTTTTTTTTTAAACCTCCTAATGGAATGTAAGCTCTACGGGGAAAGATTTTTTTTCTGTTTCTTTTTTCTTTTTCCCACTGCAATAACATCAGAACCTAGAACAGTGACTGGCATCAGTCGAAACTCATTAAATACTTGTTGTGTGACTAAATTCTGAAATCAGTTGTGGGCAAATAGACCCACAATGGCTTTAACCGATCAATCATCATGATTCATGCCTGGGGCTGAGCTGGCTTCTTCCCCTGAAGAATGTAGCTGGGCAGAGGGAGATATGGGTACTTGGGAGCAATAAATGTTTGGGAGTGGGAGGAGGGAATGGGATATTTATAAGGAAAAAAAGGAAGACAGGAAGAGTTTGGGGTAAGTAATCAACAGGGCCAGCTCCACATTCCTTGGTTGATTTCCCTTTTCAAGAGAGAGAATTATCACACTTACCCTGAGTCAAGAAAAGTATCTTATTTCATTGATTCTACTTTTTCCCACAGTTTGACTATCTGATTTTGGGACTGCATTTTATAATCAATGCTATATTATGATCCTATAACTGGCAGTACTTTTTGTTCCTTTGTGCTTCACAAAAGAATGAGCTGCCTTAAAATGAATGATGTCTTAGAGTCATTGAAATCCAATAGTATCCCTTGAAATATGGTGTGCTTCTGAAGTATGAAACAATACTAAGGAAGAAAGAGTATTATCATCATTGTCCAAAGACACACAAGCGGGCTGCTATTAAATAAACCAGTTTTGAAATCGCATGATCTCTGGAAACACTGGACATTCTCCTTTTCTCTTGCCTTCCTGTTGGGAAGCTTTGATTTAAGATAATGTCTGAGCAGAGACGCTTCCTTCAGCAGTGTCGTTTGACCCAGATTGTATGTTTTTATAGGCTGAGCCAATTAGTTAAAGTGACTTTGACTATAATAGGGACCTGTGACATTCCTCAATATTATTGCATTAGTCACCCTGGAATAGTTTCTGGCTTGTGTTTGTAATCTGGCTCTGACTGTGCCTTCTTCATCCCGATATTTATATGATTGGTTGCTGTCCTATGAAATAATGACCTTCGCGTCCTTGAAATTAAAACATCTCTGATTTTCTTTATTTCAATAAGTCCTGGGCACTTGATGGAACAGTGTGCATCACCTTTATTGTTCTGATTACTAATCAAGGGTTTGTTTTATTTTTCAATCTTTTTAATTTATATTAACCAAATGAGGGTTGGCCTGGGAGTCAACTTGGACTGTGCTCCCAACTCTATTCCTGGGGGATGGCGTAAACCTGGGCAAGTCTTTTACCTTCCTCTGCTCTCATTTTCCTTGCTAAACATGGGGAGATTGTTCTAGATCATCTAGCTCTCAAAGCCTGTGCTGAAATGGGGGTGTGGTGCCAGGCCCTATACATGTTTAACTTGGGCTACAATTCCACCCTCCATTCTAAGGCTGCATTGGAGGACTAGACCTCCTCCATGCACTAACTTACCTATGAAATAAAGTTAGATAAGCACTGACCTTGAACCCCTTGAGGGCAAAACAGTGTTTCATTGATCTTTGTAACCCATCACTAGACACACCATTCTTGAAAACAGGGACAGTATCTTTGTAATTCATTTCTGCATCCCCAGTGTCCTGCAGAGTGTAAATTCCTCATTCAGATTTGTCAAATGAATAAATAACTGAAATGTGGTTTTCCAGCTGCTATTTCCCCCTCGATAGAAACAATAGTTTTCCTTTCCTTCTATGCCTTGTTTCTGTGTTCTTCCCTATTATGTTTTTCTTCTTTTTCCTTCCATACTTCTACTTTCACATTTCCTTTCTTTTCCTCCTTTTTTCCTCCCCCTCACTGGTATCATGTCCTTTTTCATTAGTAGAAGTCCTACTCTCTTCTTTGTGGTAAAATACACGTGACGTTAACATTACCATTTTGGCCATTTCAAGTGTACGGTTTAGTGGCAGTAAGAACATTCACATTGTGCAACCATCACGACCATCCATCTCTAGAACTTTTTCATCTGTACTGAAACGCTGTACCCGTTGAACAACAGCTTTCCATCTGACTCTCCCCAAGACTCCGGTAACCACTATTGTACTTCTTGTCTCTATGACTTTGCCCGTTCTAGGTACCTCATATAAGTGAATTCTACTCTCTTTTATATTTTGGAGACTGTCCCTTGTTCCTTCTGACCCTTCTTTCCCTTTACTTTTCCTTTTTGTTTCTGTTGGTCCTTCCAGCTGCCCTCCCCTTGATTTGTCTCGTCGTCTCCTGCTCTGCATCCATAAGTGCCATCTATTGAAGAGTACTTCCTGTATATTTTCTTATCTCTTGTATCTCTACATAAGTTTTACATTTTAATTCATTCTTTTATAACGCCGTGTTATATTTAAATGTGTTACAAAACATTTTAAGGGCAAAAATGTAACTCTTTACAGTTTTTGAAAGCAGGTATCTGGAAGGGGCTAGCTCACAAAACGACAGCACTCGAAGGCACTGAATAGAAAGGAGAAAGAAGGCGGTTGATGTCATTAGAAGGGATTTGCCAGAGAAACCGTTGTTTCTCTTTGAAAACCATTGTAGGATTTATAGCAACTCACTGAATGCCAAATACCCTAAGCATTCTCTGGCATTTTGCCTTCTAATCATGGAGGTATATATACATGTGTGTATATATATATATATGTGTGTATATATATATATATATATATATATATATATATATATATCTCACAAAGAGAGAGATGTCAGTTTTCTCGATGACAAAAGGTAGAAAGCGGTCCTGGAGTTCAGTTAGAAAGCATACTGATTCCTTCTTTCTCATAAGGGGCAAGTTAGGCACTCTTAATTACTGATGTGCAATACCAACTTTTCCCTAAAATATGAATTGTTCCCACAGACCGAAACAAAATATTTGGGGGAAGTTGTGAAGAGTACAAGCACCAATTTGTTAAACACACAAACATAAGTACATAGGTATTAATATAGAATAATAAATACATGTTTCATAAAACCTGGAAAACAAAGTACTAATTGAAATTACTCCAAATTCCTACTCCAATTTTGTCAGCATTTCCAAGGGTTTCCTTCCACGCCCCGAGAGACTCTGAAATATACTGCAGCAGGGATGAAAGAAAGTTAAAGATTTTTAGGTAAATCACAATGAATAAATCCAGATTTAGGTTAAGCCATGATATGTAAGCAATAATGGGTGTTTGAGAGAGCACAGTCATAGACAATGGATCCTCCTAAAAATGGGAAAAATAAAAGTGTTTATCTCAAAGAGTTGTGACAACTAAATTAAATGTGTGTGTAAATCACCTGGCATTAATCCTAATTCCTGTAGGCTATTAACAAAACCTGGTCTATCACCCAGCATGTGGTGAAGTTGCAAATTCTGGGACAGTTGCTTTGGTAATGGGTATACTTATTTTTTTAATACCCAAATATGTGTTAATTCATGCATTTTCAGTTTTTTAGGTGTGGGGAAAGCATAGGTCATTGGCATATGCAACCCAGAACCAGCAGCTGGTTTGCAAACTCAAAGCTCTGATGTGGTTATAAGAATAGCATTCCTCTTCCTTCCATTCTTCTTTTCCCCCCTTATTTTCTCAGTGTTCCTAGGTTCCTGTAATGCTGCTTCATCTGTATAATTTTTGTGTGTTTTTCTCATCCCTCTTAGTCCCGTGTCCTTATCTTTTCATCCTGCTCTCTCTAGTTCCTTTCTTACTACCCCACATCTTTCTTCCTTCTCATCTTTATGCCCTGTTTAATTCTCTACACTTGTTTGTTGTCGTTGCATTTGCTTTTTCTCGTGTTCACATGTATTCTGTAGCACTTTCTAGTAAAACCAATGACTGTAAAATTTTCTTACCATATTGTAGTCAGGTTCATGACACCTGTTCATTTCTGAAATTTATCAGCCTAGATATCTTTTACCCAAAATCATGTTGATGCTAATAGCGCAACCAGGAAAATTAGTGAATATATAAATTTTGAAAATAAAATAGTAACATGTCAATGGGCAGTTTATTTTTCCCAGTATTAATCAGATTCACATTTGATATGGTTTTTCAGTACCAGGTACCTCATAAGTGCTCAACAAATGTTTGCTGTGCAGATTTAACTTAAATTTTAAGTAAGCCTTCCCTTCATATGGATGTATTTGATTCTTTCAACAACCTCCTGATGTTAGGCAAGACATAATATCATGTCCTTCGTAGGGACAAGGGAATGGATGGTGGAAAGACACATGATTGACTTAGGACTGCAGAGCTGTTTGGTTGCTCAGCCAAGCCTAGAACTCCAGCTTCCTAATTCCAAAACATGTGTCCCACCCCGCTGTCAGGTTTCTAGCCATCATCCTGCCCAAAGGTACCATTGTCATTATTCTAGGACATGATCTTCTCTCTGGGATCCGGGAGACTACTGAGCATTACCATTCTTTCCTGCTCCTCGATCCACCCAATAACCCTAAAAATAGATGTTAGGAACCAACCTGTAGTGATGTTAGCAACACCAACTACAACCTTAAAAGCCAACATTTACTGACTGCTCCTCCTGGACCAAATGATGTCACTGGCATGGATTAGGTTCATGCAGTCCACGCTGCGTGGCCATTTAAAGTGACTACAATAGAGTTCTCTACATATTATATAGTATTTAACTAGATGTCTTACCAAACATTCCCAAAACTGTTTTACACAGAAACTGTATCTGCCCCTATGAATGGAAAAGAAAAAGAAGCAAAGCCCTGAGATTCAAATGAAATCAAAGTGGGACCGAGAAATCTGGTCTCCAGACCCTCCCCTTCTCTGCAATGAGTCACCAATCTACACCATTCGCCCTGCTATAGACTAGTCCCAAATCAGCACGGAGCTAGTGACATGAGGGGGAGTAATAGATCTTTATATTTAAGATCGCCTCACTGTTTGTCCTCCAGACCATCAAGACCTTCATGGTCTTCTTTCCATGAAGAAGCACTATTTCTCCTCAGGGTATCTACAAGACCTCCCTATAAAACCCTCCTGTATGCCTGTGTTAATTGTTGGGGCCCTGTCAGCAGATCATAGCAGAATTTGGGGGTGTTATAGTAAGAAGAAAATAAAGAAATCCCATGTCTAGGAAGAAGAAACAGTAGTGCAGAAATCATATCAAGGGGGGTGGGGAGGAACCTCAGTACCAAATATAAATTCCAAAGAAAAGAAAGGAGTCGTTGCAATAGTAATTATTACTATTATTACTAATATGGAAAGAGAAAAGCTTGGTTCTAAGTTCACTGAAAAGTTTCCCTTCAGTCTTGAGTGATTCTTTGTTAGAGCCTTCCAGAAGTACAGGCCTATAATTTTAATTATATCTTGGCATTCTCATAAAGCAAACAGCCTGCTCAGGTAGTATTTTAGAAAGAATACTTATGAATATGCTTCACAAATTCCAACTGCAGTGATCGGCAATGGGCCTTTTCAAGGACAGAAGGGGCGAATTGGAATACACAGAGGAGAAAAGTTGCTCATTAAGGGAAGGTTTGTTATCCAGGAACGTATAATTAAGGTAACAGTCCCCGCTTCTGTGACAGCCAACACTCGGGTAGTTGTTTGATTGCTGCATGGGTCAGGGATCAGCTCCTGCTACAAGATGTAGCCACATTAGTGTGTTAGTGAACAGGTTAGAAAGTAAATTACAGCTGCCTTTCTCCAGCACATTATTGTCGGTCGTCATTGTTTTGTTTTTACTGTACATCAGCAGGACTATGGCTTCTGAGGACTTTGTGTGACAGGTTAGGCATTTTATCCTTTGAATAAACAGTAATCATAGAGTGAAGAAAGTGAGGCATTGGAGAATTTTTCCTATTCTTTGAGAATTCCACGCTTCCTTTTTAGTTTGCTCCAAGGGCTCATTGGGGATACATATATTAAGCCCTTTAAATAGTTCATAATAAATCTTTGTCTCAGGCTGATTCTGACAGTTTTTTAAAGAGTCTTTTAAGAGAGAATCCTCAATCATTTGTTAATCCATGGGGTGATCTTCAGACTTCGGGAAAAAAAAATAACAGCCAGGGCTCTTGGGTAGTGAAAATACAATGTAGGAAAAAATATATAAATATGGAAAATCCCAAGAATACCACCTTACTGAGATTACTTACATGTTCTGCATGTATCTAAATTCTTTCTTTCTTCCCCTCCAAGCCCAAAAGAAAGAAAAATAATTGTTACAATAACAAGGATTTTTGTTAATAATTTTATGTTTTCAGACTTCCAGTGCATCTCCTAAAATGTTAGACTTCAAATTGTGTAACAGACAATATTCTTTTTAAAGCAAACTAATTCTCTCGGTAGAAAGATAATTTCTTCTTTGCCCTTGTTTTCCCCTTTCAGACTACTTCTGTCTTCCCCTAAATTACTTATATACACACTGCTATTTTACCTGGTCAGGGTGAGGCATTCCACTTTTAGAGCAAGGATTATAGATATTGGTTATTAGTGTCAACAAAAAAACTTTGAAGGGCAAGACAGCTTCCAGAATAAAGACCTTTTTGGTTCTACATATTTTAGTTTCCACCTTAGATATAAGCTACTTTGTCAAGTATATCAGATGTTCATAATTTCAAGAATATAACATGATTTTAGCACCAAAAAAATAATACATGACATTTACAAGAAGAAAGTAAAAGCAATATTATCTCATGGAAAAAATTAATGTTAATAAATATCACAATATCTGAGCATAAATTGTGCAATGAGAAGAAAATATACTGATGTCTTTCTACAGAAGAAAAGACTGCTCGATCTCAAGTGTTTCATGTATAAAACATTTACTATTTCAGGGAAACTTACTTGGATGTATATGGTTTTGCTTGTAACTGAAATGATTCAGGAGGAAACTAAGGAATGCAGGTCATAGTTTTGAGTAAGATACAATTGTAAGCATGGCGACATGGGCATTTTCTCCACGTCTATGACCTGAACTTTTATGTCATTTCTAAAAAGCAGCTTCTCAAGCTATTGGAAAACACCAAGAACTTTACTAATGACATGAAAATGGAGTTTGTTGGGAATAAATGCAATAATAAGATGAAAAACAGGCACAGGCTAGCATACTATTATAGATGGATTCAGTCTCACCTTAGGTCAAATAACTGAAGACCTGGAACAAAGGCAACCCGCAGTTGGGGAAATTAACCATCAAACAATTATGACAAACGCAGTGGGAGCGTCCAGCTACCAGGCAACAAGGATACCTGGTGCCAGTTCTTAAAATAATTATTTGGCATTATAGAATATACAATTTAGACCTAGAAGCCATCTGATAATAACGCTAAAAATGTTTATGTTAACTGTATCAAGTACCTCATTGGAGAGCTGTATGTGAAGCAGGGAAAGGGGCAATAATTAATATCAACAAATTTGCTTTGTACTCAGTTTGAGAAAAGGCTGCTTCTACCCCAATTACCCCCTCACCATTAGCAAAAGCTTTGATCTTTTTAAATGGAAGAAAAGAGGGTGATTCTACAGCAAGGATAATTGCAAACTGTGTAAATGAATAAAAAAAAAATGACTGCTGTTTTTTGTCCCCGCCACTTGAGAAGATTATGTATAGCCTTGAAGAAAATATACAAATGACTTAATGTCAAGTCGAGATATGGAAATGATGCCTATACATCCATTATGATGCCTGCACATACATTACCTGACCAAGATCATGATGATGAAGTCTTATCATTCTCAAAGTGGAGCAGGGCTACTTCTGGCAAAAGATTAAAAGTCTTTATTTAGGTGTTAAGATGGAGCAGTGGTTGCTGAAACTTATTGGATCAAAAGAGAAAGGAAAATTTGCTTAATTAAAGGCATGAAAAATAGATATCTATTCACAAAATAACAGATATAGATAATTATCAGGTTATCTCCCATTTCTGGTTACTCTAAATTATTGCAAACTATAAATAATGTTACTAAGACTATTCTCCAATATATAACCCTCAACCTTTTATTGATGATGGATTTAATACAATACTTCTAACTGAAAACATTTTGAAAAATAACCACTGCAAGACATTCTGGAATAGAGCCATAATAAAACTAACAAATTCTAGCTGCCCAGTCAAATTCCTCCTCTATGATAGAAAATAATAAATTAGCAGAAGATACAACTCTGGAGACAATTGTGGAGACCCGCCAACCTAGGCTCTCCATCTCAGGACGCACATACTCTCACACAGAAAATTAAAGTTGGCTGTTGTACTAGACTCCATCTCTGAGAAGGCAAATTTGCAAAGTCCACGTGATCACACCAGTATTCATTTGGATTTTCAATTATTGCTTAGTTCTCTAACACTTTTCAGTGAGAAAGTTCCAGCCATTCAGAACTGTTTCTCTGTCCAACTAAAATATCTCAAGCCAATCTTCTAAACTCGTTCATTCTTTATTCTATAACCACATGACTGTTCTCATGCAAAACCCTTCCTTAGTGCCACATAGAGTCCTCATTTTTCTAGGAGCGGGGCTGCCAGATTTAAGCAAATAGAAATAGGATTCCCAGTTACATTTGAAGCAATCTTTGGTTCACACTGAAAAAAAAGAAAAAGTCTTTGTTTCTTGGAAATTCAAATTTAACAAGGTACCTTATATTTTATCGGAGAACCCTAATTAGGAGTAAACTCTGTTATAGCCACCATCTTCTTCACAAACCCCACTTCTGCCTCTTCACTGTAATTGAAACCTTTCTTTCTTGGGTACTACAGCTCTCAAAATGCTCTGTTAACAAAGGCCATGATTCTATGCTTCTTACTCTCCCATCATGAACGAGGAGTGATTATCATAGTTTGCTCCCACTTCCACACCATTTTCCCCAACATCATCCTTTAAAACTTTTTCTTTAAAAAAAGTAGCATTCTTTACCTGTTCTCAGTGCCATTGTCTGTCAACCCACGTCACCACCAATCTTCCTCCATGATGCAGCTCACGCCCCACAGTTTTCCTGAAGAGCAGTCTCCTCAAGGAAGCAGAAGATGCCAGATGAAAGTTTCCAGGGTGGGTAACTATTTCACACGCATGACCTTGACTGCGAAAGCTCAAAAAACTCATTCTTTGACTTACCTCTAGCCATTGGCACGATCATACCTGACCTTTAACTGTCATTCATTTTTAAGATGCTGAACATCTGGTAAAAAAATAAAAAATTGAGAAAAACTTTCTAAGATACAAAAACAACAGAACAAATTACAAAGGGGGAAATCTATAGATTTCTCTACATGAAATTGAAAATTTTATGTGTGTCAATGAACATTGTAAATAGAAGAAAAGGCAAACAAATGGGGAAATATTTGCAAGAAATATGTCAAAGATAGTATCCTTAAAATATAATATATATGTATATACATGCATATATATGTACTATATACATACATATACATGTATGTGCATACATATGTGTGTGTGTGTCTCATTCAAATTGATAAGAAAAACACTAAAAACCTAACTGGAAAATAGATGACATAAATATATGATTCATTGAAAAATACAAATAGCCAATAAATATATTAAAACATTATTCAAATTCATTAGAAATAAAAATGCAAATTAAAAACACATGAGATGTTTTTACGTATCACCTTTTAGGGAGATCCCAGTAAGGTGTTTTCTCTGTATCTTTCACATGTAAACTGATAGAGCACATGTAAACTGGAAATCAGTTTATCCATATTAGCTTTAAAAAAAATGTTCATGCTCTTTGACACAGTGATACTCTTTCTGGATATCCACCCTAAGAAATCATAAGAAAGTTGAAGGAGGATTAATTTCAGAGAAATTCATCACCGTGCAATGGAACATCACATAGCCAGTAAAATAGTGTGTTTGAAAGTGAAATACTGATATGGGCAAGTGCAGATACTGTAATTTCTCTTAAAAAAAAAAACTGATTTTTGCAATCAAGACCACTAGAGCCCCGCATCCTTTTATTCCCTAAATAGTGTCTAGTAAAAGTACAGCTATTATTACATAGTGAGTTATAACTTTTTTAACATTAAAAATATGGGAGACCCAGGAATGATCCCAATTTGAAATAAATATATAAATAAATAGTAAATAAGACTGCAACAAAACATACTAATGTTAGTTGTGACTGTAGCTGGCTGGTAAGGTTACTAGAGATTTTTTTTTTAATAACTTTTTTGGATTTTCCAAGTTTTCTATGAACACAGGGAAAAAAAATGGAGAGAGATATAAACTTGTTTAAAAGCAATAAATATTCTCGCAAAGCATTCTCTGAACAACGCTCCTTATTGGCTGCCTCACCCATATCACCACCCCCCTGCCCTGCCATCCTTCCCTATTCCCCAGCTCATCACTGTCAGTTTCACTTGCTTGTGTCTTAACCCTTTGGGATCCCTCGCTCTATTGACTTTCTTTCATTCCCATTGTGCTGACTTGGCTGCCATCCGTGGGAAAAGCCCACTGTCCTGAGCACTGCCTGGAAAAACCACAAAGCCATTATCATGAGGGTACACTAGCAAATTAGTGCTCTTACATTTAAGCCATGGAACTTCTAGCCACTGTGCAATCTTATTATTTTCTATTGATTCTCGTTGCTTTGCTCACATGGGCTGCTTCATACCTTTTTTTCACTCTCAAAATCCTCTCCTTCTCCCACTTCCTTAATCTCAGCAAACGACCTTTAGTCTATTGAGATTAAATTGTTCAACACCATTCCCATCACACTCATCTCTTTCTTCCTCCTCCTCTCCATTTTTTTCTCTCGCATCCTGTTTTTTCTTCCCCCAACGTCAGAGGCTTCTCTTTTTCTGTTACTGATTAAATATCTCTTATGATTTCAGTTCTTCAATGAAATTTCCAATGTAGACCACTTTAAGCTCAGTCCTCTCAATCAGTACACATACTCAAGGTCTCTTTATTTTTATCACCAAAAATCACCATGGAGAAGTATATCACTTATTGACTCAATCTTTATCCTATTTTTCTATTGAAGCTGCTCTCTCTGGAGCTCCCCAAAGAATTTACAACACCAGTGCCTATGTCTGGGTGGCAGGGGACACTCTGGATAATTCTGTCCATCAACTCCTCTCTTAGTTTCCTACGTGTTAAAATAAGTGATGTACTAAAAACAAATAATTTTGAACAGAAGTTCAAAGGATAAACACCAAAAAAACAAACAATTTCAAAATGGGCAGAGGACCTGAATAGACATTTCTCCAAAGAAGACATACAGATGGCCAATATATGTAAACAAATATATGTAAAGATGCTCGACATCACTAATTATAAGGGAATCGTAAATCAAAACCACAATGATATATCACCTCACTCCTTTCAGATGGTGATCATCAATAAATCAACAAACATCAAGTGTTGGCGCGGATGTGGAGAAAAGGGGACCTTCGTACACTGTTGGTAGGATTGCAGATTGGTGCAGCCACTATGGAAAACAGTATGGAGGTTCCTCAAAAAATTAAAAATAGAGCTGCCATACGATCCAGCAATTCTATTCCTGGGTATTTACCCAAAGAAAACAAAAACACTAATTCAAAAAGATATATGCACCCCTGTGTTCATCACAGCATTATTTACAATAGCCAAGATATGGAAGCAACCTAGATGTCCATCAATAGACGATTGGATAAGGAAAATGTGAAACATACACACACACAATGAAATATTATTCAGTAATAAAAAGAATGAAATCTTGCCATTTATGACAACATAAATGGACCTAGAGGGTATTATACCGAGTGAAATAAATTAGAGAAAGACAAATACCATAAGATTTCACTAGTATGTGGAATCTAAGAAAACAAAACAAATGAATAAACAAAATAGAAACAGACCAATAGATAACAGAGAATAAGATGATGGCTGCCACAGGAAAGGAGGATCAGGGGGTGGGAATAATTTTTGTAGAAAAAGCAGATCATGCCTTCACCATACACACGCACACAGCCTCCTATCTAACCTGCTATTGCAGAAAAGAATTGTTTTAATAATTTAAAATTTCCAAAACATTGTCTAGAAACTCAAAGGGCAACATTGCTAGAAGTTCCTTGTCACTAGTGCAAATCTCTCCAAATAACAGTTTTCTGTAAAGCCTTTTACCAAAATCTGGAGTCATGAAGTTGCAATGTGAATCATTAGAATGGAGGTGTTCGCATGTTGTTATCTTTACCCACCCAGAGAGCCACATGACTTAGTATCTTCTCAGGTGCCACCTCATCAGAGAGGTCCCTGGGACCAGCCAAGCAAAATGTATCCCTCATCCCTCTCTAGCCCCTGACTCTGCATTGCTCTTCTTTATAGCATTAATCGCTACCAGAAATTGTTATGTATTTTCCCCTCCTCCAAAATGTAAGCACTGTTATAAATGGTCCCAGCTCATTATAGACACTCAGTAAGTATTTAATTTAAATCCCTGAACAAAAACTAAGTGGGTTATAATAAAACATGTGATACGTGCTTACATGTGCTATTTAAAATACCCTATTGTCTTTTAGGGCCGTGTGCTAAGGGCAAGACGTTTCAGAGACAGGCAGAAAACCAGACTTTAAAAATTTAAAAGGTACACTCTCCAGCCTGCACAGTAGAGAGTGATACTCTGTGTATCCATGGTTTGAATCACTGCCTGATTTTTCACCCAATGCTGCATAATTGTTTCTCATCACATGGCATTGTTATAGTTAGTCATAGAACGTTAAAGCAATGAAAAGACAGGATTCGTGTGTATGTGTCTGCAAGTGCCTGTAACCAGACTCCTCTATATAACTCCTTTTTAAAATATAGTATGTCGACAACATCTGCGCCTGAGCTGGAGATTTGGCCAGAATGCTAAGAAAATAAATATGGCAGTTCGACTCGATACTAGTAACCAGTTACTGCTTCATGGATAGGCTGCACGGAAGACTCATGTATATAAAATAGTATATTAAAGTAAACTTACAAAAGCAGAGAGCAATCATTGCAACTATAATTTTTTCTTCCTCTTTGGGATTCTAATTTTAAAAGCATTAAAGAAGACAGCTGCTCATGCTGTGATATGCGCTAAACAGCCTGAAGGATGGGGAAAAAATATATTTGTAGCTCATAATAACTATTGACCTTTCTGATATACAATGTTTTCTGTGTTAGCTATTCGGTTCTATCAACAGTGAAGATTGAACATGACTTTTTAATAGAAAACATGGGGTTTCGAGCTGCCTTCACAAAGGTGTTTATGTATTGTTATTTTGTTTTGTACTACAAAGACTATGCCTGATGCCCTTTGTCTGACATCATGCTTGTTGTTAAAAAAAGAAAAAGAAAAGGAAAGGAAAGAAAAGAAGGAAAGAAATAAAAGAAGAAAACAGAAGGGGGTGGGGAAGCCTCAATGTTAGTGAGTATGTTTTATGTGAGGAATTGGCTCGTAACCACTTTATAGTCGTGATAAAAGCATTGCCACACTCGATCCCATACACAATATTGGTAATGGAATCCAAGCACTGTCCCAGGAGACCATGCTGTATTTTTCTCCTAGCATAGATCCCTCAAGTGGCAACATTTATAGGGAGTCTCTAAGAAGTAATTTAAAACATTCGCTTGCAGTATTCATATGGCATGTTTGTTGGCGTGCACAGCCTGCTGCATGATGGGTCACATTGGATGTCATGTACTCTCAAAGGCTATCTTCACAATACCCAGTTTTTCCCCTTGAACTTCCCTGTTGCTCAGGAGTTGTGTATAGAAACACCCAATGGTAGCAGCTTGACTCTGACACTGTGTATATTTCCCCAGAGTGGTATCATGCAAACACAAACCGCAGAGCAGCAGGCGGCAGCTGAACATTCTCCCCTCCCTCAGGGGACAGGCGCACCAAGTAGCAATCCCTGCCAGCCGCAGGAAACCTGAAAGGCAACCTCATGCATTGGGAGTCTCATCCAAGGCAGGTGGACATTGCCAGAGCGTTTGTGATGACAGGTGGCATGGATTGGCAGATTATTCATTCATTTATTTATTTATTTATTTATTTATTTATTTATTTATTTATTTGCTGGATTATTTTTAATGTGACTTTGAAAGAAGTTTCTTGCATCACTATTGAACCACAATTATTTTCACAGCTATGCTCTGGAGTTTCAGTTAATGATTCATAAATTTCTAAACAAAGCTGAAGACTCACAACTGAGTGGAAACAGGAATCAGCCTTAATGAGACTTAAATAAATTTGGCTTTTTTGTGGTACTCCAGAGCAAGCCCTGAAGCAGACAGAGGCTGACTGCTGAGCCAGCGCATTACGGCTGGAACTGCACATGCATGACACCCAAAGAGCGATACAACTTGTGTCCACAGGGAATGGTGGGCGCTGCCTCGCTACCAGTGGCCGAGGGGCCAGTCTAATCTACTAAGGGCCATTATCCCCTTCACAGTAGTCCTGGCACATGGTAGAGGACAGACTAGTGGGACAAAAACCAACTCTCAAAAGACAGAGAACAAAGTATCCTCTAATTCTGGGGGAAATCGGGCCAATCCTCTTTTAGCTACCAAACTCACTGGTCCACGACTCTCAAAATAACACTTTTGCAGAAAACGCTTCCTTAGAGATGAATACAGGAGAAAGACGTAATGATTCCCTGTCCTCAAAAAAAGAAAAAGAAAAAGGAAAAACTTCTTGGACAAGATGTTTGGTGTGAGAATGGCAGGGGTAAAGTGAATAATTCTTAAAAGAAAGCATCTGAATGTTACTTTATTCAACACGCAGACTGAGTGCCTACTTACATAAAACACAATCCTAGGAACTTGGGGAGATGAAGGAGGCTGGAGAAGAGCAAATAGATACAACAAAAGACAAGCAAGACATTACAACTGCCTTTCAAGATCTCGTGATCTTGTAGATGACACTGTTGATAGCACCTTTTGCAAATTGCACATTTTAAAAAATCAATTGAGCAGTTACCTTGAGAACACAGACCTTGGTTACAAAAATCAGCATTGCAGGTAGTTTTCCTTGCATGTGTGAATTCTCCAGGTATCGACACACTGGTCAATGCATTCCTTCTCTTTATCACATGAGTTTTTCAAACGTATGTGGTTGTTACATATCAAAACAAGACTATGATTTTTCCAAAGAGTCTCTACATGGATGTTATATTAGTTAACTATCGTTGTTCAACAAATTACCTCAAATATTGACAGCTTAAAAAGGAAAAAAAAAAAAAGAAAGATATCTCACGTAGTTTTTACAGCTCAGGAATCCAGTTGCACCTTCTCTGGGTACCGTGTTTCCCTGAAAATAAGACCTAGCCAGACCATCAGCTCTAATGCATCTTTTGGAGCAAACATGAATATAAGACCCGGTCTTATATTATGTTAGATGAGACCCGGTCTTATAGTATAGTAAAATAAGACCGGGTCTTATATTCATGTTTGCTCCAAAAGACACATTAGAGCTGATGGTTTGGCTAGGTCTTATTTTCGGGGAAACACAGTAGTTCTAGCTCAGGATTTCTTATGAGGTTTCGCTAAAGATGTCAGTCAGAGGGCAGTCATCTGAAAGCTACTGCGGCAGAACGCTCTACTTCTAATCTCACTCATGTGTCTGTTAGCAGGAAGCCTCAGTTGTTAGGAGAAAGCTCACTGGCCTCTTTACAGGGCTGCTCCAGTATCCTCATAACATGGCAGCTGGCTTCCCTCAGAGTGAGTGACCCAGGAGAGAGCAACAAGGAAGCCATTCTGCCTGTGATGACCACGTCATACAGTGCTGATTCCACAAGGTGCTATTGGAAATCTAGCCCATGTGTGAGAGGAGAGGAAATAGGCTCCACCTTTTGGAAGGAGGTGTATTGAAGAATTTGTGGCATCAGATTAGCACAGATGTCATCCTGGATAAACATAAAATCTGCTGGGACTCTTTATGTGAGAAAAGATTTATTTTTACCATGCTTGGCCTACTATTGGGAAATTAAGTTAGGAAGATCTTGTTTAAAGTCAACATTTAATGACTATTAGTTTTTCAACATATTAATATATTGTAAATATAAATAATATAAATATACACATACATATACATATATGCATACTGGGGGTGCCAAAAAAATGTACACAAGTGGACACTTTGGTCAGCATTGCTCAAGCAGAAGTTTGCCGTAATTAGAAGTGTCTGGACGCTGATGGTAACCACTTTGAGCATCTCTTGTAATTGCAGAAGTCAAACATGACTTTCATTCATCTTTTGTTATTGGTATATATTGAGTATTACAATTTTAAACAGTTTTCCTTTCTTAAAATGTGTATACTTTTTTGGCACTACACACACACACACACACACACACACACATATATATATAGAGAGAGATGATATATATCTGTATCTAGATATAGATATAGATATATATCTTTGCTCTGGGTAGAAGGAACCATGCTAGGATCAGAGTTAGACAAGTCTCAGCCCTGGAATACCTAGCATAAAAGATAAAATGCGGAGGATATAAGTTACTGTAAGAACACTGTCTCGACATCATGACCTTTGGAGTCGGTCAGACCTATGTCATGTCTCTGTGTTCTGTCACTGACCACCTGAGAGACTTGAACAACATACTGACTCTTTTTATGTAATAATAAAGATTTGGTCTTTGTATCAGTCATTACAGGCTAAGTTTTATTGCAGTAAAAAAAAAAAAAAAACAGTCCCCAAATTATAAGAAAGATTTATTTCTTGGAGGGTTGGTTGAGGGTTCTACTCCACATCGTCTTCATTCCAAGACCCAGGCTGATGGAGCTGCCACCATCTGAAATATTGATAGTCACTATGGCAGAGGGAAAGAGAAAGTAGCATCTCATGACTGCTTCTTGTAGAAAATTCCAGGTGGAAGTGACACATGACTTGCTCATATTTTATTGGCACAGAAAGCTATATGACCATACCTAACCTCCAAGTCTCTGAAGAAAAATTAGTAAGCAAAATTTAGTAAGAAACAACTTGTCATATACTTGACCCGTACTCATTCTAAGGTCCCAAAATACATCAGTATCTAAGCAAGCTAACAACATATGACAATGAAACACTTTGTCTTTATCAACATAATTGCAACACAAACCAACATTGCCTCCCTTTTTTTGGGAAAATCACTTTGGTTATTTGCACTTTGATTTGTCCTGTGTGCACAGAACATCTGAAAAAGGAAAGGTTCATTTAGGTAATGAAATGGGGAAAGAGTGTATTTAAATTCATATCTTAATGATTTACCCCAACTCCAGTTCTCCTTTAAAAGGACAAATAGTTTGTTCACAATTGAGGAGTAACAACGTTACCTCAGAACTTAATTTTGCTTTTTTCTCCTTCACACATCAGGATTTGGTGACACTTGGAGGGTTCTGGCACTAGAATTGCACTGAAAACATTTGAAATGTACTAAAATGAAAGGTCCGTCTTATGCTTTGGTCTCATACACGTGCAGAGACCCTGGAGAGAATACTAAGTGTTGAGAGGGGATCTGGCCCTAAGATTGGCCAGTGACAGCTAAATGGTACTCAGTCAGCCCCTCCTTTCCCACTTTCTCCACCACCTCCTGTTCCTACATAATGATAAGGAAGCAGCAACTACAATATCAGTTAGGGAATCATAAACAGATGTGGAATAACACAAATACGATTTCACATTATGGTGGCATTTGCCAACCTAAAAATTATGACAACTTTTGCTATAAATTGTTCTGTAAATTTTACAAAATATGCAAAAACTGACATTTCAAGAGCAGAGATAATTTAGATTTATTAAAAAGTTAAGACCCTTGAGGTTCAGCAAAATAGAGTGTATTGCCTTATCTAGCTTTTAGTTGCATGGGTCTTGTTTTTGTTTTTTCAGCTCCTTGTTTATAATTCATAGGTCAAAACTGGCCACATGTGAGCTTTGACCACTTAATCTAGTTCTACCCATAAATTTCTTTTATGTCTCAGACAGCAGATGTAACTTCTCTGAATCCCAAATTTCTTGTCAGAGTATGCAGCAATCATGGCCTGCCTCAAAAAGTTGACAGAAAAGTATTTGACATCTAGAAAGCACTCTAAAATGCTTCTTTGGCATTTACTGGTTTCCACTGTTTTTACAGAGCACCAGACGTAAGGATACTTTGCTCACTACTCCATCTTCTCTTCACACCCCCACAATACACACACACACACACACACACACACACACACACACACACACACACACATTCCTTCTCTGTTCAGTGCTACAGTCATGTCACACATAACTGAGGCCATGCTGCCTTGGCTCTCTCCCAACAGAACCTTCGTGAAAATAGTGCTTCTGACCTTCGAAAACTTCTCTTCTAAAGCTGCTGCTCTCACATTATCTGTCACATGCAGATAATACGTCTTTGTATATGAGAGACAACATTGTTAGAGCTGGGATAACCAGAGTACATTTGCTAGCCCTTGAGGAAACATGGCCGGGGGGGTGTGTGTACTGTGAAAGAGTTTGGTCCACGTCCCTTTGATAAGACAGCGTGGCACAGTACTTCTGCCCCTTCCTCAGAACTGGAAAGTCATATGGAATTAAAAGAGAAATTTTCATCAGAAATCAAACGTTTTTCTAAGTTGCCCCCTCTTCTTTCCCCCAATCCCCCTTTTCCCCATGCTCTTGAAATAAAAAAAACTTAAGGACTAGTTTAGATTTTAAATCTCAGCTTCAGTGGGGCAAAACCTGACCTTTTTTTTTTTTGTCACACCAGTTGTCCTGGGTTTAATTAATGCTGCGCCTGAGTGTTTAGACAATTATTGTTGTAATACATGGCGGTTGCTGTATTCACTGCCTCAGTCAGGGCACAAAGCAGTGTTCTGCCTCCAAGGCTCATGCAAAGCTTGCGTCTTGCATTCCGTCACCCAGCAGGAAACACCCATGCTGTGGTCTCTAACGTGCCCACTAAGTGTTTTACTGTGCGGTTACACATACTGAACTCAATAATAATTTCTAATGAGGCCTCAATTACTCACTCTTCCACAGGTAGGTGGTTCTTCCTTACTGGGTTAGGGTACCCAGGATCCTGGCCTAAAAGGTATTTCGTTTCTTTGGGAAGTTTCATTTGTCCTCAGCTATTGCAAACACAGTCTTGCTGAACAGAGCTGAATTTGTAAGGCTGAGTTTGTAGTGTGGATTCTGATGGCTGCATGTTAGTTCAAGTCTCTGAGGACCAGTGCCAATAGATGTGAAGAGGACAAGAGTCGATTGGCATACTTTTCCATTTCCACCAGGATGAAAAACTGCTATAAATTAAGTCTAACCTTAAATGTATAATCTGTCCTTGGGAGGGAAAAAAAAAAAGGATATAGCATCTTCAAGCTCTCGGCATCCCTTACGAGAAAAAATTGGTTCTAAGGGTCTCTGATCTTGTGTTTTAGTAAAATAGAACTGCACGGCTGACTGACAGCTCTGATCTAAAGCATTTACGTTTAAGTTTTGATCTCTCTGCTTTTGATTAAAACTAATGAGCTCATTTAATTCAAAATGGGAATCTCTGATAAGAGAAATAAGGTTGATGTGATTGGATTAGAGGGGCAAATTAAACTCTTAGAGCAGAAGTTTGTGCTTATATAGTGTATTAAAAAGCTGTTGGCGTATTATGGCGTGTTAGATGATGAGAAAAATTTCATAGTAATTCATATTTAATCAGAAGAAATGAAAGTACTAAATATAACATGGCTCTGCTTTTCCCTTGAGTGATAAAAAGCTGTACATTTAAAATGACATCAGATCCATGCTCTCTAAAACAAAAAAAAAAAACAACAAAAAAAAAGAAAATCTTAAGAGAGACACATAAGAAAAGGACACTTGTCAGTGGTCCCATCACCCCAGAATAGAAATGCCATAAATATAGGAAAATATAGTAAGATAGAAATGATACAAGAAAAGCCCCAGGTTACAAATAGCAAGGTTTCTGTTATAATAGTAGCTCTCGTTCTTCTTTCATTGGAGCATCAAGTTTAATATGAAAAATAGAGATTTCCTTTCCTTATATTTCATAATTAAAATGTTTAAAGTTTGTTATGCCTATTTTTCTGTGTTTTAATAACTATTTTCACATACTGTATATTTAATTCTTAAGTCTTTATCCCTACCCCAGAGAAAATCAGGGTTAGCATAGGGCTGCTCAAAAGAAATCTTGTCTGTTGTTGAACCTATTTTTTGTTTGTTTGTTTTAGAATAAAAAACACTTTAAAAGTACTATTTTAGAAGAATAAAATCAGAATATTTATTAGGCTTAGAAACCCCAAACTTACTTTTTTGCAGGAAAATACTTAAATTTGTAAAATACCATAGAAGCTTGTTTTTAAAGAAAACAGATTTATGTTGCCTTTTACCTTTTTGCATAAAGGTGTTTTTAGATCAGCAAGACTACAAGCTACCATTTTAAGTTTCATAAGTAAAAACGTATTCTACTTAATCTAAAAACATAGAAAGGGAAAGAATATCTTTCTTAAGAGAAGAGACTATTATTTTCTCATATCAGAAGCAGATATGAAAATCTGTGAAACACAAGAGTGGTTAGATAAAGGCTGGGGACACACTGCCATTAGTGACAGGAATGGAAAGCTGACATTGTGAGTAGCTTCTGTTTGTTTCTGTCCATCCATCCTTTTCTTAGCCCTCTACCTCGAGTCAGTTGAGAAGACTTCTTGCTTCTTATTCCACACAATGAAGAAAACCAACTCAGGAGGGCAAGAGTATTGGCCAGGGTACAGCTACACGACCTTAATGGTTTTTTGGTCCTCAGAACCCCCCAGTAGGCAAATGATGCAAGAAGGAATTCTCTGGGAGAACAAAGAGTGAGTCATCCTTACCTCATCTCAGAAGCATCTCTGCCTGGGTCTTAGCTGATCCCATAAATCTATGGGGTCCTTCTTTGTCATGACAGTTCTCTCCATGTACACCGGCCAAACTTCCAGATGTGCCATCATTACTTACGTACTATCAGACCCCACTTAGTTTGCTGCTGGAAGTTAAAAGGCCTGAAAAGCTCTTGCTAGAAACTGGAACGGAGTTACTTTGGATACATTAATTTCTCTTTTTTATTTTCTGCAAAGTAAACATTTCCTAAATGAGGTAAATTGATTACCATGCTCTTAGCACCCATCAGTCATTTATTTTTAGTGAACTCAAGGATTGCACCTGAGCAGTAGTTCTGAGGGGTTGTGCAGAGATCTAAATCGTGTGTATATATTTTTGTATTCTTCAGTGGAGTCAACCAGCCCCAGTCTGCTAACCACTGACAACACCCTTGAGCGTTCCTTTTTCATCCGAATGAAATCTACTCTGACCAAACGTGGCGTGCACATCAAATCTTCTGGATATAAGGTAAGCTGGGCTCCAGGAGGGGGGAATAGTTCTCTTAGGTCAATCCTAGGTCATTTGCATTAAGTTTCCCAACTGCTTGGGGTCCGTGTAATTAACACATGTGAACTTGAGCAGCCCATAGGGTTCTTAGCTATCTTTCTGACTCAAGGTAGGGGCTTTGTTACCCCTTAGTCTCACTTCAGACATTGCTGGTACACCAAATGCCTCAATATAGGGTCTTCTCTTAAAACACTTTTAATAATGCACCAAGGGCTTTAGCGATTGCTAGAAATTCACTTTGTTGGAGAAAGTAAGCCAAATTCATATCAGTCTTTAAAAGAAGTGTTCAAGAAGCGCCACTTATAAGAATTCCACTTTTCCCACTTCCCCCTTTAAACCCTTTTTCTTTGGAAAAAGACTGCATTTCAATAGCATCTTGGCCTCTGAAATTCATACACGTAAATAAGATCAGGTTGGACATCAGACATCTTAATTTTGAAATTACAATTATTGAAGATTCAGAGTATATGTTCATTGCAACAGTGAAGACACAGTCTGGAGTCATAATCTACATTATTATCATTTTAAAGTTAAGAATATAAAAGCCTCCTAATCTCGGGGAAACTCCGACATTGCAGTTACTATGGCAACATAAATTAAGACCTATGAAATTTATGAAATGCCTTTGGCAACTTGAATCATATCAATTTTACAACACACTAACCAATCTCTCAAACAATATTTATTACATGTGGGAAGACAAACAGAAATGGAATGTCCTGTAGACACCACCAGCCCCACCTTTCCCAATTTTAGAGTTTCGGGCTTCTGATAGCTGTTCTTTAGGATGACCATGATCAGGGATGGTCACAGTCATTATCATCAGGCCTTAAAAACCTTTTATAAATCATCCAGAGACTAGCAGCTACATAAAAGTCAGAGTCAGGCACTTTATTTGATATGAATTCTTCAGAAACAAAAAAAAAAGAAAGGAGGAAGGGAAGCAGGCCCTTCCGTGAACGACCTTTAGCTGAGCTGTCCTACAGTCTGAAAGGCACACACGTGGAGCGTCCTTAACCTTTAACAGGATCAAAGCAAAGGAAAGGACCTGAGCAGCAATGCCTGCTGTAGCTTTACCCTGTAAAACCTGTTACAAAGGGATATGTTGGAGGGAAAAAAACAGACTCTATTCTTAGGACCATTTTGCATGTTCCTGCTTCATTGCACACAATACATTTATTAGTTAACGCAGCATTAGCAAGTTCGGAGTTCTATAAGCAAACTACAGGTGTAATGATAGCTGTCATTTTAATGCAACAAAGATGCATTCTAGCATTCAGGAGCTGTTGGCTTCCTTTCAACTATTACTTTTCTGTCTATCAGCATTTGTTCTTCACCTTTAATGGTTTTTGCAGATTGATAGGGGGCATATCAGAGGACAGAAGAAGGTGGGACAGGTGAGGTATAGTTTGAAAAAGCAATATTCAGTATAATTCAATATCATTAGGTAATTTAATATTCTGGGGAAAAAATATTACTTTCACATGACAAACTAGAGATTGTAAAACTCTGTAAAATTTTGAATCTGCAAAACAGTGGGATGGGTGGGTAGAAACATAATATGGGGAAGTAGTTTGAGATTCAGTCTAGGCAAGAAACCGAGTAGCTTGGGTTCTATTTGTTTGTTTTGCCATAGGGGCACCTAAATAAGGCTGTTTTTGCAAGTGACCTGAAATTGGACACATTGATTTCTTAAGTATGATTGGAACATGCATTCATTCAACAAGTAATTATTGAGCTTCTAGTATGGAGCCTGTTGTAGATCCTGGAAACCCAGCGCGGAACAATAAAAAGTCCCTGATTTCATGGCATTCCATTCTACATAACACGAGGAGACAGACGATAATAAGTGAATAAACAAAGACAGTGATTTCAGAGAGTGATGATGGCCAAAATGACAATAGCTAACATTTACGTGCACTACAATGTGTTGGGCAGAGTCCAGTGTACATGGATTAGCCCTCACTTCAACCTCAGAAGAGAGCATTCTCATTGTTTCCATTTTACAGACGAAAAAACTGAGGCTAGAGAGGTTAATTAGCATACCCAACATCACAGGTTGCAGAGACAGCTAGGGTTTGAACTCTGGGAGTCTGGCTCACACTCCATGTGCTTAACCACTAGGTTACACTATATACAGACAGTGAAGCAGGGTAATGTGAGGGAGTCTCCGATAGGGACCACTTTAGGTGGGAAGGTCGCGAAGGTCTCCCTGAGGAGGTGGCATGTTACCTGTGAGTGGTAAATAAGAAGGGACCACCAAGCAATTATAGGGAATAAGAGTGATTCTGGAGCTCTTTGGGTTTAAGATTAAAGACACCTCGCTATAAGAAGGGTCCTTTGAGAAACAAAATATTACAAAGTTCAACCTTGAATGTCTAGGATGGGAAAAGATTTAGGAGCTCTTCCCTTTTCATCAAACTATATATGTTAAGGTCCTCTGACATACGCTGTCAGTACATCTTTCTCAAGACATCATAAAAGTCTCCACCCAATGCCTTATCCCCTCCCCAGAACTGCTAACAGGAGAGGTGATTCACCCCCTATTCCCCCAATAAGATGAATCATCCAACACACCTAGCTCTTCCCCTCATCCTCCCTCCACAGTGACCTTCCCTCATTAATTAACCTTGTCGAAAAGTTGCTAGAAGAGCTGTGAGAACCCATGACATGACACAGCTGAATAACATCCCCATTTATCTGTTCGTTCTCAGTAAATAATTCTAACAGCTTATAAAACATTCAAATAAAACTGATAATCACCTCACCACCACACAATAATCACAAATAAAAAAAACAGCGATGATAATTTCTCCATATTCCCAATATTCCCCTAATTTAGTACCATTGTGTGCTTCTTTCTTTTCCATTAAAGATCCAAAATGTTAAGCCTTGCTCAGTGCAGGTCATTATATTTCTCTCCTTTTTTTCTGTAACCTTGGCACATGGACTTTTCTGACTTTCTCCATCATTTTGTCTGCCAGTCTCTTTAGTGTTGTTGTCGCTGATAGTAATAGTAACAAAAGGACCACATATTGAACATTGACGCTATAGCATACTATACCAAACCCTTTCTACTTCTTTTATCTAATCCATACAACATTATGTAAAGACTTCTCAAGTTCCAGGCATTGTTCAAACTTTACATTCTATTATGCCCATTTTGCAGGTGGTGAAACTGAGGCTTCAATGGGTTTAGCACTTTGCCTGTGTTCATATAGCTTTTCAGTAGCTACTGAACAGCCAGGATTGATCCAGGCAGTTAGGCTCCAGAGTTTGCCCCCTTCACCCCTCTGTTTCACTGCTTAATGGACTAAGTCCAAAGAAGGGCTCAGCATGATCTGGATCTCAACATGTGAAAAATTAATCTAAGTTTTTAAAAGAAAAACTGCTTGCCTGCTTACAACCTGCCCTTTGTGGCTCAGCATATCCTGCAGCACTGGTTCATAGAGATTTGCAGAGATCTACCTTCCTTTCCATGGACTATAAGACCCACAAGTACCCATGACCAGGAATTTGAGCCAAGGAAGCGCTGATTCACTAGAATGTAATGGTAAATTGCTGTTGCTTCCTCGCCCCAGTCCTCAGAAAATGTGCCCTGTCTCCAATGAAGTTTTCCAGCTGACATTCAGTTGTCTCTTTCTTCATTTGCTTTGAAATCCACAGTAGCTCTGTTATCTGGACTAGCCACTTTTTATGCCTCAGGGGCTTCCTTGTTGTTTGGGTCTCATTGTTGGCCACATATCTTAGCATAACACAGCCCGACTTTAAATTACATTGCATCAGTATTCTGCCTTCTTGATGAGGTCTATGTTTGGGGGACTTACTAGGTATAGCACACGGGGTAAAAGGAGATATGTAATCAGGGAAATTAGAGAAGTGAAGACTAATTGGGTCGCCTCCTTAGCGCCTGTCTTGGGAGGATAGTTTCCTTCGGTGTGGGACTGTCAGTTTGCTAATCTGCTCTTAAATGCCCACCAGCTCCACTGTCATTTCTGGAGTACTTACCCAGGCACATCATGATGTCCTAACTTTAATGGCACAGGAGAGCACCCTGGACTGGAAAACACAGAGAAAGAGAGGAAAGCTGTTTATATAATGCTGAGAATACCTCTGAATTCTGCAGAAGCCAAAACCTTAAAATGTCCAGAGTCCCTACTTTGGCACATATGAACGGCTTACTAGGGAGCACAGGGGAACTCCAGATTCTTAAAAACAAACAGTCCCCCATGTGGGATGAGTTGATACAAATCAGACTTTAGCCAAGTGGTGAACTAAATGATTTCTGAAATTTATCCAGCCTCCTTATGATCTAGAGTCATAAAGTATAAATAATAGAGAAAGTAATTTGTAGAGTCGCTAGTTCATTCGGACTGCTGGTATACCTCAGCTTGAGAATATCTACATCTAAACATGAAGTAACAAAAGCAAAAAATTAAAGGGTGCTAATTAAAGAAACGTTTGTTTGCCTTCTCTAAGCAAACGTAAGTGTCTTTTAAATTAGAAAATGCTCTTGTTCATTTTTTAAAATTCATGGTTATATCTGTTCTGTGGAGTAATTCACTTCCATAATTGTAACAGTGATTTGTTTTAGTTTGGGTGTCATAGATCCTTTTAACAATTTGATAAACTTTGTCCAGCCTCTTCCATGGTAAATTCATTTTGCATCAGGGAGTTCCCGAATGTCTGAAATGTATCCAGTGATCTCAGGTTACAAGACCTTACTTAATATGATGACACCGTCAGTACTTACTAAAACACCGAAGTTAGTGCATCTTCCAAAACGTATTTCACCAATATCACAGTAGCCCTTTCCTTTATCATGTCTCCCTCCCATTTATGCATTTAGTGTTAATACATGTTGAAGTCCTGTTGCAAAAGACATCAACTCCTAGATTGCAAAAGTACAAAACTAAGATTTACATTTTGATACTGTCATGAAGATAATCTTCTGAAAAATATTTCTCAGAAAATATTCTTTATAAAAATTATACCTAATATTTAAAAATTATATCTGTTATTTTCAGTGGCACACGGTCTTTCTTTTCTTCCTGTTCATTTAGGTGTGCCATAGTGTTGTCCCCCTAGGATATCCAATGTCAAAATCACAGCTAGAAAAATTTTAAAGTCGAAGGCTTTTCATAGGCAAACGTATTTTGGACTGAATGTGTATATTGACAAGACTCAAGATAGCAATCTAAAAGGGAATTATTACTTACTATTTCAATGATCTGGAATTTTAGTTCTTGATTTAATTCTAATTAAAAATCCATAATACATAAAAAAGTCCACAATACACAGCATCAACCCCTCCCTCTTGACCATTTGCCATTTTAATGTGCTGCCAAAATTGGTTCAATCCACCAACTTCTGTTTCCATTCCTCTTTTTACTGACTCTATTGTGAGAAATTCCCAAATTACCTCCCAGGAAATGTTATCCTGCACCCTGCTCTCTGGAATATTTTCTCAAAGCCTCAGGGATCATTTACTTCTCTGCTCCTGAGTCATCCGTGGTTTATAGCACTAATGTATTCAAGAATCTGGCCCTAGCCTACCCTTTCTATCACTGCCTCCATCGTTCTTTCCCAGAACTCTTGATACAGATGCTCTAGGAAAATCTGTCCAGTCATTTTTCCTGAAACACGTTTGCTTATTCACACTGCTAGCTTTTCACCATGCTGTTTCTTTTCCTAAAATTCCTCTCTGCCCCACTTCCATAGGCAGTGTAACCAACATGACACGATACAAATACCAGGTTTTTATTTTCATCTCCCCTGCCCCATGCACCCATCCCTACTCCTCTGTGCTAATAGCATTTTTAAGCTCTCTGTGCCTCAGTTTTCTCACCTATACAATGAAGCTATTAACAGTACATAGCCCAGAAAATTTTCCTAGGGATCAAGTGAGAGAACACACTCAGCTAAGCATCTTCTCTCCATTTTATGAAGCACTTTTATATAATTTCATAGGAACCTCACAACAATTCTTTTAGTTCATTATCTCTCTTTTCCCCGTTTTGAAGACAGGTAAAACTGAGGCACAGAAATGTGAATTGACTTGTCTAAGGTCACATAAATGGTAAATGGCAAAACTGAGAGAAATAAGCAGATTCGAATGTTTTCTTTCCCATACACTAAATTGGATATTGGGTACTTCTTGATTCTGGTCTCTTCCCTCAGCACCTATAACAGTAGTTGCCACTCAGTAAATGTTGGTTGTGAATTGCATGCTCTCTTTTTTCCTGAAGTAGCAATGAAAAATGTTGACAGTGCCGAACTCTATAATGAGCCACCAGAGATCCAGCTAGTTGACTTCAGTGTCTTTCAGATGTGACCATTGGAATAGCTATGACCCCAAGTGGCTATACCATAATCTAGCTCACATTCCTCCATCCGGCCTGCACAGACGTTGTTCATCTTTACCAGGGCCTCACAAAACTCAGAATGTACCACATCCTTAGCCTTCTCTTGAGCCTCAGTTAAGAATGCTTTTCAGAAAATGAAAAATAGAGGCATTTTAGCATCACCTGATCATCATGACTTCATACTGGCATCTGGAAATTACCATTTTCTTTCTAGTAAATCATCTTTCCAGAATTTTTTTTCTGGATATTAACATTTTGAGACTCTATCTTTCTGACAGAACAGTATTTGCTGATAGCCTGCCTTCTGGCACAGCTCCATGATTTCTCAAAGACTGCTAAAAATGTGTGAAGTGTGATTATAAGAAGGCTGGTTCTTTCTTTGCCCAAGAGAGTAACTGTATGCGGTGAGTTTTAATTGTACCAGAGAAGTGTCGTTTGGAGGTGTGCCCATCACTAAGGGAGGAGCAATGTGGTGGTGGTCCTTGTCTAGAGATTTCTAAGAGCATACACTGAACTTATCAATTAGAAGCTCTCTTCCTCCTACACAAGTGTGGACAGACTACACACCATTTTGACGTTTCTTCCAGTCTGAGATTCAGAGATGTTCCAGGTGTGTGGACGTACGTATCAGTGCTTCTCTTGAAGCCTTCGCCTTAGCTTTGTCTTAAAATAATGACTACAGTATTCCAAGCTGCACAAAATGTAACTGTCTTGTCAAATCAATAGACGAATTTTCAGAGACCGAAAATTCTGTCAACTCATTCAGGTTTTCTAAGACTACACATTTATTGCCTTTCCATCAACCTAGACACCCAGAATAAATTGAAGGAGAAAAAATTTTCTAGGGTAAAACTTACAGGCAGAGGTTATTGTGATGAAAAATGCAAATAAAGGAGAGAACTAATGAAATCAAATGTTTAAAATCCTATTATCTCTTTTTAGTCCCTGGTCACCTCTGCACAATTGTCCATTAAACGTGGTTTCCAGTGTCATGTGAAATACAACCGACATTGTTTCTGATCCTAAAGAACTTATTGCCCATTACCAAGGCATGCCAGTAGTTCTAACCTAGGATGTGTCATTTCTGCCGGGACTAATCAGCAAGATATTTTACCAAGTAGAGGTATCACTAGCCATTTTGTGAAGTGTTTGTAAATTCTAAGTATGTCAGTAACTGCACCCTGAATATGTTGCTAACTAACAGGAACTTCATTTTTCATTGTACAGATTTTAGAAAGAAGGTAGAAGTAACAGCATCCCATCTTTGACTAATGATGGATCTTTTCAGGTTGGGTTTCTGAGTCTTTGGTAGCTAAGAATAATGAAAATGGTGATCACTTTGAAAATGACGTCATTGATGCAAAAATTAACAACTCTTTCTGTAAGTGGTGTGTTCTTACTAATTAATGCCCTTCAGAATTGTCATTAATGCTTCTGTAAACATCTCAGTCTGATAGATTTTTAAATGTAATCTCTCTGAGATTAGGGCCTATTATAAAGAGTTAACAAAGAAAAAAAAAGACAGGTTTAAGAACTGAAAAGGAAACACAAGCACAGTTCATCACTTTTTCAGGCCCACCTCCCTTTGATTGGCTAAGATACCCTAACAACAGCTACAGAGCTCCACCATTTCTGTTTCCCTAAAGTAATCACCTGATCCAGTGGTCTGAAGCAGCAGTTACTTAACTCTTTACAGATTTTAAGGGCTTCCAGATACATGGCCCTCTTTGACCCTTACTACCTCAAAGCTACTCTACTGAAGAGTCATTAAGCACACTGGCTGTGACGTCACATAGCCGAGGATTTCCACTTAGCCCTGCCATTCCTGGTTCTATGACTTTAAGTAAATTGTTGAACTTCTGGTTAAGCATTTATTTTCTCTCTTGTAAAGTGGAAGTACCAAGAGAACCTCTGTTGTCAGGCTATTGTGAAATAAAGTGAATTAATGTAAATAAAGTACTATCGTAATGCTTGGCCCTTAAAGAGCACGTAATACACGTCCATCTGTGCAGTCTATGTTTATGGAACTCCTATTGTGAGGCTGATAAAGGTTGATCTAGACAGTCTACAACCTTAACTTCTGCACCTCTGCATAGGCACCTGTAACTATGGAAAGTAGTAATTCATCAGGAATATTTCAGATTATCTCCTGGAAGTTATATGAGCTCTAGAATAATAAATGATTTCTTACGAATATAGAAAATGCATTTATTTCTGGGAGATTTCTCCCTGCTTAAGTGCCCCGAATATTGATTTGATTATAAGAGACGGAAATATGACTGAAATACGTCATCCGTCCCCTTAACAAAAGGAGCACATACCAAATGATTTTCTTTGGAATTGATTTAGCGTCATGGCAAGACTAATATAGCCCTTTAATGCAAGAAAGGAAGTAAGGGCAGGGCCAATGTGATGTTGTTGATCTCTGGAATAAATAGAGTTTCTAGGCTCCTGTAGCCCACAAGACTCCATGGTTTGGTTAAAGCATCTACATATGTACATATAAATTGAACCCTCTGGAGAAGGCAAACTACCACTGTGGCATGAACCCAACTGCATCTCAGAGGTACTACACAACACTCCAGAGGGGTTTCTGTTGACTCATTCCAAGTAAGGGAAAAGAGCCAGGATTCTGGAGTTCCTATCGTCTCGTGTAGTGACTTCCTGGGGGACAAGGAACTAATCGCCTCTTTTCCATCTCTCTATGAATGCCCTCTACCATCAGACTAAAACAATGACTTCACTGCAAAGTGCCTTGAGTTCCAAGACTATTACTTGAACAATAGAATCATCTGTATAATCAGTTCTCAACCCTCTATAATAATTGTCAAGGGAGAGGCTTTAGACTGCTGCCTTGATGTGTGTGTGTGTGTGTGTGTGTGTGTGTGTGTGTAATCTGAACTACAAGTGGCCAGTAGGTATCTCTAAGTCACCATGTTGGAAACATTACTTCAGCTCACTGTTGGGAATGATCTACAGAAACGATCCATATGTTATCATTCGACTGATAACAGTATTTATACCTCCAGAGTATAAATACTTAACCAGAGCTTTTGTATATGCTTTTTAATCTTCTGGAATATATAATGTCCTCAGATACACCCATGGGTAACACTGGCATTTTATTCAGATTTCTGCTCAAACGTCACTTCCCTCACGATGCCATCTGAAATAGCTCAAGCACACCCTCTGCGTCCCCATCATCTGTTTTAGCCTGCTGCCTTATCGTTCTTCATAGCCCTTGATACATCCTTGACACTATTTCATAATTTATCTGTACATAATTTGGCTCCCCCACCACTGTGTAAGCTGAAGCTCCTAGAATAGTTTCAGGCACATAGTAGAAATCCTATAATCATTTGTTCAAGAAGATAAATGAATTTATAAATATTGGACATCATTTGTGCTAAGGCCAAAACATATTCCTTCCTCGTTCCTTTAAAGGAGATTTAGAGATGAGAATGTGCAGCCACTAGAATTATATAATTTAAGTTTCCAGGCCCCGTTGCTAGTAAGATAAATTCTTCCTTTTACTTTTAAAAAGGCTGCAGTAATAGTTGACATAGTCTATGACATAATTTTTTATGCTATCATATTCAGCTTTTAAAAATCAACATGTATTTAACTTGTACCCCACTTGTACCCAATTCTAGTGGCTAGAACTCTGGAAGCACAATCAAGAGTCACTTGATTATTACTTGGTAGCTCTGAATATATTTAACAGTCCTCAACAGCCCCTTGTCAAATGTCCTTCAAACTCATGACTCCTTGTAGAAGTCACAAAAACAGAGTGGCTTAATAGGGGCACACCTGGTGAGGGGAGTCAGAAAGTTTCATCCTACTGCCAGCACATGGCTGCTGACTTGTTATAACATTGGACAAGGAGCCTGATGATTCTGGGCTTACATTTCATCAATAAAAATTAAGTAGAGTAAGTTCTTACTTAACATCAGCGATAGGTTCTGCAACTTTAAGCAAAATGATACGTAGCAAAACCAATTTTATCATAGGCTAATTGATATAAACAAGTTAAGTTCCTATGTCATCTCATCGACATTAGAACAAAACCATGTTGAACGAAACGACATTATTTGAGGACCTTCTGTGTACCAGCAGCAGGACTTGCTTTCAGTGTTCTTTAGTCATTTGATGGCTGAGATTACATCCTCTTTAGCTCCATTCTCTACCTTAGGGTGAGAGCCCCTTTGGGACACCCTGGATGGAATGAAATAGATCTGCTTCATCAGGTGCAGCTCCTGACTCTTGGGAAGACAGAGGTTAACGGCTGCCAGGATGTTCCAGCGAAGGTGACCCAGAGTTACCAAGAGCTGCCTATTGCCTGGTGGCCCGTGCTGGTTTGAGGACCTGAAATATTACAGGAAACATGTAACCAAGTCACTGCCAGAAGGGAGGAAAGATCTTGGGAGGATTTGACGAGGTGTAATCAAAACCTGTGGTGAACGTTTAAATTTTAAAAAGTTTATTACAGTAAAAGACACATTGCCATTAATTCACCACAAAATACTCCTCCTTGCGTCAAGCACATCCTTCTTGCCCCTTTCTGAAGCAGTTCCGGAAGTCCTCTTTCTTGAGTGTCTTTAATTGCACCATTGTGGCTGCCTCCATGTCCTGAATCAGTTCAAAACATTTTCCTTTCATGGTCATTTTGACTTTGGGGAAGAGCCAGAGATCAAACAGTGCCAGATCCAGTGAATAACGTGGATGAGGACCCACCGTAATGTTTTTATTTGACAGAAATTGCCACACCAGAAGCGATGTGTGACACGGAGCTTTTCTGTTGTGATTAACAAATACAGTGAATACTGCTGCTGAGTGCCAGGCAGGGATTTTCAATGCGGGAAGCAGTGTGTCAAGCCTTAGTAGCAGTGTGTGATAAGTTTCAACATGTTCAGTACAGTCACTCGGGTGTGAGCTATGGTTGAAAGAAGGTGTGTTTTAAAGTGTGCCGTCAATCATCCTCCATCATGACAACGCTCCGTGTCACACATCGCTTCTGGTACATGGCAATTTCTGTCAAATAAAAACATTATGGTGTGTCCTCATCCACTTTATTCACTGGATCTGGCACCGTGTGACTTCTGGTTCTTCCCAAAGTCAAAATGATTCAGGACATCGAGGCAGCCACAACAGCGCAACTAAGGACACTCACGAAAGAGGACTTCCAGGAGTGCTTCAGAAAGTGGCAAGAATGATGGGATGAGTGTTTTAGAAGCATGGGAAAATATTTTGAGGGGGATTAATGGCAGTGTCTTTTACTGCAACAATTTTTTTTTAATTTAAACATTCACCATATTGGTTGAGCACACCTATGATTCTGAAGGAGGGCTCTGAAGTACTGTACTTTGTCCTATATAGAAACAATGGATAGATCAGAATCTGAGAAATCAATGTAGATACTAAATTGAAGGCAAAAATAAAATGGTGATTTGAGAATAATACTCTCTGGCCTTATTCCATGAGCAGTGACAAATTCCTTTACTCACTTTAACACAGTATATGTTCATCCCTCTTTTTATGCCACAAACACATATCATATTCTTCTTACATTCTTACATTTATCAATCTTCCCCTTTAATTTTTTTTTTTTTTTTTTTTTTTTTGCAGTTGGCTTATTGGTGAGCACCTTTGTAAGTGTTGTCTGAAATAGTTGTAAGTTTCCATTCGAAGGGAATCTCAACTTTTTAACCGGCCTGGAATAGCCCTCCAGGCAGTTCAGTCCAGGGTAAAGTTCTTTAATGCTGAGTGAAATTAACATTATAATTGTCAAAATTCCTCAAAGAAAGGTATCATGGAATGTAAAACATTCTTACTCTCTAATTGTTGTTTTGTTATCAATTATTATCTTCTCTATGGAATGTACCTCTTCTCTTTTTCCACTGGAAAAATACCGAGAGTGACAGTTTGCCTAGGACTTGTAGTAGCCAGATTCCAGGCACCCTGGCACAGTGAAGGAATGTTGAGTTCTGTGGAATTCATCTCTAGGATACAAAAGTGGCAGTGCTTAGTACCTCCATGTTCTCAAGCACTATACTGACCCATGTATAGGTCAATCACGGTAAATCAGAACCCAGACGTCAACATGGATTGACAGCAAACCAGTCAGTAACTGAAAAGGGCATGAAGCCCAGAACCAACAGACCTTATTGTCATTCTCCCGTAGAGAGCTGACTGAACACTAAACCTAGAGAGGCCCTTGCCCAATCTTTCTTCTCACACAGTGGTTTCATCCTTGGAGAAACATCAAGGGAGATGTCCCACAAGAACCCATGACACATATGGGCTCCCAAAGAATCCTTTTCCGCCTGCATACATAAATCTCACCTCCTTTTCCTGTCATCCAGTCCTAAAAACTTTAAAAGGATGGTTCCCTGCTAGTGAAAATTCATAGGCACCTGCTCTTCATTTACTTCCTGCTTACAGTAATTTTCACACAGCTGTGACATCGCAGAGTGACTCTGTTCAAAGTACCAAACAGTGGGGCTCAGACAACAAAGGAGATGTTGGATGTTTGGGTGATAATGATGTCAGCTTTTCGTCTTTTTTTACAGCATCATTAGTAATCTGTCATTCTAATAATAATAATTCCCTCTTGACATCATGGAGGTAAGGAAAAATCATCACTGACATCAAAAATGAGGTGATATTTCAGCAGTATTATTTCACTGAAGATAAAATGGAAAGTTTTATTACTCCCTATGCCTTTAAAGATAGCTGAACAAGGCATGTGCTGACCTGAGAGCGTATCAACTGTAGTTCCTTCCAGACTAATATGAAATAACTAAATTTAATTGTTTCAACTAGAGTTTCAGAGTGTGGTTTTCCCCCAAAGCTTCCCATCTACATAATGGAAGTTTTTCCCAAAAAAAGCCTTGTCAGTTCATAATAAATGGCGAAATCAAAAGAAAAGTCCATTGTAACTCAGAATGATCTATAATTTTCATTCTTTAGCATCACCTTTTGTTCAGAGTGTTTAGGGCTTGACTTCACTCAATCATGCAGTCGGTACTGATTGTGTACCTGTTGTGTATGACACACTGCACTGGGTACTAGGAAGATAAAGATGGATAAAACAAAGTCCTTGGTCCAGAGAACAGAGTCTAGACTTAGAAATGACTATGAGAGGGCCCACCCGGTGGCTCAGGTGGTTGGAGCACCATGCTCCTAATGCCGAGGTCACCAGTTCGATTCCCACATAAGATTGTGAAAAACATCTCTCCCTGGAGCTGGGTTGCTGTGAGCTGCCGTGGGTTGCCGTGGGTTGCTGCGGGCTGCTGTGTGCTACTGTGTGCTGCCATGAGTGGTTGACAGCCAGCCAGAGCTGCTGTGAGTGGCCGATCGACGACTGGCGACCAACTGCCTCAGCCGGGGGGAGTACAAGGCTCATAATACCAACAGCATGGGCCAGGGAGCTGTGTTCTACACAACTCGACTAAGAAACAATGAATGGCTTGAACCTAAGTCGGGGGAGGTGGAAGAAGGGGGAACAAAAAAGAAATGACTATGAGACAATGTGATGTGTGCTATAAAGGAGATATGTGTTCAAAGGGCCATGGGATGAAGTAAATAATTCTGTCTGGTGGGAGAGGAGATTCTCAAAAAGAGCATCATTTTATCCAGTTATTAGGGAAGTCCATGCAGAGGGAACAGTGTCAATCAGCGAAGAGATGAAGGCATCAAGTGCACTGAGCAGAAAGAAATCTGTTCCTTAAGAATCAGGTGAAGACATCTAACCTGCCTCAGCAAATGTAGATGGGAGCAGGAAGCTTCATTTAGTGCAGTACCAGCCCAAGCTAATCAGTTTTCAGGGTAAGAGGGTGAAGATTAAGACTGTTACATTCTAACAAAAGTTCTTGCATTCGTTGTACGCAAAAGATCATGGTTTTCTAAACAAGGAGACCAGGAAGATTATTCTCAGCCTATAGTGTAAGGGAATAAGTATGTGTGGATTTAAGTAAATCATCGGATAATTCCTTTTGGAATTTTCTTAATTTATTTCTTCTTCCACCATTCTGGCCTATATGCATGCTGGGATTTCTCCTCCCTGAGTCTTGGATGCTGTTATAAATACATAGACATTCTGAAAAGAGGGATATGATTTTCCTAGAATCAGTAACTCAAGAAAAAAACAGGCTGAAAACGTTATGTGTTGAAATCTTAGACTGTGAAATGAATCAGAAATAGGAAGCATCACACAGACCTCTGTCACCCAAGTCCTTGGTTTATACACTGTTAGGTATCTGAATTCTTGGGAATGTCTGAATATTTGGAACAATGTAAGCAAAGCTTACATTTTAGGCAGCCTAAGGTTTCCCTTAGGTAGACCATTTCGTAAAACCCCTGGCTTTAAGGATGATGACTTTTTCTCATTAAAAAAAAATTACTTGGTCTCCAACTCATTTATTTCTGATTCTGGATAACTATTCATCCCTTCTACTAATTGTAGCAACCTGAGCACCCAATCCCTTTGCTCCAATAAGATCTGTGCAGGTCAGACCGGTCGCAGTTCATCTGCAATTAAACAACTATCGTCAAATGAACAGTAACCAATGACTAAAATCTGAATGTTATTACCATGCAAATACTCAATATTTGAAGTGATTTTTTAGATCTAAAATACAGTATATAGCTACTGGATTTTCAATTTGGGCAAATTTTTACCCTTTCCCTCTCCCTCTTCCCAGAAAATAAAAATTTAAATTCCTGGGTTGAATGCTTAATTACTTTTTTAAAAACAAACTTTCAACAAGTAAAAAATAAGAAAATCTCTCTGTTTTTCTCTATTTTTGCATTGTCTGCATGGGCTTTATCTTTCTCTCAAAGATAATATGAAACTTCGGTCCTTTGTGTTACAGATCATTGGCTGGGTTGCTTTTTATCTGCTGGATTTTATTTATTTTTCTTTGTCAAATATGTTTTTCTTCTTCGAATAATCAGTGTTCCCGATTGCTCCAAAATACATCTACTCCTATCACCACACAGCTAGTGTAACCCCGTGGAGTACACTCCCAAATCATGCAAGAGCCATTTAAGAGTAGATCTTTTTGTTTAAGTCAGCTCTCAGGATAGAAGGGGAGATCACATTCCCAGCTGGCTCTTGATGTTTTCATTACCAGATGCAGAAGCTAAGAAAAGAGAACTGGACAAAAATGGGCTTGGGTGTATGTGTGGTTTCTTTACATGCACTAAAGCAACACAAAGCTCGTGCACAATAAACAAACATGCATTATGGGTTGTTTTCAGTCACTTTATAGACATACGCATTCATAAATTTTGATACGGTTGTAAGAAGCTGACTTTGATGGGACCAAACTCACAGACGAGCTTTTGATCGCTGGAGCAACCACAGTCTAACTTTATGTTGACAATTTATCAGCTCTTCTCCGTCAAGGAAAATTGTTTTTTAGTGCTTGCCTATTAGCAATCACATGCATAATATGAAATTGAGTTTTGGGGAGGACGGTCTGCCATCTGTATTTCTGTGGGTTTTTTTTCAGTGTTTCACGCTCAAGTTCAACTCTCTGTGTATCAGAATGCTGTAAAACAGGATTCACCCATAATATGGGCACTTAGCAAGAGAAATGGGCCAGATACCAATGTAATCTTATGACTTGCAGACTTTTAAAAAGGAAAATTATTGATACCCCAATCTGTGCATTATCTTTTGAGTGCACTTCAAATTCTGCCTACCTCTCAAAGGCTGGTTCTTCTTAGAGAACAGTTCATTAGCGTGCTTCAAGAAGTGTTAAAACACTTTTATAAAAATAAAAATTCAAAGAGAAAGTGAAATGCAACATGAGGTTAAGAAAATGGAGCTCTAAAAGATTGGTGTAAAGAATGAAAAAGATGTATTTAGTTTCCCTTCCAAGTTCCAATATGCTAAGATTTTTATCAATAATATTGTTTTTCTGCAACAATACCTGCCTCAGGGAAAATCTGCTCTGTAGCTGTCAGGATTATACTTCTCAAAATATGCTTAAAATGATTCTATTAAATGGATAAAAAATCGTACACTGCGGAGTGTAGAAGGATTGCTCAAAAGAACATCCCCAAGCCTTTCATGTGTAACTGCATTTGTACGGCCAGGCATTTATTATGCTATAAATTCCACCACTGATTTTGGCCAGTTCAGATTGATTCTGCAGTAACTGTAAGTAATGAACCTTCCACAGGCAAAGGTGGGAGGGAAGGAGGAGAAACAGAAGTAGCCAATACCCTTGTGGCTGTGGAAATACAAATTTGGAAGGCTCATTTAGTCACAGTTTGTATCAGATTATGCAGCCAATACCTGACAAAGCAGGAGAATATATATTCAGAAAAATCGACAGGTTACTTGATCTGACTCCAGCAACTATGATGGGCAGACTCAAGGAGACCGCTTCTTGGGAAAGTGATATTTTTTCCCCTGAGCCTTTACTTTCTAAACTTATTCCGTCCATCTCTTTTACTTTTGCTACCTAATGTATGGGCAAATGTCCAAGCTACCGGAGCAACAAAATATGGAGCTCTCTTTTCCTAGAGGATAATTAACCATTCCTGAAGCTTTGCCTCCCTCAATTCCCAGTACCTGGAACTGGATGGACCCTCAGTCCAGAAGAGGCTCCCAGGCAGGGGTTGAGGTGTGACTACTGTCAGTTCAGACTTTTGTAAAGAGGAAAATCAGTTATCCTGGAGTTGAGTACTGAACCTGTTAAGGAATTAAGGTAACCAACAAGATGAACAGCAGGAGAAACACCCAGTCCAAGGTGCCACGTGACCCACCTGATGTGGTGGCTGGAGAAAGAAGAGGTAAACAAAACAAAAGAAACTAACACAGCGGTAACCTGTACTGCAGTAAAGCAGTACCATCTCATAGTAGACATTTTTTTTCTTTTTTTTGTTTTGTTTTGTTTTGTTTTGTTTTGTTTTGTTTTATTCCCCATGACATTCTTTAAAACCAAGCACTAAGGAAATAGGCAGAGTGTGGAGGATGGAATAGAGGGTGATTTAGGATCGTGACTATCAGCAGAGCTAGAGCAGAGCAGTGAAATTTTAGGCATCAGGAGAAGGAATATGGAAACTGATGACACTGAAGACACATTTCACTTACTAGGGGGGCCAAAGGAGTCCTCCTTTTGTTCTTGCCCAGCTCCCTCTCCTCTCTGATCTCATGTTCATGGAATGCAGGGGAGGGGGAAGTGTTTGAAGTGGGCTGGGGTCAGGCCCAGAATATTGGCTCCACAGTGATAGCACGGGCATAGGGAGGTTATGGCTTCAATGGAAAATGGGCAGGTAACATTTCATGCCTGTGCTGGGGTCTGTATCCCCATCCCTATTCCACTGAATTTTCAGAAATACAGAGGCACAAATAGGTAACCCATCTCAGAGAATGGCAAAACCTCTTCACTATCCATCTATCCCCAAAAGCAACTATCACAAATTATGTGAGATTCCTTCTCTATATTTGTTTCCCTCTTTAGAATCATAGAATTGTAGAGCTGAAAGATCCATAGATGTGGCATTTGACTATTGCGAAGCAGGGCTAACAGAATGGGCCATTTGGGGCCGCTTTAAATATGTACATTTCTCATTGGGCTATTTGCTTGGGTAATTGATAATTGCCATGAGATGTCTTATGTAAGAAACCCAGATGAAGCAGGGCAAGTTCTTAGATGTGGGCACCCAGAGTTAGCCAAATAGAGAAGCCTAGAGCTGATTATGGGGGTGGAGACCAGATAACACAATTGGGGTACCAGGCCTCAAGTGGACAGTTGCAGTTCCAAAGGAAACCTGGAAAATGACTCTCTTCCTGTATGCATCACCTGTTACTATTAGCATTATTGAAACCAGAGCTAACAAACAGAAATTAGTAAATGTTATCTGTTAATTATTAAAAGCTAAAAGTAATCCTCAGTATAAATATTTATAAGTAGCTTTTGTATATGTAATGACTAATATCAAAATCAATCATGTTAATGGCATTTTGCTGACTTAGTAGAATATACAGAGCACTAGCCTTAAAAATCAACAGATGTAAGTTTTATTCCTGGTTTTGCCATTTGGTATGTATTTGACCTTAGGGAACTCATTTAGCCTCCCCGAATGCGTTGAAAGGGAATAATAGTGCCTCTTCTGAAATATCATAGTGGTATTATGAGGTTAATGTAAGATGAGTAAAAATGTTCTGTAAACTCTAAGTCTTTATGAATATTATGAATATGAATATGAATATTATCTTTATATCACTGTAAAATCTAGGATTTTAGCATTTTAGAAGATACTGGCTTAGTTTATGTTTATCACTAAAATTTATCTTTTCCTCATTTTATTTCTGTTCTTGGTGCATATGAGGTGTGATTGAAAAAAACAGTGAATGTTTAAATTAAAAAATGTACTGCAGTGAGACACATTGCCATTAATTCCTTCTTAAATACCCCCCCTTGCTTCAAACACATTTATCCCATCATTCTTGCCACTTTCTGAAGCAGTTCTGAAAGTCCTCTTTTGTAAGTGTCTTTACTTCATCCTCCATCATGACAATGCTCTGTGTCACACATCATTTCTGGTACAGCAATTTCTGTCAAATAAAACCATTACGTTGCGTCCTCATCTACCTTATTCACCGGCCATGTGACTTCTGGCTCTTCCCCAAAGTCAAAATGACCATGAAAGGTAAATGTTTTGAATCCATTCAGGACATCAAAACAGCCATGACAGCGCAACTAAAGATACTCATGAAAGAGGACTTCCAGAACTGCCTCAGAAAGTGGCAAGAACGATGGGATAAGTGTGTTCGAAGCGAGGGGGAGTATTTTGAGGGGATTAATGGTAATGTATCTTTTACTGTAATAAATTTTTTTAATTTAAACAATCACCATATATTTTGAGTATACCTCGTCTATTTTTGTGAGAAGAAATATTTTAATAGAAGCCTCAGATCATCTATTTTATTTTTGAAGAGGGCAAAGGGCAGAAAGGATGTTCATAAAATAAGAGGAGGAAGGTATCTAGAAGTTCCCGCCATGGCTCCATCCCCACAGTGGTGTCTGTGGACTGCCTCAGGAGGAAGATTAGGGAGTAAGTGGCCCTGCATCCATGGTTGATGTGACTAGGCTGCATAAAAGACCTTTGGGCACAAAGAACCTCTTAGGATTCCTTGTCATTATTGCTCACATTGGTTAATGTTAAGACTAGTTGTCTAGTGTTTACATTATCCTATTATGAATTTGGTGTTGTGTTGTGTATTGATCGAAACCTTATAAATCCCTCTTTGCATTGAAATAAAGTAATCAGTTACCAGAGTCAGTAATTAGTAATACAGAGACTTTTAAGTTCCTTGAGGTGAAACAATGTGTGTTCTCTTTGGGGCCATGATGAACCACACTCACCGGACTTTTTCTGTAGGTCCAACAGGATGACATCTTGAAGTATCCAGTTGTATTCAGGGAGTAACTAACCCTCAGGAGGAATCTTATCAATATCTATTTTCTAAAGGCAATTTCATATTGAAAGGTTTTTGAAGCAGAAGGGAGAACTGAATGGTTTTACACTGCTCAGATGGATCAAAATAGGAATTAAGAGTGGCTGGAAATCGCTTCTCGGCCTTTTGGCTAAGATCAAGTGTAGTAAGAGTGGCTGGAAATGCAGGGTGGTCTGTGAAAAAGAGCACTGAACTTAGAGGAACATCAGAATTACATCTTAGCTGTGTAATCATAACCAAATGTTTCATCTCTCTTAGCCTCCAGTTCCTTATTTATAAAATGGACATACCTGCTCTACCTACCTTGGAGTCTATTGTAAGGAACAACAGAAATAAAGTAAATGAAGGACTTAGTGGGCTTTTATGCAGTAGATGGATGGAGAGTGTCCCACTCGTTAGCCGTCAGTTGCATGCTATCCATGGGCTGTGTCCTGTGAGGTATACAGAGAAACAAAAAATGCATTCTGCACCTCTAAGGAGAAAGGCAGATGGAGACAAGGAGAGAACAATCTAAGGTCGTACTTCCCTAGTACTGACGGGGGAGAAGAGACAATAGTAGGAATTCAAAGGGAAGAGGACAACTTTTGGGTTACAGTGGCCAAAGAAAAAGAAAAAGGATTTGACATAGATCTTGAAGAATAAATATTATTTTCCCTAATGGAAGGGGAAAGGGAAGGAGTTCCTGGCCTGGGAGGTAGTGTGAGCAAAGGTAGGGAGAAGGTAAACACCAGGCAGATGCAGGAGATGATGTGCAAAGCTTTTGGAGTCCATGGAGGGAAGTTACGGAAGATATGGGTGTGAAAGTTGAAACTAAATTGTCACAAGGCTTTCGTGAATGCTAAGTGGCCTGAATTTTATTCCCAAATCAATGTTCTTGGACAGTAAGAGTAACAATACTTTTGGTGCTGTACATTTTCAAGGTATTCTTAAATGCACTGCCTTGTTTAATTCTTCTAGCAATTCTGTAAGATGAGCATGATCTGTTTGACACATGGGAACAGAGACTCAGAGAGATCACGCGGTCACTCCAAAATTACACAACAAGTAAATGAAGGAGTTCATGTCACTCTTGGTCTGTTTTCCTCAAAGACACTTTAGGAAGATGAATCTTCCAGCAATATGCAGGATAGACCAGAGAGGGAAAAGATAAGCGAGACCAGTGAGGACGCTGCCCACCTACTTGTTCAGATGTAAGATTTCTATGGTCAATATTAGTGTGATGGCACTCGGAATGGCTATACTATCAGTGGTAAGAGACGTGGTAAAGGAAGAATTCCCAAGCCTTGATGATTGACTGGATCTAGGAAGTGAGAGGCACAGGGTCAAAGATGAGTCCAAGAAAAGTCATGCACTCAGTAATTCTAGCTTGAACCTCTGATAAAGTTGATGGAAGGATTACCAAAAAATAAAGAGAGGTCCAAGATTCAGGACGGACTGCCACGCTGAACAAGAGCTTTATCAACATTCGTTCTTTACCCTCACACAGACAGGCTGCTGGCCATTCCTTTTACTCACCTTCCTATTATAGACCTGATCACTCGAATTAGGTTTAGATAGGTGGACTGTGAGCTCCTGAGTAATTGTGATAGCCCCAGTGACTGGGGCAGAGCAGTGCGTGATGAAAGTTAATCAAAGATTGATCGAATGAATGAATGAATGAATGCCCTCAGAATTTTATTCCTAAAGATCAGGTCAATTCATATACTCTTTCCTTTAAAAGTCTTCAGTGGCTCCCCCTTTGTCTACAAAATAAAGTCACAATTCCTTCGCATACCATCACAGTGGTCCGCATCCTAGCCAGCTTTATCTGCTGTAGTGTTTCCCCACCTACTCTACTCTGTTATCTCTTGGCATGCTTTTCAAGTTCTAAACACAAAAAGCAGTTTTGAATCTCCGTGCTTTCACTTATAATAGTTCTTCGACCTAAATGCCAATCAAATCTAACTCGTCCATAAAAATTCAGCTCAAATGCTGCCTCCTCCATGAGCACTGCTCCACTGTGCCTCTTCAGGACGGTTCTACCCATCACTTCCCCTGCACTCTGCATTTGCAGATCTCATTTAGGGCTTGGCTCACATATCCATCTCCCTGACAAGTCTGCCCCCATTGGGCCTGGCAGAGTGGTGGCACCTACTAAGAGTTCATATAAGGGAAAACAAAGAAAAAATGGCAAATGAGTTGCTTGGGGAAGAAGGTGATGAGCTTAGTTTTCATGTTCTTTTATGAAATTTACCTCTTTTCTACACATTTCTCTCAGTGAAAAGTAAAATTCGTTTAAACATTGCATATTTGAACAAAAAAACTGCTTCCTTTGCTCTGCCTGTTAAGATGCAGGGTTGTTTTACTTTAATATGGGGGAGGGATTTATTTTATTATTCCTTACTCAACAGAAAAATCCCACTCAAACAAAGGAAGAAACTGACATCTTTTGGATTGACAGATGTCAAGGGAGACTACCGTCTAATTTCCGTGTTGATTAATTTGAAGGCAATTTCCTAGTAACCCAGGCTTCCAAAAATGTATTTTAAGTGGCATGTTGTTAAAAGAAAATTAATTTCTCTGTGTTAAACTTGCCAACTTTGGAATTAATTGCATGAGTATAACAATCAATTAATAAATGTTAAGCAAACAAGAGAAAATTGGTCAATTAAAAATGACAAAATTGATTCCTAGGGTAGATAAACCAAAAGATTGTCATAATGCTCACTTCTAAGTTTGGATATCCTGCCTCTGTGCAATCTACCTCCCGCTTTTTACACGGCATTCAAATTGCTAAAGCTTTATTGTAATTTCTTATAAATAAATTACCACCTAAGCCTTCTTCGCTGCTTTAGCTGGATTAAGGAAATCAAACATAAACAGCAGTCCTCCAGTAGCTACTAGGAGAAGGTCATTGCTTTGTGAAAGTATGAAGTGTTTCTGAAAGGGAAACCTTTGCATAATGGACCAACGTTCTCTAAATATTTGCCAGTACTCTGCCAAGTGGCATCTCTATATTTTGCCTTCCTTTCTCCTGATCATAAACTCAGATGTCTTTCTGAGACCAGGCAAAGTGAGCCATAGCAGGGCCTAGGGATAGTGTTTTCCTTCTGAGAACATGCAAATTGAACCTTCTTAAACATAACGCAGTCCATCCTTTCAGAACTGGGACTGAATGTGGCCTGGAATACAAGGATTTACTCTCCAGGCCTGGATTTCGAAATTTGTTCCCCACACTTGAAAAGATAGAGCTTTTGGAAATGATGTCTAAAGAAAATATATGAATAGAATTTGCCTTGTGAAAATACCGGCAAGCTGCATAGGCTTTATAACTGTGGGTCGTTATTATTGTTGTTTATCTGGCCTTCTGTGCTTGTCTTTTAGTCCTGACTCAATGGCGTGTTTTATCGGAAAATAACCCCATTGTCCTCTTAGACACAGACGAAAAAAAATCAGGGATTGGAGCATGCACATCACTAATTTCCCCATTTTGCCAAGAGCATTTATCATAACAGACTACATAAAATTTCTAGAACGATTTAGATTTTAGCAAATACATCTCTGAATAAACTACAAAAAAAAAATGAGACTAAAGAAGTACATTTAAACTTCTACATCCTACTGAATCTTCACTTGAATGTTGACAATTTCTCAATGTTAATATAACCAAAACAAAACCCATCTCTCAAAATGTTTTGCCATCCACCAGCCCTTATGATTTCAGTGAGTGGCACCTTCCTCCATCCTAGGACTCTGGCCAAAAGCTTCACAGAGTCTTTTGAGACCATGCTTTCAATCAAACCCTACATTTAATACATCAGCAAATTCTGTCAACTGTACCCCAAACTGTATCCACAACTCAACTACTTCGCACCATTTTCTCCTGGGCTACCATCACTTCCCTCACCTGGACTTCTGCAGCACGGCTGTCAAAACTGCAGCCCGCGGGCCAACTGCGGTCCGCAATCCATTGTTAATTGACCCGCAGCAAATTCCAAAAATATATTTAGTTTACGTAAATAAACCAGGTGAGGCAATATGTACTTCACCTCGAGTGAGTGGCCCGGCTGTGTATTTTTCTGCATATGGCCCTTGGTAAAAAAAAAACGTTGGAAAAAGTTTGGACACCCCTGCTCTTCAGGAACCTCCTACTTTGCCTTTCTACTTCCACTCAGGCCCCAGAGCAGCCCTTTACAGCAGCCAGAAACATTTCTCAGCTCTTATAACTTCCCCTTCTGTTTATCCTTTTTATCACTGTTTTCACAGAATCTAGAACAATGCCTGGCAATAGATTAACTTCAGTGATCCTTTTTGGATGAATGAAATTGTGTAGTTTAGCTGAGGTGCACAAAAATGCTGCAGGAGCATTTGGACGTTTGAGAAATATTATCTGACCAGGTAGAAACCAGGAAAGAGTAAGACACCTGTCCTCACACATCTGCCAGTCCACTGCTCACCTCACCCCTCCCTTCAAAAATGTTATGGAAAAGGAGATGTTGTGGGCAGGTGGGGTAAGTTTGCCCGTAATGCCTAAGGCCTCTCATTTGGGGGTTATGTCTGCCTCAAACCAAAGTAGAAATTAAAAAATCAAGTGCTGATGCCACTTCATTTAAACAGTTGCACTCTTACTTGGCAGTCATGATAGCACAAGTTGCTCCAATAATCATAAGAATCATTACTTGTTTTGCTAAAATCCCAAGGAAATAGCACAAGATGTGATATTTCAGCACTAATGAGGTTGCGCCTGAAGAAGTGTGATTTTAATCGTGGTAGATTTAGAGAATCCGTTGCAAAGCTGCAGGAGGACAGCAGGTCTTCCAGTTCCGGGGAAAGTGCATTAATATCCCATGTTTTTGTTTTATTTAGTCCTTGCTGGCTGTGTGGAGAATCACCTAAGGTAATGGAAGAGCTTCTAGGGACTACATCAAATAGAACCCTGTAAAGTAACTTTATTTGCTCCTCCGACACTATGACTTGAGACTGCACGACAGAGGAATATTTGTCTTGAGTTGCCTTACAAGCTCCTGGATTGATTTGCTTTGCCACTGACACTTCTGATCCTGACACCACCTTCCCACCACCTTCCAGCCTTCAAAGGTGGAGAGTTGTGACCACGTTAGTGCACTTGCTCACTAAGCCTTTACACTGGCAAGAGAGGAAAGGAGTTTTCTGCAGAATTTTGCTTCATGCTAAAGACTGCTCTGGGTTGGGTATGAAAGCTCCTGGTGGAAGTCTGGTTATGAGCGGTGTTGCTGATTACTTCATTAGAACCCTGTGCACTCAGGAGCCATATGCTTTCAAGTTGCTTTAAATGGTATTAGGGAAAAAATATCCTCAAGGCATTATTTTTAAAGGGGACTTCAAACGTTCCCCATGAAAAAAAAAAAAAAGTATAGCACGTTTGAACGCCAGGGGATTGCAGGAGACATCTTACTTAGCAAGACTGAAAATGGAGCAATCTTTTTCAGTTTCAGGGTAGAGTCTGGTTGGTCACAATCAGGGATAAATTTGAAATGTGGATGGAGAAAGATGCAGAAAATCTCCAAATCCTTGAATCCTTACCATAAAATAGCAAAGAAGATGATGACGTGAGGAAGGAAATTTTAAAAAGAAAAAAAGTAGTTCTTGTTCTTCCATTCAGTGGAATACGGAGAATTGAACACTGTCTCCATGTCTTGCAAAGTGCAAAAGTCTACAAGGCCTTCCAGTTTCCTGCCACATAGGCGATATCTTCTAAAATGATACACACACACACACACACACACACACACCCATCCCCCACTGTGCTACATGTATTCCAAGTTATATTTTAAAGACCTGGAAAGGTAGGGGAAAAGCTATTTATTTTGAGTTTCTCTGCAGAGGGTCTGCTCCAGAGGTCAAATCAAAGAGACATTTCTTCAAGTTTAAACCCTCCTATTCTAAATAGATCCTAACCTGATCTCCATGCATTGATGCCTGGTTTCTTAGGCATTATAGTTGCAGTATTACATATCAAAAGGGCTCTTGAGAAATTCCCTCGAATTGATAATTCTAATTTCTTATGTATAACTACTCTATATTCACTCAGAGGACAGCTGCATTGTATGCTAAACCATGAATTGCAGAAATTGGTCCCTTTGTATGTAGGTTTGTATTAAATTAAGATGCTCTCTTTTTTTTCCCCCCCTGTTTGTTCCCACACTTGAGTTCCTGGTGTCAGTTTGTATTTGGCTTCTCGAGCATATTAAAGTTTTTCTAGTGCTTATGATGTTCTTGCCAAGAGCACACTTGCAGCAATCTGCACTAGAACAGTCTTTGTGCCAATTACTTCAAAAAGTCGTCTCTAAAATAAAGGGGGGGGGGATTTCTTTTGAGGGGGGGACTTTCAGGTGACAGTGTGGTCGTTTCAATTTTAATGTTTTAGGCAGTCTTCCTGAAATGAGGACTTCGAGGCACTGGACTGTGCATGTTTGGGTTGTTTTCTCTTTGATTTTTGTTTTTAAAGCCTTTCTGCAAAATGGAAGTCCTGATAAAGACGTACGAATAGCAGGGGAAGTCAGAATGGAGGAAACTGCTGTCGCTGCTGATACCACACCCTCATCTATTTAAACAGCTTTGGAAAGGAAACTGCTAGAAGCTTGTTAAAAGAGTTTCCAAATGTGTGACTGTAAATGACTATCTCTAATCATGGCTGAATAAACCAAATGCAGCAAATGAGCTGGTGACACGCACAAAAGTCATATGAGTGTTTTGAATTGCATATGCTGAATGGATAATAACCCATGTCAGTGCCATGGGGTCCTTTGAAGGTTAAAATCTTAAGTTTGATTGAGTCATTTTTATATGTAGATATAAACACATTTGGGAAAACAAAAAAGGAAAGTGAAAGGGAACGTGTCCTCTGAAATGCACTCCTGAATAATGGAAAAGACATTGGCCAAGAGATTAGGAGACCTCACTTTTCTTCCTGTGTCTGCCACTCACTGGCTTTTGTCTGTGAGCAAGATATTTCACCCTCACTGGGCCTGGGTCTCCACACCTGCCACAAGGGAGGGCTGCGGAGGGAGTCTGCTGGGCCCCTCCACCTCCAGCATGCCTCTTTCTGGGATGCCAAACACAAATTCTTGGCACCAGCGTGGATTCATTCAGTTCGTAAAATGTGAGACGTTTTGAGAGGCATGTCATTACTAGAAATTACTCTCATTAAGGATGAAATTTAGGACTGGATTAAGCAGCCTTATAAAATACTAGCTATAGAGTTTGGAGGGCAGGTTAAGAAACATTTAAGAAAATGTCCTGTGCTAATCCATGCTAAATATATAACATCTGGGCCTCGCAAAGAACGGAAACCAAGATAATAGAGATGGCAAGTTATAGAGGCTTAGGGCTTTGATGATGGGTCAAGGCTTCGTGTTCAAATATCGGATTTAATAGACACTACGCTAAGGAAAGGTCTCAGAGGCCACGTAGTTAGGCCCACTCACTTTCCCAGTGAGGAAATCGATGCAGAGAAAGGAGGTCCTTGAAGTCCAACACAGAAATACATGTTCCTGACTGTGCCAGGAAAACTGAAGAATCTTAACTTCTAGTCTGTATTCTTTATTTCTTGCACATATTAGGTTTAAAGGGCCTAGCTTAAGAGAACTCTTTGTACTCTCCTCACTTTAAGAGTCCAGATACATACTGTAGCCTCCTGGGAAGTGATCATTTTCAGGTTTGATCTTTAAAGGAGTTTTATGTCTAAATTTGGGGAATATTGGGGTTTTAATTTTTTTTTTTCAAAATATTTGTGACCCATGTGTTTGCCTTAGAATTATTGAATTACCAGAAATACAATTGTTAATATTTGTGTGTTTCCCCTTTAAGGGGATTGCGGCTTTAAAAAATATCTCAGCTCTTAAGACAGCAGAGTTGCCCTTCCACAAGGACCAAGGTTTACCCATCTACATGGGTAATTGTCTTTAATGCAGCCTCTGCAACTAAGGAAGAAAGAGGTAGCTGACTCCCACATTGGAGCGTTATTCCTCCAAAGGGTTTCCTTTGTTATCAAAATGCAATCATTTGTTCTGCAGACCTTCAGATTGGGTGGAGGAGATGATAGAGGAAGGCCGCCTTAGCACTGTCTCAGGACAGCAGTGAGCTCTCTGGTGTTGCTGTCTTCATGCAGAGAAGCACTCAGTTTCTGGTACACAGCTGCCTTCGGACATACGCTGCCGTTCAGAGTATCTGTGTATAAATTCTGCTAGCAAACTAGGAGAAACGAAGGCTAAGGAGACTAACAAGACCAGTTGTTAAAATAAAGACATTTCAGTTAAAAAGCACGTTCAACAAAAGTGTTAAGCAAGGCTAGGGAATAAAAAATATTCAATTTGTATCATATCTTTCCTAATGAGAGCTCATGGATTCTGAAGTAAATATATAATATGGTATTTGGGGGAGAGGCGTGGGACGGGATGGGAGTAGGGAGCCAGTTTCTATTCCTTACCTGGCACCGGATGAGTTGTGAATCTTTTTTTTTTTTCAATGTTGTCGGGATTGTCTGTTACATTTATGTTGAGAGGTGCCTTTCTATCCTTCAGACAGTGGCACTAAGCCACAGGGGGTTTCTGGGACCAAGAGGCATGCTACCTCCTCCTCCACATCAAGTGATAGAGGAATAAAAAGTCACCCTCCACATAGGTACGATGGTCCTCTGTCCTTCTCTAGGAGACTTTAATAAAGTAACTGCCTCAAACGAAATTTGATCAGATGTGTATAGTTCAGCCTTCTTGCTTTGCCCCTTAACAATTTATCAAGGTGTTTCTACCCCTGGTCCTGTTTTATTAAATGATACTTAAAGTGTTCTACTCTCTGAGGAAATGGGGTTTATATCTTTGGCATACATTTACATAATCTCGTTAAGGAAATCTCTCCAGTTTAGTTAAACTATACCAATCAAAAATCTTACCGTTGGTAGAAGAAAAACTATTTTTCTCTAAAGGGAACAGAAACAAATGTGGAGTCCAGACCCATTTTGAGAAGCTAAGGCTATAATTGTAGTTATATTTTTTCATGTTATGAATTTGAAGTTTGTTAACAGAGATGGATGAGAAGTAATTCTTGTGTTTGGAGGAGATAGTCATATAAGAATAGAATGCTGTAGCTAATGTATTTTAAATGTGGGTTTTAAAAATAATTTTTTTGTTTGTTGCTTTAGAAAATGTTTCTATATTTAAAAAAAAAAAAGCTGAGGGTGATAAATTACTAGCAATCTCTCAGCTCCCCACTGGAGCCATCAAATTAAGGGTTAACCTCTCAGGATTCCCCTGAATTAATCAGGAGCTAAACCAGGGGCTGGCTGGGTGACTGGGGAGAGGATTGGTGGTGCTAGACCTCCCCCAAGAGGCTTACATCACAGCAGTGCAGCCCACTGTGGCGTGGCCACTGAGAGAAAGCAAACCTTTACACAAATAAAGGAGCTGTGATGGGGCTCCCGGGCTGCTCCCTTGAGCAGCCCTGTGCACAGAAAATGCTCCGTGATCCCACATCAGCTCAGGGTTCCTGTTTACCATGCCCCAACGTCCATTTCCAAAGAACCAAGACAATGAGTTGTTTTCTATGGAGTAGGGAGGGATTTTTTTTTTCAGTGCAGATTGAAATGTAAATGTATGGTCATCTTTCTTTGCTCATTTAGGAGGCAGTTTGTGATGAACTTCTGGGTCATCTTTATCCATTCGATCAGCTCTCTGGATAAAGAGGAAGCTGCCAGTGGATGAGCTGTATGGCCTGTCCTTAAAGCAGGACTTAAAAGATGGCTCTGGGTTGGCATCCAAAGCACTTGCGGCACTTGGTGGAATGCAGATTCCAAGGCTTCTCCCTCAATTTAAAAAAGCTGAGCACTCTTTGGGGGTTGGGACCTGGGAATCCACATTATCAATAAGCTCACCAGGTGATTATTGTGCACATTCCACATTAAGAACCACTAACCCTAGAGTTGTGTTTGGTTTAAAATAAATCCCTAATACCAGCGTTAAGTGTCTTAAGCTTTCTAATTAAAGAACAAAATATGTTCTCCCCCAGGCCCATCCAGTTGTTTTAGTTGTTTGTGCACTGGATGGAGTGAGTGGACTTTCTCTACAGGAGGAATGCCCATAGCTGCTTGTGCCTGGATCTGTTTTCCGACAGGACTGAGTATCTCAGTGACAGTAGAGAAATTAGTGCCTCCTTTCCTTCCTTCCTCTGCCTTCCGTGGTCGGGAATGCCATTACGTACTGCTTCAGGTCTGTTCACTTCCTGAAGTCTTCACTCAGTCTTTCAGGAATCAGACCAAACATCAAACCCATTGTGCTCCACCTACATCCCTCACCCTGCTCACTTCCTTTTTATTCACACCTAACGAAGATATCAAGTCCCTGCGAATGAACACTTTCTATCTAATTGTTGTCCTTTTATCCAAAAAGACTGGCTTCTGCCAAGGTTCCTCTTCTTAACTTTGCCCAGGAAGCTTCCCCAGTACCCAGTCGCACCTCCCCTCTTCTCCACCACTACAGCCACTCTTAAATTGAGCCCATCTGAGACCCCTTCCTTACTAGTTCTTGCTGGTCCTCTATCCATAAGTGCTGGAGTCCTGGTACCATCAACCCTGCCCAATATTGAAGATCCCTGATCTTAGGGAAATTCTCAGGGACAAACTCCTAGAAAGACTGCCACAACCCACATGGTTCCTGAGTTGAAAGCCATCTCCATACCTAGCTGATGAGGACATTCCAGGACTACCTCTCCTGTTGCAACCCCCTTAGCCCTGGAAGAGGTCTACATTGTCAGCCACTCCCTGCCAAAACCTCCTTCCCCCCTGAATCTCACCTCCCGGCCGGCCTTCAGAAGTCAACTTTTCCCTCTTCTGTCCTTTCTCATCCCCCGTTGCTAAAGTCCCCAATGTGAACTAAAGTCTACTAGAATAAGATCAGTTTTTAGAAATAAAATCTTGAGACTCTCGAAAGGGAATCGAAAGGGCATTCTACTGTACTCCTGCCCTTCAGGGGGCTCAAAGTTACGAGCCCTGTTCTCCATAGCACTTGGTCTCCGTTTGTTTGGCTGTTGTTTGTTTGTTTAGGCTTTATGCAAAGACCTAGGTGGCAGATGGTGACAGAGAGATCTCTACCGGCAGATTCTCCAACCTATAAATCAGCATGCTCTAAATAGGGGGGTGGGGGAAGGGAGCCCACTCCCTAAAACTTTGCATGAAGTACATGAGGTTTGTATTCTCATGCTAGTTTAGATTAAGTTGTTATCCTGTAGGCTAGATGTTTAGGCTCAGAAGACCTCGATAAGCTCTTATCTTTCAGCAGGTTGTAGGCCACCTCAGCGCTCCCATCACTTAAAAATAATTAGTTGACTCTCCCACCTGAGCTAGTGACTTGATGATCTATATGTTAAACCAGGCTTCAACAGGGGAATAAAAGAAAAAAGACCAGAATAACAGTAGGAAGCTTAGTTTTTAAGGTAAATTTGGATTCCCTTAGAGGACAAGTGAAAAAAATCTCTGAAGATGCTCTAAACCCAGGGCATCCACTTTTTTCATGCCTGCAGCTTCTTCTTTCTGTTTCCCTATTTATGTAGCCCTAATTCCGTACTTTACATTATATGTGGGAAATAATGCACATAATACTTAGCACTTCCTTTTGATAAAGAAAACGTTTCATATTACTCGTACTGAGATTTATTCCTAAAAGATGGAGAATAGTTTCCAGATGTATTTTTCTGTTACAGACTTTCTTTCCTTAAGTATTGACAGAGGGGAGGTTTTATCAAGGTCTTTGTGATGGGTTTGTTTATAATGAGAGGATATTAGTGGAGCACATCTACTGTGTTTATCACTAACAGACAACTGAAAGGAGCATATGGCAGAAAAAGAAATATATATTTGTCCAAGAAACATGGCTTGTTAACACTCCCACACTCATCCTAAACTCTGAGAACATGTACTTACAGCATTGCACATAGCCACTCATTGTATCAGAAAAGAAAAATAAAAGTCAAACAATGATTTCTTCAATATGGGACCATCAAATACTGCTAATTTGGACATTTTTATCAGACAGTGGGATTTCAACTCAGAAATCTTGTACATTCTGCTTCACTGGGGCTGGCGTCTGGGCAGTGCTGTGTAAGGGGGTTAGAAAAATACGGGCTTTAGCATTTTTGTGTAACTCTTTATGATAAAACAAGAACAATGAAAGGAAGCTCAGTGAGGATTGAGCTCTTATATAAAATTGAGCTCAGGGGGCGAAGAATCTTTTAGTTCAGAAATCTCTTTTAAAGAATGTCTGTATATTAGATTTAAGACCAGACTAAGGTGAACCTTCAGAACACAGAAGCGATTTTTTTACCTGATATTGGCCAAAACCAAAGCATTGTTCTAAGTCAGATATCACCCATAAAAACCATACAGATTAATTCTAAAAGTATGCTCTGCATTTATTAATTGCAGCAGTCCTCTGAAACTCTTGCCCCCACCATGGAGAAATGAGAGGTAGGGCAGTGCTGCAGCACAGTAAGGGCCACACTATTGAGTATGAGGTCCTAGAACTCTCTAGAACTTAATGAGAACCCTAAGCATTATTACCTGCTCCTTAGCCTCCATTTTATATCTGAGGAAATGTTGCCCTAGCCAACGGACTTATCAAAGTTACCAAAATCAGGACTGAAATCAAACGTTCTGCTTCCCAATTAAGCGTTATTTCTATTCCACAATAGCCTTTCATTTTAAAGCGATGATGTTATTTTTACAGTTTCATGGCTTTTTTAAATATTAGTATTTAGGCTTAGAGATTTGTATTCAAAATCACTTCTCATTCACCTATTTAACTTTATAAGGAAGCAATTCCATTCCTTGGGATGTCACCACGGGACTGGCGATGATATGGCAAGCTTGGCGTTTATATCAGAATGGCATTGTGGGTGGACAAAAAGGGGGCTTAGAGCTTTGAGAAATGTTCACTTTTTAACACAAGTTATTATAGAGCAAGAAAACTACGATTTAGAGAAAAACATAAGTTGCCTTAGGCTGCAGACACTCAAAGGAGGAAAACTGCCTTTGGTGTTCTCTCATCTCCCCTGTTTTCTCTTTTCATAATTCCATTGAATTTCTTGGTTTTAACTATCACCTCCAGGAAAGAAAAAAAATCTCAAACTATACCTCCAACTATCCTTTCTTAAGTGCCCAGCTCATTTTTCCAGCTATCCGCTGGATACCTTATCTAGAATCTCCCCAGGCTGCTCAAATACAAAATGTCCACAGGGAAATCTTTGTCTCCACAACGGTCAGTATTTCCTGCCTTACCAGTTGCCGTTTAGTCTATCATCGCCATCACCCTACAAGACAGACTCAAAATCCTGGTGCTGTCTCTTCTCCCCAGTTCCTGTTACCAGTCTCTACTGCTTGTACCTGCCATTTTGGGCCACCGCTGTCTTTTCTCCGGCTGACGTCAACTGTTCTCCTGGAGCCCTGCCAGTCCCAATAGGTTCCCTTTTCTTTTGTTCTAGCTCTCCTCTCCATCTGAAAACGCCTTTCAACATTCTATGATCATATCTTATATCTACAACTGACTCAAATGCCAGGCTCACATAGCCTTCCTAATCTGTTCAGTCAAAAGTATTGTCTACGTACCCTGAACTCCCAAAGATCTTATTCTATACTTTTCTTGCAGTGTATTCCTGTTACTTAATAAAAATGTGCTAATTAAGCATATACTATGTATCAGGCATATATCTAGGCACTTTATATACATTTTCATTTAATCCTCTCAGCAGCCCTATAAGACCTACAAGGACTTCTACCCCAAAGATCCCTATTTACTTTGTCCTGGGTAAGGCTTGGACATGGGGACTTTTAAAGACTCCCCAATGTGTAGCAAGGTTGAGAACCACTGGTATAACTCCAAACCCATTAGCCAGATATTCTCTAGTGGTAGGTATCACATATGGAGCTGGACTCCAGCCCAGTCCTACCAAATTAGAATCTCTGGAGGCCAGTGCCCGGGACTCTGTGTGTTAACAAAGCTTCTCAGGTGATTCTGATGGAAACCACTTTCACCATCAGACACTTTGTCATCTCCCAATATTACTTTGTTACGGGTAAATATATATGTCTATTCCCACTACGTAGTCCATAGACTATGAGGACAGGTTTGTATTTGTGTCACCTTGGTCTGTTCCCTGGCACCTAACAAGGTCCCTTGTACATAATGTATTTTACAAACTGAAGAGAAAAAAAACAACAATAAAATGCCCTTTGATAACCTTATTAAGAAAACAAGGAAGACCTGTACAGAATACTTATTCTGTTTGTACTGGGTTTTAATCTCTAATATACTGACCTGAAAACTAAGGAAGTCATTTCAGTTCTCTGAGCATCATAGTTGCCCGACTATACCATGCTAGAGGGAGGATTTGAACCCAGGTCCTCTGACAATACTCTTTCCTCTATATTTCAGGCCTTAAAAGCAACTACAAAGTGAAACAACTAACCATGTATTTGGATACATGCTGTCAGGCATGTTTCTAAAATTTACACATAATCTGTCACATGTGAGGGAAAAAACTGTTGATATTATGAAATGGATTATGGAAAATACATTAACTTAAAACCAAAAATTAATTATAGGCCCTATCAGGTATCCCTTGCTTCTTAGCAGGCCTACCCTCCCTCACCTCCAGATGTGCACACAGACAAACACATTTCTGATCGTTCTTCAATGTTTCTTGACAACTGTTTAGTTACTGAGTTGGTAATTTTGTTAGTTGTTTCCTTCTTCTTTATGTTGTTTCTCAGACTTTTCAAATAACCTCAGCTTCTGGTTATCTTTTTAAAGGTTTATATACAGTTTACTTAAGGCAGTAAATTGGCATAATGTTTCATTCAATATGACTATCCACGTAAATGCATACATGGGTAACAAAGTTGAAATGACACTCAAACAAGACCTAGAAACCTGTATTCTAGGCTCTTTTCTTCCATTTCCAAACCAGGTGACTCTGGACAGGGATTGAACTAAAAAATGAAAGGGAGAAGGATCTAAAATAGACCCTCCCAAATTTTCTTCCAAATACTTAAAGGATTATAAAATTTCATAATTTATTAGGCTTTTGGTCAAGATTAAATTAATAATTGCTCTTTATCATTCAGCTGATATTTTTAAAGGTGAATAGAATCATAATAAAATTTGTAGACTTCTTTACAATTCAGAAAGTGTTCACCTCCATTATCTCCTTTGGTCTTCATAACATAACTACAAAATAGTTGTTACCCCACTTCACAGAAAAGGAAACTGAGAAGAGGAGAGGTTGAGTGACTTGTCCAGGGTATCGAAATCAGAAACTGACGCATCCAGAGCCCTACTTGACCCAACTTTGACCCCGGGTGACATCTCAGTGGCCACAGGCACAGCTGGAGCCTGGAAGCTGGATGTAGCTGACATACGGACACCTCACCCCTGTAGCTTGTCTGCCTTCCCAAAATGATTTCTAGCCCAGGTACCTATAAATCGCTTTAGAATAGAATACCGAGCGGGCATTTATTTTGCATATCATTTCTGGCTGTGTATTTTCCTGAGCATTTATAGATCTGTGTTTTGCCAAGAAGCTGAGTGTTCCAGATAAAACAAGACAGATAATGATAAATGAGCATCTATGTAAGCCTCGCTGGGAGTAGGACCAGGACTGTTAACACCCCTCCTGTGAAGTTAATCCCATTTCTTTTAGCTATTTCTTTATTAGTTAATGAGGTCTTGCAAAAAAATGTGTGTCTGTGATGGTGTTTTAGCATTCTTGCCTCTAGGAACATTTTCAAATATTCATAAAGTAGCTCATCTGACCAAAGCTTAAAGCACAGGTGCATTAAGTATGAATTTAGTTAACTTCAAATGTGGGTGGTCGAAAAACTGCTCCTGAAATAACCTAAATAATCCTCCTCATTGGCGTTTCCAGATCAGCAGCTCTGGGTGCCAATGTGAAGGGGACAGGGGAGAGGTATGATTTAGAACAGCCAGGACTCTGAAGCGAGGCCCATAAGCTTTGATCCTGCTTCCTGGCTGACAGCAGTGTGGCTCGCTTTGGGAAAACGGAATAACTTAAGGGAAACAAAAAAGAAATGAAAAAGGAATGACCAGTCAAGCCCCTAGGAAGGAGAAGACGCTGGATCTTATTGCTCCTAGGAGGCCAGAGATCCACTTCCCACTTCGGTTCTTTATGGCAAAAGATGGTTCGGTGCTCAGGGATGCATTTGGAAAGGCAAACCAAATGTGGAAACTCAGCTACGAAACTGAGCTTCAGGGTCCAACAGCAATTACCTCTACGACCTAGTTTTGGAGGGCTCCCACACACACACCATAGCAGGGTACCGGTACTGGGAACACAGAGTACACACACACACACACACACACACACACACACACACACACTATTGTCTCCAACCCCCCCCCATCATGCCCCCCACTCACATGATTTCCATCATCTTGAATCACAGCCACACAAATCCTTCCCACTTTCCACCCTTTCCTGGATTTGTTTCCCCAAAACATCATTTAAAAAAGTTAACACTCCGGCTCTTTTTCTATATGCATCTTATAAGCAAAGGAACCTTTTCAAAAGACATCTTTGTAAAAATAATACCATTTAAAATGTGTGAGGATGATGAACCTATTTTGTTTGGCTCTAGGTGACCTGGACTAGCTATTGTATATTTTGGCCAAGAAACCGAAAATTACAACCCCATGTTCTCTTTCCTGTTTCTGCACAAGTAATCAAAATAAGGAACCAAAATAGAGTGAGTCTTCCTAACCCTACTTTAGTAGGAAGTTAAAGAATCTATGAAGGGAAAGTCCACTGACCTTCAACCCCATGGACACTGCAAAAACTCACGGTACTACTGGTAACTCAGCGCTGACTAATATGGACTATCTGCTCTCGAAAGGGCCCATTCGTGTCATTGCCACCGAGTGTTTGGTTGAGTGGAGTCTTTGGCTGTTTGCAATATCAACCTCCAAATGAAGGCAAGCTCTGAGCCACACTTCTGAAAGAAGATGGCCATGTAATCCCAATCAGGGCAGATTTGGAGAGAGCCCGACATCCTCCAGTAGTAACAAGGGCTAATGATGCAAAGGTTTCTTTTTGCAGCTCAGTGCTCAACTTTATGGTCATTTTATCTGGTTATGAAGTTCCTCTAAATGTGAAAAAAAGAAAAAAACAAAGTCCTGAAAAATAGCCGTAATATAGCATAGTAATAATATTGCCTTGAGAAATGCTCAGAGTATAATATTTCTCTTTTGCTGCTTGCCTTGAGGACACTGAGGGCACTTTGACAGCCATTATGATTACAGACGATACAAGCTGATGTTGGATGTGCCAGATGTAATTTTGCATTCCTCAAAAGAAACTCTGTTACATCCCAGATGTATATTTGACCGTGTCCTGTACTTTCTGTTCTATGACAGGTGATTCACATAACCGGCCGGCTACGACTGCGGGTGTCACTGTCCCATGGGAGGACTGTCCCCAGCCAAATCATGGGTCTCGTGGTCGTGGCACATGCCTTGCCTCCCCCTACAATCAATGAAGTCAGAATCGACTGCCATATGTTCGTCACTCGAGTAAATATGGACCTCAATATCATTTACTGTGAAAATAGGTACTTGGTTTTTGTTTCCGTTTGCCCTGCTGTATGTTGCACATTGGTGAGGGTTGGTGTTTTCAGCAGGCTGCAGGATTTTACTCTCCCAATGAGGCTCATTATAAATCCTGATGGTACTTTTAATGGCTGCTGGGACTGACACCAAACATGCTTTTTATGTAAAATTTACATTGCTAGCCTGGTTTAGGTTATGAACAACAATGGAATGGATCAGGATATCCAGACATCTATACATGTTATAAGTAAGGCCCATTTTGGCCAAGAACCCATGGAGAGAGCAGGGCTGAGACGTTACTGGCAAAATGATGCAGTGAAGGGTATTTCCTGACGCCTCAGCCAGACTGTCTTCCTGACGGCTGCAGATGGTCAGTGTTCATATAGGCGTTAAGCACGTTGCCTTAGTCAGCTTGGGCTGCTATAACAAATTACCATAAACTGGGTGGCCTAAACAACAGACATGTATTTCTCATAGTTCTGGAGGCTGGTAAGGCCAAGGTCAAGGTGCAGGCTGATTAGATTCCTAGTGAGAGCCCTCTTTCTGGCTTACAGATGGCTGCCTTCTCTTGTGTCCTCACACAGGGAAGAGAGAGAGCTGTGGTCTCTTCTTCTTATAAGGACACAAATCCCATCACAGGGGCTCTATCCCTGTCATTCACTAAACTCAATTACCTCCCAAAGGCCCTACCTCCTAATACCATAACCTTGGGGAGAAGGGCTAAAATATATGAATTTGGGGGAAACACATTCAGTCCATAACACATACAGAGAACCGATGAGAATTTGAGCCCCCCAGAGGGAAAAAAAAGGACAAAAAAGAAATTGCATCAGGATTCTAATTCTGATATGTAGGTCATCAGACTGGTCTGGGGCTTTCTACATGTACATTAAATAAAACTTCATAATTCTCACTTTTATAAATTTAAAAAAAAAAGAAAGATGACTCATTGTATAAATGACTTGGCAGTCCTTTCCAGGACTGAGCTTTTATAAAAGGACTTTTTAGCCTTTGGTTAAAAGTTCACTTTTTCTATTAAGCACAAAGCAAGGGACAAGGAAATGGGACAATGCCCCTTCAGACCTTTCACCTAGAAGTCACCAGCCCATCATCAGACTAATTTAAAGAGGAGAGAATCATGGGATGGGAGGAGAGAGGTAGAAAGGAGCTGTGCACGTGCCAGCTGTTGAAGGAAGCCGTGGCGATACTAACTGTCCCCAGGTGCCACAGGAAGAATTACTGAGAACCTGAGATGTTGCTTTTGTGGCACAGATTGTTATCAGGTGTGAATACAATATATGTTCACTGAGCCCTGTGAGTGCCTGTGGAGGAAAAATGAAGTAGCATAACGGTCAGTTGACTTCTCCAGGGCCTAGCCAAGAGGAAAACAGAAAGCGTCTGAGTTCAGTCCAGGTGTGGAGACCGAGTTAGAAATGCCCACCATTTCCGGTCAGAGTCTGATTCAGAGGAAAGAATTCACCAGTGGGAGAAGATACCGACCTGAACTATTAAGTTTGGTGGGGTAGAAGACATCATGAACCTGTCACTGTTATTTAATAAGTAACTCTAAATCTATTTTTCAAGTTGTGGTGGCATTTATTAAAATTTTTATAATCGTAACTGGCAATGTCTAAGATGTTCTGGAATGGCCACAGAATATCGAGAAAGCCCGTTAACCAGACTGATTAGCGAGGCTGGCAAGTAATAAAGATAGCTAACATTTATTGAACACTTACTACACACTTGGCAATGTGTGAAGCTCATTATGTGCATCATCTCATTTAAACTTCCAGACTTTTCTGTGAGGTAGGTCTCCATCACCCTCAGGCAATTTCCACGTTGAGAGAAAGGTTAAGGGACTTACCAGAGGCCAGGATTTAATCCCAAATCCACCAGATTCATAAACCATGCTTACGAATCCTGTGGGGTCTGCCTGCATTCCTTGTTTCATGCTTTTCTTCAGAAGTCAGGCTAAATAGTAAGGAATTGGTCAAAATAACCACTGAGAAGGACCCTTCATACATGTGTACCCATGAAAAACACAATTATGGCCCACAAATCTGTTTATTCTGATATAAACATAGAATGCTGGGAAGGGCGGAGTGTGCAAGGCGGTGGGCAGGTAGCAAGTCAAAGGACGAACTATTATTTCATTCTATGAAAACATATGTCAGCTCCCTTGATTTAGATTTACCACCAATCCTTCCAAAAAGAAAAAAAAAGGGGATAAAAAGGAGGCTCGTCTTTTTTACCTAACGATTACTCGGTGATTGTCCTATCCCCAAACCATCACTTAATTTTCATTCCTGTGATCACAGATTAATTCTTTTCTCGCGCTCCATGGACGTGAGTGCCTTATGGTGCCACTCTAGTAATTGAGATCATTTTCTGTGACCCACTTTCAACTTCTTTTCCTTCCCATTTAAAACATAAATAAATAAAAGTTGTCCACAACCCTTTATTAGCCAATATAATACAGCATTATTTCCCAACTGTCAATGACAGTAATTATTAGAAAGACCTGTGTGAAAGGTAACTGCATATTTGCCCTAAGGGAAAAACATACCATGAGCCAGATACTATGCTATGAAATGAACAAATGTTAATTTCTTTTATTAATCCCCTCACAACCTCTTAGGCTGTTTTACAGATAAGGAAACTGAGGTTCAAAGTAGAAGATGCCATCAGGGTTCTGATTGTGACAGAGGTCATCAGACTGGTCTGGGGCTTTCAACACACATAGTAAGAGGTCTTTGAACACTGAGCTGGTCAGGTTCACCACGGTAATAGCTCTAGTACTGAGAAGTGCTTCAATCCTTTGGAAGGATTTCCTTCAAATAAAGAATAAACTGAAGAAATGTCTTCCCTAAGGAACAAAGTGGCTTTTTCCTGGGGTTTATTGTTTAATTAGGGAATTACTAACTAGAAACGAAAGCCAATCCTTGACTCTGCAGACCGTCCCTCTCCCCAGTGTTCCCTAGGACAGCCTCCGGCAAGGCTGACATCTAATGCTTTCAGAGGCGCTGGCAAATTTCAAAAACACCAATGAGGGCCTTTTCATGACATCCTTGTTCCCTCTTTTGCAGAAAGGGTGTGTAAACTGTGCTGGAAAAGCAGCTAATAGTTTCAGGAAAACACCAACTAATCTGTTTTGTATCAGAAAACCATGGAATCCAGAGAAAATATTCCTTTTTATTGCCCCATTTAGTCTTATCTTACCAAGAATTCTAGTTTGGCCAAAAAAAATATGATTTGTATTGCTAGATATTGAGAAAGTCACTCACGGGGTAGTATATTTTAATTATACTCCATATTATCCTGCTTTTGTTTTGTTTCTGATTTCCCTGCGTTGGGAATCAGGTTTAACTCTCCAGCAGTGATCTCATGGGTTTCTTGAATGCGTTGTTTCTAAAGCTTCACTTCATAGTTGAATATATCATAAGCCATAAACCATGAAAAGCACAGGGACATTAAAGAGAATAAATTAAACAAAAGACATTTTATTTTGGACTAACCAAAATGAATCTGCACTTGGACAGGGAGAAGGATAATAAGCACTTTGACGTGTTTGTATAAACCAGGCAGATTCTCCCAACATGTTTTCCAATTTTTGTTCTATTTTCCTGCACTGCTGCCTGAGGACACTGACGTCTGGACAATCAATGACAGAGGCTTATACACACACACACACATGTAATGTCCAGCACAAGCCTGGAAGAGCTGCTGAAATGGTTTAAAAGTTTCTGTGTGGAATCTACCACAAAGTACCAGTTAAAAGGGCCAGGAGTGAAAGCTGAGCTCCCAAATGACTAAGACTAAAAAAGATAATACCCCCAGGCATCTGTATGTCTCAGCATTTAAATTATATCCCTTGAAATGCCAATTTGGACTTTGTGCCAAGAAGCAGTTGAAGCCTTTTTTCATAGAAATATCCAATAGAAGACCAATCTGTTTAAATGAAAGGTGTCTCTAATCATTTGGTATAAACATAACATGTTTTTATTCTATTATGTAACCTTGAGTTATCTTAGCCTCTACTGAAGATCTTGCATTGTTACTGATTCTCAATAATTTCATGGAATTATGTTGTCTAAATGTGTATTCTGATGCCAAAAAAAAGAAAAGAAAAACCTATCTAATTATTTGAACACAATTGTTTGATCTAGCGCATTTCCTACTTTTGAAAACATCTGTTAGACATTAAAGAAATCATCTTATGTATAAAGGGTTTTCCCTCATAATGCCAGGTCCTCCCGGGTACCCTGGTGTAATGAAAATTGTCAGTAGATATGTTTCTAAGTCATTGACAGTTTCTATATTTTCCCTTCTTCTGAGTTTTCATCTGTGCCCTTCTCATTGTAGGATCAGTGATTATATGGATCTGAGCCCTGTAGACATTGTGGGGAAGAGATGCTACCATTTCATTCATGCCGAGGACGTCGAGGGCATCAGGCACAGTCACTTGGACTGTAAGTACCTCCGATGTGTTGGCACACCTGGCTGGTTTCTTCTCTCTCTGATGCTTGTTTGGTTTCAATATCGTTTCTCCATGTCTCCTGTGTACATTTGAGAAGACTTGTCGGAATGCGGTGAGAAAAAGTGAGACATAAATCACTTCAACGTGTGTCGGAATTAGATTGAAAGTTGGACCTCAGGCCCAGAGAAATTGCTGGATCTTTTGGCGCTCACCCAAGGATTTCGTGGTCTCTTTTGCTCTGTCCCATAAAGTGATGGGGGAACCTTTATCTGAAGTGTTTTCCTGACCCTTTCATTTTCTGGAGAGCAACTTCCACTCTGAAATTTGTGGTCTCAGTTTCAAAATATACATAGGAGAAGTCAAGTTCAAATAAGCCAGCGCCTATAAAAATTCCGTCTTGAAGAGCTACACAACAGGGCCGGGGGGAGGGAAGCCCGGTAGCAGAGGCAGAGCATATGGTGTGGACACAGCAGCTCTCAAAGGTGTTGTCTTCTCACTGTATTCTGGAAAGAGAGTTATTCAGAGGAACAGGTACCTCCAGCTCCCAACTCTGGAGAGAGAAAAACTAATCTCAACTCTTTGTGTCTGGTTTCCAGCCCCTGACCTGCAGGCTGACCTCCAAGGTACATTTTGTGGCACTTAGGCAAAGCAGAACTAGCAGTGTTCCGGCTGGGCCCAAGCAGTAACTGGCACACCAGCAACCTCAAGCAATTTTTCCTCATCAGACTCAGCTGGGCTGTTCATACCATGCATGCAAGGGGTTTGACAGTCTCATAAGGCGAGAGGCACAGATCTTGGGGACCTCTTAGGAAGGGGCTGCCTTCTTCCAACCAGAGGTTCTTTCTATGACTATTCCTTAGACTCTTCCTAAAAGATGAGGGGCCTACCAGCTATATTCCTAGAAGGTTCTAAACTCTAGTTTTAAATACATGCAGCATGCCATACATGAGATGACACAGCTTGAAGTTGAAGCTTTTATGCAGTAAAACCAGCCAGATGGCCTTTGCCGGTGTTTTTCCTCTCCAGAAAGCTCTCCTTTCTGGCCATGGCTGAGGAGAGCTGTTTCAGGGCTTTCTTTTGCAGTTGTTTGCTCATTTTAAACCCTGATCTTCAAAAGCATAATAGAGAGACAGTAAGCTAGCCAAAGTCTCAAAGTGGGAGCATCTTGTACTGTGTTTTTAACCCTGCATTAGCAACAATGACATGGGGCCAAGTTCAGTATCAGATTTTATATATGTCATGTCTCTGGGAAAAGCCTGCCTGCAAGGCTGCTCTCTGACAGGTTCTACGCCCAGCACGGAGTGTGTGCCTTGGTATTGTACACCACGGATGTAGGGGACACACTTGTGGCTTTGAATGAATGGGTGTTGTGTATCATAGCAGCAGATGGCTCTTCAATTAATTGAGGGGAAAAATGATGCTGTTCCCCGACAAGAAACATCAGGTTCTTTGTAGCTGGGCATTTAGAAAAAATGGAGAAAAATCAGAATCTTTAGAGGAAACTATGAATATGTTTTTGGACCAATATATGCCAGAGATCCAGACTTTAAAAATGAATTTATGGTTTGTAGGACACTGTCATAGACCTTGTGTGTGGGGGGAGAGGGGTGCTTTTTCATTTGGGACTCTTAATTGAGGTCTAAATTCGGAAACCTGATGCTGACAAAAAGAACTTTGTCATCCTCAGTTATTATTTGGAAAACATCATGCTATCTCTCTGAGATTTGATTTACAGCTTGAAGAAACACAATTCCTCGGGAACAGAGAGCTAGGGCAGTTTATTTCTTCCCATAAAGCAAAGGTCTCCAACAAAATATGTTTGATGCCATTCTTTCCGATCTACTTTTATCTCGTTTTCGGTAACCGAATAATTTGAGAGTGCTGAAAATAAACAACTCCTCCATTCACTATTGTGCTAGTCTCCTAATTTTTCTGGTATCTTGCCAGCTAATAAACAGAGATGGTCTGCTTTCAAATTCTGTGATTTTTTTCATTACTTGATATTGACATACTGGCTATTGCTTTATGATTTAGCCTGCTAACAATGATTGAGTTCACTCTTTCAACTCATACACATGACTTCTAATTTTAAGTTCTTTTAATAACCTTAAACACATGAAAAACAAATAGAATGAGCTGATAATTCTGCACAGTAAAATACACTTCACATATTTAGCTATCACGCTGCGGAATAACTCCACAATGTCAAGTAGCACACAATTAGTAAAACTGTAGGGGGAGGAAAAGGAGTGTTTTGATCCTGAAGAATTTTGATCCTAATCAGATTGAAATTTCAACATTCTTGTAGTGCTTAATATCTTCAATCACACACACACGCACACACACACACAAAATCAAACTGATGCCAATGTCAGTTTTTGCATTCTGTGACTGAAATAAAATGCTAAAATATACAAATGCACCTTGCTTTGTACAATAAACATTAACATCATTATAAAGTAAGATTGAGTCTAAAATTGTGTGATGGAATGTCCCTTGTTTACCTAAATCTCCAACCAAAGCCAGCCCAGTAACAAAATGACAGAGCATGTAATAAGTCTTGGTTGTGTAAACATTGGAAGAACAGGCAAAAAGCCAGCACAGCATCTTGCTTGTCCAAAGCCCTAGGCTATTACTGAAGGATGCCTCAACTGTGCCTTCTTGGCAGGAGAAGGTCATGGTGACATAGCATCAGCTCAAGAATAAGATAGAATTCTAAAACAAAGGGATGGTTAAAAAATAAACCGCATTAACTATTTAGCTTTTCTTCCTAGAGCTATTGGCACAATTCCTGGTTCTGTCCATGAAAGACAGTTTTTAGTCATCTGATAATATTTCTGATACTTCGATATCTGTCTTGTGCTTCAGTGTATGGATAAAACTTAAAAAAAAAAACAAGACTCAATAGTCTTTGATAACTCAAAATGCTATCTTTATCACATATCTTTTCCTAGCATAGGCATCTGCAAATCCTTAGATGAACTTGTCTCCAGAATAAGAAAAGTAAAAGGAATTTTAGATGCACCAGCATTTGACAACTGTGATAAATTGAACCAAGAACTTGGGACTATTTATTCTCCTATTAGGTTAGCACAAGACCCTTGGTTGTTCACTGGTTTTCAACATAAAGAATCACATTATCTGTACTAACATGGTGGGTTAGTGAAATTATATTGGTATTCTAAAACCAAGGAAGTTTGGGGTCCTCTTTTTTCACACTATGAGCAAAAACCTCTGTGATTTTTTTTTCATTAAGTCACCTCACTGGAGTCATTGAACACAATTTCATTGATTCTTCAGGCCAAAATGACCAAATCAACATGTCCAGATTTGAATTTGAAGCCACTCGTATTAGTAATTATTTGAGCATCTTTGCCTGTCATCTTCCAGTTTTCCATTGCTCAGGAAGTACTGACCTCAAGATGACCAGTCATGTCTCCCTAGAGTCACCCCCTCCAGTTACCTAGAGCATCTGTGTCCCTCTTGAATATGAATGGAGCAGTGCAACCATCTGCTTGTAGCCTGAAAAATAGAAGGGCAAACCGCAAATGCTAAACCAAACAGAAACATTCTCTGCATTTCTCTTTAGTCCCTTTTAACCCAGTCTTTTGTCTGCAGAAGATGCTGAGTTTGTCTTGAGATACCCCTAGGGTTCTTCCCTGGTCAAATCAGCAACGACTCTCCAAAACCTGGAAAGAGTGGCCTGACGGAAAACTTCCTTTCCCTTTATGAAGTTGTGTTTCACCAGCAAGGCTCCAGGCTCTGGAGCTGTGGGACCTTAGAGAAAGGAAGCCAGAGAGGATAGAAGGGGTGGCAGTTTTCCCTTCCTTGAACCATGCAGGATAAGGAAACTCTGGAAGACTTATTTCAGAAAGAGAAAAGGACTTCCAGCTTGTCTATAATGTCACGTAGATTTAAAAAGCATGGTCAGCCCAGTACAGTTGGAGGATGTTAAAAAAGACAGAAACAAAAAACAGTAGCCTGAGTGTTTATTTCTTACTAAATTCTATACTTCCTAATAAAACTAATACACAGCTACCTGGCATAATGCATTCCATGCTGTTTTGTATCAATAATCCCTACGCTTTCCTCCTGGAGGCGTCTCATCGCCAATGCAAGCTGACTGCTTAATGCAGGACTAATTAGTATATCCCCTTCCAGTCTACAGGCCCTCCATTGCAATTCCTTCCCAGCTCATTTTTTTCTACAACGGAGCATCAATCAAAGTAAGTGCCCTGCCTGCCTAGGAAACACAAGATGTCCTCCATGCATTTGTCATCTGCCACACAAACAAAAGGGGAATTTAATTGTTGATTTGGATATGCAGCCATTGCACTCGGTAAAGGAAGCTGAGAATTAAGGGAGAAGGGAAGGTATCAAGTCTGATGGGTGGGCTAAATGCAGATAGCACAGGGGACTCTCTTCTATTCTTCTGATCTTATCCTCTTTCAGGGCTGTCTTCAGAGATTTAGCTGCAACCTAATCATTGGCTGGATTTCTTTCCCAAAGCAAATGAGGTTTTTTTCCTTCTCTTCCATATGAATATAAGAATTCCCATGAAAGGAAATGCATGTAATAGTTACCACGTCTGACTTTTTTCAAAAGCCAAGTCAGCCCAAATCGTGTGCTTGTCCACTAACTAAAAAGACTATGACACAGAGACAAAATAAAGGTTTTTATGCAGGAATGCATTAGTATTATTTTATGTCTTTTTTGAGGGGGCTTGGAGGAGGAAAGGCAAATGCTGATTTCACCTTTTCAAGTCCAAGGACAGGCAAACACAGAGAACAGAGAACAGCAAGGACCTCACCACCAGCTGAGTGTCCCTGCTCCAGTGTATTCCAGAAATGCAGAATTTCAGGCTTACTGGATCCGAATCTCCAGTTAATAAGATCCCTAGTTGACTCAATCCATGTTCAAGCTTGAGAAGTACTGACTATGCTAATATTTAGAAGGCATTATTTTACATAGAGTAAAAGTAAATACAAATCAACTAAGGATCTTAAAGGACTGTATTTTCCTTTCCAATTAGATGCATGTACTCATATTAGTAGTAGTAAAATATGAGTAGTGAATTGGCTCTGAGGGTATCTCAAGCAGGTTCAAATGAAACCAGTATGTGGTAACTTGATAAAGAGATTGGCTTCTTTACAAAGATGTAAAGTTTTGAGTATCAGCGGATAAAGTTAATAGAGCATAAATAGCAGTAACAGTCAACTTGTAAGCCAAAGGAGGTCTTTAGTTTTTTTCCCCCTGGTTGATATCTTCCTATGTACTCGATTACATGTGTGAACATTCCTGTTCCAATTTCCTGTTCAAGCTCATCTAACATTTGTGAGTACTTACTGGATACCAAGCTTTGTGGTATTGCTTTAAGGTTCCAAAAATAACTAAGATGTGGTCTCTACCTTCAAGAAGCTTACATATGAATAGAAAACAGAGCATGAAAACAGCCAATTTTGAAAAGGCAGCATAAAACAAGGACTATTAAAATGTATAAACAAAACACAGAAACCCCAGAGGTGGGGGGTAACCAAGGAAGGATGGAGAAGTCCCTTAGGAGGCACATTTTCCCAGGACCTGGAAAGATGGCAGGAAGCCAAGATGGCAGGAGATAGGAGAGTGGGAACGGAGGTTATTAAGGGTATTCCAGGCTTAGAAGAGTTTAGAAAAGGGCACAAAATAAACCTACACATTATCTTTTCTCTCTGCTCAGAGTAAGCCAGAACTTCGATTTGACTGATATCCTTATACAATTCTAACACAGATTCTTGGGTTTTTTTCTTATTACTATTTCAATTAGCAGCTGCTTTTATTATTTTAAAAAAAATTACACCTGATATTTAAGAGAAAATAATCCATTGCTCTTATAAAGCATGATCAGAAAAAAATACTTCTAAATCATCCATTTTAACTTAAATCAATTATCCTAAAATCAATTCCATTACTTCCTATGAAGACATCATAGTCTTAATCTTGTATAAACAATATATGTAAAAAACACTTTCCTTAAAACTTTGATTTAATGACACCCTGTACATCTCAAAAAACCTCAAACATTTTTACACAAATGAGCAGCATATGATTCAATTTGTGTATGTCTTTAGCATACAATGTTTTTTTCCATAAATATAGGGTTAACTAAGAATCAGGTTATTAGAACCTTTTTTTAAGAACTCTCACGTCTTCTCTGGCTTCCTAGAATTTTTGGTGGGGCATATCAGCTAGTACACATGTAGTTACAAATAACAGAACACCCAAGTAAGAACGACTTATACTTTCTCTGTAATTGTCTTAACTTTCTCTTCATGATCAAAAGACAGCTAAAGCACCACCAATCATCAGTTCCAAACAGCGCACTATCCAAAGTCAAGAAAGGGTCAGTCGCTATTTGTGTTCATTTTGGAAAGAAAATATTCCCATACGGCCTCCAGTAGAAAGAGACATTGTTCGGCATTTCGTGAAATGCCCAAGCCTAAGCCACTCACCGGCAAGGGGTGGCATTACCATGACTGGTTTAAACAATCAAGGTTTTTCCCTGGGACTTGGAAGGAGAGCATCAAACGTAAAACCCCAGGTTAGAGATCTGGTAACCAGAAAGAAGTGGGAGAAGAGCTGTTCAGTGGACAGTCAACAATGACTGCTACGTGGAAGAATCTATAATGTTTTCACAACAAATGACTTGGATTTCTGAAAATCTAAAGAACAGGTGAACAAATGGAATTTCTCTGGGCTCCTTTAAATATTACTGCTTTTACAGAACACTAATATTTGTATGCCTCAGCCTCACCACTTATATGTTTCTTGTTAAAGATGGTTAGTGGACTTAATGAAAAAGACTGCAGCCAGAAACACAGGGTCCCCCCAGGACATAACAATAAATCTCAGTATAAGGTCCACCTCACCCCTTTTGCCTGTTTTTAGTTCACCCTACATCCCGACTTAAGATCCCCGAGACTCCATTATTCTTCACTTTTAAAGGGAGGAAAAGAATTCACCCAGGCTAAATCAGAGCCCCTGTGCTTTCCTAGGCCTACATACCACTTTCCATCACGGTTATCACAGTTATAAATTTATTAGTGAAAAGAACCCATAAGCATCTTTCTCCCATTCAAAGGCAAATAGAAGCAAATTCTGCTTCAGAATGAAATAAACTTTTCCAACAGGATCTCACAGTAGAGACACTTCCCTTGAGTCTCATTGTCTAGTACTTCGTCATATTCCAAACTGAAACCAGTCACTGGCAAGGGAAATGGAATTACTTTGACTAATTGAGATGACTATAGGAAGAAAGACCCACCACAGATTCTGCTCACTTAGATATCCCCTAGTGCCTGGTACAGGGCAGGCACTCAGAAAAATATTTAGTGAATGAGGGGATCAATCCACCATTTCCCTCATTTCCTAGCCATAATTCTTCCTTAATTCCATGCTGTAGAGTTCACTGCTCTCGTTTATATAGAAGATCCCTGCAGAAAAAAGTAGGTGTAGGGCTAAACAATCCTCTGTCCTTAACTATTTTAGGTCGAGAAGGGCAGGGATGAGCGGTGGTGAAGTTCCCTGGTTCAACTGAAAACAGCTTGAAAAAATATCTGCAATCTCAGATGTCACTCATGCCAACAATTACTTTGATCCTTCCTATCCTAGAACATGATACCATCAGTGTTTAAAAGCTTTGGTCTCCAATTCAGTGCATTATCGTGAAGAAAAGGGAAATTTATTTTTTAAACTTAACAAATTGACATGTCTAAATCAATGAAAAGTTTTCTGCATGATTCAGTATTAACAGTTAATAAAAATCTATCAGTTGGCTGGGGTATAGGAAAAAACCTCTTCTGAGGTTATAAATCACACAGATAGCAATTCAAGCAGGGCCTGTCATTAGCGTATTAGGGGGAAAATCCATAGATGATGCACTGTCATTCACAGAACATCCACAGGTTTTCTGTCCTTAAGCTTGTAACTCAGATTAAGTATCAAATATCATTAAACTTTGCCAAATATTGCTCAGTACATAGATTTGCAAAAAAACACTAAAAACCAATTTGTGGATGCCTGCTATTTAAGACATCTAGCTCACTAATTGCAAAATCTATAGGAAAGTCTGCATAGCATCAAAGCCATGGTTGATCCTATGAGCAATTCTAAATGAAAAACTGTCTCCATTGCAAGTAAATAAAGCACTTAATGCACAGTTGCTGGCTCTAATGCTGTTTCTCCTGTGGGTTTTGAAAATGACCTTCCTGGAAGCATCAAGGACTGTAACTTTTTAGATAAAGAAACTTGTTCTTGTTTTAAGTCTATGTCAGGTTCACTCCCCTATAAGCCCACAGTTTTCAAAAGCAGAGGAGAAAGTAATCCAGAATTAAAAAAAAAAAAAAAAAAAAAAAAAAAAGCTCTGTTTCCAGAATGAAGTTCCCTGTCAGCCTGCCTTGGGCCTTAGGTGGAAAAGCAGAGATTAAAGAGTCAGTATTCTTTTTCATGTTTCATCTGCCAGTTTTGTGAATGTAGAAATAGAAGCAGTGGCTACAGCTAAGCACCCAACTGTGGTATTAAGTAGAAAGTGTGATTCTTGCATACACCCCTTACACACACACACACACACACACACACATACACAATTCACTTTAGTGAATTCAAAATTAATTTTTGAGTTTCTAGCACACGGCGTCTGCTCTCCATTCTCTGCAGCCATTGATGAAGGTACATCAAGGAGGGGTGAATGGTCCTGCAGATGCGTCCTTGTGTCGCCATGACAATAATGAAGCTCTTTGTTCAGCTGTGTGAATGTGAAGTGTGAAATCTCTGATGATCTCACCATTTCCTATTTATTCTATACTTACCTGAATACACCAAGTATTGCAGCTTTTTAATGCATATGCAAACTACTAAAATGTCCTTTTGTGAGACACTTTGCTAAAAGACCGCTTTTGATATGTGTTCTTCATCTCCTCTTCAAACTGAATTAGACTGCTTCCTTCTTTTTAAGACACAAGTAACTCACTATGTAGAGTCTTTGGCTTTGATTTTGTCGAACAGCCCAACAGGAAGGGACCATGTTCTCTTTTATTCTCCATATTTCTGAAGGCAAACTTGGACTGATTTGTTTTGATTTACTAACAGAATGATGTTCTTGCCACAGACACAGGCTTCCTTTATGTCCTTTCAGTCACCAGTCCCTCACTCTGGACAAAGTTTTCCCAAAGAAAACTGAAATGCCTCTGTTGGTAACTGTAGAACCATGGATGTGGGCTTCAGCAAAAGGGGTTATCAGATTTGGGGGACAGTTATTTTTGTCTCCAAGCAGTGCATTTCTGGTATCCCTACCAGTAAGCTCAAACCAAGAGACCAGGTGACATTTAAAAAATATAGTCAATAAAATTGAGCATCCAGTATTTGGGGGTGAAGGGTTGCATTTGATGTAAAACACCACGTGTTCGATCTAAAATGTACACTCCCTGCAGTTTTCTTTTGATTGAACTGTATTTGCCACTCCCTTCACAGTTAGGGGTGGGTGATGTTTTGATGCTAATCACCAAAAATTATCAAATGAGCCGGGCTGGAACAGTTCAACCAGGAGGACCTCAGGTTCTTTGTCTCTAATATATTCTTTTCACAGTGGGCTCACCTCTGTCCTCTGAAGAGCACGGTTTGTAACTCAGAGGCACCTTTAGCTTGGAAGATAGAATGCTACTGATGACAGCTTCATGTCATCCTCAGAGCCATGGCAGCCAAAAGCAACTGGTTACACCTTAGACTTCAGAGTTCAAAGGAACACGTTTTGTGAGGTAGCAGAGGTAGTCACAGTACACCTGAGACGATTTGAGACTGTAAGTGAACCGGGGGGAAATGTACTCTTCCTCCCTACATATTCACGTTTGCACGACAAAGCCTACGAGAAAGCTATTTAAATGTTTTGGGGATCTAATTCCTGTAGCACAACTTAAAAAACACAATTCTAGACATGGTATGATGTAATCAGTGAGTGAATTCGGTGGGGGACACACAGGCTGTGCTACCAAAAATTTTGGAAAGCAAAAAGGAAAGTTCGAAATAAACCAAAAAGAAGATGCCAGGTTATGTGTTAGAAGTACTCTGACCACATCATGGCATAAGATTAAAAAGATGACCCCATGTATATGTCCTCTCTCTCTGCTTCCTCTCTATTGTTGGAGCACATTGTTACAAATTTACTCCTGGGTTCATTGGTTTAATGAGTATCTATCTCTTTTCAAGGGACAATTAATTTTTTTAAGGACTTCCACAAGTGATTTACATCATGCTAATTGTTGCTTTTCCGCACAAAAAGGGTTTTATGAAATAGACTGACACAAACATCCTCTCATTTCACTCAATCTTAAGCCAAATGTCAAAAATTAAAAACAACAGCCACTGGATTAAAAAAGAATCAAAAAAGTTTTTGTGTCAAGTTGTCTAAATTACTACAAACTGAAAATCTCTTTCAAACTGGCACCAAGGTGGCTTTTCTTCTTGAGCTGATTAGGACCACATGAGCTCAGGAAAAGCTGTCAGATCCTGCCTCTGGCACAGCTGGAATGATCCAACTGATTTGCTAGTATGATATATTAAAAAAAAAAAAGAAAGAAAGAAAGAAAAGAAAAAGAAAGAAACTTCATCCCAAAAATCATAAGTTTATATTCTGGAGCCCCAAGAGAAAAATTATGTTCATTTTAAAAGAAGCAAAATTCCCTCATGATCTCTTTTACGGGACCTCCTGCAAAACCACAGTAAGTGGGGCAATTTTTTGGTCATCATTTGAAGCCATTGTGGGAGTTCAGTGCCTTATCTCGAGTTGTGTAGATTCACACTGACACATGGGGGTCTCCTCGTTCAGAAAACGCTAATCCTCAGGAAACAGTCCTGATCTAAGACCACACTAGAATGTTTAACCTTTTAAGAATTCTGTCAGGCTGGCCCAGAGCAAATTAATTGAATTAGATCAAACTTTCCTTCAGCTGACCAATGACGGGCTCCCAGATCCATTTTGTGGCATTCACCACAGTAACTTAAAGCACTGAAGTAGCTCCTGACTCCCCAAAAACACCCCTTACGGGTTCCCTTCCTTGTCAGTCTTTTACACCACTTCCTCACATCAAAATGTACCTGGTCTGACTCTCTTTCATTAGGTTTCCTGTCTTCGCGAGATGGCCTTTGGCCTGGGTGATAAAGAAGGCTGTATTAATGTCTTCATGGGCCCTTCTCCATTTGTATTTATCTTCCCAGGAAACACAGATGCATTGAATCAGACCCTGAGTCACACTACCTCAACTCAAAAAGATGACACCATAATGTCTTTTAGCAAATAAGCCTTTCAGCCCCTTCATAGCACATACGTGGATCCCACCAGAAAGGCAGATGTTTGCTGGCTATGCACTTCAGAATTGAGATTTTTGTCTGTTTCTTTACTTAAGCAAGAGAACGTATAAGGAAGAGGGGATGATTTTTATGTTGCTTCTGCACATTCTAATTTGACTATCATTTCTTTCTCACTTTGATCCTTTCTATCTGGCCTACCATCTCAGTGTTTTCTTTATGTGCTTCGAAAAAGGGGCTTCTTAGTCTCTCTGCCTTTGTTAAATGACTAGAATCATTTGAAATTATTCCTTATTCCAGATACACAGCCAATAGAATTATACAGCAATCACTGACTGGGAGCTCTAAGTTTCCTCTGTGAAAATAGTGGGCAGAATTTCATAACCTATCGTTCCTCTATTAATAGTTAACCAGGTTGAGAGGATTTGAATAAAAGCACATCTTGCTTCATGCAACAATGATTTGACAGAAGAGCTGTATGGCAGAGTTAGTATTTTACTGCTTTCAGCTTCACCACTCAGTTTTGTACCCTGGGAAGCCATGCATGCAGAATGGCGGAACTTACAATTGCCTACAAAAGGAGAGTACAATGCTACCTGTGGAGCCCTGCCACCCAGTGAAGATGACAGTTCCGGGCCTTAAAAATACCCTAAACTGCTGAATAGTTTCAGAATAGAACTTGCCACAACTTGAAGCCCTCATCAATGCGAGGCTTTTTCAAGCAACTGTTCAGACATAATTATTCAATTTTACAACCATCATTTAGTGTATTATGAGAAAAAGGGAGGAACAGGAGAAAAAGCATCAAAGTTTCCATGTTTATGGATATAATATGTGGAGGTTTGAGTTTTGATCACTTTCGGAGGCAGGAAGAGTGACTCAGACATGACGGGAAGATCTTCAATAGCCTTAAACACAGCTCTTTTCCAAAGTGACTTCCCTTTACTCATCCAGTCCTCCCTCCCCCCCAAAAAAATCAAAATGTACTTCATGAAACTATTGTATATGAAGCACTTATTAGCCGTAATTAAATGGACAATATGAATTTACTACGTCTTTAGGACTCTGGCTTGTTCTGGTTTAGAGCAAGATGATTAATGCAAATACATATTACTTGAGATAACCATTTAGCAGCTAATTTAGCCAAATTTATTACAGCAGTTAGAGGTTTTTCATTTTAGCAGACGGAGACAAGGACATGCCAAAAGTGGGAGACGTGGACGAGTGCACACTGCCCTCTAGTGGTCAGCCAGTTGGCGCACTGCTGCCATCCGTATCCAAGTAGTAACAGCAGGTTTTGCACGTTTCCAGCATCGTTTTAAACCATCCCCATCCTTAGCACTTTATTTCAGGGGACGATTTACTGCACTTCCCCCTTTTACTAGCTCAGGAGTACCCAGATACAAATCAAATCAATTTCGACTTGGCAAGATTTTGGTTAAAGTATCATTTTTAACATCTGCATTTTAAAGCCCGCTTTCAGTGGGTATTTAATGGCACCGTTTCACATTACTGATTGTTTTTACTTGTTCCTTCATTTGGGGCCATATTTCAGAGTCTGTGTGGAGCTGTCACTCCGTTTGGCTCCAGCCAAGTCAATTCTGTGCCTCCCTTAGGCCAGTGTTTCCCTCTGATTTGGTTGGGGAATTTATTTTGTTCCAACATTCCGTAAAGTCTCACCAGAATTTTCCTTGACTGACCAATGTAAATTTAGTTCATACATGGACTATAAATTCTGTTACACAAGATCAAAAGGAACAGATGCATAAAGACGCTGGTTGATATTGCTCGCACTGAGGTGAACGATCAAAGACAGAGGGGTAAAGCATCTTCAGAACCATTCAAATATCCAGAATCTCAAAGAGGTCTACCTCGAAGCTATGAATAAATCACATACAAATTTGCCTTTGTTATCGTCTGACGTCAATCCCATTGACAGTATCCACACTGCATTAGGTGTTCTGTGAGCCAAAAAGATTTGTAGTCACTTTATTCTTTCTTTCACACCATGGCTGCCCAAAGTGGAACAAAGTGCAACACATGCTAGTAACCCTTGCTGGCTCAGGAGCTGCCACTCCACTGAATTGTTGATTTTATTTGTCCTACTAATGGCATTCTGCATTACACAGACAGAGGGGCACCCCAGCTTGATGCGGGACCTCCCCTTGGTAAGCTTGAGGTTTTGCGGAGATGACAGTCCTCTGGCCCCAGTGGTAATACACAGTGCCTTCTGTTTTGTTTGTTTTTTTTCCCCCCAGTGCTGAATAAGGGCCAGTGTGTGACAAAGTACTATCGCTGGATGCAGAAGAACGGAGGCTATATTTGGATACAGTCTAGTGCCACAATAGCTATTAATGCCAAGAACGCAAATGAGAAGAACATCATCTGGGTGAATTATCTTCTTAGGTATATTTTCTAATTCTTTTTCATTTCTGTCTCAGTTATAAAGTATGCAGCCCAATGGTTAATAACTGACATGTTATGTGATCTTCTGACAATATCTGGTGTGGAATTATGTGGAAATTCTGCTTGTCTTTCCACATGATTCAAAGAAATGTGAAAAGATCAAAGTTATGTTGCAAGGGACTGCACAACATTTTCAATAATTCTTGGTCAACGTTCGGGCAGCTCTGTAGAAGTGGCTTTGGTTTCCCCACAAATGCCCAGGCCTTTAAAAGAATAGAGACGTTTGCCTAAAGCTGAAGCCTTCAAAAGCACCTCCTTCTCCCCACACATGCACATACACACTCCAATACTTGTGAAAATTAACCAAAAGGGGATGAAAAAGAAGTGGCAGAGTCCATTGTAGTCCTCCTGTATTCGACCCATTGAAGCCTTCAGTATACCACGTAGGGTTTGGTAAGCGAAGTGAGCTGCTTTGCTAGAATCAAGACAATATCAGTAGAAAAGGCAATTGTCTTTTGCCTGCTGTGTGATCTCAGGCAAGTTTTGCAGCTGTTTTAATGTGTCCTCAAATTTACATCCAAAAATGTGGCCGAGCTCAACGGCTTCCTAAATTCTACTGTGCAACACCAATTTCTCAATCCTTCCCTCACTTTATGCCTTTGGATTCAAACTAGCAAAAAAGTAACCAAGACTAACAGCCTGGGTGGTCTGCATTTGGGGGCAAGCTTTCCGGGAGGTTCTCCACCAATCCCGTCATGAAGCTATCCAAATGTTCGGCCTGGCTGCCTCCCACCACTGTCATTCCACTCTTTGGCTTCTCTTGGCCTAAAGCCACCAAGCAAAGTGTTAGTAGGAAAACTTCCAATAGGTCTTATGAATGGAAGTTGTTGCCCTTTGGCTGATAATCTAGACAGGGAGTACTTGAATCCCATTTTTCTTTGAGACAGCCAAATGGAGCTGAGATGCTGACAATCATGGCTCATCAGCACACTGACCCTTCAGAGTGTGTTCACGCACGTTCGTGATGCCTTGAAGGCATGAATGTGCTCGCTACCAATAGCATATCAATCAGACACTAATGATTATTGCTCTAGAGAGGGCTTTAATGTGCACCACTTTAAAGAGTCTTCATTTATCTACTTTCTTTTCCCTTTTTTGACCTCTTCTACTCTACATTAATTCTCTCTAAAGGTATGTGTATTTATGTGGATTTCTCCAAGGCCTGATTTTCATGCAATCGTGTATTTGTGGTATGTTCAAGATGGGTTCTGATATCAAAGAGTCCTTTTCCATAGAGGTTATGGAACAGTGGCAGTATGTCATGCAGAAGGTGATAAACACTTACGTGACAAAGAGAAGATAGAATAAGGTACTCTGGCATCTTTTGCTAGGCAAAAAAGGAGTTGTGCCAAGGAGACCCATTATTATTAAGAATTAGTATTGGTAACAGAGACGCCATAGATGAGACGATGTCTGTTTCCCATTCTGATGTAGCCTGGGGTACTAACGCAATGTATGTGATTGTTACTCCCATTCAGGGAGATTTCTTCCTATCTGGATCTTTTCTTAGTGCTCATCAGTCTCATGACTTCCTATTCTGCCCCCAAGTGGAGGGAGTAAGAAGGGTAAGGAGAAGTCAACTCATGCAACTTTGAATGGACACTATTGTATTGGTCTAGCTTAGGACCCCATGGTACAAGCTCATGAGCGTTTGGTGATTCTAGTCCATATAATTCCATATGGAGAGGAAGGAATTAGTTGTGGTACCAGAGACCAGTCTTCAGGCTCAAGAGCCTCAATCTCAGACATGCTAGACCTGTTTCAGCTGAGCTGAAGTCTTACCCTGAGTTCAATAATAAAAGACTAAGCTGGATGACAAGTGACTTGTGAACCCCCATGGCATCTGGACCAAAGGAGGCTAATATAGATGGACTTTAACAGAGGAAACTCCACCACGTCTACCACTCATCGGTATCATTTCTATACGCTAGAGATCTAGTAAGAAAAGGACTTGGCCTTGGCAAAACAGTAATTATTGAAGTTTGTTTTTCTTTTCCACATTCTTGTCTTTTGTTCTTCCCTGAGCAATATTTTCATGCTCCCTCTTCCTACCCAAAATCCCTCACTTCTGGGCTCCATCCAGGCTTGTGCTTCCCTGTTAAGAAATTATTGCTCCTCAGTCTTCTTCCCCTTCCCTCACAATGCTTGGTAGAATTACAGACTCTTGGAGTATTCAGAGACTGCATTAGTGATAAAGCTACCTTCCCACCATTAGTCTCATCTGATTATCTAGAGAAAGCTCTGCTGCTGAAGCTCATTCACACTAAGGAGTAAATGCCTGATCATCCATTTTAGTGAATTAACCCTCCCAGGGACATTTGCAGTTTTAGAGTAGTTACTGAAACAGTGACTCTTTAATAGAGGAATTTCACTAGAGATTAGCAAATGAGTCAGTAATCATCTAGTGTAACCATCATGGAAGGATAGAAGAAGCATTTTCTATTTTGAGGCAAGAGGCTTTCCTTGTGCCTTCAAATGATAGTAACCTATATTGCTCATACATTGGGCTGGCCTTGGAGTGGCATTTCTAGAACACAGCTCACTAAACTTGACCAAACACTCTCTTCCAGAAAAGGCTTGACTCTGAATTAAAAATAGAACAAAAATTAAGCATGTTTGTGTGAATGGGGTTAGATCCATTCTGTTAGGGCCTCTTTCACACTGGGACTCTCCCCACTGCAATCAGATTCCCAGCTAACAAGCCACAGGTGTACACCACATGAGCAGATAAAAATGTGATTGTAATGGGTGTGTTGACAGTTCAGTAGCCATACTCCATGCATCCCAAGGTGCACCTGGGCCTCTGGCAGATCTAATGCACTAAGCGCTCTGCCCCCACCCCCCACAGCTTTGGAGCCATCTGAACAACTAAGAAACTCCATCAAGGAGCCAAGAGAAGGGTACCGAGGCCATGGACTCATTAGGAGCCCAAGAGAAGACAGGGCATGCCAGGAGGTGTGGGAGTGGATTGTTGAGAGTACTTCTCATCCTCCCTCCCCGCCCCAGGTGTTACACAGGAGGGAGGGAGGGAATTTCAGGCAGCACAGTTCCTTGGCCCCCAGAGGTACCTGATTATGTAAAAGCCTTTTTTATTGGCTTTCCTGTAGCATTTGAATGTTCAATCACTGGAGCAGTGGGCACCTGTACCTGGCACACAAAACCCAAGCTTCTGTAAAAGTCCTGTGATGAACTGAGCAATGATTTCATGTTTAGTTCTTTTAAACTCTCTAAACTCCAAACGTGTGGGGCACGGAAGTGGGAAGAAGATGGTCAAAAGCAAACGGTACAGAATGGATGTCTGCACTCCTGATCAATGCCTCTCTCCTCCACAGTAATCCAGAGTACAAGGACACACCAATGGATATCGCACAGCTCCCCCATCTGCCGGAGAAAACTTCAGAATCCTCGGAGACATCTGACTCTGAATCAGACTCTAAAGACACCTCAGGTATTACAGGTATTGCTACTTCTCCATGTTCTGCAGTTATGGCTTGCCTTTCCAAACACAAGGGGTGGGCCATGGCCAAAGGGCCAGCATCAGAACACAGAAACTGGTCAGATTTTGTGGAGAGACATATGTCACATCGAGCTATTAGTGAGTCTCTCTCTCTCTACACACACGTATATATACTTATATACCACCATATACATATGGACACACATATGTGCATATATATACATACAACACACATGCATGTAATGGTGGTGTATAAATATGTATGTGCAGGTATATATATATAAGTATATACATATACATATGTATGTTGTGATATTTATACCCATATAAATATAAGTATATTGTAGTGTATAAACATATGTATGTACACAAACATACAGAGAGGTTGATTCATTTAGCAACCGTTTACTATCAGCCCTGCTGTAATCCCACAGCTGGCTCTGGCCTCTTCACCGCAAGCAGAGAGCAGGACTGTCTGTCCTGATGCTCCAAGGCAGACCGGGGCTTCGGGCCCCAAATATTCACACCCTCACCACGCTGGACTCCAGCCTCTAAAGTGGATACTTAATGCCATTGGTAAATGACTCAGGGTGCTGGACCGTTACTCATTTTTTTTGAATCTCTGCAGAACAAATCCATGCTTTCCCATTTCTAATTATTTTGAGTAGCCTTTGAGTAGTTCTTTGGAGCACAGGAAAGTTAATATAAAAATTTACTTTTCCTCCAATCCCCAACCCCCTTCACAGACACCCACAGAGCCAGGGAGCACAGAGCTCACAGAATTTTACAGCTGCAAAAAAAATCCTGCGCCTCTCCTAACCCGACCTCTTCTGCTACGCATGCAAAGGCCAAATTAGTTACATGATTTGTAATCTAGGTGCTGGAGAGATAGAAAGCCCAGGCTTTAAATACCCAAGGTGATGACAGGGGGGAAGCTCAGGATGGGGTAAGACACCCCCTCCCCACAGAACCCCCTCCCAGCCAGTGAGAGGTGGGTCCTGCCCTGCTAATGTGGTGTCCCTTTTGCCTCCTCTCTCCGCCCCTACCCCGCCACCCCGGCCGCTGGCCCCGAGTAGAGGACAACGACAACTCCAAGTCCGACGAGAAGGGGAACCAGTCCGAGAACAGCGAAGACCCGGAACCCGACCGCAAGAAGTCGGGCAACACGTGCGACAACGACAGGCACTGCAACGAGGACGGCCACAGCTCCAGCAACCCCGACAGCCGCGACAGCGAGGACAGCTTCGAGCACTCGGACTTTGAGAACCCCAAGGCGGGCGAGGGCCGCTTCGGGGCGCTGGGCCCGAGGCAGATCAAGGTGGAGCGCTACGTGGAGAGCGAGTCGGACCTGCGGCTGCAGAACTGCGAGTCGCTCACGTCCGACAGCGCCAAGGACTCGGACAGCGCGGGCGAGGCGGGCGCGCAGGCGTCCAGCAAGCACCAGAAGCGCAAGAAGAGGCGGAAACGGCAGAAGGGCGGCCGCGCCAGCCGCCGGCGCCTGTCCAGCGCGTCGAGCCCCGGCGGCCTGGACGCGGGCCTGGTGGAGCCCCCGCGGCTGCTGGCCTCCCCCAACAGTGCCTCGGTGCTCAAGATCAAGACGGAGATCTCGGAACCCATCAACTTCGACAACGACAGCAGCATCTGGAACTACCCGCCCAACCGGGAGATTTCCAGGAACGAGTCCCCCTACAGCATGACCAAGCCCCCCGCCTCCGAGCACTTCCCGTCCCCGCAGGGCAGCGGGGGCAGCGGGGGGCTGCACGTGGCCATCCCGGACTCCGTGCTCACCCCGCCCGGCGCCGACGGCGCCGCCGCCCGCAAGACTCAGTTCAGCGCCTCCTCCGCCAGCGCGTCCTTGGCGCCGGTGGCCTCCGACCCTCTGTCACCCCCGCTCTCGGCGTCCCCACGGGACAAGCACCCCGGGGGCGGCAGCAGCGGTGGGGGTGGCCCCAGCACATCCAACTCACTGCTGTACACTGGGGACCTGGAGACGCTGCAGAGGTTGCAGGCGGGCAACGTCGTGCTGCCGCTGGTGCACAGGGTGACCGGGACCCTGGCGGCCACCAGCACGGCCGCGCAGAGGGTCTACACCACGGGCACCATCCGCTACGCGCCCGCCGAGGTGACCCTGGCCATGCAGGGCAACCTGCTGCCCAACGCGCACGCTGTTAACTTCGTGGACGTTAACAGCCCCGGCTTCGGCCTCGACCCCAAGACGCCCATGGAGATGCTCTACCACCACGTGCACCGGCTCAACATGTCGGGACCGTTCGGCGGCGCCGTGAGCGCCGCCAGCCTGACGCAGATGCCCGCCGGCAACGTGTTCACCACGGCCGAGGGACTCTTCTCCACGCTGCCCTTCCCCGTCTACAGCAACGGCATCCACGCGGCACAGACTCTGGAGCGCAAGGAGGACTGAGGCGCGCGCGGCGCGCGCGGGGGCCGCTCGGAGGCATCGTGGGCGGTTGCGTTTAGACCTTTAATTCTAGCACTTTGAATTCGAGCAGGTCAGCGTCTTCTCTCAACAGGACCGTCCCTGTCCCATCCCCTCTTTCGTTAACGTGACTTATTCTTTCCTGTAAAGATATGTTTATTTTTGGCCTTCAGAGGGCCAGATGGCCAGTTGCCTGCCATTTTGTCTTCTTCTAAGATGTGTATGGGGTTGTTTTGCTTTGCGTTGCATCTTTATTAAGATGTCTTTAATGTGTGTATGCCTCTGCCATAGAATACTCAGTCTTGTGGTCAAGAGATTTCTCCAGTGACAACCATTGGGTTTTCTTCATAAGGATCTTGATGTGATCAAGATTGAAAAAGACAAGCATCAACAATGTGCCCTGTTTGACTAAGTCAAATGAAATGGGGTGGTTTTCGTGTTTTTGTTCCTAATTCCTTTAAAAATAGGGGGATAGTATTTTAGAATTTTATGCAGAATTTAATTCTCTTTTTATGGTTAAGATTTTAAGATTTTCTTACTTGCACATAAAAATAATTTGGGTTCTTAAACTTAATTTCTGGCCTGTGACTAGAATGTTAAAAAAAAAAAAAACAACAACAGTTGGACTAAATGTTAATTACTGAAACATTAACTTAATTTCTAAAACCATGGTGCTATCATTTATTAATCCGTAATGTCTTCATACAAAATGCAGCTCCTGGGCTGGTTTTGGAAAAAAAAAATGTGTTCTGTCCTGGTCTGGAGTCCGTTGCTGCAGTCTCCTTGGTTAGTTAAGACAAAGCCCTCATTAACATTTGCTGCAGGACTTAAAATTTTTTACCTCCCAACTAACAAACATAGCCTCACATTAAATTTAATGGGTCAGTAAAGCCTTTTTTAAAGGGGCTTTTGGAAAACTCAATCAAACTGATTCAAGGAGCAGTTTAGGTACATACTGCCTTTTGTTGAGCTTTTTCTTTTTTTTTTTTTCCCCTCAGTCTAACTGAGGCTAATTTTTGCAACTTCAATAACACTTCGGAGTAAAAGAAGGAAAAATATTGAACATGTTTTTGAAGTTTTTCATTGCTTGCTAAAAAAAAGGAAGGTTGTATTTTGGGGGACTGATTTGATTTGATGGCAATTTTTTTCCTTTTGCTTCTCTTATTTCTAGGTTGGAACCAATACGGTTTAAAACTAAAGAATGGGTTAATAAGCTTCAAACAGATAACTGCAACTGAAAACTGCACATTAAGGACAAAAAAAAAAAAAAAGAAGAAAAAGAAAAAAATATCTTATTTTGTCTTTGTTGCCAGAAATCAGTGTAGTGTCAAACACTCCAAATGACTGTCAAGTATAAATTCTTCTTCCACTCCATTTTTGGCAGCTGTTTGTTAAGGCATCTAATAACAGATGTGAGAACTGTAATGTGTGCAGTGTGTACGTGTCCTTGGCTGTCGTCCATTGCAGTTTCAATGTGTGTTTCTATATGCAGTATATACTAAGCTAATGTAGTTGTTTTGTCCTTTGTCTTCTCTGTGCTCTATCTCTAGTCTGGAGTGGTCCAGTCCCATTCCTGCAGTCTTAGTGAATCAGTGATTCTTGGGGGTTAGTGATTTTTTGTGTGGTGGCCTTCCTCTGTAATGTCACCCCTATGCTGCTTCTGTCTGTGAACCTTCCGTTTCACTTTTTAAAATTCCTGCTGTTGCTTTGCTGGTGTATAGTCTCCCGATCTCTCCTTTCTTTCCCTCCCTTTCTCCTCTCCCCTTTTCCTTCCTCACCTTTCCTTCCCTCGTCTTTCAAATCTTTTTCATTCTCAGAGATAAAAAAAGACTCTTAACTAGCTCAAGGTTAATGGAGCCATTTTTCCCACATGGAATTCTGGGTATGACTCTTTCTTCTGGAGTGCAATATAAAGCACTGAAGAATAATGCTCAGATATATTAAATAAATTGATGCCATATAGCCTCAGTTGTTAACATTCCCAGAGTCCCTTGTGCTCTACCTATAAGCAGTGGGTGCTTTTCTTTGGTTTCCTTCCAGGTTGGCTGATGGAGCAATATATAAAGCAATTAATTACCAGTGAGACAGAAAACTATTTCAAAGGTCAACCAACATTTTTTAAAAACAAAAGGGGAGGGTGTGATGGAATATACAGTTGTCATATATATTTGTTTATGCGTGCAATGCTACCATGGTAACTCCACTGTCTTTTGAGTATCACTGTGTTGAATGGATTCCTCTAGGACCTTGAATTCCACGAGTTGGGACAAACCACCGTGGAATAATGACAAAATGAAGTTAAATGCCACAAATTTTAATAGTGAGCTTTCTTGAAGGATTTAAGTAGGTTTAGAAGGTGAAGAAGGCCAATTGCAAAATCTAAAGATTAATTTTGGAAGCTCTACTCTAGCTATTGAACAATCAAAGGAATGCACCTATCAGCTACAAAGAACAGCTAGACAGCTGTTTTTTTTTTTCTTTTATAAATGTTTCTGTGTTGTGTCAAAATGATTTCTGGTGATTTAAACTAACAGATAATCACAGCTGCTGTCTAAATCCATAGTGTTAAAATTACAAAATGAAAAAAAAAAAACACTTCATTACCTGTGAAGACTGTGTCTGTGTTTTTAACTATTTCTTGTACAAATATATGAAAACTTTTATGAGGAGACTGGTGCCAAGTAGCTGAATAATGGGGAAAGGGATATTCTGTTCGTAAAAATCTTAGCAGTGTTACCAACTCTACAGCATATATATATAAAAAAAAAATTAAAACGTTACAAAGCGACAGCTATGGTACATTTGTTTTGTGTGAAGCTAACCGGACCTAACTTCCTGAGTGCCTGGCTTATTTTGAAACATTTTTTTTCATTGACCATTGATAATGCTGCAAATCAGAAATGTACATACTTCATTTACAACAGGGTTCTTTTTATACTTTTGTAGATTCTCATACATGTCACATACATGGTTGTCTTTATGTAACTTAATTTTTTCATCCGCAGGTGCCATTTTCATAATAAACTTCTCTTGGATTTGTTACTATCTGGCATCATTTCTTTTACATATAACCATCCTAACTAATGAATGCTGGTAGTATTTGTTTAAGCAGGTACCTTGGTCACTATTTTTGATTTGAAAAAAAAAAAAGCAAAAAAAGAAAAAGAGGCCTCCATGTTTTTGCTAGTTTTGGAAAAAAAATGCATAGCTTGTATACTGATAAGGTTGACAAGGCACAGATTAAGATGCTAATCCAAATACTACACCAAACTTGCAACCATTCTAAATTTTCAGCTTCCCCAACTCATTGTCATACTGAGCATTATTATGCACATTATCAAAGCTGAACAATGGACCTGCAGCATCAACCAGTATGGGAAGTGTGCATTTTTTCTTGATTAATGCACAGTACGTGATGACAGTTTTCATACATTAATCATTTAAAATGCACTCGATATTTTCATTTATTGCCAGCTATAATGTATAACCAACTGTTCCATTGCTTGTATCTTCTCTTTATACTAAATATGTATTTTCTTTCTGCAGACAAGCTGAGTAACTCGTGATTGTGCTGTGTTATTGATTAGGTCAGCATGCAGCCTGTCACGTTTTAAGGCAGGTCGGCTGGCTAACTCCAAAAAAATAGAGAAAACTTCAGTGCTATCTCAAAGTTAAGGCTACAGATGGGTCACCTATTAAGCCTGCTGTCCAGAAAATGAAGACGTATGAATGAGTTGAGCTGAAAGAAAAGGCAAACACTTTCATCCAAAAGCTACCAACTATAGTAATATTATTTCCTAGTTTAAGTCTTAAGTGATACTTGCCAATTTGAGGGTACTTTTTATTAATGGAGGGTTGCTTCAGACTGGTGGATGTGGAAATGTGTTTATGATTGTAGGGCCCCAGATTTCTCTACAATGCCCTTTACGTGTCCTTGACATAGGCTGTTAAAAATTAGAAACAGGGAGAGGGTGATTGAGAACACAGAATTGGATTCGCCCAACTACTTTTCCAAAATTTACTTTTCCTTTGTGCTCTTCAGAGTCAGAAGAATATAGTATATCAAGATTTAGAAGTAACGGAGAAAAACGGATGAAGCGAAAAATTCAGTCCTGAAGAGATGAGTGAGTGTTGAAGCCGGGTTACCCAAGGATGTCTGTAGGCATTGATGGAGCTGGCTCTCAGTGGGGGCTTCCAGAATTTGGCGATGGGGTAGTTCTCTACCAAAGCAGAGAGGCAATCGTATGAGTGTGGGGTTAGGACTGACTCCCTCCTGGCTAGATGATAATGTTGGTCAGCCATAACACTTTACTTCAACCCTGTGATCTGGAGATGGTGGCAATGGAGATGGAGGAGGGATAGCCAGACATAGTGGTGGGTGAATAGAAATCCTCACAGTATTTGGAGCTTCTGTAGTAGAGGTGGTAGAAATCTTAGATTCTTCCCCAAGGTCAAGCCTCCCTTAGCATCAACAAGTTCCCTGTCCTTTATCTGTTCCCGTCAATGCTAAAATACGTATAATGAAATTAAGAACATCTCTCAGGCAGTAAAAGAGAAGGTGCGCTCTGGGCTCAGACCCACTGACAATTGGGAAGCCCTGGCCATTTCTGCAGCCTGACGCTGGCAGCCAGGCCAGGGCCCTGAGCTCCCCAGAGGCTCAGGACCTCTCCCTTGCCAGCCAGCCAATTTGTCAAGGCTCCAATTTGTAGTTGATGGACAGAACAGGCATCACTGGCCAGCTCTCTTCTTGCTCCCAGCCAATACCTATGCTTGTGTATTTGACAATGAGGAACAAGAAAAAAAAACACAACTTTAAATAAAGAAGTAGGCAGGACAAGAGGGAAGACATGCATTCAGATGGGCATAAAGAAACTGGTTTTGGTCCTTGTAGACTGATTTGTATCCACCTTTGCCTACTCCTAGACATAGCCTGTTTATGTTGCACATGTTTAAAACAATTTGAAATCAACTTGGTCTATGCACTGCAATGAAGGTAAGAGATAATGTACACTATCAAGCCCAGAAGATAGTCTATTCAAGCCAAGATTATTCTCCAGATCCAAAAAGGGAAAAGATCTAAGGACTTGGGAGAGAAGGAAGAATACCTTTGCCAAATACTTCATATCATGTAATGAAAAAAGACAAACGCTGTTCTTGAGCATGATTCTCAAAGAAGGATGAAAACCACACGCTTAAACAATTCTGGGATGCTAAGGTAAGTGAACATCCTTAGCTGCTCCTGCTTTCCTGTATCTCCTAGGAAACCATTCTAAAGAAGGGGGGGTTGATTTGGTAAACTCCCCACAGGCACAAATCATGGCTTGTTCGTCTTCATGTCCTCCCATCATGCCTAGCTCGATGATTTACAAATAGTCCTGGCTCAGTAAAGACCCGCTGAATACTGATAGATGAGGACATGTGAAAAAATAAAAATGAAACATGACCTGTCAAGACACAGAGATTCCACTAGAAATGCCCATGTGGTTTGGCAGGGTAGCTTGAGTTTCCCTCAAGAAAGGGAAGGTAACATGGATAAAGCTTCCAAGTTCATTCATTCCTGCCTTTTTGTAGTCCATATGGCTAGCACAGATTTGGTCATCGATAAATGTTGGTTGGAGGTTTTGTGTGTGTGTGCCACAATGCTATCTATTCTGCATACAGCAATAAGTTAAGTAAAACAAATAGAGAAAGGAGGAGGAGGAAAGAGCCCAAGCAGTAGTAACTGACTTAATAAACTCTGACATCTTATCCCATGGGCAGTTAAGCAAATGGATCTTAGATTCATAAGAAGGTACCATTTAATAGTGTATCCTCCTGCCCCTCCCCCCCAGTGGCTGGAGTGCCATACTCCCAACGCCGAGGTCGCCAGTTCGATTCCCACATGGGTCAGTGAGCTGTGCCCTCTACAGCTAAGATTGTGAACGACAACTCTCCCTGGAGCTGGGCTGCTGTGAGCAGCCGGAGGTGAGCGTAGGCTGCTGTGTGTTGTGGCGGCTGCCTTGTGCTGCCGTGGGCTACCGTATGCTGCCATGAGTGGCCGGTGGCCATCGTGAGCGGCCAGCAGCCAGTGAGAGCTGCCGTGAGCTGCTGTGAGCGGCTGACCAGCAACCGACCACCTCAGCCAGGGGACTGCAAAGCTCATAATACCAGCATGGGCCAGGTAGCTGTGTCCTACACAACTAGACTGAGAAACAACAGCTTAAATTGGAGTGGGGGGGGGAGGCGGAAGAAGGGAGGAAAAATAGTGTATCCTCACAGATGAACATTGAGATGTAGAAATCCAGTTATACAGAATCTCAGCAACTGGGAGGGACCCTCTCGGGTAGAAATCACATCTTCTTAATTCTAGTGGTGAGGGTCTGTCTAGCCCACTACTGGATAGTTATAATTTTTTCAAGGGTGTTCAACTGAAATCTTACTTCTTGAGTTAAATGGACTCAGTCTAAACCCTCTTCCATTCGAAGAAATATGTGAAAATGGATGTCAGTTTCAATAACTCTTTAGGTTATCACCAGTTCTTTTCATTGTTCTTCCCATGGCATCGTGGCAGATCCCTTCACCATCCTTGTCACTCTCGCCTGGGTGCCCCAGAATTTGTAAAGGCCTATACTGATTTCCTAGGGCTGCCTATTACCATAAAGTACGTGGCTTGAAACACCAGAAATTTATTCCCTCACAGTTCTGGACACTAGAAGTGTGAACTAAAGGTGCCAGAAATTTTAGTTCCTTCTGAAAGGCCCTGAGGGATTCTGTTCTGTGCTTCTCCTAGCTTCTGGTGGTACCAGAAATCCTTGACATTCCTTGACTTGTAAATACATCACCCTGACCTCTGCCTCTGTCATCACACGACCACCTTTTATCTGCGTATCTGTATCTTCACACAGATTTCTCCCCGATGTGTGTGTGTGTCTCTCTCTCCTCTTCAAAGAACACCAGTCATATTGGATTAAGGGCCCACCCTACTCCAGTATGACCTCATCTTAACTAATTACATCTACAAGACCTTATCATGAGAAGGAAATGGAATTAAGGTCACATGCTGAGGTACTGGTGGTTAGGACTTCCTTTTTGGAGGACGCATTTCAACCTATAACAGCCCTTATTAAAATGTGGCACCTTGGACCAATTACAGCTCCAGATGTGGTCTGGTGTCTGCGTGGGATACAAGTCCCATTACATCTCTTGTTCAAGACTCTGAACTCTTAATTAAAACAGTCTGAGACCACAGTCACTTCTTAGCAGCCAAATCAAATTGTTATCTCGTCTTAAGCCTCTCATCAACCAGAACACTTTGGTCTTTTCACAACGGTTTTTAAAGATAGATCTCTCACTTCCTATATGTATATAGTCTGCATGCAATGCCGGCATGTGCGTAGGTGAGAAGCAATTTAAGGAAAAAAAGTTCACTAGTTCACTAGGCATGGAAGGTGAGCAAGACCCTGTCCCTGTGAAAACATTTCTCATTTTCATTGTATTTTACATGCCCTCTGAGACTACTTCACCTAGCCCCAGTGGAGAGGAGAGCTCTGGCACCAGTATTTATGGAAACCTGGGGAACACGTACATAATACATCCATCCATACAAACATTCCCAGTGGGTTACTCCCTTGTAAGTAAACTGAGGCAGGGAGAAAACACCCATGAGAAAGAAATTGAAAGAACTAGAGGGAGAAACTGTCCTATGAATCATTTTACAGGAGCAGAACTGGGGTGAGAGGTGCCAAGGCTTCTGATATGTGTATGTAAATCATCCACTCAAAATTCCAGTAAGAATCATGAGGACAAGCACACCAACTTTCGGAAAACGAGTAGGCCTCCTTTTGTCCTCCTTTATGGATCGAAATCAAAGAAAGATGAGTATGAGGTCGTCTTGTACTTTTCTGGGAATAAAGCACAATTGTTTTTCATTCTTCTGTTCATCTCTCTCTATTTGGCAGTCATGAGCAACGCTAATAAGAGTGATCCAGATAAAGTTCCTACGTGGAAAGAATTTTTCTAAAAAAAAATAAAAATTAATTTTAGTTTTAAAAAATAATATATGTAAACTATTAAAGCTACTTTAATGGGGAAAAAAGGAGCAGAGGGTGGCTCTTCCTGTACTGAAAGAGTTCTCAGATTTATAGCGGAAGTGTCAGAAACAGGATGTAATATCCATGTGACCCCCCTACATCTCCCCCCAAACAAAACCATTATACCCTTGATGAATTATTGACTTTAGAGTTTTATCTGTGCCATGAATAATCACAAACTTGGGAGTCTCAGGGCACAGTTCATAAACAAATAATTATATCACAATGATAATTTTTCAGGAATTACAACATCAATCATGGCCATGTTATTATCAAGTACATTTTCTGGTCGCCTCTATTCATCAAACCCTCCTCCTTCTCCACCCTTCCTCACCACACAAGCAAAACTCATCACCAGATTGCCTCTTATTTACACATCACTCAAAGCAGGACAGAGCAGGCATACGCAAAATGGGCCAACCCAGCGTTTATGAGAGATGAGTTTTCATTAAGAAATTTCAAATTAAATGCATTGAGAAAGATGGAGGGGGAGAAAATTAATTACTCCAGACTCCCCCAAAGAAGCATCTTTGAAAAGATTTTATTCAGAAGATAAAAACAGATGGAAGGTTTATTCCATCGCAGGCAGTATGAATAAAGGAAAAGGAATTAGTCTCTCAAAGCTAAGGAAATAGCAGCAATAACATGCCACTTAAAAAAAAATGGCGACACACGTGTGTAAAGCTTGGCCCCTGTTCTACAGCTTCCTTCTTTGGGTGGAAGAGGCGAGTGGAGGTGGTATAGAACTTGTAAACGATATAAATACCTTGTCTAAGTCCATATACAAATCTGCCCAGGATGTTCGGGTCTGATCAAAACCACTTTCCTATGACTAGTACAGAAGGTTAACACAATTTCGAAATACAAGGACAACACAAAAAGCACCTCAGTCAAACTCCTTAGCTATGAACATCACTTAAGGTCATAGGCCTGCTCCTTGGATTACATGTTCATTTCACAATTCAAAAGAAAAATAAATGACTGGTAAAGCACCACAAAGAAAGAGTCCTCTTAAGATAAAAGCTTGTGCAACAGAGCTAAATCCCTAATACAGTGGGGCTTGCCATTAACTCTTTGTGCAAGAGAACTTTCTCACTGGCCTCAGTTTCTAACTGGCAAGCTATGCAGGCAAAACAACGTAATTCAAAATGACCACTAAGGAAGATATTTAAACTCCTGGAAAGGCGATACCAACCTAAGCATCTGAGACAATCCAGTCCCCCCAGTGACAGCTCACTCCTGAGGCCAGGCCTTGGGTACACATGGCTGGAGCTTAGATCAGATTATCTTCTCCTTGGCATCAAAGTATGTCTAGCAGTGAGCACCACAGGTGGGGAAGGCAACGCTGCACTGGCATGGGGGTGGGGGATTGGATACAGCCTGTGCAGCCCCAAAGTACAGCTCCAGGCAACCAGCCAGGCAGCTTGAGGTTTCAAGGACCCTGCACTAACTACTCATCTAAAACATTGTCTGCCTGCTCCACTGCACTCATTTAAACATCTTCCAGTATCTTCAATGTACCTGGACTATTGTGAAGTCAACCTGTCCTAAGACCAATCTTAACATATAAACTCATTAAAAGGAGGGGAAGTGGAATGTGAAGCAGAAAGACAGACACAACTCCTAGTCCAGGGCCAAGTATAACTTCTAAACATCCTTTCAAAGCCTCTTTCACCCCCTAACATGAGGCTGTCTTCACAAGCAAGCTGACTTTCTCTCTTCCACCTTTCTTCCACCAGACACAAGGGCACTCCCTCTTGTAGGTGTTGCCACCCCTCACACCAAGCCCAGCTCCCTTCTTCCCACTTGGCCTTGTGCCTACCTCCCTCCCTCCTGTACCATAAGAGCTCCTGTGGGGCAATTTGAGCTCTCCTGGCTACTCTCCTCCTTGCCACCCATCACCCCACTCAGCATGATGAGGCCCTCCAGCTGGCCATTAAACCAAAGATCTTTTTGGGAAATCTACCCCATGTTAGAAAGCTGGGGAGGGGCTGATTATAAATTCTCAACATTTTCATTTTGGGGATCACATACAGTATGTGATCCCAAAAGTGCACATAATCCTCTGGTGGAACGGATAAGAGCTCTGAGCTGGACTTGTGGAAGGGCTTGCCCACCGCCTCCCTGGGGGGAGACACCCTTTGGGTAGAGGGAAGCTGGGCAGTGGGGAGAAAAGGTGAAGAAATAAGGAAGCTGACATAAGCCATAAGTTCATAACCCACTCCGGGGAAAGCAACAGCAGGTAGTGGACCCTGGCCAGAGTCGTCCTGGCACCAGCATCTTTTGTAGGTTCATATCAGTTCATTCGAGAGGCCTCAGTTCCCATAAACCTGGAATTCACAAACCTCAGTAGGCACCTCTGCTTTGGAGTCACATGGAAAAAATAAAAGAGCTCTAACCATTACAAGGCGATTTTTCCAAAATATAAATCTAACTGCTATTTCCTTAATAGCATTTTCCAGGATGAGGACACGCAATTATTTTTCATTTTTCACAGTTTGAATAAATTAAGAGGCAGCGCAGATTTATTCCTCTAGTATTTACACCTGACTTCTCTACATGCTACGCTGGATATTTACATAGAGTTGCCCAAGTTAGAGACATTTTTCAGACATTGATTAATCTATAATTCTTTGAAGTAAGAAAGCATTATTATCTCCACTTTACAGATGTGGAAACTAAGACACGGAGGTTAATGACTTGCCCAGAGGTCAAGAATCCAGTCAATTACAAAAGTGGGTTTTAAACAGAAGCTCCCCTTTCTGCTCTTAGGCTTAATTCAAGTTTGTTTTAGCTCCTCTGCCCTATTCACATTAGAACTGTCTCCTACGTCTGGCCACCTCTTAAATTTTGCCTTAAGGCCCTTAATATGCTTCTTGAAAGACCAATGTTTTCCTTGCCTACTGTCAGCATGTGCCCTCTTCCTATTCCAGCTCATAAATAAGAAATGACAATTCCTTTCTGGAGAATTTCGCAATGACTTTGCATTGCTAAATAATATTATTATTTCTTAATTTTGTATAATAAATATAAACCTGATAGTTCTGTCCAAACCTAGAACCTCGTGTCTTATTTAATTTCTGGCAGCTGCCCTACAATTAATTATAGTGAGACTCTACCCTGGCCAGGCCAGGAATATAAAGATGAATAAATTGTCACTGCCGCCCTTAAGTTGTTCACAAAGTACAGAGGATGACAAATGTAAAAGTTAATCATTACAACAGTATGACAAAGTGACATGACCAACATGTAGTCCGGGTATGAGGGGTGCACCAAGGGATGGCAAATAATTCAGGCTATGAGGGCAGAAAAGTCTCCCAGGAGGAGGCAATGCTTAAAGCGAGACTTGAAAGAGAAGCAGAAGTTAATCATGGGGGATAAAGGAAGAGTGATTTCTGGAAGGCACAGGCAATATCATGAAGGAAGGAGAGAGTTTGCAAAGAATTCAACATGCTAGAGTATGGCCACATTTACATGCAATGTGTGTAGACGTGAGTAGAGGTCAGCTGACAAGTTCATGACATGGATTTAGCCCAAGCTTTGCAAGCCAACCCCTATGCCCTCATGCAGGACTGCATCTTCCCAAAGAAAGGGGTACATTGTTCTCACGTAAAGGCACACTCTGCTCTCCAAACCCTCTTTCTGCATCTGCTGCGCTGTGTATGTCCAGGAGAGGAATCTTTTTCTTGTTCATACAAAGGAGCCATATACAATGTCTGACAATTAAGTGTCCAAACTTGTTGCAGCAATGTTGCTAACTTTATTTGATACTAGAGGGATTATTCATTATGAATTTGTACCAACTGGACAAACAGGTAACCAAGTTTACTATTTGGAAGCGCTGAAAAGGCTGTGTGAAAAAGTTAGGCAACCTGAATTTTTGCCAGCAATTCATGGCTCTTGCATCACGACAATGTACCAGCTCACACAGCACTGTCTGTAAGGGAGTTTTTAGCCAGTAAACAAATCACTGTATTGGAACACCCTCCCTACTCCCCTTATCTGACCCCCAATGACTTCTTTCTTTACCCAAAGATAAAGGAAATACTGAAAGGAAGACGTTTTGATGACATTCAGGACATCAAGGGTAATATGATGATAGTTCTGATGGCCATTCCAGAAAAAAGTTCCACAATTTCTTTGGAGGGTAGACTAGGTGCTGGCATTGGTGCATAGTTTCCCAAGGGGAGTACTTCAAAAGTTACTATAGTGATATTCAGCAATGAAGTATGTAGCACTTTTGCTAGGATGAGTTCGCAAACTTAATTGTCAGACCTTAACTGTAGACAAGCAGCAGCCCTGTGAGACCTATCCTGCATGTTAGGCTGAGGAGTTTGAAGGGCATTCTATAGATGACAGGAAGTTTAAAGGATTTTATTCAGAGAAATAACATAATAGAATTTTTGTATTGGAAAGTCATTCTGATGGCCATTTGAAGGACAGCCTGATTAGACAAAGGCAGTTAGGAGGTGGTTGTAGTAATATCTCTTAGATAAAGGATGAGGGCATTAGTGAGGACAGTGAAGGGAATGGAAGGAGAGGAGTGGATTTGGGAGGCTCAAGGAAGAAGTTTTGGTGATTAGTTGGATCTGGAGAGAGATGATGAAGAAAGGAGTAAAAGATAATTCCGGGGCCAGCCCAGTGGCTCAAGTGGTTGACGCACCATGCTCCTAAAGCCGAAGTCATCAGTTCAATTCCCACATGGGCGAGCAGCAGTGAGCTGCGCGCTCTACTGCTAAGATTGTGAACAACTGCTCTACCTGTAGCTGGGGTGCCATGAGCAGCCAGATGTTGGCATGGGCTGCTGTGTGCTGCCATGGGCTACCATGTGCTGCTGTGGGCTACTGTGTGCTGCCATGAGCTGCCGGTGGCCAGCATGAGTGGCCGGCAGCTATCGTGAGCAGGCGGCAGCCAGCGAGAGCTGCCCTTAGCTGCTATGAGCGGCTGACCAACGACCGACGACCTCAGCCGGGGTGGGGAGGGCAAGGCTCATAATACCAGCAAGGCCCAGGGAGCTGTGTCCTACACAACTAGACTGAGAAACAGTGGCTTGAACCGGAGTGGAGAGGGGGGAGGTGGAAGAAGGGCGGGGAAGGTAACTCCGGGTTTCTGGCTTGGGTATGTGGGTGTCTTTGACCAAGACAGACAGAGAATATAGAAGAAATGAGAAGTTTAAGAGAATCAGTGAGCAGGAGGAATCGAAGAACACCATTATAGACGTAGTAAGTTTTAAGTACTTATGGGGAATTCAGGTAGAAATGCCCAGTGAGCAGTTGAAAAAATGTTCTATGTCTCTGGAGAGAAATTTGTTCTAAAGATATAGTATCAGAGACATAAGGATTTAGTAGGCAGAGCCATAGGTCTCAGGGACATTGCACAAGAGAGAAGATAGAGAATGAGAAAAGGGCCAAGAACAGAGTGTTAGGGAATGCAACGGATTGATCAGAGGAATACAAGCCCAAGACAGAAACTAGAAAAGTAAGAAGCCAGAGGGGTAAAAAGAAGTGTGCCCCAGCAATCAGAAAAGGAAAGGGTTCCAAGAAGGCCAGAGAATAATCATCATTACCCAATGCTACACAAAAGTTAGCTAAGGACCCACGTGTCAAATGATTTTGGCAAACAATGACAGCAACTGATGACTACCTTTTCCAGAAATTTGGCAGTGAAGGAAATGAAAACAAACCAAAAAAGGCTTCATTCTTAAGGAGCAACGTTATATATTGACACTGTTTGGCATGCTCTTTCTTTGAAAAATTACAACCCCTTCACCACTCATGTCAAATGAGTACTGAACAAGTAAACTTGAAGTAAAGTCTTACCCTTGTGGAATTTACCATGTCGCCTTCTTCCTATGTGCATCACGTGGATTTATTGTACAGCCTGGGCTCTGGAACAAATACTACACAGACAAGACACTGTGCATGGACATAGGATACTGTGTATGTATGCAGGACTCAGTGTACTGTCACTGACATTTCACCCCAGAGAAATTAATTGATTTTGTTTGACATGACCGTCTGATAATTCACAGTTGCTTTTGTACAATCGCCTATACTTTTAAAAGAAACCTCATCCTAAGAGAGAGAGAGTAATGAAGTATGTAATTGAGGCTTTATTCCACAGAGAAAGGATGAGTTTGATCCCAAACCTAACGAGACTGGGGTTGAGTCATATGGAATCACCAACCCTGGTTAAGCCATTGTAACAAACACTGTTGGTTGACTACTCAAATCCATTCTCCTTTTTCTTCTTGGTAACAGAGTCTAAAATCTTAGCTAGGCACCCTGTCAGTCTCTCTTGCAGCTAGATATAGCCATATGATAAAGTTCTAGTCAATGAGATCTGAGCACAGGGTGGGCACTTCCACGAAAGTTGATATATTGGAACAGCACCTTTCTGGTTCTCCTTTCTCTTTATTCTAGCCTGTAACTCAGACTTAATAACTGGAGTTCCAGCAGTCAGTTATTAGGATCACTTCATATCTAGGATCATGAAGTGATTGTAAAGATGGAAGCCATGGACCAGGATAGGAGGTCAGAGCTTAACTCTCCGAGGACCATACCATGCCATCCAGGGACTACCATCAATTCAATTAACTATCTTGTTTAAGCCATGTTATTGGGTGAGAGGAGCTTACTTTGCTACTGAATTCAATTCTTAACTGATGTATCTATCCTATCAGATTCATTAGCTACTGGCTGGTCATCACTAAAGGTTCCCTAGTGCTTTCCTAAAGACCACTTTTAGACCTGCATTGCTCCTTACATATTCTAGCACAAGGAAGGAAAAGCATGAGAAATCAAATGTGGTAAAAACTAGAAGCTTCAACATTAGAAGAGAGATGCAATGAAGTCCTTTAACTCTTTAGCAAATGTTGACAAGTGAGGATTCTAGCTAACTTCACATATCCAAAGAGAGAAAGATTCTCACAGGAAAGGAGAAGTACTTCAGTCAAAAACAGAACAAATTCTGGCTGCACAGACAATACATGGAAGTTCTACATCCCATTTGTTGCAAGGTGATACCTTCTGTGAAACCATTTATCTCACAAGCATCTGAACTGTTCTTGAACACCAGGCATGGTCACAATGCCAAGAAAAGATCAAAAGGCCTCTAGAGTGAACAACTCATAGAATGAATCAGGAAATTCCCCAAATGAACTTTACTATCACATTACAGTGAGAAGGTTTATGGGAACAGTGATGCCTGACACGAATGAAATTGGGAAACCTTCTTAATGAAAGTTGGACTAGTAATGAGAACCCAAAATTATGCTACTAAGCAGCCCCTAGAGACATGGCCCACCCTGAGCTGGGTGCTTTGAACATTGCCTAATGTGCAGAACTGAAAATCCTGAGGACATCTACAAAGAAAACATCAGATCATCACAAGAAGATAATCACAGATACCATTTACCATATGCCAGGTACTATGGTAAACACTTTATATTCATTCTCTCACTGCATCCTTATGACTCAAATATGGTATCACTATCTTACAGATTAAGAAGCTGAGATTCAGCGAAGTTAGGTGACGTGTTCCATCTCATAACTAATGAGTGGTGGAACCAGGTCTCCCTGGTTCCAAAACTTTATTTTTCTTTAACCACATGCTATGGCTTGTTTGTTTGTTTTGATGTGGAAGGGGATTTGAAGGAGGAAATTATTTCTGAAAGCCATAGTACCTATTTTTTTCTTGTAAATACTTTGTAAAATAGAGATTTTAAGACCAAAAAAAAAAAGCAATACTGAAAATAAAGATGGTTTCTTGATAAGATATTTGATTCAGCAGATATTTAAAACATTATATTTGTATGCCCACATAACACAGCCTAAGCATTTATAAAGCCAAAATTTTCAATACTACAAACTCATATCTACAATCATGTTGGAAGATTAAACATACCTCTCTTAGAAATTGAAAGAATAGCAGGAATAAAACAATATACAAGTGCATAAGTGATTTGAACATAATTTTAAAATTTGACCTTATGTGCATATATAGAGAACACTGCACTTGATAATTGAAACACTTAACGTTTCAAGTTCATATAGAACATTTATAAAATTGATCACAAACTGGACTTTAGCAAGTTTCAACAAATTTCTAAGGACTGAAATGTTTAGATTCATTATGTTCTTTCACCATAATATAAAATATAACTAGAAAAATCACCAAATGTTTGGAAATTAATTGGAATAAAATATTTGCAAATCATATATCTGATAAGGGGTTATTATCCAAAATACACAAAGAAATCATGCAATTCAACAGCAAAAATATAATAATTTGATTGAAAAAAGGTAGAAGTTCCAAATAGATGTTTTTTCCAAAGAAGGCATGTAGATATCCAACAGGTACATGAAAAGGTGCTCAGCATCACTAATCATTAGGGAAACATAAATCAAAACTACAATGAGGTATCACCTCACACCTGTAAGAATGGCTATTATCACAAAGACAAGAAATAACAAGCATTGGGGAGGATGTGGAAAAAAGAGAATCCACGTGAACTGTAGATGGGAATGTACATTGGTTCAGCCACTATGGAAAACAGTGTGGAAGTTTCTCAAAAAATTAAAAATGATACTACCATGTGATCAAACAATTCTCCTTTTTGGTATTTATCCAAAGAAAACAATATAACAAACTTGAAAAGATACCGCACCCCCATTTTCACTGCAGCATTATTTGCAATAGCCAATATATGGAAACAATCTGTCAATCAATGGATGAATGGATAAAGAAAATGTGGTATATGTATACAGTGGAGTATTAGTCAGCCTTAAAAAAGAAGGAAATCCTGCATTTGCGGCAACATGGATGGACCTTGAGTGTACTATGCTATGTGAAATAAGTCAGACAGAGGGAGACAAATACCATAAGACCTCACTTATATGAGGACTCTTTTAAAAACTGAACTCACAAAACATAGAACATAGATTTGTTGTTGTCACAGGTTGGGATGGAGGATGGGGAAAATGGGTGAAGGTGATGAAAAGGCACAAACTCCCAGTTATAAGATAAGTAAGTTCTGGGTTGTAATGTACAGCATGGTGACTATATTTCGTTAACACTGTATTGTATATTTGAAAATCGTTCAGAGAGTTGGTCTTAAAAGTTCTCATCACACACACACAATATTTGTAACTATATGAGGTGATGGATACTAAGTAAATTTATTATGGCTATCATTTCACAATATATACACATATCAAATAATTATGTTGTACATATTAAACTAATACAGTGTTATAGGTCAGTTATATCTCAATATTTAAAATGAATCACCACAAACACCAAGTACTAAATATCAAGTATTGGGCTAAGAGTCAGGAAACAGAGACATTAATACTAGCTGTCTTACTCTCTGACCTGCTTCAGATCACTTCACTGTTCTGGAGTCCAACTGTGGACTCTAGAGTGAGGTAAGTTTGGGCCAGATGACTCCTAAGGCCCATAGAGGAGAAGTTCTCTTATCTAGCAAGCAGACCAGCTGGATTCACTGATAGGCTCCATTCTTGATGGCTAATCCCCATCTTGATGGCATGATGCATTCTTACCACTGTTGGATTACTCTGAGACTATGAATGACAATTTCTGTTTATCAAGAGTCAGTAGAATTTATACAAACTTATTGTGCTTGTTATTATAACAGTGTATCTTATTTAACTTCATATAAATATGCAACTATGAGAATGAAAAGAAAGAAAATTGTTGTTTCTATGAGAATTAGGATGAGTGTTTTATAAAGTTGATTTCACAAAGGAGAGTCACTTTAAAAATTTGATGTGATGACTGTAGAACATTAAGGGGGAAAAAATAAAAATTTAGATGGATTCGCATTCATATTGTGACAGACACACCTATAAATTTACACCTCTCTTTAAATAAACTAAAATTTGGACAATGAATGTGGTATATTTTGGATGTCATTTATACAAGAAAAATGATGCAGGACTATAATTGATAAACTTGCACTAAGAAAAAACACAAAAACAAACAAACAAAAACCTGGAATCCATATCAAAATGTAAATGAATACATTTAGATGTCTTAACTTAATATGAAATATCATAGGGACATATACATTGGGTTTTCTATGTTTTTTTTTTTAAAATAAATTCCATCTTTCAGCCAAACTTTTTGATTAAACTATCAGTCTTCATTTTGTTAGATAACAAGTCTTCTTCTGTAATTCCATAACTGGGATTATGTTTATGCAAAATAAACACAATGTTTATTAAGTAGGTTTGTTAAAGCACACAGCTTTGAATAAAATCTCCTCAGCATTCTGAAATGGCTCAAATGTTGATTCCTCAACCCTTTTTTCTGTGCTTTTTATCACATTATCTGGCTTTTCAAAAGACCTAGTCATTATGGGACAAGCAAAACCATAAGAGGGACAAGCATTTGAAATGCCTGAGCAAATGAACAGAAGAGCAATTTCACCTTTGGGTCCTCTCCAGACTTCTGCCCCATGCTAGCCCCATTGTTTCACACAGTAACCCTTGCCTCAGTACCATTAGTTTGGACAGGAAATTTAGTAGAAAGAACATCACACTTAAAATGAGGAGACATAGGTCCTTATCATAAAAATGACCTTTGCCAGTGACCTTTGCAAGATGATTGCAAGAAACTGTTGCAGTTTCCCCATGCTACTCTTCTTGTTTCAAAACAATGAAGCAAAGACAAATGAGATCCAAAAAAAAATTTTCATAAATTTTTTCCAGAGGTATTTACAATTCTAGCTGGTCTTAACACATTTTAATACAGATGAATTAACCAAACATGTAACCAAGTTTGATACAGAAATAGAGAGGGATGGAAGATGGCAATAGTATCGGAGTGATCTAGGAGAAGTGTGACTCAATTGTCAATATCCAGGGGTGATCAGACCTGAAAATACTGACTCATGCTAACTAAAATGTACAGAAGACCTGAGGAAGGCATCAGGCTGGCAATATATTAATTTAAAGTGAGAGAATTGTCACACAGACTGGAAGTATTCAGGTTGGAATAACAATCTCTTTTTCTCCCTGTAGTCATGGAATACCAAATGGTAATTGAAGCCACTCATTACCATGAGAAATCACTGTGAAAGACTCAGAAATGTTTAAAAATCTGTATTCTCTCTCTACATGAGCAGACCTTCACTGGAACTAGTAAATTGCCGTGAGGACATGGAATCAGAAAAAGGGAAATCAAATGAAGTTCATGTTTTAACATTAGGCTCACAATACAGTCTTGCCTGTGGGAATGGAATTCTGGAAGTTTGACAGTGAATTATGCTACTCCTAGGGACAGAGCTGGTATGGGATAAAAGAGCTGGTATGGGATCCTTGGTGATTTTCTTTTTTCTCTGCTTCCTACAGCAGACCAAGCCCTCTGCTTTGGACACATTATTTCTTTAAATATGTTAATACATTTATACATGCATACGAGGTTACATCTTGCAAGCCTTGATACCAATCTGCCTCTTCTAGGTGACAGCACACCTCTGCAATTGACCTTGCCGTGTAACTCTACTTCCCTCACTTCTTAGTTCTAGGAAAAGTGCTACAGCCTCCCAAAACCAGTCACCTTGACATTGTCTTGTGGAAGACACAAACCTGACTGAAATACAGGTTCAAAAGTGATTTCTGGTTTGACTTCGATGTTTCTAAATATTTACTAATTATGTCAGTTTCCCTTCTAGATAATAAGGTCTGGATGTTTTGAGACAAAAAATTCCTTAAATTTATCAAACAAAAATATGATTTTCCCATTCATAAGAAATTGCTGTTTGGTCAACATATTTTGTTCCCAAGCACTTTTAAATGGGCATTGTTCAATAGTCATGTGTTGAAATAATTTTAAATAACTAACATTTTAGGCCTACAGATTCAGGTACAACGTCACCGTAACTCAGGTGTCAGTTATCGCCTCCTCATCTTCAGCCTTCTTAAAATGAAATTCTATTCAAACCAAACTAATAGTGAGCCATGTCGAATTACTGAAAAATTACTTAGGGTCATATTAGGATGGCAGACTGAAAGTTCCTACTGAATTTTTGTCCCTTGATACTAAAATAAAATAAAATAAAATAAAACATATGGCCCCCTCTCCCAAAAAAGTCGACAGCAACTAAATACAAAAGGATCCTAATCTAACTCGACAAGCTTCAACACATAACACTTTGAAACAAAAAGAGCTCCACACTAATCCATTTCTGAGCGATCTCTCATCCTCTTCTCTAAGAATTTAAACTGTTAATTTTAACAAAATATTGAGAATTCTCTGGAGAGAAGCAAACTGAGTCGTTAACATTAACTTTTTCCTCTCCTGACAGAAACTACTGCTGGGGAAAATGTATGACGCGAAGAAGTGAATGACAGGGCAGACCTGAGCCAAAGTGAGGCATCAAGGGCAACATATACTATTGAAAAGATGTTAAACATACCACCAGTGATGTGTAGTGAACCTGATAGAGAACACAAAAAAACCTCAGAAGAGGGCCCAGAGAGTCAAACAAACACTACTTACTACTTAACTCTTAAATGAGCTCTCACTCTTTTCCACCCCCAACCTAAACCCAAGATCCTACCATTTTCTCACATTACAGAAAAGTAGAAACTCAGTCTTTTGCTGTAGCTTAGAGGAAAAACAAATTGGTTTGGGATACTATGGGGAGAAAGTTAAAATGTCATCTGAACTCTATTAGAGCAAACAGAAAATCTAGATCAAGCTCCTCAAACATGAGCAAGATGTAAGACAAGCAAATAAAAATAAGCCAGTATAGAAATTGTGCACACAAATTACAGTAAAACAAACAAACAAAAGGTGTATTGTACCATAAAGTAACTAAATTAGAACTTTGGCCATCAAGAATTCAAGGATCAAATACTAGATTGAGGTGTAAAAGTAGATGGTAACTTAAAGAAAACTAATTGAGAGCTGAAGCAACATTATTTTAAAGTACAAAAATTAGAAAAGCAAGGAACAAAATTAGTATTCTGAAAATTCATTACTAACACATAGGAATGACTAAAAATAAATACAATAAATGCACAAAATACAAACATAAAGAAATTAATGAAAAGCTGGTAAATATAGAATACATAAAAAGACAATTTGACATAAGGATAATCAGGATTCCTGACCTACAGCCCTCCTCCCCCAATGAAACAAACATAGGTTCAAAGATATAAGAGGACTCTCCTAAAACAAAAAACTAAAGCTACGGGGATCATGTTCTGGGAATATATGATGCTGAAAGTTCGAAGTGAAATAAATCCTAGTTACATTATTGAACTCCAAGGATAAAAAATAAATACAATAATTAATTTAGCATCAATTATTTTGACTGAGACAGACAAATCAAAATCACTTCAAAAAGGAAGGAAACAATCAGTTGGCTTCAAATTTCAGTGCCAGAGGACATTGAAGCAATGTCTACACATTCTGATGGAAAGAACTTGTAACTTAGAAATAGCCAGCCGGTACTTCATCTGGGTGCAAAGGGCAGACATTTTGACATACGAAAGAAATGAAGGAACACACAAGCAGCTTCTTGAAACAGCTTTATGATCACGAAATCCGACCAATCAAGAGATGTGGCAACATAATTAATTCAAGAATAGAGAAGTCATGTTAAGAAGGTCAAATGGTGAAAAATGATTCCATTTCAATATTGATTTAATACTGTTATGGAAATTATTGATATTGAAGATAGTGTGACTATTGTTAATCTGTACAATAAAAAATAACGTATCGTAACTAACAAAGATTGAGACGTATAGGAGCAGAGATGAAGAGAAAGATGAGAGTGCTTACATCCTTTTCTTTCAAAGGTAGAGAGTGTCTATAATGGAATTCCAATTAAAACACTACAGGCATCTTTCAGAAAATAGTATCTATTGTGGTACAAAAATATTTATTCAAACTTCAATGTTTCTTTAGTTTTACTTGCATATTTTCGTCTATTAAACTCAGTAAACTTGAGTTAAGTTTTCATTTAAAAGAGTACACATATTACTATTTCATTTTTTAAAGCTTTTCTTTTTTTTAAATCTTTTGGAAATTTTCACACAATCCCCAAAGTAAACTCCCAAACACCTATCATCAAAATTCAAAGTTATAAACATTTCACCTGTTTTATTTATCCGCCCCCCACACCGTGCGTGAGCACCTACACGAGCACGCGCGTGCGTACACACACACACACACACACACACACACAGATATCAGGAGTTTGCCTCCTCTTAAGAATAGTACACCTACAAAGGCGAATTTGAGGTGACTTAAATTTTATCCTTACATTTTCTGCCTTATTGAATTCTTTATAAGGAACCCATAATATTTTTAAAAATAGGAATAATATTCTTTCTCCAGCTGCCCCCCTCTTGCCTTTCCAAAATAACTGCAAGCAAATAGGCCAAAACACTACTGGTGAAAAGGTAGATAATTGCTTTTTTCCCTTTCTATGTTTATTTTTGGGTTTTTTTAAATTAAAGTTTATTGGGGTGACAATTGTTAGTAAAGTTACATAGATTTCAGGTGTACAATTCTGTAATACATTATCTATATCTCACATTGTGTGTTTACCACCCAGAGTCAGTTCTCTCTCCATCACCATATATTAGACCCTGTTTACCCTATTCTAGAGTCCCCTTTCCCCCTTACCCTCTGGTAACCCCTAAACTATTGTCTATGTCTATGAGATTTTGTTCCTTCATTTGTCTCGTTCTTTTGTTGTTTTCAGTTTTATATACCACATGTCAGTGAAATCATATGGTTCTCTACTTTTTCTGTCTGATTTATTTCACTTAGTATTGTAATCTCAAGATTCATCCATGTTGTCACATATGGTACTATTTCATTTTTCCTTACCGCCGAATGGTATTCCACAGTGTATATATACCACAACTTCTTTATCATTTGTCTATCGATGGACATTTAGATTGTTTCCATGTCTTGGCCACCGTAAATAAATCTGCAATGAACATTAGAGCACACATGTCTTTATAGATAAATGTTTTCAGATTTTTTGGGTAGATACCCAGGAGAGGGATTGCTGGGTCATATGGTAATTCTATTCGTAATTTTTTGAGGAACCTCCACACTGCCTTCCATAATGGCTGCACCAGTCTGCATTCCCACCAACAGTGTATGAGAGTTCCTTTTTCTCCACAGCCTCTCCAACACTTGTTACTATTTGTCTTGTTGATGATAGCCATTCTGACTGGGGTGAGGTGATATCTCATTGTGGTTTTTATTTGCATTTCTCTGATGACTAGTGGTGTTGAGCATTTTTTCATATGTCTATTTGCCATTTGTATGTCCTCTTTGGAGAAATGTCTCTTCAGGTCCTCTGCCCATTTTTTCAATTGGGTTGTTTGTTTTATTGTTGTTGAGTTCCGTGCATATTTTGGATATTAGCCCCTGATCAGAGCCGCTGTTTGCAACACTCTTCTCCCATTCAGTTGGTTACCTCTTTATTTTGTCGATGGTTTCTTTTGCTGTGCAGAAGCTTTTAAGTTTGATATACTCCCATTCATTTATTTCAGTTTTCACTTCCCTTGCCTTTGAAGTCAAATTCATAAAATGCTCTTTAAACCCAAGGTCCATAAATTTAGTACCTATGTTTTCTTCTATGCAGTTTATTGTTTCAGGTCTTATGCTTAGGTCTGTGATCCATTTTGAATTAATTTTGGTACATGGTGACAGATAGCAGTGTAGTTTCATTCTTTTGCCCATGGCTTTCCTATTCTCCCAGCACCATTTATTGAAGAGGCTGTCTTTTCTCCATATGTTTTTAGCTTCTTTGTCAAAAATTATCTGTCCATATTTATGTGGGTTTCTTTTTGGGTTCTCAATTCTATTCCATTGGTCTGTATGTCTATTTTTTGGCCAATACCATGCTGTTTTGATTATTGTTGCCCTGTAGTACAAGCTAAAGTCAGGGAGTGTGATACCTCCAGTATTGTTCTTTTTCCTTAGGATTGCTTTGACTATTCTGGGTCTTTTGTGGTTCCACACATATCTGATTTTTTGTTCTATTTCTTTAAAAAATGCCATTGGGATTTTGATGGGGATTGCATTAAATCTGTATATTGCTTTGGGTAATATGGCCATTTTAACTATGTTGATTCTTCCAATCCATGAGCACGGAATGTCTTTCCATTTCTTTGTGCCTTCTTCAATTTCTTGTAAAAATGTCTTGTGGTTTTCAGCATATAGGTCTTTCACATCCTTTGTTAAGTTTATTCCTAGGTATTTTATTCTTTTTGTTGTAATCGCAAAAGGAGTTGTTTTTTTATTTCTTTTTCTGAGATTTCATTGTTAGTATATAGGAATGCAATGAACTTTTGTACATTGATTTTGTAACCAGCAACTTTACTGTATTCATTTATTGTTTTTAAAAGCATTTTGGTGGAGTCTTTAGGGTTTTCTATATAAAGAATCATATCATCTGCAAAGAGTGACAATTTAACTTCTTCATTCCCAATTTGGATGCCTTTTATTTCTTTCTCTTGCCTGATTGCTCTGGCGAGGACTTCCAACACTATGTTGAAAAGCAGACGTGATAGGGGACAACCCTGTCGTGTTCCTGAACATAGAGCAAAGGGCTTCAGTTTTTCACCATTAATTATGATTTTAGCTGAGTGTTTGTCATTTATGACCTTTATTATGTTAAGGTATTTTCCTTCTATACCCATTTTATTAAGTGTTTTAATCATTAATGGATGTCGTATCTTGTCAAATGCTTTTTCTGCATCAATTGATATAATCATATGATTTTTGTCCTTTATTTTGTTTATGTGATGTATCACATTGATGGATTTGCGGATGTGGAACCATCCTTGTGCTCCGGGGATGAACCCCACTTGGTCGTGATGAATAATCTTTTTAATGCATTGTTGCATTCGATTTGCTAGAATTTTGTTTAGGATTTTTGCAACAGTATTCATCAGAGATATTGATCTGTAGTTTTCTTTTTTTGTGTTATCCTTACCAGGTTTTTGTATCAGGGTAATTAATGTTGGCCTCATAAAATGAGTTAGGGAGTACTGTCTCTTCTTCAATTTTTTGGAAGGGTTTGAGTAGGACAGGTATTAGATCCTCTTTGAAGGTTTGGTAGAATTCACCAGTGAAGCCATCTGGTCCCAGACTTTTGCTTTTGGGAAGGTTTAGGATGACTGATTCAATTTCCTTACTGGTGCTCAGTCTATTTATATTTTCCAGTTCTTCATGATTCAGCCTTGGAAGGCTATATGTTTCTAAGAACTTGTCCATTTCTTCTAGGTTATTGAATTTGGTGGCATATAGTTCTTCATAGTATTCTTGGATGATCCTTTGTATTTCTGTGGCATCAGTGATAACTTCCCCTTTTTCATTTCTGATTTTGTTTATTACTGTCGTTTCTCTACTTATCTTAGTGAGTCTAGCCAAGGGTTTGTCAATTTTGTTAATCTTTTCAAAGAACCAGCTCTTTGTCACATTAATTTTTCTATTGTCTTTTTGTTCTCCATTTCATTTAGTTCTGCTCTGTTTTTATTATTTCCTTTCTTCTGCTGACCTTGGGTTTCATTGGATCTTCTTTTTCTAGTTCTTTAAGGTGTAATGTGACATTATTTATCTGGGATTTTTCTTGTTTCTTGAGATAGGCCTGTAATGATATAAATTTCCCTCTTAAAACTGCTTTCACTATATCCCCAAAATTTTGGTAGGATGTACTTTCATTGTCATTTGTTTCTATGTATCTTTTGATCTCTCCTCTAATTTCTTCCTTGACCCAGTCGTTCTTTAAAAGTGTGTTGTTTAATCTTCACATATTTGTGGGTTTTCCTGCTTCCTTTTTGCAGTTGATATCCAATTTGAAAGACTTGTGATCAGAGAATATGCTTGGTATGGTTTCAATCTTCTTAAATTTGCTGAAGGCTAGCTTTATGTCCCAATATATGGTCTACCCTTGAGATTGTTCCATGTACATAAAAAGAAATGTATAGTGTGATGTTCTAGGATGAAGTGCTCTATAAATGTCATTTATGTCTATTTCATCTAATGTGTCATTTAGGGCTGATATTTCTTTATTTGTTTTCTGTTTGGATGATCTATCTATAGCTTTCAATGATATATTTAGGTCCCCTAGTATAATTGTGTTTTGGTCAGTTTCTCCCTTTAGTTCTGTTAGTAGTTGCTTGGTATATTTCGGTGCTCCCTGATTGGGGGCATAAATATTGATGACTGTTATGTCTTCTTGTTGCATAGTCCCTTTACCATTATGAAATGTCCATCTTTGTCTCTTGTTACCTTTTTTATCCTTAACTCTGTTTCATCTGATATCATTATGGCTACACCTGATTTTCTCTGGATACCATTTGCTTGGAGTGTCAGTTTTCAACCTTTCACTTGGAGTCTACGTTAGTCCATGTAGCTGAGATGTGTCTCTTGGAGGCAGCATATGGTTGGGTTTAGTTTTTTTTGATTCAATCTGTTACTCTGTGCCTTTTTATTGGTGAGTTCAGTCCACTTACATTTAGGGTGATTATTGATATGTGAGGATTTCCTATTATTCTATCTTTGGTTTTCTGGTAAGACTGTGTCTCCATTGTTTCTTTGCCTTTTTTTTTTTTTGTCTATTATTTCTGTGTGGAGGTATTCTATGATTTTTCCCTCTGTTTCTTCTTTTATTATGTTATATATTTCAGTTCTGGATTTTTTTTTTTGAGTGGTTACCATTAAGTTTATGTAAAAGAAAGTTTCATATTTAGAGTATTCCATTTTCTTCAGCATGCTTACTTTCTCCATGTCCACATTCCAGTTCAGGCCTTTACTCTCCCACCTTTTATGTTTTGGTTGCCACAAATTATCCCTATTGATGCTGGTCGACTAGCCTCCTTCAGTATTTCTTGTAATGCAGGTCGTGTGTTAGAAAATTCCCTCAGCTTCTATATGTCTAGGAAGGTCTTTATTCCTCCTTCAGATATAAAGGATATCTTTGCTGGGTATTCTTGGCTCATAATTTCTCTCTTTCAATAGTTTGAATATTTGGTTCCACTCCCTCCTGGCTTGTAGAGTTTCTGCTGAAAAATCTGATGATAATCTAATGGGCTTTTCTTTGTAGGTTACTGTCTTCTTTTCCCTGGCTGCCTTGAGGATTCTTTCTTTGTCATTGTTTTTAGACAGCTTCAATACAATGTGCCTTGGAGAAGGCCTGTTGGGATTAAGGTAATTAGGTGTTCTATTGCTTCTTGGATTCAAGGATCCAGTTCTTTCCACAAGTTTGGGAAGTTCTCATTGCCGATTTGTTTGAATGTATTCTCTGTTCCCTTCACTCTTTCTTCTCCTACTGGTATGCCCATTATTCTTATATTGCTCTTTCTGATGGAGTCAGAAAGTTCTTGTAGAGTTCTTTCATGTCTTTTAAGTCTCAAGTCCCTTTCTTCTTCCATCCATGTCATTTCCAGATTTCTATCTTCGACGTCACTGATTCTGTCCTCCATCTGGTCAACTCTATTACCTAAGCTGGCTATTTCATTTTTCATTTCTCTTATTGAGTTCTTAATCTCCAGAAATTCTATTTGGTTCTTTTTTAAAATTTCAATCTCTTTGGTAAAATTCTCATTTTGTTCTTTGATTGTGTTTCTGAGTTCATTAAACTGCTTGTCTCTGCTTTCTTGCATCTTGTTGAGTTTTTTAAGAACAGCAATCTTGAATTCTCTGTCATTTAAGTCACATATTTCCATGTCTTTAAGTTCATTTTCTGGAGACGTTTCATTTTCTTCCATAGCTGTCTTGTTGTCTTGGTTATTCATGGCAATTAATGATTTATTATTTCTCTTCCTAGACATCTACAGGAGTGGGTTCTGCAATAGGTTTATAGAAAGAGGTCTTTCTTTTGTTTTCCAGTAGGTGTTGGTAGAATGTTTTATTTTCCCTCTGACTGCAGCCTTTTATTCTCTCTCAAACTGTAGTGTTATATTTTCTCTGCACTATTATGGCTTCTCACACAATGGAGGGATTCCCTGGAATTCAGGCTTCTCCTGTGTGAACAGTTGGCCTTGGTCATACGGCACCACCTCCATGGGGGGATGTGGAGAGCTTCTGAGGTGCCAAAGCTCTTCCTGCACCAGATTCAGAGCCCGTATGTTTCAGCAGTTATGTTTACTCCTGTAGGGATCTGCCCAGATAGGTGGGGCCAGGGGAGGGGTGAGTTGTGAGAGGTGTCCCAGAGCAATGGCCGCGACCACCACCACAGCGGGTCCGCTTCCACAGCTCCCTCCCCTTTGCCGGAACTAGTGGGCTATGAATCTGTGTCTGCAGTCCACATTTCTCAGAACAGCAAATATTCTGTTCTTTTGATCTGACTCTGCTACTGTTCCACTTCTAGCACCGGGCAGGTGGGGGCGGGGAGAGCTCTGGGAGAATAGGGAGGGGGCAGCTAGTCTCAATGCCTAAGGCTTCCGTTCTCTGCTTGGCAGTGAGGGCTTACACCACCGTTTTCAGCCTTCTTCCCTCAGTCTTTTCTCGGAGGTCTCTGCCGTGAGTGTTGGATTCAGCCGTGTTATATGCTGCCCCCTCAGCCCGGTGGGCCATAAGTGGAGCCCTAGCAGTCCGAGCTCTTCCCTCTCCCGCAGCTGCGGTAGTTCCAGGATGCAGCGAGCTCGAAGCACTGAGCTAGGTCTGCGTCCTGCGCCCGTGGGGCTCCGTCTCCTCACTTCTCCCTTCCCTCCTCCCCCACTCCCACAATTTGTCCACATTTAGATGATTTCAGTAGTGTGCCTCTTAGTCTTGCCTGTCTGCTGTGCAGGGAGTCCTTTGTGGAGTTATGGTTGTTCAATTTGTTATAAATTCCAGGGGAGATTTCAAGAGGCTCACCTCACGCCGCCATTTTTATGATGTCATATCTCCTTTTCTATGTTTTTTATTTCAAAAAATATATAGCAAGGTTATTCGAGAGACCAGTGAGAAGATATTCTATACAACAAAACAGTTCCCATTATTGTTCTCCCCGAAGACCCTTTTCATCTCACTATTAGCCATCAGGGTTAGAATACTCCCACCTCTGTTTGACACTACGCACAAGATAAGAGCTACATTCATACTACCTTATTTATGAGGCATGATCAAAAACTACAGTAAATGTTTAAATTAAAAAACAAATTATTACAGTAAAAGACACATTGCCATTAGTCCGTCTCAAAATACTCCCTCTTGCTTCAAACATACTTATCCCATCTTTCTTGTCACTTTCTGAAGCAGTTCTGGAAATCCTCTTTCATGAGTGTCTTTATTTGCCCTGTCATGGCTGCCTCAATGTCCTGAATCAATTCAAAACATTTACCTTTCATGATCATTTGGACTTTGGGGAAGAGCCAGAAATCACACGGTGCCAGATCCAGTGAATAGGTGGATGAGGATACACCGTAAAGTTTTTATTTGACAGAAATTGCTGTATACCAGAAGTGATGTGTGACACGGAGCCTTTCTGTTGTGATCACAGAATACAGTGAATATTGCTGCCGAGTGCCATCCAACGGAAACACAGGGATCTTCAATATGGGAAGTGGCGCATCAAACCTTAGTAACAGTGTGTGACAAGTTTCAACTTGTTCAGTGCAGTAAGTCCGGTGTGAGCTATGGTTGAGAAAAGGTGTGTTTTAAAGTGTGCCCTAAATCATCTTCCATCGTGACAATGCTCTGTCATACATCACTTCTGGTACATGGCAATTTCTGTCAAATAAAAATCGTGTATCCTCATCCATCTTATTCACCAGATCTGGCACCATATGACTTCTGGCTCTTTTCTAAAATCAAAATTATTCAGGACATCAAGGCAGCCGTGACAGCACAAAGAAAGACACTCACGAAAGAGGACTTCCAGTACTGCTTCATAAAGTGGCAAGAACCGTGGGATAAGCGTGTTCAAAGTGGGGGGAGGGGGTATTTTGAGGGGGGACTAATGGCAATGTGTCTTTTATGTAATAAATATTTTTTATTTAAACATTCACCATATTATTTTATCACACCTCATAGCTTCATAACAACAGTCAACAGTTAAAATTCTCATTATTCCAACTTCATAGATGAGAAAACTAAAGCATAAAGAAATGAAATAAATTGCCCAAGGTCTACCACTTGTAAGTGTTGGTGTTGGGCTTCAAACGCAGATTCGAGGAAGAGATTCCAGAGATCCAGATTCTGTCTTGCCTCCTTTCTCCTTTCTGGAGAAAAGGAGGCCTAAGTCTTGCTTCCCCTGAAGTAGGCTTATCAATATTCTTTTCCATACAGCCTGGCCCTACAAAGGAATTCTTTCGTCAGCTGCTAAGATATTTTCTCCTAAGATAACATTTCTCTTGGGGGAATCTCAGTGGACCTGGCAGTCTCTAGTCACATATTATGTTCTTTAATGACTAGAGATGGTTATTGGACTGAAAAAAATTCAATAAATGTAATGCCTCTTGGCCATGAATACTAAGAAAATACTAACTCTCCTTTATTATATTTTGAGAACACTCACAATTCAATATTAAAACATTAAAACAACTGTTCTAAAATCATTGTGTATCTCACAGGATGAAAGACTCCTGCCTTGTGACAAACACGGCATCACTGTCCCTATTGTATAAAGTATTAAGGTACAAAGGGTAAGTAATTTGCCCAAGGCAGAGAAAGGCAGGAAAAGTGAGCAACAGACACAAGAAGAGGAATAGTTTTCAGGTTTATTATTAAACAAAACAAAAAATCATGTTCATGCATAAGACTCCTCCCAGGAGCAGGTCCAACATCCTTCACTGGGTGTTCCAGAAACTACACAGCATAAACATCCTGATCATGAGCGTTGGAGTCTGTCTGTGCTTTTAGAGTCAACTGTCCCACTTTCTAGCTTAGTGACTTAACTTCTCAAAGCCTCAGTTTCTTCCTCTGTAAAGTGGGGAAAATAAAGTTCTTAGCTCACCAAGTTGTTGTGAGCACCAAGTGAGATAAAACATGCACAGCTTTTCATAAGGTCCTGGCACATAAGTTCTCAATAAATGTTAATTACAGTATATGTCAAAGTAATAAGATATTCAATACCTCTCTCAACCCTGATTTTCTGTTATAGTCATGACTTGTTTGTAGAACCCTGGGATATTTAGATGTGTTCGGCTACCTCTACATGAGCTTCAAGCTACTTAGATGATAAGATCCACAAATTTAAGTAAACAGAAGGGGTGCCACCTTCACCCTTGTTTTGATTTGGATTTTACCAGAGAACCCTCTTGAGGCCTTCAGAACAGACCTCCACATATCACATTAGCTCTATGAAGTTTTTCTAGGAAGCAGAGCATGCCATTCAAAAGACCTTTCTTCTGTATTGATTAATGGGACGCAGGAAAAGCTCAGAACATCTGGAACCTAAACAAGCTGGAGGTCTCCACAGTCATTCCTTCTCAGAGTTGTGTGTTGCGGATGGCCACCAGCTCAGACTGTCAGTTCCCCCCCAGGATACTGTAAATATTGCCATTATCTATTAGTATTTTTATGTGTAAAGGGTTGGAAAACATTGCAGAGTTCACCACCACTTGTCCAAGGGTTGTTTAAGAACTATCTACTGTGATTTAGATTCTTAGTTGTTAACACTTCAATTAAAATTCCTTGACTATAAACCATCCCAGTCATGGAGTGTTTGCCTCTCCGAATGGAGAATCTATGAAAAATATTTGCTACTCTTAAAGACTGTGGGGTTCCTACTTAGTCACAGAGTATCATTTAGCTTCTCCCTCAAAGTAGACTTTGAAATGTAACTGTGATTCCAGCTTATCTGCCAACCCAAAGCTGCACTCTGATCAAATGCCACCACCTACAAAACTGGCAGAGATGGCCAGAAGCCGCTAGCATTTTCCAAGCACACCCTAATGAAAAGCCACTTTTCTGTCAGATCCGTCACATTTGAATGGAAAAACAAAATACTTTGTCGCTTCTAATAAGTACAGAGAGTCTGACAAGGTAATGACTTTTTCTCCCCTGGTACTAACCTCCAATATAATACTGCCTAAATATGACTTTTATCTTTAGACATTCTGTTATTGAGCAAAAACTGAATTCTTGGATTTACACTTCTAGTTTGTCTCTCTCAGTCACTGACTCAGAAATAAAGATGAGTGGGATATGCTGAATGAACCAGACTCCTGCATGAAATGGTTTATGACAGATGACGATATATGATGAGAATACAAAACCCTGATGATAATAGGTTTATTTATCGATTGTGAATAAAATTCATGAAGTGTGAAGCTGAAAACTGCACTAGAGGGAATTGGGCAGGGAGGCCATCAGGAAACATGTGCACAGCACAGAAACGGAGCTAAGAGCTGCCTGATGGAGGCAGAGTGGACGGGAACTGGGATGGAATTTGGAGGAGGATGCTGACCTAGTGTCCTCTCTGCTCTGACCACCTTGGCACAGTAAGCCTTGTGCAGTGACTGGGGGCTGAAGTGGAAAGGCATCAGAATTCAGAAGGCTGGTGTTCCAGAACCAGCTCTGCCACTAACAAGCTACATGACCTTGGACAAGAACATGAATCCCTTCCTGGGGGGATCCCTTGATTTTCTTTCCGTAAAAGAAGAGGTTTTATTCATTAAACACCATCACGGTGCTCAGTGCTGAGTCTAATAATGTCAAGATGAATAAGGTGAGGGTGCCGTATTCACTGGGAAAACCAGCACCATAGACACCTCTAGTACAGCCCAGTCCAGTGCAATGAAATATGCAGCCAACTCCGTGCTGGGTCTTGCATTCCCACAAAATTCTACAGCTTAAACTACAAAATCACATTTTCCAAGCACACAAACATGCTAACAAAAATGGGCTAAATAGCAGCAAACTATGAGAGGCTTTTTAACTCCCAGGCAATGTCTGTGAAGGCCGAGAAGAAAGAATTGCAGACCTGAGAAGTCATTTGCATGTTGCTGCATGATTTACATACTGGCAGGCGTCAGCGGTCCCAAAAATGCCTTCTCCTGCGTGCTCCCTCACCAAACCACTGCTGAGACAACTCAAAACCCACAACAGGGTTTTGCCCAATGTACATGAGAATTTGCATACCATACTCTCACAAAATGAGACCGGAAGAAAAGCATCTCTTTATTTTATTTATCTTGCTGCAATCCCCAGAAGCAAGCTCACAGGAAGCCCTTAATGACAGAGCTTCCTAAGAGGTGGTTCCCAGAGAGTCATGGCAGGTAGTGATTGAAGAAGAGAATAATTGTGGCTCCAATTTAGGTTAGTGACAATAAAGTCTTGAAGTAAATGTCATCCTGAAGACTTGTTGAGATTTCATTTGAAAAACACAGGATTTGTATCATTTCCTATTGCTGCCAAACAAATTACCACAAACTTAGAAGCTCAAAATAACAGATTTATCATCGCACGATTTCCATGTATCAGGAGACCATGGATTAGCTGGGTTCTCTGTCCAGGGTCACTGGTTGTTGGCAGAATTCAGTCCTTGCAGTTGTAAGATTGAGGACCTCAGCTCCTAAAAACCACTACAGATTTCTGCCATGTGGCCCTCTCTATAACATGGCATTTCAACATTGCTGTTTCAAGGCCAGTAGAAGAGTCTCTCTGACTACTTCTGTGTCTGACCTCTAGACCCTCATTTAAGAGCTCACCCAATTATGTCAGGCCCACTTAGGATAGCTCCTTTTTGATTAAAGTCAACTGACCAGGGACTTTAATTACACCTGTCCAATGTCTTCATCATTGCCCTATGAGGTAACGTAATCATGGGAATGATAGCCCCATCACCTTTGCCAAATGCCATTGGTTAAAAGCAAGTTACCAGCTCTACCCACACTCAAGGAGAGGGAATTATACCTGGGCTTGGTTTTTGAGGGTCATTTTAGAATTCTGCCCACCACAGGAGCTCTCTTCTTATTGCTTTTACATGATTTGGTTTATGTTGGTTTCATTGCATAGGATTTTCTGCTCTGGTTGGAGAGAAATTTTCCAGAAACAAGTCTCTCTCCCCCATCGGTTTTGTGCCCAGATTTTGTCATTACTGCTCTGGAGTTTGGGAAAAGGAGGTGACAGGAAGTTTTTACACACACACACACACACACACACACACACACACACACACACACCCATACTCTAGCAACTTCTTATTCCTTCTACTGCTCTCTCTCGGGAAAAAGAGTAAGCAGGTACAATATAGAGATTTCACAATCAATTCAAAATCCCCACAGATTGTATGAAATTACCCAAAAGAAGGTCACCTCACACGGGGAGATTTTCTGTTGAAAGCACCCCAAGCAGAAGAAGCTTTTGCCCCAGGGGAGATCACAGAGGAGACTCAGCCAACAATACCTTGCAAATGCAGTGCCAACCACCAAACTGGTACCTCCTCTAGTTTCAAAGAAAGACCAACTGCTTGTCTCCTGCCCTCTGTTGCTTTACCAAGCCACCTGCAGCCTGAATCAGCAAGCTTCCTGCCTCACCACACTCTAGCAATGAAAGACTTAACTACAGGACATTATCTTTTCAACAGGAAAGAGATTTGAGGTTAACAGGCGATTTGAGGTTAACGGTGTTTTCACCAAAAAAAGAAACGAATCATTTTGTTTCTGCACTCATTGCTCTTTCCATGCGCATGCCCCTCCACCGCCCCTTCTCCCTGGTACTTCTGGACCTTTTTCAACATCACTCTGCCTTGCTGGATGGTATTCAGCCATCACTTCGACCCACCCCCAGGCTTTCTGCCATCCCCTCGCTGGGCCTACCTCTAACACTCTCCTTAGGCCATAATATATTTATTTTCTAAAGAGAGAAGCCCTTTGCACTAATGAATAAATGGTGCCAAATCACCCAGCAAGATTGAAAGACACTACTCGATAGGAAAAGAAAAAAGGAAGAAAAAAAGGGGGGTGGGGAGGGAGAAAGAAACAAAGACTTTGGGACCACCAAAAGACAACAGACAAGTCAACTGAATTTCTGTAATATAAAACTAAATCTTCAGACTGAGACTGTATCTGACTTCGGGCAGGGAGAAATCTAGACCTAACAATTCCAAATAAAAGGAGGTATTGATTGCCTACAAAGACCACACTGTTGAAGCAGCAATTTCCAAGGGTTCCAGAGTGCTGCGGCTGCCACAGTATGAATACCTCCCTAGCCAATAACTGGAAAGAAGTAGTTCTCCGTGAGCATCAACCAGGCTTAAGAATATGGGTCAGGCAAGCCTGGATTTGAATCCTCATTCTGTTACTTACTGACCGTGAGATCTTTATCAAGTCACCCATCTGCCATAAGCCTCAGCTTCTCCTTTGTAAAATGGAAGCAGTGGCCTCACCTCGCGGTTGCTGTTGTAGGGATCACATTAGATATATGGTCTGTGCTAGGATTAGCACAATGCCTGGCATGTAATAAATGCTCAATAGATATTGTTGCTGCTGTTATGAAAATTCCCTAGATCAAGGAGCAAGAGCCCCCAACATAATGGTGCTTAACTTTACCCTCCTGCCTCACTCAAATGTTGGGACCAAACTGGTCTATTTCATTTTGTTTTAATTTATGGGAGAGGATTTTTTGTTTCCAAGTTAAGAGTTTCTGAAACTTAAACATTCAAATAGTCACTTGAGGCAGGAGCTGAGGAAATGTTGCTATGATTGAGGCATCTGCCCCCAGATTGGGGCCTCGTTAGTGGTTTTCTTTGGGGATAAAGTTCTGTAGAAGCATGCTGGCAACTCAAGCCCAGAGTAAAGCCCTGGTATTTCTTTTTTCTGCATTTGTACAACTGATATCCAAGAAGGTCAAAAGAACAGGAACATTATAAGAGCAGCCTTCCTGGACCTAGAGTGAAGCAGATCCATTCCAAAAGCTCACTTGAAAACCTTAAAGACATTGGGTCAAGGAAAGTATAAGGAGACAAAAGGGGCCATTTCTAATCAAAAAAGTAAATCACCTTTAAAATCTTTTGAATATACAAGACACTGTCAGTTTGGAAAGATTTCAAGTACACTGCCAGCAAGTGAGATACTAAGTGTCTTTTCTGTAATAATCCCCTGAACCATAAACCAAGTTAAAGCCCTTTAGAAAAGCCTCATGCATTAAGTCAGACCCCTTCCATAAACACACATACTAGCCCTTTTCACAAAGCATCTGGCAGCAGGTCAGGAGCTCTGTTTTCCAGCTAAGGTCAAAAGTTGCCAAATATGAAACAAATTATAAAGAGCAAAGATAAGGCTCACATTAAATTCTATCCGTAGCTTGATTCCCACTTGGTGGAACTTCTAGAACAAGAGTTCTCAAAATTTAGCAAGTCTAAGGAACAACCTGAAATGCTTGGCACACATTTGATTTTTATTTATTCAACAAAGATTTGTTGAATGGCTTATAGGCTGGCTAGTGGGAATACAAACAAGATCTCTATCCTTACAAAAGCTTATTGTCCAGTGTGATAGGGACACAAAAAAAAAAGAGAGAGAGAGACCATTACAATAGGGTGACGCTGCTAAACTGTCATCATGGAGACAGCAGTCACTTCTGGGAAGATCTTCTCAGAAATCAGGAAGTTAGGCCAAGGAACGATGAGAACCAGCATTTACTAGACAACCACAATGTGCCAGGCCATTTAAATACATTTGCCCGTTAAATCCTGAGGTAGATAATGTTCTCCGCACGTCGCAGAGGAAGAAACTAACGGTTTAGCAAGTGGGTAGCATGACCCTGGGTCTGAAACCCAGGGCCTTCTGCCTCCTAAGCCCATGTCCAGACCCACAGGCTCATGCCCTCAGTGATAACTTCATTCAAGTCTCTACAGCTATGAAATGGCACTAAAGTTTGGATCAGCCAGATTTTCCCACCGCTCAGCACATTCTGAAACTACTGAATGAAAAGAACACAGAAATTCATGCAAGAGCATGCTTTGGACAGAGAGATTGTGAAGTGCAAGGCAGCTCCCCTCCTTCTGGCCTGCAGGGGTTTGGGTGGATACCCCTTGGGTTGTGGGAGAATTTAGCCACAAGAGGGCAGAGTGTGCATTGAACAATCACAACAAACATCCCAGTAGCCCTTTATGAGGAAGAAACCTAATGTTGCATGCTTCATTAACTGTTCCAGTGCTGATAAATATTTGCTGTCCTCCTGTTCAGACAGGAAGCAGATAAGGGATTTTTATACTACAATATGGCGCCTGGTTACTGCTTCTCGTAACATAATGTTTGGGAAGACGCTTCCCTCTGATCAGCTCCATTCATTTCCAATATTCTTAGAATTACAAAGCGGCATGCAATTTAATTAACCCTAGGACTTGAAGAGTAAAGCCTTCGCTGGTATACTACAAACTTTCGCACCAGCATAAAGCATACAGTGCAGTTAAAAAAAAAAAAAAAAAAAGAGGAGTAAGCCCATAACGTCAATGCGATGGTAACAGCCATACGATAGCTATAGTAATAGCGATAGCAGGGGTTTGGGAATCAGCTTAGGGTTCAAGCCCTGGCTCTATTACTTACCAACTGTGACCTCAGTCAAGTCACTTAACCTCTATGAACCCCAATTTCCTCATCTATAAAACAGACGCTACCCAATAGCTTTGTTGTGAGGGTTAAACGAGTTAGTTAACTATCATTACTGGTAGCTGCTAGCTTGTGATCATTGTTATGTTAATAGAGTTTTAGTTGTATGTTAGAGCCACAGAGAAAGTAAAACCTTTCTAAGGGATGCCTTGCCTTACTACTGTCACAAATCCCCAACACTGTACTCATCCCCTTCCTTTCCTGCTGTAAGTGAAGAGACTTCCCTCCTCAGACGGAAAGCCAACCCCCTGCCTGAGTAGTGAATCTTCATCTTCTCCCTCTTCACTGGCCTCTTCCATTCGCACATTGAAACATGCTCCAGTCTCCTCTATCTTGAAAATAAATATTAGTAAATAAAGCCAAAACTTCCCCCATAACCCATATGTACCAGGAATTCCCTTCTCTCTCCCCCTTTGCAGGAAAATTTCTCAGCTGGGGCTTTCTACAACCCAAAGTCGGCGTTTCCTCATTGTCTACTTCCTTCTCAGCCCATTCCAGTTAGATTCCACCCAGTGTGCTCTTGCCAGTGCCACTGGCATGGTGGCACTAGCCCCAGTGAGTGCTCCTCAGTTCTCTTCTCACGTGGCTGCTCCACAGCTTGTGGACCTGCTGGAAACACTGCTGTGTAGTGTTTGAAACTCAAGCACCGTAACTCCAAACTAGTCCTCAGTGTTTGTGGCTGATTGTGCTTTATCTACCCAGCCTGTAGATGCTGGAATCTTCCAGGCTCCATCTCAGGCCCTCATTTTTTCTTATTCTACTCCCTTATCAGTCAGTGCTCTGTCTACACCCAAGGATCCAGTGGCCACCTCCACTTACATAATGTTTCAGAGTTTTGGGCCCACACACGTTTCCACCGGAATGTCTCATAGTCATCTCAAGTTCAACGTGCCTCAAACTGCATTACTTCTCCCGCCCATCACCTGCCACCCCCACAACTGAACCTGCTTCTTCAACAATCTCTCAGTATGAAGTTTGTACCCCCATGTAGCCAGGGAGTTAACTCAGAAATTGGCAAGCATTCTTACACTTTCCCTTATCTCTCACATCCAATCAATTACAATTCCTGTCCATTTTACCTACTAGATTTTTTTTTAATCTCATCCCCTTATTTCTCCACTGCACTCATCAATCTAAGCTACCATCATCTTTTGTCAGCCCTTCTCCATTCTAATTCTTTATACTTCAGCCAGGAAAAAAAAAAAAGGTTTTAAATGCCAATTTTACCATGTCATTTCTCACATTTGAAATCGTGCATTGATTACAGTTCTTTGGGTAAAATGCAGAATCCTGAAAGAATTATAAATGTCTCTTCTTCATTTTGCCCTTTACTATCTCTCTAGCCTTGTCTCATGCTATTCTTACCTTTCCTTCTCCCTTCAGCTTCCAAAACTCCTCCTTCCTGTCATCTCGAAAAAACACATTTGGGTTAACTTTTGAGCATCTATCGTGTGCCGGGCACCATGGCAATTTCAAAGCTGTATCAATCACAGTGCCCTCTAAGATTTTCCAGTTCATCTGGAAAAATCTAGGAAAGGAGAGACCAGCTAGAATTTATACTCATCAGTATAAAGTAAAATGTGTTAAATAGCATTAAAATGTACACACAAGGGAGTTCAGAGGAGGAAGTGAGTGGAAACACAATGTACAGAGAAGGTTTCAGAGATGTGATGTGTACATACCACCATGTAGGATGGGGAGAACCGGTGTTCGCAGATATGCATGAGGAGACCAGAGGTCTGGAGAAGGATGAGTGAAAGCAGACCTAACAGTTGTGTCAGGTTGATCAAGAGAGAAATGATACCAAGAAATAAGTGTATTCAAATACTACAGACACTCCAGAAACAGAGGCACTTCAATTTGACGGCCAGAGGCCATTGTGGACCTTTGAGAAAGTAGTTTCTGTAGTGGGGTGTCTGTAGAAGCCAGATCACAAAAGGAAAAGCAGCTGGTATGAAAGTGAAGGCTAGTTATAATATTCCACTATGTCAAGAAGATTGGTAATAAAGGAAGAAAGACACTCAAGGTTTGATATGCCTTATCATAGCTAGAACAAGGAAGGCAAAATCCCAATTGGGATACATCAAACTAGCATCTGTTGCCTCAGACCACAGAGAGTTGGTGGGAATCCTGGAACAGGAAGACGTTTTTAAAACGAGGATTGTTGACATCCTAAACTCACTGGACAGCCCCCTGGAGCAGCCCCCAGGAGACAGGGACAGTGAGCCCCACTCTCGGTACCGGCTGTAAAAAGTGCAGGACAACGGAAGCTGCTTGTAAAACTTAAGCAGATCAGACACTATAAAATACTTTGTAATGCATCATTGAGGCAACCAAATAAGAGGCTTGAATAAATTTATATTCCAATTGCTAAACATTACAGTCAATTTAAAAACCCACAAAAGTTTTGCTGAACAACTATAAATTAGAATGGATCTGTCGCATTGCACAGGACCTAATAGACTAAGACATAAAACAATCGGAGCAACTCCCTCTCACCTGTTAAATCATCTTGAAATAGATCTGCTAGCTCTCAACTCACCATTCTTTTTTTTCCTTTCAGAAAACCCTGAGGTAATTCTCAGGTTAATGTGAATTTTATTTATTATTTATTTGCATTTTTTCCCACTCAAGACAAAAAAGACAAAGCTGTCAGGGTCAGGAATTTATCATACATGAACTAGCCTTCCTCCCTTGAAACTTTACCACCTGGCTTATTGGGCTATTTCTCTTCCATTTAGCAAAAGTGGAATTATCAGGTGGTAGCTATTTATAGAAGCTGAAATCAACAAAAATACATACAAGTACATACTCACATACTAAGGCGCACACACACATTTACACACACACACACACACACACACACACACACACACGCAATACAAATGGAAGAGTAAGAAACTAGGCCAAGAGCCAAAGAAAGAAAAATCTCTTCCTGTCATAGATATGATATGATAATTTAGGCAGGCTCTTTTCCCCACCGTTTCTCAGTTTTCTTTCTAAGTAATTTGATTGATAACGACTGCAAAACACTCACTGAGGCAGTAGGGAGGTGAGGAAGAATGATCTTTCCCTTAGGTACACATTCATATTTAAAAGCCCAGAGTTAAAGAGTAAAGCAAAGTATAGTGCTTAGATAATTCTCACAAGAATACTGACAATTCTCACAACAATCCACATGAGATGGATATGGTGATTATCCACATCTTTCAGACATGGTAACTAAGCCCTAGAGAGGTTAAGTAATTTGTTCAATATCACATAGCTACCTCGTAAGTGGCAGTTCTGGGATTTGAACGCTGATTTCTCTGACCATACCATATAGGAGATGACTACAGTGTGGGCAACTCAGGAGCAGATATGAGATCAACTCTTTTTCCGGCTAATCTATCAGAAGAAGATGATCCTGAAGTGCAGAGAGTCCAAAGGTGGGTTAGTTGTCTATTTCTCACAATAAATATTAGAAACTCTGGAGAGAAGTCCCCTCTTTCCACTTCTATAGCCCACTCAAGATTCTGTGTCCAGGTAAAGCAAGATTATTGTGTGGATGGAGCATCAAATCTTAAAGAACATCCAAGGATAGAGAAGTTCAACTGAGACTTATGAGGTCTGGAATCTCTTCTGTCATTACTGTTAACTGATTAAATTCCTTGTGGGTACGTTTTTCCAACCCCCATCCCCCAAAAAAGAGATGAATCCAGTACAACTTTTTTAAGCCTCACCACAGAGCCAGCTTATGCAGTGACTGCTCTTGGGTCACAACCCTATCCCTGGGCCACAGAAGATGTAGGGAGGTAGAATGGAAGGGTAGGACTTCTCGCATAGTATGAGAGTCTGAGCTGTGGACAAGTTATGGGTTTCCCTCTGGCTTCTAAGAAACGTGAAGAAGGAGTGGGAGGATGGGCTGAAATGGACAGGGTGACCTATCTAATTGAGGGGTGAAATATCTTCCCTAGGTGTTTCAGTTACTTCCCTTACTGTATAGATGGGGAAACCAGGACTCAGGGAGGTCAAAGGACTTGCCCAAGGTCACCCAAAACTTAGTGGTGGCTGAATCAGGACTAGAATTTGAATTCTCCTGTCTCCAGTCTAATGCTTGGTCTTCCAGAAGTCCATTAACTGCCCAAGAGAAGAAAGGGCTTAGGACACTGCTCAGAAGAGCACAATCATGTGAGAAGGAAAGGCAAAGGGACCCAGGTATGCCCATGATGGATAAGACAGAAGCTGACCAACCCCCTCCAGGCTCTGTTCTAGGTGTAAACCTGAAGGGGGATTGAGGGGATGGTGCATGAGTATATGTGCTTTGTTGGGAGTAACAGGATTTTTGACTCTGCCAAATCCAAATAATTGTAGATATGAGCTCCCCAAATTATAAATCCAGTACTTTGCTGATGTCATTTTTTAAAACAGCAGTTCCCTAGGAAGTCATATTTGGAAACTCATCTCATTTGTGCCACTTGGGGACAACACCAATACCTTTGATTTATTGAGACTTCCCACCTGCGTCTGTTTTCTGAAAGGGGAGTGAAGTTGCAGTTCTAAAGTCCTAAAGGGGGGCAGCAAAACCCCAACCTGCCCTACTACTGAGAGCTCAGGATGTGTTTACATATTTATTTATTTAACGTCAAACTGTTTTCCGGTGTCTTAGGATAGGGCAAGGTGAGTGTCAGCTATGAAGACTGGCTTCTAAGTACGAGGTGAAATCTCCCACAGGGGAGGACAAGGGATTCTCTGCACAGACAGACCACAGCTTCCAAGAGGATCTCCATAGACAAAGGCAATACAGTCCAGAATGACCACCAGCAACAGGAAGACCCAACATCTGCATCCTGGCCCCTCTAAAGGCAACACTTAGAAATCCAAGGAAGCAGCAGGTGGCCATCACTGAGAAGGTGAATAGGATAGCAAGGCAGCTGTTACCGTGGAAAACTGCAAGTCAGCACTCTAGGCCTGCAATAGGTGACCATCAAAAACAAGCCAGGGCCAGGCCTAAAGAGACTCAAAGGCTCAGATCCAAGGAACAAGTTTAGGACTGAGTTGCTCTCTCCTTTTCTACCTGTAGGGCTAGTTCCAGTCCTAGGCCTCTCCCAAGCATCCTCAAACAGACTTCTCTCCTGACTCCAGATCCCTAGATGCCTACAGGTTTCTCACCTGCATGTTCCATGGGCACGTCACCTCCATGTGTCAAAATGAAAGTCATCAACCTCCCTCCAAGACAAGTTCTTCCTTCCTTCCAGAGAATGGGACCACCAGCCAGCCCAGCAGGCCAATAAGACCCCTCATAATAGTCTTAACTCTGTCCTGTCCCTCACCATTGATGCTTGATTGGTCCCAGGCGTACTACTTCAGACCCATTCCCTCCCCACTGTCTCAGGTCAGGCCCTCATCATCATCTCTCACAACTGTGTTAACAGCTTCAGAATTAGTCTTCCAGCATCTAATAATCCCCTTCCAAACCATCTCCATACTGCCACCACAATTAGTTCTCTGAAACTCTAATCTGACCATGTCACCTCTCCTACTTCAGAAACTTCAAAATGACAACATTTAAACCACAGAGGATAGAAGTGAAAGTCCTTGTGCTTGTGCACAGCCTGGCAAACTTCTTCACATTCTCAAACACCACAGTCAAATGTCATCTCTACCAGGAGATCCTCTCCAATGGTTTCCCCTTCACTGTTCTCTTTGGCTAATTAATTCCATTCTCTTCTGTATGCTCTTTGTACTTAGTATATAGGCTTCTACTGCAACATTCGCAACATGGTATTCGAACAACTGATCTATCATTTATCTCCTCCAAGAAACACCAAGCATCTTGGAGGCAGGCACTATTTTTGTATAACTAGTAGCTAATACATAATAGGTGCTCAATAAATGTTGCATTGATTTCATCAAGAACGCAGTCATTCAAGGTGATAGAAGAGGTGAGCTGAAGTTGATTAATGAGCTAGGACTCCTTAAATACCTTTAACAGAATATTGGAAATACGTAGTCCTAAAAAGCAAGTATTTGGATAAATTAGATTTAGTTTTGTTTGCGCTTCTCAGAGAAATGCCCCTTGTCTATAGCCCCAGGTGAAATGAGAGGTTAAAGGCCAAATTTGTGCCACATGGCACTACCCCTTTTGGCAATAGCTGAGTGGACCAGAAATGGATAACCGATTATGTATCCCAGAGACCAATTCTCCAAAATCAAAAGAATGTATGGCATCAAGGCCACCACTGGCTTTATATTAAGACAAAGCTACAGGCAAGAAAGTTAAGACAGAACTCAAAATAATGGCAATAAAACAATAATGACACCAAAAAAGCTAAACATTTCTAATACTTTCTATATGCCATATATTGTGCTAAATGATTTTATCCATTACTTAAATCCATCCTTATAACAAATCTGTGAAATAGCTATCTCAATGCCCTTTCCATTAGTTCCTTCTCCCCTTTTTTAACTTAAATCAGAGCTGGTTTCCATTGCTTGCAACAAAGAACCCCAACTAGTTCATTTCCTATCTCCACTTTATACCAGGGGCATCAAAAAAGATAGCAGAACTTTCCGAGTTCATACAGGTGGAAATGGAGACATCTAGGATTGAAATCTAGTCCCCCCACCTGCAGCACCTGAGTTATAAATGCTTCATTATCATAGGTGGTTCCAGTTTCCATTGGGCCTTTCTATATTTTATTTTTGTAATACCTGTAGCCTTTGTTGGAGATAGTTTATAAATGGTTTCTCTGTCACTATATTCAAAATAAAAGAAAGGAAGGTTGGAAAGAAGGAAGAACCAGACAGAAGGTCAAGAAAGCAGGTAGTCAAGTGACTGCAGCTTTGGGAAGGAGAATGCGACCAAAGCTGGGAACCAAGTAGGACCTGCCTGTCTTCCACCCTCATTGTCACGGGCCAAGTCTGCAAAGCTGCCGTCCTTCCGGAACAGCAGACAGAGATTCATATGGAAAGGAAAACCTGGGACTTCAGGGCTTAGGCTGCTGCTCTGCTTCTTGGACAAAAATTGAGTACTTCTAGGAAACTGGCATTCTGGAAATTGCTCTGCTTGAATCAAGTTTCTAAACTCAGTACCTAGAGATTCAGAACCGTAAATCAACCACTAAGGAGCATTCTTAGTTTTTACCCACAAACCCTCCTTCACAGCTCCTCTGGGTTTTCTAGAAATGTCATTTGTATGAACGACCTCAAAGCCTCCATTGACAGGGAGCCACTGTCACAGGTTTGGCACTTCCAGCGGGGCTGCATTCCTGCCTGCCAGCAGTGCTCTGCCTTGGCTAACAGAAAATCCCCAGGGATTTGGGGGCAACCCCTGGCAGGTCCCAGAGTAAGAATATGCCTTGGGCATTGGAGGAAATCAGCAAGAGAGGGCCCCACTAAGCTCTCTTTCTTGCCCTGGAGGGACACAGGCAGAGAAGGGCCTGGGGAATTCAGCTATCCAGGCAGTAACATGAGAGTGAGACCAAGGATAGGCCTAGCAGTCAGTCCTGAGTTGTTCTGAAAACAAGCCTGAGAGTCTGAGACACCTCCACCTGTTTCTGCCCAGGTTGAGTCTTGCACCCTTCCTCTGAGCTCACACCTGGTGCTGACTATGACAGCACTTACCATTCTATGACAAAGAAATGGGGGGTGTTCTTGCTGTGTCCTGGGGACACTGCCACGTGATTTCCATATACAGTGGATTCTTGAACAACAGGGAATTTTTCTTCACGTGGTGAAAAATTAGGGTCTAACAAATTGGCCCTCTACATCCAAGGATTCCCAACCACAGATCCAAAACAGTGGTTGAATCTGCCGATATGAAACCTGGAAAAAGGAAGGGCCAACTTCATATTTATTGAAAAAAATCCTCAAATAAGTGGACCCACGTAGTTCAAACCCCTGTTGTTCAAGAGTTAAGCGTATTATTTCATTTAACACTCACTACAATCCTATGAGGTAGGTATTCTTATCATCCCCATTCCACTCATGAGGGAGCTAAGATTAAAAACAAGTAAGTAACTTGCCCAAGGTGATTACAGCCCATAAACAGTAGACTTGGAAACCAAACCCAGGCTTTCTGATTCTGGAGCCTAGATTCTAAGCCATTAAAACATACAGGCTGCATGTGTTAAATGATCACTATACCAGGTATAACTGCCGTTGGGCTGGGGATGGGGAGCAGGAGAGAAACAAAACAGGCCATTATTGTATAAGGACTAACATACAGAAGCACAGAAAAGTTAGGGCACATAATCCTTGGGGTCAGGGATATTCCCCATGAAGACGATGCAGAAAGATGGGAGTGGGGCATGGGTATGAATGAAGAGGGAACAAGCACACATGCAGTCACAGGGAGGAGAGCGCTCCCGCAGTCTGTTCAAGATCCACAAGCCATTGCACATGGTTGGAGTGAGAGGAAGGGGAGATCGTGAGTCGTGAGGCTGAAGAGGGACCCAGGGCCAGAGTGTGAAGAGTTGGGCCTCTAACCTGGGGCAGTAAGGACCCCTGAAGTACGTTGAGTAGAGGAGTGTCTTGACCAGACTTTAAAATGATTAACTGTGGCTTCTGTGAAAAGAATGGATTGGGGGAAAAACAAAAGGGGTATGCAGAAAAACCAGTCAAGAGGCCATTGCAACAGTCTAGTGAGAGATAATAGGAGTGATGACAGAGGGTAGATGGGAGGCAGACAGATTCAAGTGATAAAGGAGACAGGATGGGAAAGATCAAGTGCCTGATTGGCTAAAAGAGAAAAGCAAAAATCAAGAAGGAAGGGCTCCTTGGTCAACCGCGTGGAGGGTGGTGCTGTTTGCTGAAATAGGAAACCTGGCAGGAGGAGGAGTAGGGCAGAGGGCAGGTATAGTAATGAATTCAGAGTGCAGTCCTGAGTTTGAAGTGTTTGTCAGCGACTCAGTGGAAATGTTCAGAGGGCAGCTGGACACACACTGTGCTTTAGCTGCACAGTTGTTGCTGGGCCCCATCTTTCTTCCCACTTTGCCAATCATCTCAAGGCAGGGATGATATCTTAACTCAGCTTTACTTCTCAACGCCTAAGTCACTAGACCACTTAAATGCTGATGAGCAGACTCGAGTAGGAACAGATTGAAGGGGAAATCCACGAGAGTGGAAGGAAGGAAAAGAATAAACACCTAAACCACCACCAAAAGGCAGGCAAAGAAAGAAGATGGTGGAAAGTCTAAAAGTGATTGATTAGTATCGGTAAACTTGATAAGGTTTAAAAAATAAGGTCTTTTTCATAAGTAGTTTAAAAACTAGTAGCATGAAGAAAGAATGGAATAAAGAGACATGATGGTTGATAAAGTGTTGAAATGGCACAGTTCTATAACAAGAATACATTTCTCTCACAGATTTACTGAAAATGTGCCAGTAAGAACAAAGCCAGATCACTGGCAATAATAGAAATAGATAATTTTTAAAAAGTAGTTATCAGAGCTGAGACTAGCTGCCTGTGTGCCTGAGGCATTACCCACCCATTAAGCTTCATTTGCCTATCAAATACTGACTCTCTTAGACTCATCTACAATGTCTCAACTCTGCAGGTTTTTGTTTGGATTATCTCTGAAGCTACTGTCTAAAGGTCAATAACGTTGGTATTCATTCCCCTTCAGAAACTTTGAATGTGGTAAATTAGAAGAAAGTTTCAGAAATAATGCTTTGGGGTTTGGGAAGAGATGGGACAATGGCACTGAGCCCGAAAGGGAATGCCACAAAAGCATCAATCGAGGATGGGGAAAAAACACAAAATCAGGGTGATGGGCTCCCGGTGCAAAGAGTTTAAGGGTCAGTCTTTCTCCCCCATTTTGATTGAGAGTGAAAATTGAGCGATAAATCTAAACTTGTTATTCCTTCATTTAAAACCCTTCAAAGGGTTCCCTCCCCTTGTCCCCCACCCATGCCCTCCATGATCTGGTTCTTACTTCTGCGGCCTTATCCAATGGTGAAACTAAGACCACTGGAAGCCACGCTTGGAAGGGAGGTGGCTTTGGAAGCTGGACTAGTTTTCTATTGCTGTATAACGAATTGCCACAACTTAGCAGCATACAACAACAGATTTATTATCTATTATTAGATACTAATGGGAATCAGGAGGAGTCTGGCACAGTTTAAATGGGTCCTCTGCTTAGGATCCCACAGGCTGTAATCAAAGTGTTCACCGGGATTGGGTTCTTCTGGACGGTCAACTGGAGAAGTATCAGTTCTTCATGCTCATGGAGTTGGAAGCATTCAGTTCCTTGTGGCTCTAGGATTCATGGCAGTTTGTTTATTCAAAGCCAGAGAAACAGAGAGACTCTAGCAAGATGCACGCAATAGTCTTATCTAATCACATAAAAGTGATCATATTGCCTTTGCCATATTCCATGGGTTAAAATCAAGTCACAGGTTCTTCCCACACTCAGGAGGAAGCGATTATACAGGGTGTGGACACCAAGAGGTGGGGATCACTGGGTCACTTTCTGTCCATCCACTCACAGGGCTCATGGTTTACAGCCTATCTGTTGCAGTAAAGCCCTGGAGAGTTTCCGCAAAAGGGAGGACTGAGACAGAGGAGTGTCTGTCATCTTCCCACACAAACACTAATCACAATGCTGTAAATATTATTTGGTTTTATCTCTTACTAGACCTAAAAGTCTTGGAGGGAGGTGCCGTATTTTTTATACCAACTCTAGCATCATGCCTGACACACAACATTTCTTCACTACAAATTCGTGACAATGAACAGACAGACTGGTTTTGAGATGTACAGGTATCAATTTAAAAACCTATATAAATTGTCCTCGACGTGGTGTCTCTCTCTCGTAAGGTGTATAGAAGCTCTGGTAACAGTTTTGCCCATCTCAAACCTTGACAGAAGCACAGTTTCAGATTATAAACTCTCTCAGAAGTGCTATCTTTTATATGTTAAACAGTTACACTTATGAAGTGATATTCTAGTTAATGTTAATTCACAAATAAATTGTGTCAAGGGCCAAGTTTTGCACGTATTATCTCGAAGCCTCTATGGTATAGGAAGGGAGATGGCTCATGGAGATACTATTGCACAGATTTGGTCAAATTGTATATCAATTTGGGAGGGGAGGGAAAATGGTCAGATTTTTGTTCTAGCTTGCCAGCGCAGTCACACTTTCCTTGGGGATGCGTACCCCTTAAGACCATCCCCTAACTTCCCAATGCGAAGACACATGTGGAAACCTTTCCAATATGAGCCTTTGCAATGAGAAATGAGGATATCTCAATACAGACTCTCTTGAGTTAGTCTCAAGGTACAAAATATAATAATAAGTAGAAAGAAAACCTGTTGAATTAACCTTCCATGTTGGATGTTTAATACATTAAATATTCTACACAAACACTTAATTTGTTGTTTCCTTCTGGACATGTGCCAATTAAACATCTATTACATGGTACCCATTGGCTCAATCCCATTGCTACCTTACAAACCAATAGATGAATGTGGTTTGCAGGAGTATAAGATGTAAATAGCGGCATGCAATTTCACGACAAGTCTTCAGAATTAAAAAAGGCTTATAAATCATTACATTTCTTTAGCTCCTGGGAAATTAAGCAAATTCAAAACTCACATTCACATGTGGCAAAAATGTTCTTTGTGTGGCCCAAATTCCACCTCAAACCAAAAAGCTCTTCAGTTTTCTTCCCCATCCCAGAATTCTAGCAGAATAAAATGTTAAAGACATTCCTTATATTTTGTTAAGGTATGCAAAACAACACAAAAAGCCCTGTCCACATGAGGTTTACAACCTAGAGGCAGAGCAACAAGATACACTATTAACTAAATATTGAGCAGTCTTGAGTGTTAAACATTATGGTAGGTAGGTGAAAAATGTCCCTCCAAAACTAGCCACATCCTAGTCTCTGGAACCTGTGACTATTACCTTATATGGGGAGAAAAACAGCACCCTACAGACAGACTGGTTTTGAGATTAAATAAGAATCTTGAGATAAATTACCCTGGATTGCCCAAGTGAGCTTTAAATGCAATGGAATGTATCCTTATGATGGGAGCAGAGGAAGATTACACACACACACACACACACACACACACACACACACACACACACACACGAGAAGGCAATGTGAGGCAAGGAACAAATTCTTCCCTAAAGCCTCAGGAGGAAGCACTACCCTGCCGACACCCTGATTTCAGTCTAGAGAAGATGATTTTGAATCTCTGACCTCCAGAAACATTGAGAGAATAGATTTCTGTTGTTTTAAGCCACTAAGATTATGGTAATTTGTTACAGAAGACTGAGGAAACTAATACAAGGACGTACCATGAAAATAAAGTGGTGGGGGGGGGGGTTAGGGGGGTTTATAATGGATGAGGAGAGGGAAGGGCTAGCTATTACAGATGGGGTACCGAGGAGAGTCTAAGATGACATGAGAGCTCCAAGCTAACAGTGAGAAATGGCGAAGTAAGAAGACAGAATGACCACTTGTTTGGGTAGGAGGTCCTGATAACGACAACTTTAGTGGAAAGGTGAGACCTGCTTGGGGTGAGTTCAAAAGAGAATGAGAGGTGATGAACTGGAGACAGAATAGAACAGAGAATACTTTTGAGTAGTTCTGCTCTAAAAAGAAGGCAAAGAAAAGGGACAGTAACTTGAGGGCATGGGGTCAAAGGCCCATTGACATCTTATGTTTAATTTAATACAATGAACCTGAAACATCCATTGAGACTTACAGAGGTTCTGTGATTTGCCCACAGTCATAGAGCAGAAAAGTGACTGAGCAAAAATTCAAAACAATTTTTTTTTACTCTTAGTACAAAGTTCTTTATGGTATCATAACAAACAAACAAACAAACAAACAAACGAAAAACATAAAAATGGCTTATACCTGGAGGAAGCCAGGTAGATAAATGTGTCCCCTGAGCCACAAGACACCACCAAAGACCTGGGCTTCCCAGCATCAGCTCTGCTGCTAGAAGGCCCAGTGGAGACCTAAGACGCATATTCCTGACCAATAACTTGGTCAATACATGTTCAAGGAATGAATGGAAAACAGGACTTTTCATCCTCGCATATTGCACGAGCATCTCCAAGGATTCTTAGTGAAGAGAATATTGTTGTTATTGATAAAAAGAAAATATTTTGATTATAAATGTTAACTGACTAGACAGAGTAGACAAGTAAAAGATCTGTAGCAGACGTTCTGGTGTTGAAGAAGAGTGAATATTTTCAGAAGATCACCCATAAAGCTCAACAGAAGAGAAATGTAAGAATATTAATTTAACAATGAAATCAATCACAAGCATCCAGTAGGTGTTTGGATCACACTGTGTGTGATTCAGCTGGATTTGCAGGATTCTGCAGTAATCTTTGAAACACTGAAGGAACTAAGAGCGACTGAGGGCTCATATTTCACAGCTGATCTTTATGAATATGGATGGTAGTCCCTACTTCCCAGGGTTGTTGGGGCAATTAAATGAGATAAATATGTATGAACCCCTAGCCATCACCTGTCCATAGGAGTCTGGCACATACATAGTATCCAGCCCCTCTCCTTCCTCCTTCCCCATCACCACCACCACCACCAGTCACAGGCTTTCGAAGATCTGGCTCTGCCTTCCCTGTGACCTCATTTCTACCCACTCTTCCTCCTGCTATTAATGCTTCAGCTACACTGACCTTCTTTCTTTTCCACGAACACACCCTGCTTGCTCATGCCTGAGGACTTCTGCTCAAGCTGAAAAGCTCCGCCCCCCCACCCCCATCTTGGCATGGGGGATTCTCTCTGCATTCAGATATGAGCTAAAATGCCACCTTCTTATAGAGGCATGCCACAACCACCACATTAAACCCCCACCCAGTAGTTCCTCCTAAATCCCAGTGCCCTATTTTTATTTTCTTCATAGCACTCATTTTCTGGTGCTATGAAGAAAGAGACCTTATACGTAGACCTTATTGAGCAACGTCCTGTCGCTCCCCACTGATGGCAAAGACCTGGTCTGCCATATTTCTTGCTTTTCACCCAGCACCTGGAACAGTACCCAGCACAGGTAGTGGCATTCAATAAATATCTGATGGAGTGAATTGTTATCTATGTGAGCACACACAGCTACTTTATGTATAGGTAGTATGTGTATGCATGTAGGTGTGTTTATTATGCGTGTGTGTGCGTGTATGTGTATGTGTGTAAATTGGGAAGAAGAGAGTAAGTACCAAGCCAGATGGCATTGGTTCAAATCCAACTTTGTCACTCAAGCAACGTAATCATAGGTAAGATTCCTAGGCTTTCTCTCTATTCCAATTCCCTGTTTGTCAATGAAAGGTGACAATGGTCTCCTGGTATCAATGAAGTGCTCCAAGTCAAGCACTTAACATAATGCTAGATACAATATAATATGCTCTTAATAAACTATTAACACGTATTTCCTATCAAACAAAATTGTTATCATGTGGTACTATAACACCCCACCCACCCTTAGCAAGCTCTCAGTATTACAATAGCAAAATTTTAAAAAGCCAACATATTCTAAGATACTCAGTTGTAATGATGAACAGTCATTTAGGCCCTGAGGTTTACCCAAGTTAAAGGTTATATATAGTCTAATGCTAAAAATTCTTTGAAAAACATTTCTAATTTGGATTATGAAAATTAGGTGTAAAAAAGATATATCCAAAATGTGAAAACCCACCACTTAATGGAAAATTATCAGCAAACCCCATGCTCCAGTGGCCTGGTTGTCCCTCTCCCCCACCTCTACTGTTCAGCAAATTGCATAAAGTCAAGACTTTTTATACAACAGGGCTACAGGTCAGCTTCCAGGAATTAATTTTTCCAAGTCAGAGAAAATGTTCTAGGAGTTAGAAAGAAAGGAGCTCCAACAGCCATTTTCAGGAGCATGGAAACTTATTTCCAACCCTCAGGCCCCGGGCATCCAGTTGTGGATCTGACATGCAGAGGACAAAGCCCTGTTGGAAATGAATCAAAGAGCTGGGATATGAAATGATGGAAGTGAATCAAAGAGCTAGGATACATGGGGCTTCTCATAGATGCAGAAGCCAGAGCCTTCCCGCTGAAGCATTTGCATGGAGCCTCACACACAAACCCCTAACGACAGATGAGTCTAAGTCTGTTAAGTTGTTTTCTTCACCTATTAAGTGTCTTTTCAAATCTTACTTTGAAAGTATTCAGAAAATCTACAGGAAAATGAAAAATTTCAGCAGCTCATGTCCTTCTAGACATGCTGATTTCCTCAGTGCTGGAACTCCTGCCCAGTGTCTTCGTAGTCAAGGTGCCGTATGAATTTCTCATAGAATCCTGGGGCCTCAGAAGGAACAGGAAAGTGATGGGACTTGCTCAAGGCAGAACCATGGCTACAAATAGGCTTCCTGTTTCTAGATTCAGTGTTAAGTTAATTTTGGTAATTTGCAACTGGTTTCGATCCATTTATGACGCACTGGACAAGGGGATGACCGCATAGGACACCCTCCAGTTCTTCGGTATAAATCCCTTGGTCTGTCTACAGCGCAGTTTGTAAGAGGAAGACTCCGTGCCAACTCAGGTGTGAAAAGAAGCACAACCTTCTATTTTTCAAATGCTCTACTACTGAGCTGTCATTCAGTCTCAGTAGTTATTGGGGCTTCCTTCCCCATACTCCCACCCTATGGTGGGGCCCAGTTCTTGAGTGCTTCCTATACCCCCAAAGCTTTCCCATACCCCCTGTAGTTATCAACCCATGCTGGATATCTCAACAGCTTGAGCATCTTGGATGAGGCTGGAAACCTGCATGCCTGGAATCCAGCCTCCTAGGCTGTCAGCTGAGGTCCTGTAGGCTCCCTGGGGCAATGCCACAAAGCACAGCTCCTGTCCTCTCTAGTCATTCAACTCATCCAGCTGCCGATCGTCTACTGCCTCTTGGACTCTGGGACACCTCCCCTCCCCAGCCCTCCTTGCTCTCCGTTCACCACTGAGATCCCCAGCATTATCCTTTCAAGAAGTTTGGCATGTTCAGAAAAAGAGGAAGAGGCACTGACTTGAAGCAGCTTCTTGCTTTTTGGTCCTGCAGAACCCCTCAGGCAGAAAATACCAGGCGTCTAGCTACCTAATTAAAATTCAGAAGAAGAAACAAATTTCCAGTGAGCAAAATTCCAGTGAGTATCTCAAAATATTACTCTGCCTCACCAACACAGGCCATGCTGCCTCTGGCTCCCCGGTGTTACCATATTAATTTTTTTCTGAAAACAAATGGGAAAGAGCTTTAGCTAGACATCCAAGACAATTTGACTTAAAATATGCATCTTTGGTGCATGCGCGCGCGTGCGCACACACACGCGCACACACACACACACACACACACATTTTGGAACCATACACTATTTCTGTTTGGCTATGTATAAAATATTTGAAGATCTATTTCAGCACTCTTTAGGACTGTTTCCCAAAGTAAGGATAATATAAAATCACATTTAAAACACTGTCCATCACAATCAACTCTCCGCTGTTACTGGAAGTAACTCCTTTGGGTTAGTTGCACTGGTCAGGAATATATACCCCAGGGGCCGTTAGCTAAATGTTTCATCAAAAAAGTCTCCATGCCCGAGGTAACTACGACAAGCACTGCAGGTATCCCTTTCTCATCAATCGCAGACATTTTGCTAACACAATAAATGTTCGAACTGGTTTCTCATTAGTGACAGTAACAATATCCAATATGTGCGCAGTAGATGAACTATCTTGGAGACACTCCCAACTCTTAAACGAAAAGGGTTAAAGAATCTGAAACCGTGCTGCTCGACATGGTGGCCACTACCCACCTAGGGCTACTGAGCACCTAAACTGTTGTTAGTTCTACATGTTAACACGATGATATGTTGGATATTCCTGGTTATATAAAATGCCTTATTTAAATGATAAGTGCTATTCAGTGGCTCATGTGATATAGCCACTGAACAGCACTGGCCTTAGAGACCCTTTAAGCGTGGGGACAGTGCCCTGGGTTTGATCTCTAAATAGTCTTGGTTCTCCCATTGGTTCATGGATTCTGTGCTCCCAGCAGAACTGTCTGACCTAGTTAGCTGGATCCTGCCGCTGGAACAGTGACTCATTTAACTCAGGCATCATGAACTGTTGCAGGCACTCGGGGGACAGAACAGAGGTCAACCTTCACAGAGCTTATAAAAGAGGTGCTTTTGTGTCGATTTCCCAAAAAAGTGACCATATGACAACATTTGATCAGATAACTTGCTTTCATTATAAACTGGTAGCGAAGTTGCCAAGAAATAGCTAAACCTCAGCTACTCCAGAATATTGCCTCCAGATCAGAGGCTCTGGCCCTGGACTCAGTGTTTTAAAGGGTCTTTGTCTGGACTTTTCCAGACACATCTCTCTCCCAAGGCAGCTGTGTGTGCCAGATACAACGCTGCTGCAAGCTGAGGAAAGTAGTGACGTAATGTACAGGCCAGAAGATACATGCCAGTGACCAAAGCATCAGACACCCCAAGCTGGGTTACAGCCTGGGACAGACCATCGCCCTGGTGACTGATAGGCATGGCTGCAGAATTGTAAATGGGCTGTCTTTTTGCATTGAAATGGGTTGGAACTTGAAGGCCATATATCCATCTTCCCTATCATACTAAAATAAAGGTCCAATAATTCCAGGGAACTGTATTTATATCACCTACATGAGATTTATAGTGATCTTTGATGACATATAAATTATACTTATAATACACACATATAGTTTATATCCTGCAGGAGATTCTTACAGTAACGACCTCCAATGAATCATGCCTCCTAGTCTATGTCTTTGCTAGTCCCTTTCCACCTTGGCGTGTGGAACTCTGGCCTTGGCATGTGACGTGATTTGGCCAATGGAACATCAGCCAATGTGATGGTGCAAGCAGAGGCTAGGACAGTGCTTGCAACTGCAGCTTGCTCTCTTGCAGCCCCAAAGCCACAATGCTGTGAAGAAAAAGCCCAGGGTTTTGAAGAGAAAGGCCTATATTGCCTTAGCTGCACCCAGCACCTATCTACCAGCTGCCCACCAGCTGAATGCATCTTCAGTAGTAAGCACAGATGAGATCAGCAGCAGAACTTCCCAGAATTGTAGGAAATCATAAATGGTGTTGTTTAAGTGTTTAAAGCCATTGGTTTGGGGGTGGTTTGTTATGCAGCAATAGAAATCTCATACAATCCACCAATTAAGTAAAGACATGTTTCCTGCCCTAAAATGTTTCTCTGTAATCCCACCAGCACCAGCGTAGCAGGTTAGGAGTTAATTGTTAAGCATTTATGAATTGACAAAAATATTGTATATTAAAATCTGGATTTTAATATGAGGTTGATAATCTGTTTCATATATTTTCCTGTTAATAATAAAAATGTGTGTGTAAGTGTAACGCATTTGATTTATGGAGTTTTCATGACTTTTGAATGAGATGGTCATGAGCTAAATCTACTGAACACCAATAAATCTACTGTACATCAATACATGAAGTCTGTCAAATTCTAATCTTATTTTTAAAATTTGGTTACCTATAAGAGACAAAAAGCCTTACTTCCTAGAAATCATTCAAGTCAATTTAATATTTTGTCATAAAAGAGATCTACATTTTGGTTAGGGAAGCAAGACCTCCCATGCAAAAATCTGTTAGCACACTATAAGAGTGTATGAGTAAATGCAAAATTAATGAGTGCAGAAAATAAGTGCTCTGAGACTTTAGAAAAAGAGAGATGGATCTGAGCTGGAATCTCTAGGAAGAGTCTTAGAGAAGCTTCTAGTTAAATGTGGCCAACTGAGCACATTCATTCCCTCCTGATACTGCCTAACATTACAGTACTGAGAATTTTTTAAGGCACAAAATAAGCATAAATAAAATAAGATAATAGATAACAGCAACAGAATTTCTGTACATAGAGTATCAGACTTAGCAGACCAGAGAAAGTTGAAATGTAAGCTGGAAATGGGAGAAACCCAGAAGTAAGCCAATCCACTTAGCAGGACCACTGCCCTCACAAATAGACTGAGGGAACTGGAGACTCCACGTATCTCTGACAGCAGGGTATAGCAGGTAGAGTTTAAGGTAGGAATGTTTTCAAAAGCTCAAATGTTGATATAAGTAGCAGACTGACCCCTCCTCAGTGCTGAATGCATGTGATAGTCCTTCCCTAACCCTGCCTGGGTCTGAAGCTCTGGACTCGGGCAACACCAAGCACAGCTGCTGTCAGAGGTAGTATTCTGACAACAGGAGTATTATGTGAAAAAAACTTCATGTCAAATCGAGACCTCATGTTCCCTTTTTCCTTGTCTCCAAGATCATTAGCAGCTAAGTGTATATTTTAAAGGATTAATGGTACCTTCCGGGGAAAAATGACCATTCAATAGAAAAGACCCCTAAGGATACTCATAGTCAAAGAGCCAAGACTACAAATAGAGCTCTGGTCAGATCTGATGAACCTGACTTTTAAATAGGGAGGGATAGCCCAAGAATCACCAAATATTACAGGGCAGGTTCTAACAAAAAAAGAAAGATAGTGAGTCAAACAAACAGAGACTTGGACAAACAGGAGACGGTGTAGGGAGCTAGAAAAAGTAAGTCTAAAGTAGTACAGTTGATATCTTCAGACAACCTAGAATATAGTTCACATCCATTATACTATAAACAAGATGATGGGGAAAAAAAGAACATTCATATAAAAAGCGGAGAAAATTAATGGGAGAAATTTTATAAATCCAAATAGAAGGTTTGGAAACCAAAGTGAAAACAATGTCATAGAAAACAGAATAGTGAATCAAATAGTAAGTGAGAAAAATAAAACTTGAAATTAGTCTCAGAAGTCAAACATCCAAATAAAAGGAGTTAGAGAAAAGAAAGGGGGAGTAAGTGATGAAAGGAATAAGAAAGTGTTCAATAAATAAAGGAGTTTCTAGACTGTAAGTACATATCTAGTTGCAACAGAATGAATGAAAACAGATAAAATGTAAAATTTTAGATAAAGGTGGGACAAAAAGCTTCCAGAGATGGAAGGGAAAGATCAAAATAAAAAATTAGAAATTAAAATGGTATCTGATATATTTAACACTGGAAGTTAAAATAAAAAGAAACAATGCATTTAAAATTCTGAGGAAAATGACTTCCAGAATTCTATATCCACACAGATAATCAAGTCTGAGGACAGAATAAAAATTTCTTCCGATAAGTAAGGTCTCAAAAATTGACGTTTCTTGTAATTTCCTTTAGGAGGGTCTTAGAGTCTGTGCTTCAACAGAACAGAGCAAATCACAAAAAAGGAAGATGAAAAGTCCAGGAAGCAAAGGATCCAACTCAGAGGGAAGAACAGAGAATCCCCAGGTTAGCGGTTAAAGGAGATCTGCTCATCCAGGAATGACCACTGTGCCACTGGCCTGAAGAGCAACCAGTCCAGATAGGAAGCAAAGGAGGTCTGTCTCCAAAAAATGATTACTTAAATATGTTCAGACACATTGAGAGGAGATTTATCCTTCTGTTGGACTGTTTTGAGGTTCATAGAAAATTAAAAGTAACTATTAACTCAAGGGAAAACAAAGAGTTATGCAAGCATGAAAATGTAATTACAGAATACTGCATGGCTTGTTTCGAATAACATTTCCATAAACTTAAGAGTAAAAACATTGAACACTGGGCTAATCAAAAGGTGTGATATAAATTTGTTGAAAGGATGGGGGAAGGGTAAGTGTGGGGTATAATAATGATGGTTGGGGGGAGGGGCATGATACAATCCTTATTTTTAAAGTATGAAGCCAACAATATTCCAAATGTACATCAAATAGGAAATGGCAATATAAGCATGCCATCTCGAAATATGGAAGTAAAGACCCAAGGAAACAGCTTCAAAAGTCAAAATATAATTACCTGTTGTAAGTGTGAGAGGGAAAGGGGGACAAGGGACCATTTGCCTAAAAACTATAGCCACATAATCAATTAAATGCAGTTCTGATTTAAAAAAAAAAAAAGAAAAGAAAAGAAAAGCTTAAAGGAAACTGAGAAAACCAGGATCTGGCTAGGTGGAAGGAAGACAGTTCTGCTCAATCCTGTTGAATTTAAAGTAAAATGCTTGACCACAGAGCTCACCACCTAATGGGAGAGATGGACCCCAGTTTGGAATAAAAAAGCAGAGAGGTCCAAGTTTTCTCAGCCTCAAAGAAAAAGCTGGATTGCACAAGGCTTGAAGGGAGGGAAAACAAAAAGCAACTCTAGAGAGAACGAACAGCATGAAAAAAGGAATGGCTCAGCAATGAGCATGGCAAGTGGCCAGACCCTAAAGGGTTTCAGCCTGGCATAAGGAGCACTGAGTTGGGGAGTCACATTAGAAAGGGGAAGGGAGGCCAGATTCCAGTCTGAGGAGTTTGCCAACCCCGGGCCTTCCAGCCAACATCTAATCTGTGGTTTCTGTGGATGCTGATATCTCAGAGCCATGCATTAACCAGAAACTTAATTGGGAAGTCTCTGAAATAGACTATTGCAGATACCTGACCTCACCTTCCATCACCCTTATACTGTTTTTTGTGGTCTCCCTGCCCCCAAGCTCAGGAATTAATTGTAAAACCACCAAAATTCCAGCAGGATGAATTCTCAGCCCTAAGTCTTCTACACCAAAGTCAAGGCCCTAACAGGGAAGGAATAGAACCCTGAGACTTGGAATGGGGATATCTGGGTAGACACACTTGGCAGCTTTGGACCCCCAAATGTCCCTGGATCCTCTGGGCCTGTAAAGGTGCTCATTTCCCCTACTAGAGGATAGTAGGGGAATTGTTTGCAGACAATGCAGAACCTTCAGTGGAGGCAGGTACCTTATAGGACAATGCTGGCCCTTCTCAGGATCTGCTCCCACATCCCACCTTGAACCAAGAACTAGGGTCAAATCTGAGCATGGCCCAACTGGAGAAGTTCAGACCTGCTGAGGGATGAGAAGGATTAGACACTGAAGTTGCTGCAGGGGCCAGCAGAGGTATACCACCAAGGAAGGCAAGAATGTGACCAGGTATGGCCCCTGAAGATGCTGAACCAAAGGGAGTAGCATATAAATCTGGATAAGGGGTTCATCAATATGGGGTTCTCTTCCATCACATAAGACGTAACACCCTGATAAAGCCCCAGGGGCTTTTCCTAATCCCCTGTTGGAATGATCTTAGAAGCCTGGAAAATGTACTGGCCCACATTAAATGAAGAAGAGATACCAGAAGTAGTGTGGCAGACTGTGGAAGAAGGATTAAAAGGCTCAGAGAAATGGACATCCTAAAATAGATTTATTATAACCCATTAGGCCAGAAAACCCACTATATTCCTTGGGAGAGCCCAGAGGTCACTCTGATTAATAAGACAAGATGAAGTGTGCTGGTGAGGGAGTGTCACTGGCAGCATTAAGAAGCTTAGCAGTTGCTGTGCTCTATAGGATCCTAACAGAGGATGCTGTTTCAATATTGGTTTCCTTACTAGCAATGGGGATCGTAGAACCCCAAAATAGCAGAGCCCCAGTAGCAGCACTCAATTGCCAGAAGCTGGGTGGTCATAATTACCATCACGGACTGCAAATTCAGAATGGTAGCCAGTGGTGGCTGACCTATAGGGATCCATAAACATGGTGTCCACTGAAGCAAGATATATAAATAGCCAAGGGAGCGTTATTAAGAGACCAATAATGTACGAATACAAGTTTAGATCAGCTGCCCCCATAGAAGTCGTGATCCTTTGCCCAATTTCCAGACCCAAGTCAGTTCTCAGATCCAGAATCCACTGACTAAGAGGACAGACAAATCAGGGACAATTTGAACATCAAAATAGTGATAGTAAGAGGTTATTAAATAAAGTGAAAATTCATGGGGGCTACAATGGTATAAACAAATAAGGGAGAAGAGAAAGCTCTATCTTGAACTAGAAAGCCAACTAATGAATATAGAAGGAATAATGAAATCAGAAACCATCATTGTATAAGCATCTTGGCTCAAACTGATGATTGCTAAAAATAGTAAATGAAGGTTTGATAAGAAATAAGAGATAATATTCACAGTCTCAAGTATCATCCCTTCCCCCCAAGATACGTATCAATTGCAGAATACACAATAGTAACCTGGCAAGTACTACTTTGGCCACATTATCTAACTTAATATCACTAGTAATAGGACTAATCTATAGTATGTGTCTCTTGCTATAGTGTCCTGGGAAGGACACAACACCACATTGGTGGTACTGCCAAAAATGCATAACTTGAACCTGATCGTGAGGCAGACAAATCCAAACTGAGGAATACAAAATAATTCATTGGTCTGTACTCTTCAAAATGTACTCTTCAAAAATGTCAATTTCATGAACTACAAAGACAGTCTCAGGGAGTATAAATTAAAGGAGACCAAAGAGCTATCACAGCTGAATGCAATGCATGACTTTGGATATCCTTTTACTATCAAGAATGTTATTGGAACAATTGACAAAATTTACATAGGGTCTATAGTTTAGATAATAGTATCATCTCAATGTTAATTTTCTGATTTTGATCATTGTATTATGTCTACTTAAGAAATTCCTTTTTAGAAAATGCACACGGAAGGGTTTAGAAATAAATAGGCACCATGCTGGAACTTAAACAGTTCAGAAAAAATGTATATACACTCTTTATCTCCATCCATTCATTTATCTACAGAGAAAAACATATAGCAAATGTAGTAAAATGTTAACATATGGGGGATCTGGTTAAAAGTTACCCAGGAATTTTTGTACTATCCTTGAAAATTTCTGTAAGTTTTAAAAAATGTAAAAATTATGTGTGTATGTACGTGTGTGTGTGTGTGTGTGTGTGTGTGTGTGTGTGTATGAAAGGAAGCTTCAAAGGCACAACAAATGTATAGAGTAGTGAATCCCAGCGTCCTTCCTGAAAGACACTTATGGGTCATTCACCCAGATAATCATAGAAAGTGAGAACCCAGATGTTTAAAGGGCTGCTGTACACAGTGTCCAAGGTGACATTGATACCCAGAAAACCAAATCACCATTCTGACCTCCTGTTAGAGCAGAAGTATTTGGGATCAGGTTATAAATGGATTTCTAATCCAATACCACTCATCTCACAGTGTGTCCTGGGTCCATGGAGCTACTGTCATGCAGGGTGATAGACGGTATCTTCTGGGGTCTCTGGTCCTGCTCCCCGCATAAGAACACAATACGGTGAGGCCAAAAAGGAGCACCCACGGAGCCATAGGTAGGGGTGTCAGAACACTATAGTCTCGCTGGCGGCTGGGTTGGAGACACAGGAGGCAGAAGCCACACAATTTGCAACCCGCCGTCCACTTGTCTCTGCCAACCAACCTCACTTGCTAGCTGCAATCCGCCTCTCTGCAATCTGCAATCGCATTCTGCCATGCCACATCACACCAGGACACCACACCACCACGCCACACCACTACACCATGCCACACCTTGCTAGCTTGGCCACGGCAGTTGTGTCAGTGGCTAATGGCTAACAGGTAACAGCCGATGGCCAACTAGTCACAGCTGATGGCCATCTACTACCTGAGCCAGCACCTTCTATGTGAGGTCGAGAGCCTGGAAACTGCTCTCTGGGGCTCTGTCCCCACAGCTATCTACTGATCATTTCTCCAGTTCCTAAGTATGTAAATGAAATGAACACACTAATTTACAAAACTCTCACATTGGACATTGGTTCTTTAAACAGTAGAGTATAACAATTGTAGTAGAAAAGGTCAAATGGAAGCCCCTGAAACTACCCCCACCCTTAGTCAAAATAAGAAATTAAAAGCCAATATTGCTATCCAGGGGGAATAAAAACGAGGGCCACTCTCAGACTTAAATGATGCATTGGTGATGGTTTATATCCCCATTTATATTCTCATTTAGTTCACCTGAACGGCCCCTACAAAAACCTGATGAATCATGTTAGGTAGCAATGGACTATCATAAACTTAATCAAGTAGTAGACTCAATTATAGTTGTTTTGCCAGATGTGGTTATCTTTGCTAGAGAAAATTAACACAGGCTAAAGAATGTGGTGGCAGCTACTAATCTGGCTAATGCATTCTTTCCCATACTTATCAGGAGGACAGATCAGATGCAGGTTGCATTCTTACGTGATAGACAACAACATATGATCTTGTCCCAGATTAATTCTCCTGCTCTCTGTCACATCATAGTCCCAAAGCAACCTAGAACACCAAGACATTCTACAGAACATCACATTGATTTCTCGTATTGATGGCATCGTGTTAATCGTGTTAATAAGCTAGAAGTAGCAAGTATTTTGACGTCTTTGTAAGATATATGGGTGGGAAATAAACCTTACAAAGATTCAGTGTCCTGCTACCTCCAAATTTTGGGGGTCCAATGCTCTGGAGCATTCCTGGACATCACCTCCAAAGTAAAGGGCAATTCACGATACCTTGTACCTCCTGCCACTAAAGAATAAATAATGCTTAATAAGCTCCTCTGGGTTTTGTGGGTAGTATTGTTCATATTTGTGAATACTGTTCTGACTTATTTATTGAGTGATTTTGAAGGTTTCCAGTTTTGAATGGGACCCAGAGTAAGGAGGAGATCATTAGCAGGTTCAGCTTGTAGTACAAGCAACCCTGATACTTGGGCCACACTATTTTGGCAGATTAAATGGTATTAGAAGTGGGAAAAGGTGTCTTGTGGAGTTTAGGACAAACTCCAAGAGGAGAGTCACAACACAGATCATTAGGGTTCTGCCCATATAGGGTGTAGAGAGAATTACATACCATTTGAGAAATTGCTCTTGACATTCTAGAGATGGAACATCTTATCATGGGATATCAAGTGACCATGTATGACCATGTACCATAAATGCCCATTGTGACCGACACAGGCTCAGAAGCAATCTACCATGAGATTCAAGTGGCATATCTGGGATCAGACTTCAGCAAGAACATGTGACCCAGATTCTCATAACACCTACCACTATTGCACTGATGCCTTTTGCTTAGCTCACACCTATGACTTTCTGAGGGAGATCCCTATGATCAGATGACAAAAGAGAAGAAAAACACAAGCTTGATTCTTGGGCTCAGATCCAGCAGAAATGAGAGTATGCGTCATCCTACCGAACAAGCCATCTAGACCATCAGAAGTGATAGCTGTGGGTGAGAAGAATCTAGAATGAATGGGAAAGGAGGGAGATGAAGAGTATTAGTTGTGAATTTAGGACCAGCTGCATCAGTGGGGTTCTGATTTTCCTACTCACCCTCCTCTGGATGTTTCCTAGGAACTATGACCAACCAGAATCCTGGAGAATCTGTTTTTCAGTGAGATAAACTTAATGAGAGAAGCAGTGACTCTGAATAGGGTGGATTGTAGTAGATGCTATCAGTGTCCACTCAAATTTGATTACGGGGCTGTGTACTCATTCCCTCAGCTGCTACAAGTATTGGCTGATAATAGCTCATAGGTATTTAAGATCTATGGAAACTTGCCCTCAACCAAGGGGAACTATCTTGCCCAGAAGGCTACAACCCCTACCTCTTTACCTCTATCAACATCACTAAAGGTTAACAGGGCAGGGGGTACAAAAGACAGTGTCATTTATGCTCCAGACCATTCCTCACCCACCTCCTATAGGAGCTACACTTTCCCTAAAACTACATTCCTTGCTCTGACTTTCTCTTCCTCATTCCACTCCCTTGCCCTTATACATATTTGTCCCCTAAGCAACACTTCCTTAATAAAATATGTGCACCTGAATCCTTATTTCAGGCTCTGCTTCTAGCAGCCTAAGACATCTGTGATACTGATATGACTCAAAATTTGAAAATCTGTGAACAGAGCAAATTTTTTGCCATCAATTTTTCTGAAGGTTTTTACCTTAGTTAAGAAGTTACCTGTTACACAGCATTAGTTTACAATTCCTCCCAGTACTATTTGCATATTTTTAAATGAGCTTAAAAACAAGCAAGCCTAAGATGGGGTTGAAATCAACTAACATTCTAGGATTGTCAAGAAAGTCACATTTCTTTTTGTATTATCTGTGAGGTGATGGTGAGAAGATTGGAGGATAGGATGGGAGAGATCTCATGCTCCCACCATCCTCGTCTTCTCCATCACTTCTATCCTGGAGCTCCAATGAGTTTGTCCATCTTATTTTCAAGAGTTACTAATAATATGACAAAAGCAGTATTTTGAGAGACTAATTTGGAACAAAAAATTAAAATGGAACAGGATGGATTGGGGCTAAGATAAGGAAAATGAGACCAGTGAAGAGCCTGTTACAGATAAGAGCCTAGATGTAAGGTGGGGAAAGCCTACATGTTTATGGTTGCAACAGGAATGGAAAGGAAGGAACAGAAGTGAGTTATTTTAAGTGAACATAACCCAAATGTTCTCAGGCCCCACTATCTGGTGGGCTCAATGAACATCAAGGCAACATTAATAACCCAATTTCCCTGGGTCATCACCACACCTGCCAGTGCAAAGCTCATCTTCCCCACTCATTCCTGGACTACCCAAAGGGAGCCTCACGCATGCCCAGGAACACGTGTGCCCACATCCTTCTGCCTCAGCCTCCTCCTCGATGTTGGGGTTTCCTACACACCCAAGGAGGATGATATCTCAACACTATCAACCTAAGGCTCCCAGAGTGCTAACGGCCATTCCCACGACTTCAAAACTCTTGTGGTGACGAAGAGTGCCCCTTGATTCCAAGCTGAAATCACACCAAAGCTACACAGTATTTGAACAGCACTGAGGAGACTAACGCTCTGCCAACCCGTTTGTTCTTCATGAAAACTTGGGGCATAAAGAACACTGATGAAGAGTTTCTTTTGATTGGTTGGTAATATTGATTCATACACCACCCTCTCATATCATTGAGTACAGAAGTCCCCCTTATCCGAGGTTTCGCTTGCTGCAGTTTCAGTTACCCATGATCAACTGTGGTCCAAAAATATCAAATGGAAAATTCCAGAAATAAACAATTCATAAGTTTTAAATCGCATGCCTTTCTCAGTAGCATGATGAAATATCATGCCATCTGCTCCATCCAACCCTGACTATGAATGAATCATCCTTTGTCCAGCATATCGACACTGTGTATGTTCCCCACCCATTAGTCACTTACTAGCCTTTTCTCCATCATCAGATCAGCTGTCATGGAATCGCAGTGCTTGTGTTCAAGCAGCCTTTATAGTAGCCTCACGCCATGTCACAATGTCCACGTCATTCACCTGACTTCATCTCATCACACCGGTATTGTATCATCTCACAGCATCACAGGAAGAAGGGTAACTACAGTACAATAAGATGTTTTGAGACAGAAACAATTTTCACATAACTTTTATTATAGTATATTGCTATAATTATTCTATGTTATTATTAACTGCTGTCAATCTTCTACTGTGCCTAATTTATAAATTAAACTTTATCAGCAGTATGTATGTATATGGAAAAACACAGAATATTATATTTTATATATATATTTTATATAATTTTATATATATTACACACACACACACACACACAGAGGGTGCCAAAAAAATATATGCACATTTTAAGAAAAGAAAAAACTGTTTCAGGCATCCACTGAGGGTCTTGGAACATATTCCCCCTGTATAAGAGGAGAACCACTGTATTTCATATGGGTATATGTTGCAAATCAACCAAATTGGACATTTCATCAGAGGAACCTACTTTTTCTGTATTTTCCATACTGTGCCTAGTGGTGCGAGGCATACTGATCACATTGAAAAAAATCTCAGTTGAGTGGTTAACCAATGAGAGACCCAGACAAGGTTCCCATGTCACTGCCTAAAGAGAAGAAACTCTTTCATTTCATATGTGATAGTAGAAGTGACTATACCTGAAAGTGGAATCTGTTAATTAATTTGATTATATGATCATCTGGTATTATTTGGGGGCTATAGTGTGCTGGCCTTTGACAGACTTTGCCTTGACAGACCTTTGCCTTGACAGATCTTTGACAGACCCAAGACCTTTGACAGAGTTAAACTAGAAATATAGAATGATTGAGACAAATGGTCAAAGCATTAGAATGTCCCTTGGGCATGTAAGAAGTGATTATATACTATCACTAGGTATTTACAACCTAACAAAATAGTCCATCAGAAGAGGCTAAGACACCCACTGTAAAAAATAAATAAATAAAATTAAAAAAAAGAGGCTAAGCCACGGGAAATAGAAAAGGGAGAGTTGTAGAGGCGAATGTTGTCAACTCCTACTCCCAGCCCTTAGACACCTGGGAAAGGTACCCCATATCATGAAAGGAAGAAAGGAAGGAAGGAAGGAAGGAAGGAAGGAAGGAAGGAAGGAAGGAAGGAAGGAAGGAAGGAAGGAAGGAAGAAAATGTTTACATGTACACACAGACCCTTAGAGGAAAGCTAATGGAAATATACTATTTCATCCAGTGGCTGGTTGGCTCAGATGGTGAGAGCACATTGCTAAACAGCAACAAAACTTTAGATTTGATCGCTCATTTAGGCAACAGCTATTACGTGACTACTTCATAAAAGGTATTCAACTAGGTACTTTGTTACCCCAAAGAGATATACAAAACCAAGCAAAATAAAACTTGCTCATTAGTAGCTACAAAGGCAGTTTGTGGTGAGTGATAAGGATAGTACAATGGGAAACTAAGACAAAAAATAAAATAGAAATAGTATTTAATCTTGTGTTGAACAGATAAGCTTTTAGCAGGTAAAAGGACAGGAGTCAAGGTTTTCCCTCCTAAACCAGCTCCTTATTTTTCAGACATAACTTCAGTTGCTAGATCAAGGGTAGGTAAGAACAAACCTATCACTACCACGAGTGGACTAATAGTTTAAAAAGACAAATCCAGCGGACCACAGATGTCATCGTTATACAAAACAAAAAAACAAAAAAAAACCAGTGCCCATGTGAGAATGAAAGTTCAGAGCTTCACAAGAGAAAGGCCGGCAGCAAATCAACTCCTTCCACTGGTGCAGTACCAAACCCTGCACCGAGCAACCTTGAAAGAACTTCGATTGAAGGGGAAGGCATTAAAGGCAGGAGGTTCAGCTCGGGCAGTTAAATGCAGAGGTTGTGTTCCCTTGATTTTGCAGCCTTAGAAAACTGGGTCATTCTATTACTACTAATAATGTAGGCAGAGAAGCAAAGACAAGAATACTTTGCTTTTAAAGAAAAATCCCCACAGGAAACCTGCTTTGCACAGTGTAAATAGAAACACAAAGAGTTGCAAGGAAACAGTCTGCGAACACGTTTATCTCCTTGCTGCCTAGCAATTTTCACAGGTGGAGTGTGAGGAGGGAAAATTCTTATGGAAGCCCGAGAATAAGCAGGCCATGTCTGCAATGTCATTTCTTAGAGTTTTAGTAAGAGAACCTCTGAAGAGCTGCCCCATGAGGGAGCAGGCTGCTCAGACCAATAAGGTTTGGGAAAGCGCTCTTACCTTGTCACGCCTCTTCTTGTAGGATCTTACTTCCAGTTGGTTCTCTGGGCTTACTCCTCAGGCTGCCGAGAGGAAGAGGGAAGTTGCTATATTATTTGCAGCCAAAGGAATATTAAGGTTTAAAAAAAAAGCAAGAGCAATCTTAACAGCATCTGTTTCTACAACCCTCACTCCAGTATCTCAATGTGACAGTCCCTGTTTCTGCTGGTGCCAATCCAGTGACAGGGAGCACAGCTTGCTCATTCCATCACGGGCTCCTCCAGCTTCTAGGAAGAGCTTCCTAACCTTAATCCAAAATTTGACAATCAGGAATTTTGAGAAAACAGTAATAAAAGAAAAGAGGAAAAAGGATAATTGAATAGAAAATTATCTCCCTGAGCAGAGATGAAAAGACTTCACTAACTACAGAGCAATACTAAAAAAAAAAAAAAAAAAAAAAGACCTAAATCTAAAATACGTATATTTAGAGATACTGCGGAGAATTTCTAACTTTCAAATCTAGTAAACTATATATATATATATATATATATATATATATATATATACATATATATATATATATGAATAACTTTGTGTTCTCTAAAAAACAGACTTTCTCAAATGCTTCTGGAACAAAATTTGTTGAGGTATGAGATTACTGAAATCCTTTCAAGACATAATATGCAAGAAAACTGGAAATAAATAAAAACAAAAACAAATATATATACAATAACCACTTGAAATTTTAACCAAAAAAAATAAAATAATTCTTGATCCAGAAAAAAGAAATAAAACCCTAAAGTTACAGACTATTCAGAGATAATGAAAGATTAGTTACTAAAAGCAAGCATTCGATTGTTACTTTTGAGTCAAATACTTTTAATTAGGAGTACTTTACATTTAATCTCCCTAATAACACTCACATAAATGCTTTTATCTCCATTTCTCAGGTGAAACTCAGACACGTAGAGGTCAAATGGCTTGCCCAAGATCAGATAGGAAATAAGTGACAGATTCAGAATTTGCACCAAGGCAGTCTGGTTCTAAAGCCCATAGCCTTAACCACCATACTGTATAACTTCATATAAAAACCTCCAGGAGTGGTCAAAACCATAAAGAAGAAAAATCATAATGTTAATATCTTTTAAAAAACAGATTTAACACAAGATTGCAACATGATGGCAGACTTAGTAAATGATCCTATTGCCTCATGCACCAAATGTCTGGGGCGAGGGGTGGGGCAAATGGAAAAGGTGATGCCCTACCCAAGGATTTACCAATGTCTATGGATGGTATCAAGCTGAGACGGGTAGGCTCATATATATAGACATGAAGTGACAATCAGTAGGAATCTTGGCTCTGCCTAGCAACGCCATATTATAGCATCCGTGCATGTTGAGGCAAAATTAAATTCTAAGTGATTACATTGCTAATGATTTTGATTCCAGTAACTTACTAAGCTGCTGTAAATGGGGACTTCTAGGATGAAGTGTTAAGAGCCCAGGCTGTGGTGTCAGACTTTGGTCTGAGACAATGGCTTGGCCATCTGCTGGTTTTATGATCTTGGTAAACTACCTAACTTCATTTTCTTCTTACACAAAATTGGAAAACCAATAGGCAACACCAACTCTACCGTCTCCTAGGATGTTGGAAGGACTAATTGTAAAGCACTTAGTATGCTTCTGGCACAGAATAGCTTCATTTTTTCATTTAATGTATATTCTTTCTATACATATTTATCCCTGGAAATAGGAAATGGCTATAAGAAGACCAAAAATTGCAGCATATCTACCCTCCAAAAGTCAGAGATAAGGAAAGAATAAATTGTCAGAGGAAACCATAAGATTTCAGTTTCTCTGTAGTAATGGGTTAGGATATTTAGACAAGTCCTTTTGAAAACAAAACAAAAACAACCCTAAAATCTCTGTGTAAAGTGTTAAAAAAAAATAAAAGAAAAACAGACACATCTTTCTTAAAAGTAAGAGAAACTACCAATATAGTTAGAAATAGCGAGAACAAAAGACACTGCAGAGATGAGCACAGAAGCCACTTTTGTCCTGAGATGATCGGTTGCTCCCACTAGGCTTGAACTTGCATGTGAAAGTATCTGCAAGGAACAAAAATCATTCACCGAGTGATCTTGCTTATGAGGGAGAGAACCAAATAGAACTTCTAGAATTGCAAAATGTGATAACCAAAATTAAGAACTCAGTAGATAAGCTGACAGCAGATCAGACCATTCACGAATAGGGATTAAAATTTAAAAAAAAAGAGTTATACAGGATGTAGCCCAGAGAGAACAACAGAAAATACAGAAGAGCTGGTTAAGAAGCAGGAGGTACAGACAAAAAGTCAAAAGTATTCAGATAGGGTCCCCAAAGAAGACAGTGGGACACAAACCACACTTGGACAGATAATGGCTGAGAATTTTCCTCAACCAATCCAGATTCAAGAAGCTCAATGAATTCCAGAATTCAGAATAAATAAAACAGAAGTCCGTACCTAGACACATCGTAGTAAAATGGCTGAAAACCAAAAACAAGGAAGATACTCCTAAATGAAGTCTTTAAAGAAAATCTGTTGGCTTTTCTCAGAAGTATCAGACTGACAGCAAGACAGAAACAGTGGAGTGATCTTGTATTTTAGTGAGTTAAAGATCTTTGTCCACCTAGAATTCCATTATTAATGAAAGCATTTCTAGAACCAAGGTGAAATACATTTTCAGAAAACAAAAAGGAGTTTGCCATCCAAATACAGGAAAATCTAACAGATGCCCTTCAGGTAGAAGCAAATATGATATAAAATTGAAGATCAGAGAAGTGAGAAGGACTTGTGAGTTCATCTAAGTAAACACTGAACACATAAGTCTTGTGGGTTTAAATATAGAAAGGTCATTGTATTTTCCAGAAGGAGGGTAAAGTTAACTTTAGACTGTGATAAATGTTGTAATTTTTAGGATAACATCTAAAAAGGAACAGAAAAAGAATGTATGATGTCTAAACTCGTAGAGGAAAAAAATGGAGTTAAAAAATTTTTTTGAAGACGCAAAAAAGGCAACAGTGAAACAAAACAGGATAAATACAAAACACAAAATAAGATGTTAGATTTAAGCCCAAATAAAAGTGCTCACACTTAATTTAATTGAAATGTATAAAAGAATAAAGAAAAATATCCATGAGCTGATATAGGGTAATTTTCAGGATATATTTTTAAGTGAAAAAGCAAGATACAAAAAATTGTATGTCATCTTTTGTGTAAGAAAGAAAAAATTGGAATACACACATTTATATTTGTAAAATTAAAAAGGATAAATGAGAAATAAAATCAGTGGCTATGGGGGTAGGAGGGATTGGTATCTATGGAGTGGAAGGAATAAAGAAGGGAATGAGATTACTAAGTACATCTTTTTATACAGTTTTCACTTTTGAACCATGTTAATGTTTTATGCATACAAAAAATAAATTGAAACAAGAATGGGGAAAACTCTAAACTGAATGCAAATAGGAACAGAAAAATCCAACCATAGCTTCATTCACATTGATACATAATTACACGAAAGGAAAAATTAATCTAAATTTCTGAACACAGTACTCTGACAATGGACCCTCAATGGAATCCAGTCTAGTCTAAGGACAAAAAGAAAAATGCAAAGAAACCTTAAACTTGACTTAGTAAGTTTATTGTTGATGAAGCAATTATGAAATATTCTGAATTTATCACAGGACTGAGCAAATATATTGTTGGGAACCCAGGTTCTCATTATGGGAGAAGAGAGGTACAAATACCGAATGTGGGCAGGAGAGAAAAAACCCTGTGTTGTTAGAATGGATTTAGAGACATCATCAGCATAAACTCAAGATTTCTTAGCTCTTTAGAAAAAAAAGGGCCTAGAAGCAATTATATTTCTGTGCCAGTGTGTTCAGCCAGCATTCAGATCTTAATTTTGAATACTATTATTCTCCACTATACAGGAACATTATAATGTCTTAGAGAAATAACTTATTTCATGGCTGAGAGAGGGAAAGTAAAAAGGAAACCTGGGAGGTTTTTTTGTACCAGAGAGTAAAAATATACTCAAAAACTGACGGGTACTATCAAAGGACACAGAATCCTTTGACACGGAAGCATGAAAGAGCTCGCAACGGCCAAATCTGAGATAATTTAAATTTCAAAATAAATAACAACAGGAATCGATTATAACACTGAATAAACAAAATAATCCATGAATCCACCCTGATCCTAAAACTTTATTTTAAAAGGGATGGGGCAAGAGAGAAGGAAAAGCTTTATTTAGAGTAGAATGCCTACCGATAAGTGTAGAAGGAATGAGAGATACTGAAAAATCATTATTTTTACAACAGGAAAGATCACCAATGGATGATAAAATATGGGGTAAAAGATTGCTGGGGTGCATGTAAAGAAATCTGACAGATACTCACTTTAACTAAGTGATCAAACTTATCAGTAATAATGGGACAAACTGTATCATGCACCCCTAATACACCACCCTGACGAGAACACAACATTGTCCATCATATTTCAGAGAGAATGTTTACCTGGACCAAATCATGAACAAGGAAAGAGTCAGACAAATACAAACAGGAGGAGGTCCTGCAAAACAACTGAGTTGGATTCCGAAAAAGAGAAAAAGAAGAAGAAAAAAAAAGAGGTCAGGGACCTGTCCTATATTACACTGAGAACTAAATGCAGTTCATGATGCTTGGGTGGATCTGGCATAGGGAAAAAAAATTTAAAGACCTTTTTGGAACAATTGGGACTATCTGAAAGTGGTCTACTTATTAGATGGTAATATTGTATCAGTGCCAAAATTCCAGAGTGCATAATTATATTGTGGTAGGAGAATGTCCAGAAAATATCCAATTTCTTAAGAGAAAAAGGCTCATCTCATCCAGTTCAAAAAGTATGTGTGTGTGTATTTATAATATATATGTATAATATAAATATGTATAATATATATGTATTTTATATATATATATATTATACATATATATGCATATATATATGTATTTGTATATACACATATGCATAGAGAGAAGGTAGCAGAGTGTTAATGGTTGATAAGTCTAACTGGTGTTTATTATTCTTGCAAATTTTCTGGAGATTTGAAAGTTTTCAAAACAAAAAGGTGGGGAAAATTTAACTGAAATGCTGATTCATTTAAAAGATAAAGATTATTATAATAGATTAAAAAAAAGAAAGTCCAATTATATGTAGTACATTAGAGAGCCACATTTAAACCTAAGGATAATGAAAGATTGAAAATAAAGATTAAAAAGAAGAAAGCTCAAGTGGCTCTATGAGTATTAGACAGTACAAATCTTAAACAAAAGCATTATCAGAAAGAGTTATCTCTTAATAATTTTTCAGAAAATTCAATCCACAAAGAAGATACTTTAAAATTCCAAAATGGTGTATGTCTATTTAAATGGCTTCAATATATAAACCAAAACTGACACAACTACCAGGAGAAATAGAAAAATCCACATTCATAGTGAGAGATTTTAACCTAAATCTCAGTTATCAATAGACCAAGGAGCTAAAGTAGCTTTCAAATGAGAGGAGGAAAAATCACACGCAGGATCTGAAATTTAGCACCATGAACACCTTCCAAAACACTATAGGATGATCTCTTGCCAAAGAAAAAAAATGAATCCAAAAGGAAGACATAAAATACAAAAAACAATGGGAAACAAGAAAACAAAACTAAACAAAAAGCATCTGTAATCTTTATTTATGACAGAAAAAAATAATAACCCTAGAACTAATAATATCTGAGATTATCTTAATGTGAGAGGTGGATGGAACAGAGGAAGAAGGAACTGCAAACATGATTATTTTGTGCAAGAAGAAGTTATAGATTCTGATTAACTCTAAACGATAAAAAAAATATTAACTCTAGAGGATAGACACAAGTCAAAAATTTAAGGTTAACTACTAAAAAAATACAGTGTATTGTTTCTGAACCACTAGAGTAAAAAAAACCAGGAAGAACAAAAGCAAACAAAAAATTGATCAAAGACAGGAAGGGATCAAAACAGACAAGAAAACAAGAAGCATGGTAAAATATGGCATGTCAACCCAAACACGTCAGTGATAAAAACAGATGGTTTGTGTGAGAGAAAGCAAAGCTCTGGGCTATTTATAAGAGATACCCCTAAAATAAAATGAGCCCAAAAATTGAAAATAAAGGGATGAAATCAATATAGTCCAGAAAAATGTTAACTAAAAGGAGATGGATAGAATAACTTTTTAAGATTTTTATTAAAATATAGCTAAGATGCAATATTTTCAGGTGTCCACCATAGTTATCCAACATTTATAGACCTAAAGAAGTGATCGTGATAAGTCCAGCAACTGTCTGACTCCATATGATACCATCACAATATTACTGACACAAAACCATCACAAAATTATTGGCACAATATTATTTCCTATGCTGTACATTACTTCCCCATGACTTATTCGTTTTATACCTGGAAATTTGAACTTCTCACTCTACTTCTTCACCTCCCCACACTTGTTGAATTTTTCAATTACAGTTGACATTCAGTATTTATATTAGTTTCAGGCGTACAGTAGAGTGGTTAGACATTTATATAAATTAAGAAGTGATCCCCTGAGTAGTCTAGTACCCACCTAACACTATACATAGTTATTACCATATTATTGGCTGTATTTGCTATGCTTTTCTTTACACCGCATGACTATTTCATAAGAATAGAACAATATTAATCTCAGACAAAACAGAGCTCAAGGTAACAATCACTAAGAGGAGACAAAGAGGACTATTATTACTTTTAAAAAATTACAATCCACAAAAATCATTATCGTCACAGAGAGTTGTGCATTATCCCCAGAATTTCAAAGAGCATAAAGGACTTAAAGGCCTTGTAAAAATGTAAGAAAAAAATTCATAATTCCAATAGGTCTAACACCTTTGGAATTTACTCCCATACATATTCTCCAGGTTTCTCCTGATACATTAGCAAAGTCTTACAATGAGTTTAGTGTGTAAGTTATTTCTTCCCAGGTCATAGTAGATTCCTGACCCTAAGGCCTGCTGAAAATGGACCCTACTTACAGGTCTAATGACTGGTTGTGGGTCTTAAGAATGAACCCCTTTTAAGGAATCTACTCCCACATGAGGTTATCATATATCCTCAGGAGGGGTTTTCAAGCAAAGGAAGGTGTGTCTCTTCCAATATCAGAAGGCCCGATACTTCCACTGTCCAGAGAAGCTCAGAATGAGTTGAGGGGGGCGGTCTCAAGATTGTTAATTTCGTCAAAATCTACGCAGATGTTCCCATTCCAAGTTTCAGAATGTCATTTTTTCCCAGTCAATACCCTCAACTTGAACATAAAAAACTTGGCAACACTGTGAATTTTGCAGTCATAATTCAACAACCAACACAAGTAAATTTTGTATCTGATTTTAGCAATATCAGTCCTGTAGCTACTGTCATTCTATAGTCAGAGCATGACTTGAGCTGCATTAAAGGGCCTGAGCTTGGCATTTTCTTCTGTAAATACTCTAGTACATGCAGGAGAACCCACTCCACGTCTGCCTTGGTGGTTTTCATTATCACCACAGTCAAGCCCAACAGTTGCTTGGGATTCCGAGGCATTGGTTTCCACTGACATTGCATCACAGGTGACAGCCAGCCTGATGAATTGTGACGCTACTGCATGTCACAGATTCCTGGCATCCTCTTTCCCATTGGCAAGAAGTTGATCCCTGCACATAAGCCCAGACAATTCCCAAAACACCATTTGTGGGAGTGTGTTTTGTGTGTGTTTGGGGGTAGGGGCAGGAATCCATCTTCTGGGACCACTTCTGGTACCAATTCTGTATCAGTCAGAGTCCCGATGGGAGACAGTAACTACATAAGAATTTCAAGATGGAAGGTTAATATGAAGAACTATTTACAGCAGATCTATACAAATAGAGAAAGAATACCCTGGGGCTGAGAAAGAGTAGCTAAAGAAGCAACCAGCTTGGAAGGGGGTCCCCTTCCTCAGGCTGAGATTCACATCTCCTTCCAGAAGACAAGACTGCGGCCTGCTGGACGGTGGCGAAACACTCTAGGCGCCCAGGGCCAGTGGGTGAGCGGAGGCTCCAAAGTGGGTGAGCGGAGACTGGTGGTGAGCAAGCCTCCTGTTGGGTGCCACAAGCAGAGCGCATGGGTTGGGACTGGCAATAAAACTTGCGTGAGAGTAAGGCCACTCAAGTGTCCTCTCCATATTCTGCAGGTGACGGTAGGGTAAGCAGAATAGAAGCACACTGCAAACAGGAAGACTCCCCTTTCCTCCTGCAATGTCCCTCCAGCAACCTCTACTGACAAAGTATGGTGTGTGCCAGCTGGCAAAGGAGGAATGTTTACAGTGTCTACCTCTGTTATCATGGCAATGGAGAGCAGAGTTGGAGCTGAGAGGCAGTACATTATTAATTGTCTAACTTGTTTGTTCTCTATTGCAACCCCTTTTCCTTCAGCTAGCTCCATAGAGGCTCTTTACCTGGAACAGTACCCTACACTCTCATTCTCAATAGAGATGAACACTGGGCAGTGCTGCATGGGGCATGCTGCCAGAGCTGCCCTGTTGTGTTTATTCTGGGCACAGTAGTCCTAGGACACCAAGGACAGACTCCCGGGGAAGCCCTGATATCCTCTATCCATCTTTCTCTGAATCCTCCTTGGGCAGCATTGACACAAACTCTCCCTTGCCAATTTCAGCAATGACTCCAGTCTGCACTGGGCTGTATTGTTGTCATTCATTTTTGCCCATCGACCTGGTAGTGACTCCTAAAGCCACAAAAGACCAGGCAACTCTCTCAACACAGTGCCTCGCGGAGGAAGCATCTGTCCCGTGGGCCCTAAAACCTCTAAGCCAGCAGAGCCCAGATCCAAGCAGACAAGAAATGCTGTGTAAGTAGGTGAATCATTAGAAGGAGCGGAGGCAAGGTTAGAGGAGGAAACTGAGGCACAGATAGCTTACAGAGGTTACACAGTTAGAAACAACTGAACTGAAATTCAAAACCAGGCCTGACTCCAAAGTCCACATTATTTCCAGTATACCATGTCGCTTCCTTCCCATCTGTGAGAGACTATGAAGCATTGGTCACCAATAGTGTCATAGCCCAAGCAACAAGTGCTTTGTCAGCATCTCAGAGAACCATCTCCATCTCACAGACACACAACATCCAGAGCAGTTCTTAGCAGCTCGCAACATTTCCTGCCTGTTTGTGTTGTTAATCAGCCCCCAAAGCAGCACCGTTTACCCAAGAACATCCAAACAAAGTGTCTCACCTGTGTAGCAGGAGTTCCCTGCCCTTATCTCAGAGTTGCACCTTTTCCAAGCTTGAAAATACTACAGCAAGACCTAGCTCATGGGTCCAGACCTTCAGCAGGGTATGACCACACTTCCTCCCCCGTGGGCAGGGGACATAGTCTGGCTCAAATGTGGAGAGAGTGGTCTTGCAGGAAAAAGACCTAACTGGTGATGAGCGTGGGGAGGAGTGTAAGCTTCTGGAGGAGAAACAGCTGGTCTTTAAGGACACCTCTAAGCCCAACCTTGGCTGTTTAGAAAAAGGAGCCACAGCGGGAAGGGGCTCAGCCCTTCTGGGTGGTTAAGCGTCACTCAGGCCTCTCCTTCAAAGATGGTGTGGTGCGGTTAACACAGCCTTGAAACGTCTCTATTTTATGATGATCTCTTCTTCCACGGCACACTAATCGGAGCAGGAGAAACCCATGGCTGGGATTTGGGGAAAATGATAACTAGTACCTATAGTAAAGGCAGAGTTCTTTTTTTCTATGAAGCAGTTGGTTATAATCTAATAGGGAAAGAAATGGCCATGATGTAATTATTCTCCTTGAAGATGAAACTTCATAATAATATTACTTTGATTTGTATAGGTCACTCCCAAGCCCAAGCTCTGATGGGGGTTTTAGAGACATTATCTAATTTGTACAGCTCAAAGTGCTCAGTCCAGTCAGACATTATTCATTCCATTTTACCAATGAGTCAAGTGAGGTACCAGGCCCGCCTGGGGAAATATGCAGAAATGAGAAAAAGTGCCTTCAGCTGTTGCCGCCCAGCAGGGTGCCACCCCTCTACCCCTCTCTCTAAGCTCCCTAAGGAGCTCTGCTTCCTCCTGATGGAAACTTACTTCCTGCATCTCATGTTCTCAGAACCAGGATGTCACACAGTGAATCGGATTCACAAATCAGTGCGCATGTGAAGAAGCAAATGGGCAGCCTACCACTATTTCAGTATAGTATTTTTTAGTAAAACCTAGCTTTCACCTCTTGTTTAAGTGAGACGAATTGCAATTACTTCACTTCTGCTTTTCACAAAGACCAAAAGAGTGAATGTGACCCTGTGTGACTTGGAGGGGCCTGCCCTGCCCACACCCCCTTCTGAGAGAAACAGCCCTAAACAGCCTTATAGGGAACTATGACGCTCCCCTTCCCCTCCACCTGCAACAGTGGCGAACACCTGACCACAGAGCTGTCAGCCCAGACCTCTGGGCTACACCAAAAAGATAAACTTTGCAAATCATATTCTTAGGAATTAGAAAACTGAAAGCAGCTGGCATGTCACGTAACTGGAAAGTCACATAGGAAACTCTTCAACTGAGAGAAGGAGCGGGGCTGGAGAGAGAGGTGGATGGCTGTTCTGAGGGCTTCCTCAATCCCGGACTGCTCTCTCGGCTTCCATGGCTAGCCCAGTGAAGCGTCCAGTCTTTTGACTGTTCTTGGAAGTCCATGCCATTTCCTCTTGAATCCAGACACCATGAGAGCGCTACCGAGCTAGCAGCAGAACTTGGTACAAAACCTTGTCCTCCAAAGCCAAACGGATGTGTCTGTCCTCAAAAGCAGGGATGCAAATACTTGACAATTGTATGGCAGAGGTCCCACTCATCAGAATGGAGGTCTGCCCTGTCAGATGCCAGCAGGGGTGTCCTGGCTGCCAACTTAAGTCAGGAAAGTCATGGCAGTTGGATGAAGGCCATCAAGAAGGTCTTTACGCCCTTCCCTAAATAGGATAATGCCCCACAAGCTCACTAGAAATTATCAAGTGAGATACAGTCTTCAAATAGCTCTGACCCAGACTCGGCTCCTCAAGCCTCACTCCCTGGTCAGCGGTGCCTATGGGGGATGGGGTGGGGGGAGCCCTTCTGAAAGACAAGGGAAACCCTCTGGTCTGGCACACCAACCAAATCCTTGGGTGGAACTAAAGTAGTCATTTCAAAAGTTGCTCCACATCCAGAGGAGTTAGAATGGGTCAGGGCGTAGCCATCAGAGCAGGGAGAAAATCTCTCTGCAGCTCCTGGGGGAGATTTGGTAGCTCCCTGTAGACAAAGGAACACGGTGCTGGTGGCCATGGCAAACAACACAGGCACACCGCCATGCCAGTAGAGTGGGAGGCCCACTCACTCACTCCTTCAAACAACCCCTGTTGAGCACTTAGGCTCTACCTGTGATGTCCAAACATTTTTGCACACCCCAAATGAAATTTGTAAAAATAGGTACCCTTTGCATATCTTTTCAGCTGACATCTAGATTTTTCATCTTAAGCTTAAACATTTGCAAAGAACACAACTTCCAGTTATATATCAACATTTTAAAATAAAACTTTTTCATTACTCTTAAATACAAATATAAAACTGGATAGTGAGACAGAATATGAGTGGAGGGTGAGATGGGAGGAACCTTAGAAGTAGAAATGACCCATTATGATCCATGCAAAGCAGTAGGGGAAAAACGCTTTAGGCAGAGGGAGTAAGTACAAAGGCCCTGGGCAGAAACGAGCCTGCCTTGTTTGCAGAACAGAAAAATGCTAGTGTATTGGGAACATAGCAAACAAGGGAGAGAGCAGTAAGAGATAAGGCATGAGGAGTAGGTGAGGCGGAATCATGTACAACTGGGGAGGCCATTTGTGTTGATTCTCTTTTTTCTTCTTTTTTTTTGCCCCTCCACACTCTCCACTCCACCCTTAAGCCCCTGCTCTGAGCCATGGGAACCTGATCTGTCTGCCTGTGGACTCGGTTGACTGGTGACTTCTAGATGTGCTTAGCCAAGAGGACACTCCGGCAGGTCTGAAAAGGGAAAAGCAGGAAGGCGGGGTATTTATTCCCTGGCTCCCTTCTTGTTGGGTCCCATAGGCCAGCTGGGTTCCTCCAGCAAAGGTCCCACCTCCTGTCACAGAGCCTCTCTATCCAGCCTCTGTTTCTGATTACACTTCTTTTCCCTCCTTTCCTGTACCCCATCATGCCCGGGTTGATACCACCTGCTGCTATAGCCTTGGGTACTGCACAGTCTCTTATGGTTTCTGTTATAGGAGTCTCGATTCTTCTTGCCAACACAGTGAAGAATCAAAGGTCAGCAAGTTGATTAATACACAAGCAGCATGTATTAGTGATACATTCCAGGGAAGGGAAGAGAATGGGCACAGCAGAGGTTGGGGAGAGGGGGAGAGAGAGAGAGAAACCTAGGTCCCCAGTATTAGTGATACGTTCTCAGGGAAGAGAACAGGTCTAGCCAAGGTTGGAGAGAGAGGCCTAAGCCTCTGGTATTAGTGATACATTTAGAATGGGCCTAGCTGGGGGGTGGGGGAGGGGAGAGGGAGGGGGGAGTGGAAAAGAGAGGGAGAAGAGGAGGAGGAGGGAGAGAGCGTGTGGGCAAGAGAGTTGGTGCAAAACAGGGTGAGAGAGTTCTTGTCTTGAGGACTTATAATTTGCTGGATGGGGAGATGGAGTTACATGTTGATTTGGTGGGAAAAGTGGTGCATGATTTTCCACAGGAGGGCCGGACCTCCTCAGATGGGTGGAGGTCTGTTGTCTCAGATCCTTATCTTGCTCTTCTGTTGTTGTAGAAACCAATACAAGGCTGGAAGCAGTTAATCAAAGCTATTTATGAGCTTTTTCTATAGGCACTATGGACCCCCTCTCACCCTTCCTCCTTCTCCTACATTTTCTAACTTCTACCGAACAGTTTCCCTGTTTCCTCAGACTGGTAAAAAGTCCCTTTATTTAACTCTCCTCTACTTATCCTGATTTGTATGTGTCATCTATTTCTTCCTGGGACCCTGGTTGGTACATGATAAAGTGCTTACATTTAATAGTATTCTTAGACCCTTTGCTACTAGTCTTCCCTCCTGTGAAGCTACATTACAGATCTTTTTGTTTTTTAGCTTGTGTTTCCAAGTGCCTATTATAGTGTTATAGGAAATGCACAGTGACTATATACGTGACACATGACAGTGAAGTGATACTTGAGAGACAACTGGTCTACTGAGAACAAAATGCAGTTGGAGGCCATGAAGTTCAAGTCTCAAGCACATTCTCATGTACAACCCTCTCTGGGGAATGCAGCCAGTCACTGCAAACTCCATTCCCCTCTCAGGTTAAAAACTTTCTCTTCAGCCTCATGTTAGTTGACAAACTTGCAGCCACAGCCATATTTAGTCATCTTTGGGGAGGGGGGAGTGGCAGGGCAAAGGTTAAAAAGAAAAAAAAGAATGTATATGGACTTACATAGCTGCGATCAGTTTTCTCTTAACATGCTTGTCTGGGAAACACTCAGTCAGTGGTCACATGACAAACAAAGCCAAACAAAGCCTTTTTCCTTCACTTGGGTGGACATTGGCTGCTTTCATTAATCTCAATCCAAGAATCACCCTGTCAAGTCATGGCTTTGTCACAGGGTGGGAGCCCTAAGTGGCTGCAAGGCCACCGGAGATGGTAGACTCAGTCCATGTTAATCACTGCAAGCCACAGTTGTCTTGTTTATTTTTCAAGTGTGTTTCCTTCATCGAGATAAGATAAATTTACTGGCAGAAGGAAATTTACAGACAGCCCAGAGGGGAAGGAGAAGAGCGAATTGCCCAATTTAATGCTAGAAGGAACCTGGGCAGAGGAGAAAGTTTCCCTGACCTCAAAAGCTGAGCCAGGTTCCCAGCACCCTGAGCTGCTGCTCTGGGACCAAAAACCCCTGGTGCGATATGTTGTAACCAGACGTTCTCCTCACACCTTCTGAGGAAGCCAGAGACAGAAAGGAAAAAAGGCAGAGAAGGCTCATGAAAATAAGAAGCGGGGATGAAAGGATATAGAGGCTCGTTAAAAATAAAATGTATCAGATGAGAATTAAGTCCTGAGAATGTTATCTCTCCCCACAGGAGGGTGGAAAAAAATAGGCATGTCAAGGAGAACACAGGCCACAGGATGAATAAGCATAAAAATAGAAGGAAATGACCAAGCAAACGTGCCAACTACGCAGGGGGAAGGCCTATCTTGAGGTGCTGACTTTTCAGGATAAGCAGATAACCCTGGAGGGATACAGAAGAAAATACCCAAAGGGCTGTTTCCAGGGGAGACATCTTTCCCTCTGTATGTTTTTCAAACTGTTTGCGTTTTGTTTTCCATGTGCATTTACTACGTTTCAGAACAATAAAGATCTTTGGAAAAGGTTCTTGGGGAATTCCTACCTCCCAGAATTTTTATAGTGGGTCACCTGGTCTCCAATGAATTTTCCAAAATCTAGATGGTTGACAAATATGAATACTTAAGTCCTTCTTGGCTGCTGTCTCCTGCTTCCTTCATCCTCACCCAGGCCTCTACCCCTAGAAACAGCTACACCCACTGCCCCAAAGCTTTTGAGATCTGACCTGAGTTTGGGCTGCTCCCAAAACTCTTTTCCAAACAGACCCACCACCCCCAGACCCTGTTCTTTTAACTCCGATTTCTCACTACTGATAAATGAAATGTTCCTTCCATTCTTCAGTCCCAAGTCACCTTCTACATCTACCTCCGCTGTTCATCCATCATAAGGGATATGCTGTTTGCCCCGAAACACATAGGCACAAAACAAAGACTACTGTTAAATTAATTTTGAATAACCCAGTGGTTATCTGCTCCCAAAATAATGAATTTCTCTCCACAACTGCTCTTAAATCTGTATGCACAATTGGGACAATAAAACACAACAACCCTTCTGTGAGATGTTCCTCACAAAATGTTTATAATTTTTCTTAAAAAATCTCAGCACTAGGGAGCGTGAGCACCAATGATTTCAACAACAACAACAAAAAGGTTAAAAAGCTGACTTTTCTAAGTGCTAGATTTATCAAAGGTCAAACAAACAGGATTCAAGAAAGCAATCTGGTGCTTTTTCACCCCTCATAGTCTTTCACAGCATTTAAAAAAGCAAAAGCACTGTGTGTTTTAAAGTGATTAAAATGACATCCTACAAGACATCTTAAAAATTTTAGGTAGAGATCACCCAAGTGCTTCTGAGAATTACAAATGTTTGTAAATCTCCACTCAATGTCATTCAGAGGTGATAAAAGTATTCTGAGATGACAGGGCCTTGCTCAGTCTCTTCCCTTAGTTTCCATTTATCAGATGTTTTCATTTGTAAGTAACAGAACTCCACTAACACCTCAGTTCTACCTCAAGCCCAAACTGGAAAGTTGACTATATCAAGAAGAAAAAGAACTGTTTCCTTTCCTCCCCTCAGATTGCACTGACAGAGGGACATGAGTGTGGCAGCTTGCACACCAGCTGAATGTCCCAATGCACTATGGCCTGCTGGGAGGCCTCCAAATTGCACCCAGGAAATCCAAATGTTTTCACTTCCAGATGGCCCACGCTGCTTAACTCTGCCATAGGTGACAGCACACCCCACACAACTCATGCCCAGCTAGGGTTTCCAGGTGGGAATTCCCTCCCATTCTCAGGAATTTTTTCACTTTCTTATTCCCGAATCCCGAGATAGTATAAACTATTTTCTGTTCTCCATGATAAATTGTTTCCACAAAGTGACAGCCGATACTACCAACTACCTGGGTTTAAGAAGCCTATTTTCCTGATTTCCCAACCATCTTTTCTCGGAATTCGGGAACGAGAAAGTGGAAAAAAAATTCCCATTCCCAAGATCGGGTGGAAATTCCCGCCTGGAAAACCTATGAATAGCATTAGCCCCAGAGGCCAACGTTGGACGTACACCCAAAGTTTCTCCTGGATCCTGTGAGGCAGGCAGGAAAGATCCCATTGCACAGTCATGGGAGAATTCAATTATGAAGTTGGTGTTTTCTGTTTATGTGGTTTATATTGAAAGATTGACATTCCTTTAGGGTGCTGGGCATGAGAACCTTGTTGATAACCAAAATATATAAAAATATCAAGCAGCAAGCAGTTAAAGCTTCCTTCTCCCAACTCCACTCACTCCCACTCATTTGGCATCTCCTCTGCAGGAAGGAGATACCAAAGAACAAATGCTAAGAAGCTGGAAGTCTTGATTCTGTTACCCCATCACCATGTAACCTTTGACAAGCCAACGAACCACTCTGAGTACAGTTCCTCATCTGTAAAGAGGAAGCACTATCTCAGAGGCTACAAAGAATAAACACGTGAGAGTACGTAGCACAGACATGGCATAGATATTCTCTGAGTACTTAAGACTCATCAATTGTTTTATATCATGACTCTTTAACCACTGAACTTGGTCTTGCAAACATAAAGGAGATGGGCCATAGTAAATCCAGCCTCTTAAAGGGCCTAACCTATCAGCATGGTGAGACAGCAGCATATTAAAAATCACATTTGGATAGTAGATTGGGTCTGAAAGTAGATTGGGTCTTTAATATAAACCAGCATCTATTATCCAATGGAGTTCAACTAGAGCCAGCTTCATTTTGAAAAGAATTACTTCTACTCTGTTTTGACAAATCTAACCATCTCACTAATCAGTATTCTTGTCATGCCACTCAAGAGTCAAGATTGAAGCTAAGTGATTTTGTATTACTTTCATTTGAAATAACTTTACCAAGAACATCCCTTGTGCTTATCCTCATGGTTATCAAATATAAAAGTATCTGACATGTCCAAACTCCTATTTTATACAAACTGCTGACTCAGCATGGCACTTCCCATCATTGCTTTCTAAAACACAAGAAATTTCAAGACTGAATGGCCAAATAAAAAACCTGAGTTATTTAACAAAGGAAAAACAAAATCGTATCTGAATGGATAATTCGTGATTCAGACAGCCTAACATTTAATTGGTATTAACTACTCTACCAAAGATCTATTTAATGCACTTAGGTAAGACTTTTTATTTCCATGAAATTGGATCTTTGGTTCAAAACTTAATCTCCTGCCAAGGACTCTGTACTATATAGGTGACGTAACACTAAGTTAGGCTCTTATTATTTCATTGCCAGGAATATAAAGGAAATTGATCAGATTATTTGCCAAATAATATTGCTTCAGCCAGGCTAAGTCCTTCCTTAAGTGGGCTGTCAAAGAGAGAAGCGAAATAGCAGACACTATTAGGGTTGCATTTTCCAGGTTAATCTTCCAGGACTTAAATTCAGCCCTGAAAAAAATCTGTGCATTAAGCTGATTTGAGGGGCGGCCGGATGGCTCAGTGGTTGGAGTGCAGTGCTCATAACACCAACGTCGCCAGTTCGATTCCCACATGGGCCAGTGAGCTGCACCATCGGATTGAAAAATGACTTGATTTGGAGCTGAGCTATGTCCCCCACAACTAGACTGAAAACAACTTGACATGGAGCTGATGGGTCCTGGAAAAACACACTGTCCCCCAATAAAAAAAAAATTTTTTTAAAGTTGATTTGATATAGAGTTTATTATTTTATAGGATCTTTGTCTGGAAGAAATAAGCAAGGTCTAGGAGGTCAGATCTTTTGGCAAATCAAAATATTGACTGAGGGCCGGCCTGGTGGCTCAGGTGGTTGGAGCTCCACACTCTTAACAACGCAGGCTGCCGGTTCGATTCCCACATGGGCTAGTGGGCTCGCAACCACAAAGTTTCCGGTTCAACTCCTCGAGTCCCGCAAGGGATGGTGGACAGCGCCCCCTGCAACTAAGATTGAACAAGGCACCTTGAGCTGAGCTGCCGCTGAGCTCCTGAATGGCTCAGTTGGTTGGAGCACGTCCTCTCAACCACAAGGTTGCCGGTTCCACTCCTCGAGTCCCGCAAGAGATGGTGGGCTCTGCCCCCTGCAACTAGCAATGGCAACTGGACCTGGAGCTGAGCTGCGTCCTCCACAAACTAAGACTGAAAGGACAACAACTTGAAGCTGAACAGCACCCTCCACAACTAAGATTGAAAGTTCAACAACTTGAAAAAAAAAAAATATTGACTGAAATGAAAGATACAAAACATACTCTTGGAAAGACACGATATTCCTTCAGAATATTGTTAGTCATTCTCATGACACTAGTAATCATGGAAAAAAACTTCGTTACAATTTGATAGAGTATTAAATTCCTAATAAACAACCTTCTTTCTTTGTCTCTTCATGAAGTTTTTCAAAATTGTTCCAAAGGAGGAATGTACTCTATCTATCCCATTTGAAGCTGTTCATGAGTTACTCCTGTAGTCCCAGTATACCAAAGGGCAGAATTATTCTTTGTTCAGTGTTTATATTTATAGTGGTCAATGACCTGTTCAAACAGGTAAACAAATCTGAAACGACACAATGATCAAAGCTTTCAAAAACTATTAGCCTAAATTTTTAAATCAACAACACAAGATGGGTGTGCAAAAATTCTAGTGAACCCTTCCAGCCTGAGATGAAGGAAATTAATCAAACCATTGAAATGCTAAGGTAGGAGAGTGAGTTTATTCATTCCATAAGTATTTACTGAGCCTTTACTGTGTGCGAAGCACTATTTTAGGTGCTGGGAATACATTCCATTGATTAAAAACATACAAAAATCCCTGTCTTCTTTGTGCTTACACTCTAGAGGAAGGATACAAGATAATAAACATAATAAATAATTACATAGTAAGTTAGAAGTTGACAAGTACTATGGGAAAAAGAGAGTAGTTATGAGAATGAAGACACATCTTATTTCAAAATTTTCTAAAACCAGAAGAAAAAATAAGCTTCTTTCTTAGAAAGCCTATGTATCAGTAAATGACAAAATATTTCTGGCTCTCTGATGTTAAAGCAGGAAATTAAAAGGATTTTAAAACTATAAAAATGCAACTGAAAACCAGGAAGAGTAACATTCATAAAATAGGCACTCGATAGAGTTCTTGAGGCAGCGGATTCTGTGCTTCTGCAGTGATAGGACCCTCCAGAGTTATAGCAAACTCCTGATTCTGGCCACACTGGATCTGGACAGGCAAGTCTGTTGAAAAAGGCAACTAAGGGGAGAATATAGGAAAGAACTCAAACAGCTTTTCAGGATTTTTTGTTTTATTTCCACTTCCTTTTTAAAATACAGCACCCTATTTTTTGTTATTTTCTTATTTTGCTGAAGAAGGGTGAGCTCATTAAAAAGGAAAACTGAAAAATAAGAATGCCCAAATTTCCAACTTCACCTCCACTCTCAGACTGTTCAAGATGCACACATTTGTCGTATGTCGGAAGACCCAGGTCTTTCGACACCATTATCAGAGGTTGCTGACTAAAATACCAGGTAGATGTTTTCCCCCTTTGATATAAATTCAAAGTCCATTTCAACAAAGCAGCTAAAACAATTAATGTTTAGTTTTTGCCTCTGAGGAATTAGGTTCTCCAAGTAAGAAGTGAAAATTGAAAATAAATGGTGTTGTCATCTTTGATCAGAAGGTCATATTTTCAGCAAAATGGGGCGGAGGCAGAAGGTCCAGGTTGCAGGACCAGGAAAAAGGAGTGTCTACTCTCAGGACACTTATAAATTGATGATAATGACAGCAGCCCTTTCTAGAGGTAATAAGGTCATTAAGTTGTGATAACTCTCCAGAAACCCCAACAGCCCTGGATTAAGAACATCTGGAAATTGTTCAGATGACACAAATTTCTGTTTCTTACTGTTAAGGCTTCAATGACACCTCTCTATGGCATCTATCATCTTTTTTTTTTTTTTTTTTTTTTTTTTTATCTTTGCAAACCTCCTCCTTTCAAATCAGGAAGTGTACATAAAGTGCAAGTAAGATTTATTCCCTCACCCATGTTTCCGGACTCTCATTTTGATAGACAGTGTTACGAAATCTATCAGCTAAACCACTGGCCAGCGACGTCGTCTACAGGTATTTTTGGAGTTAGCAAATGAGTTCATCTGGCAAAGAGAGTGTCTGAAGGTGGACGCAGTCTTGGCAAGAAAACAAAAAGTACCACTCGCAAAACAGGGATGTGAATGATATAAGCTGTAGGGGGGTTTTCTCATCACAGAATCACTGAAGAGGCCTTCTTTTTCTTTGGGTATCAACTCTTAGGATTCAGGAACCGTTGCTAAACTGAATGAGGCCAGCAGATTTCAGAGCACACTCTGTCAGTCTTCAGTGAGGGCAGATTCTGTTTTCCCTGGGTTGGGGACAGAAAATAAAATGAAATGGGTAAGGAGCCAGATCTGATGAATTTAATGTCACAACTGTCATCCCAAAAGCCTCCAGTAAATATTTCCCATCTTACAGAGCAAAGCTGAGCAGCATGCCTCCCACTAGGGCTTAGCAATATGTGTTTTCGTAGGTGTTTGATAGGTATAGAGTCCAAATGAGTCAAGCATAAATTAGGCAATGTTACATATGTCTCTACTGCAGGATTTCTTGGACTGATTTTTCTTGATTGATATTTTTCTTGATTGACAGTGCCAATGAGCACTGTGACCCTTCAAGAGAGAGAGAGAGACATAGTATGTAACCTTTCCCCCATTTTAGGGGCCAAGAATTTTCACAAACCACCTTGGCAGGTTGAGCAGGACTTGTGTTTCAGTGCAACATTATTTTGGGAAATACTGCCTTACAATACTAGTTGGAGGAAACAGTAATAATGTTAAGTCACATTCACTTTCTATGACATGAACCCAGTTTTTATATTGAGAGTAACAGTCCCACACCAATATAATAAATTAACTGTTATAGCTGGGTTCCACTGTATTTCCTTTGCAATGTGCCAAAATCATGGGCAAAATTTAACGTTATGTTTGATGGGTGAACATTAATGATCAAAAGTGACCAATTTCCCATCTATTATAAACTGTCATGCAATTAGTGGGCATTCACAAAGGATGTCCTTTGCATTTTTTCTGATTTTTCCAGCACAGCTAAGGCCAGGGTTTCAGGATTAAGCCCATCAAGATGTCATTATATATGAAGCTAGGCCACAACTAAGAGTGAACAGAATAGGTTAGAATACATATAAAAATCTTGAATGAAAGTCATGGATTGACTTGATCAAAAGTCACAGAAAATTATCAAACACATACTGGTTAAATTCCTGAATTTCTTTTTGGCTTCTGCCCTTTCATCAGCATCAAAGTACCAAACAGTCATAGCGTATCTGTAAAAGATAAGCAGATATAAGAAAAGAGGTTTAAAAATACTACCAAAAAATAAGAAATCCTTAATTACAAATCTCACTGCAGAGTCCTTTGTAAAGCCAACATTTGAAGCTTTCCCTATTATTAGAAGTCCATCCCAATTTCAATTTAAAATAAACTTCTCTGGTTTCAACTCTATTTAAATGTAATAAAACATGGAAGGAATTCCAACTATGCACCAGGCATCACAGTGGGCAGTGGGAATTCTAGTGATCATGTGACTACATCTGCCTCTTCCTCAAGGAGCTCCTGCTCTAGCTGGGGAGACAGGCGATTTAACAAATACTATAACAGGCCAAGATGATCGACATGGAAAGGACTGGAAGAAAATTATTCTACTAAGACTGGCAGACCCAAGTTGGTGGGGAGAACACAGTCAGAGGAGGTGACATCTGAGTGAAGCTCCGAAGAAAAACGTAAATGACAAGACACTTAAAAAAACTCTTGGTTTTCTTTCTTTAGTTTTGGACACAGAGGCAAAGATGCAAGGGAATAACGATGCCCTCAAGCTTTCTACTGAATTCTCATTAATTTGCTTTATCCCATCTATGGGCTAGACTGAACAAAAATCCTTTCATGCCCGAGTTTCTAACAAGTTTCATTTTATAATTATTATTAGCTACTGGAATTTCTATAGCACTTAATTTTTTTTCAAGGGTTTCCCATCAACGTTTGTTTTATTTTCCATGACTCTGGTCATCATGGGACTAGGGAATAACAAGGGAATTCTGGCACAAATGACAGTGTCCAATCATTGAACCCCATTAAACAAGCCACAAGCAGGCTTTGGTGGAAGAATTAGTTACCTGGTCACCTAGGGCACATTCCAAATGCAACTCTGTGTGGGGTTCAGATCTGTGATATCTGGAGGGGGACACTTATAAATCTTAAGCACTTTACACACATGATTTTAATTTAATTAGGCTTGTTAAGGTTTAGTCATTATCCTCCTACCCAAGTTCTTACCCTCTGCCCCCAACTGCTATTCCCAATTCAAGCTGCACTCCACAGCACTCTAGTACTGCCTGCTTTACAGCTTTGGCCATAAAACAAAGGCTAATGAGAGGCAGAATCTGAAATTAAGATTATATGAAGAGTTTCTAGATTAATACTAAATAACACTAAGTTGTTCAGTTATTCTGAAAATCTTCCCGTGCATGATCTAAAGAAAGGATTTTTAAAAATCTAATTGTTGGAATATGATCAGTACAGGGAGACCAGACCAATTTTATGCTAAGGAAAAGGTAAAAAGGAATAGAAGTCAGAAAAAATTCCTCTTTCTTTTCTCAAGGTTCTTTCTCTGCTTGCAACTGGCCACTCACAAACTCATCCAGAATTAACCAGATAGAATTCCTGATATGTGGTAGCCAACATTCTCTAGGATTAGTTCAACATTAGGCATTTTTAAAGGAGGGATGAGGACAAACGGAGAGAGGAGACAATCACTCTGGCAAATTGGGAATCCAATATGCTCACCTAATGGAAAACAATGTGTTAATAGTTCAAAATGACATTAGGTTTTACATACTAAAGAATGCAAAGCTTCCCCTTTAATTTTTGACTCCAAACAGGTTTGCTATCAGCTTTGGGGTGTGATTGCTCCCTCATATGCGCCGGACACAAGTTTAGAGAATTCTCTGGGAACGGGGGTTTGTACAAGAAGCTTCTCAAGAGGAATTGTGGCGTTGGCTATTACCTGGTCGCATAGGAAGGCTGGACTTCATGTGGGTTCCTGCGATCTGACCAGAAGAACAAGAGTCTGTCAAAAATGGGCTCCACATCTGCTACAAATGATTTCCCTTCTGGAAATATCCGGAGGACCCCACCGTGTAGCTAAGGGACACAAAGAAGGGAGATTATTTCCTGGTCTCACACATAGTTAATTCACAATGATATTTCAGACTTGTCTAAAAACAAAGCCATCTTCCAACCTCTTCTCCAAGTATATATTGCTCCCAATCGTTTACTTCAGCCTCATCCTTTATATTAATTTTTATTTCAGACTGGGCTAGAAATATCTCCTTATTCACTTCATCCAAGCGAAGCCTTCCCATCCCATAATCATGAAACCCATGGATACAAAATGGAGTCCTTTTAGGTGGAATCATACAGAATTGCCCATATTTAACTGATTTTGACCTACACAAAAACCCCAGCAATTTCACATGGCTCAATCTAATATGAACAGCTTCCTAAGATAATTATCTCATCTAACTTCCCCTTTGATTAGCATGTACAGCTTTCTTCTGAACTCCCCTAGCTCGCAGGTGTTAGTTGGAAGTGACATACTGTTTTCCTGAACTCTCAGACTGCCTTATCTGTATCTTTTATTACCTATACCACTCCCTTCCTTGAATGACTTTTTCATTTTACATGTATGCCCAATCTGTCCTGCTAGAAAACCCATAGCAGGGTAGAAGCCAGGCTTCACACATTAATGCTTCCCCATAGCACTCAAATACTTGTTGAATGATTTTCTATTTTAACGTTTATTATCACTGACCTGACAACGTTACTCTCTTACCTATAACACCACCTTTCAAGATTTTGAAGGACAACTAAGGGATATATCCTAGTCATTTTTCCAAACAGAGAGAAGAGACAGCCTTGCCACTGATGCACTGGTTTCCCAGGTTTAGTTTTTCTGACCCCAGATAAAATATCCAAGTTTTATGACAGCCGGCATCCACCCTAATGAACAGGAAATGGACATGTAGAAGGTTCAGAAGCCAAATAAGCTTGAAAAGTTCTCTGACTTCTCAGACTCCTAAATCATCCTTAACTTTCGGAAAGCACACAAATTCCAGACAAATGTTTGTAAGTGTGGAACCAGACTTCATATCTCTATCTATATACATATTCAGAAATATAAAAATAAGCCAGAAAGCCTTAGACATTCACAAACCATAGTAAGCCGTGGCAAGCAGCCACCAATGAAATGTATCACCCCGAGAGAGGACTGTGTGGGAAACCTCGCTTGGGGATGGTTTTATATCCTACAGTTCTATTTTTGTGGAATTCTCTCAATGTGGCTGCTGGAAGGGAAAAGTATATTTCTTATTCTGCATGGAGAGTCCTATCGGCACTGGATTAGACTAAAACAGTTGATCCCTAGTCCTAAAATAACAAATTACCTTCTCTTCGTCAACCACTCCTCCCATCAAATTAACTTCATATCCATTATTTTCATCTCAAAAACTTTGGTACTAATACCATGGGGGAGAGGAGGAAAATATGAACTCCAACTCTCATTGAAGTCATCTGAACTCTTTTCCTCTCATTTCCAACCCCACACTCTATACCCATTATTCCAAAGTACCTTGGAATCCCAATTTTTGTTCAGATAGTAGATGCAGGTGATACAGCGGCCGTCACCGTTGGGGTTGTCTACGTGTCGAACGTAACCTGTTCCATTTCCTGGGTAGCAAGCCACCATTGCCTACGGAGAAATCCAAAGAAAGTTGGTTAACAAAGTTGAGACAATCTTCTCCCACTGGGGAACAGCTGAATAACACAGTATCTTTGGGTACTATGTGACATTGAGAGGTGGCTGCTGGCTTCTTCATTGCATGTGCAGTACATAAATTTGGACTCTTCAGCATATAAGATGTAATGGCCAAGTCACACCTATGACTCAATCTAGGAGACAGTGGTTCAACAATATTCCCACAGTTGTAGAATATTTTAGACAGAAACCCATCTATATTGTTTCTTCAATCCTCCTTTTTGAAAAAGCAAGCTCTGGGTTCCCATCCTAGACCCACAAAATCAGAACACTAGGTATAAAGTTTAGGGATAATGCCTGTTTAACAAGTATTCCTGAATCACCAAATCACCTGCTGTCTTTGAATGAGATACTTGCATTTACAAAGAGGCAGGAACCAATTACAAAGGGAAAAAAGGTCAGGCTTTCTCAATAAAATGCTTAGGAAAAAAGGAAGAGGGAAGAGTCAATGGGAAGCTTGTTCATATAGATGACACAGTCAGGTCTGGTTCATAGAAAAAGCTGCAGATATATCTTAATACTGTGTTTCCCCCAAAATAAGACCTAGCTGGACAATCAGCTCTAATGCATCTTTTGGAGCCAAAATTAATATAAGACCCGGTCTTATATTGTATGCTATTGTATAAGACTGGGTCTTATAGTAAAATAAGACCGGTTCTTATATTAATTTTTGCTCCAAAAGACACATTGGAGCGGAATGTCTGGCTCTTATTTTGGGGGAAACACAATATGTATCTCAATGCTTATCTTCTTCTTATCCATAATAGTCACATCAGATGATAACCTGAAGTTCTCTTCCTTTGTCCAAGTGCTACCTGTGTCAACCAGGTGGAGAAAGCAAGCAGAAAACCATACTAAAAATCCTACTGAAAATTACTATTAGAGAATTATTATTATTATAAGAGGGTAACAGACCCCTAACTGTTCCATGGAGAAATTATAGCAAGGAATAGAAAAACACAGGCCAAGTGCAAAAAGCTAGTTCTTTTCACTGCCATAATTTGAAAATATTTTGATAGGGATGAGATATACGCAGGGAAGATACTGAATAGAACTGGCAACATAAGATGAGGAAAGGGATATTTTTCCTGTTTTGGTCACTGATGCATTTTTAGTACCTAACACACAGAAGGTGCCTGTTTAAATTCAGATATAAATAAATGAATGAATTAGTGAATGACTCGTTCCTCTAAAGAGTAAGTTTACATTCTACCTAGATCAACAAAGATTTCTGTCATTTTAAAAACCTATTTTCAAGTATACGTGTAGCAATAATCCAATAAGTATTTTCCCTTAAGAATGGCAGGGTTGTTTCATTGGTAAAGCGATCAGTCTGGTAGAGGCCCAGACTAATACACCAGTGTAGCTCAATGAATGAGTTTCAGTACCGTGGGTGCCAAGTCACTCCCAGTGGTAGCACGAAGACATGAACTAGGCATGTAACTTTAAAGGCTTCACAGATTGTATATTGACTTCATTAAAAAAAAAAGGACCTCTAGAACAATAATAAGGCTGAATGATAACTTGGATTTACAATGATCCTAAAGCTTACATTACCATATCTATCAAACTTTATGTCCCCACGCAGCTAGAAGTCCCCACACCCTGCCTTTGAACACCTAAAATGTCAATGCAATGTCACCTTAGAGCTAAATTTAGGCTGTCAGCTTGAACATCTTTCAGAAGGTAGAATTTTGAGGCTATGGCAATCAAGATTTAACAAATGATGGTACCACCAAGCAAAAAAATGGCTTGGGGAAAGGTGATTGGTAACAGACAGAAATGATGGGCCTAGCTGGGGAAGAAGAGATAAATGAAGTCACCTATAACGACTAGGGAATTACCCATCCCTGGAAGCAGCTGTTAGGATTGTGAGAGCCAGCACTGAACCGATAATGAGTCCTTTAAGCCACAAATAATTATAGGCTGGATTTCCCTACCATCTCAGCCTCTCCCCACTGTGAAGCCCTGAAAAGAAAAAGCTACATAATGCTACATAAACTTTTATTCTCAAACAGCTCAACTCTGAAGAAAAGGTCAGTGGTCTGGATACCTGCCATCTAGTTCAGGCTGCAACTAATCATGTGATCCCAGGCTCACTCTCTTTCCTATAAAGAGGGGCTTGCATTACATGGCCTCTGACAGCCCGAGAAGCATCAACCCCAGAAAAAGTAACAAAGAGAGTTCTTCAGGGTATTATGAAGTATGTATCTGCCTCAGGACTCAGCTTAGATTAAAATATTTTTTAAAAATAGATACAAACTCACCAAAGTACATCTTTTATGAATTGCTGCATCTATAAAACATCCACAAAGAGCTAGCACATTCCAGGGGATTTACTATTTGGATAAAACCTCTTAAGTGTCAGCAAAGTATCTGACTGCTTAAGGGAAAGGAACAGAGAGAATTTCTCCAGCCAGAGTGAATCTTCACCCTCTCTCGTGTTTCCTAAAGCCACAGCATCAGGTTTGAAACAATGGAAGGAAATCATCGTCAGTCTCAGTGGGCCTTGTAAAACTACATACAGTCAATTTTATCAGTGTTCTCTGTACAAAAGCCATAGGAGATGGGTCTTGGCATGGGCACAATCCCAACTATTTGCTGGTCTTTGGCACAGTCTAAAACCAGGTTGCCAAGCATGCACTCAGAAACAAGGATCACCGTCAATAACTAGTTACTCATTTTTGTGCCAATTTGTACATGGGGCAGAAACAAACCCCAGAAACTCATCGGGTCAATGACTATATAAAGAAGGAGACTGCTTCAGAACAAGAACAGGGTCAGAGTACTTTAATTATCATGTGACAAATATGCCAAGCAATGACACTGACACAGATCAGGAAGATGGCTCATTTATTATAGACATTTTGTTTGCCAAAACGTCCTGACTGGATTAATATTGGAAATGTTAGTGTGATCTACAAAAGCCCATACAATATAGTCTTCCAGTTCTATTGTTGAATGTGCAGATAAATCCACATGTCCCCTTGTGCATTCACCATTCCTTCCTCTGACCCCACCACGGGTCCCCTCCCACCATCCCAGAGTCCTCTCCATAGCTCTGTAGTTGAAGGAAAATGAACAGAGGGATGAAGCCCTCCCAGATTCCCAGGCTGGCTCTAGAACAACGAGATGTGCTCTAGCCACTGAGGCAGCCACATTCAGGCAGGATATGTGTATGTATTCTTTGAAGACGTACACAGATATATCGAACTTTAACAGGCAAATCCAAGTAACAGAATCTGCTCTTCAAATGCTACAAGTGGAAAAGAAAACAGTGGTTCTATTGGAGTTATTGGTAAGCTGACTTCATTAAAAAAAAAACACATATCTTATCAATCGCAAAGGTAAAATTGAAAAGTGAAAATCTGGGATTTCCATTCCAATGCCTAAAGAGAGTGCTCTTGGCTGAAACCAACCACAGCTTGATTGCACATATAAACCACTTCAAAAAATTGGTGTCGGCAACCTCCACTGCCCATTCAGAAATGATCATTTTAGACCCACAGGTGGCAAGGGGGTACACTGGTCCCACTCCAGCCTCCAGATATACTTACCACTTCTCTAATAACAGTCAACAACACAGATTTTTATAGAAATACATTTCGCATCACTCATGACTTTGGAGTCATCTTCACTAGTATGACTTGATCTTGAACAAGTTATAGTAAAGTGGCATTTTAAGAAAAGTTTAACTCAGCCAATTGAAATATTAATCAATCTGACTTTATTTGTTTTAAATTATGAATGGTTTTGAGCAGAGTGTACACTGAATAAAATGCAACCTAAGAACAAAATAATCTGTACTTAACCTCTTTGCACCTCAGTTTTCTCATCTGTAAAATGGGTTTACGAGGATAAAAGGAGATGGTCCATGTAAAAGATTTAGCGCAAGGCCCCTGGCACACGCGATGCTGCTTAATGTTAGCTATTTTTAAAGCTGATGATATGCATGTTTGTGTTCCCCTCAGCTGAGGCTTCAGAATGTCTCCCCTTCAGGGATCCGATTCTACTGAAATACTCTGTAGCTTCAAATCCAGGGCTGGAAAACTCAAATAGCTTTTGGCGCTTGTAACAAATGACCGAAGCCAACCAGGTATACATGTGTCAGCACTCTGGAGTGTGTGCTATGCTACCTACACCAGAGAATTTGCCGTCCTTCGCAGTGAGGGCCCAGTATTACAAATCTTCAGATTTTAGGAGAATAGCAGACAGCCAAACTGGACTTGTATGTAAACTCTCCTAAAAGATTTCATCCCCATTTTTAAATAACGGACACAAAAAAATACATCACGCTTTTTTTGAGAGCACTGTCTGAGGTCTCCTAAGAAGTCGGGTTGCCCTGCATGAGCTCCTGAGCTGTACATGGGCACCTTCCCCAGCTCTCTTCACCAGGCTCAGATATATCCCATCCAAAGGCACAGACTCACCCTTCAGTGCCATCCACATTCCACAGGCCTCCACCATACCTCCCTCCTGTCAAGTCCTTCCATTCTGGACAGAGCAACAGGGACCTAGGACCCTTCCCCTCGCCACCATAAGGCACTAACTACACAGAGAACTAGATGTGGAAAGAGTTAAGAAGAAATACACAAGACCATACACCTTCTTTCGCTTGGAAAAACAGCCATGCAGCTCATCGTAGGGCAGACTGCAATAGCTGAAGTTTTCAGGCCAGAAATGGGTCTAATTTATATTCTGGTGACAACAGCCTAGGTGACAAAGTTGCCAATGTTTCTAGTCAGCTGCGGGTGAAGGTGCTAAAGGCTACACTCCTGGGGTCATTTTGCTGGGTGGTTTGTGTTCGGCACATATTTTAACACATTTAATGTGGACCGTGAGCAGGACAGCGTGGGATTGTATATTTTTTGTCCTATATTCATAAAGGTACCTGCTGAGGAAAGGGTCCCATTTGGTAGCTCATCTGGGGGAGGCTGTTAATAAGTGGAACAAAGGCACTACATGTGCTTAGCAGCAGCTCTGAGATTGAAGTTTTCCTATCTTAAAAGAAAACCAAAAATTAAAAAAGATATATTTAAGTATTCAAACTGCTGTATGCAGGCTCACCATAGGAAAGGCTGGAGTGAGAGAAAAACTGGAAGAGGCATGATCTTTGCAAGTTTTGCTCTTTAAAATAACAACAACAAAAAAAATCTAAAGATGAATTAAGCCAAAATGTCATTTTCCATTATTTTCCATTTAGCTGTGACAAGCAGTGAGAGAACTCCAAAAACCCTCTGCAAGGGCAAGTAACTTAAACGCCGCAGACAAGGAAAGCAAACTAGAATTACTGCTTTAGCCTTTCCTCATCTGCCTTGTTCAGAGGTATGTAATCTTCAAGGGCATCTTGTGAGAACCACTGTTGTCACTTAAATTAAATTCCTCCAGTACAGTATTCACAAGGCATCTTTACAAGATGATGGTTAACTGTGCAAAGCTTTCTCCAAGAAGCCTCTGAAACTCTCAGAGGCCAGGAATTTAAGAGACTATTGTCATTCCTTCTGAATTGTGGTTAATTCCCCTCCTTGGAGGGGATTCAACCAGAGCCCAGCAAGTAAACACAGTAAACTGGCTGGGGAACATCGACATATCAATACAGACTGCTTGGGTCTGGGAAGGCAGCCCTTGCAGGAAGCCTGGCTCTTGGCCAGCGGGGTGACGGCTGAGTGACAGGGCTACGTGCTCTGCGTGAGGGTGGCAGTTGGCCCACACCCAAGCACACCGCCAGGCAGACCGCGGAGGGAACCCGCACAGTTGAGCCCTCCCTCGGCACTGCCTCAGTCACCAGAGAAGTGTTTGAGTAAGGACTTCCTTGCAATTATGAAACGGGGAAAAGTCAGCCAGCCTCAGCGTTAAGGACATCAAGAGAGGTATTTATTTAACCACATCCATTCTGATACCTTTCCCCAAAGCATAATAGTAGCTACCATTTCTTGAGGACTCACGTTGCCAGGTGGCACTTTAGGGTTGTGCTCTACACGTATCTCATTTAATTTCCTGGTTATGGGGGGAAGGTGAGTAGCAGTCATCAGCCATGAGTCACACCGCTCACGTTCTCAGAAGTCATTAACCCTGGAAGTTATCACAGGGACCTAGAAGTTATCTTACGCATATAGAAAAACAAATGCATGAGTAATTCTTAAAGCTACATGGGAGTAGGGAGTCGCAATATTTAACTTCCTTTGATGTGAAAAACAGCCTTATCAGGAAAATAAAACTTTACCTGTAGCTCTCTAAAGGCTCCAAGCTTAACAGGGGGAAAAAAAATGCTTGGGGCTGTAGAATTGATTGTCAGAGTATGGCTGTCTTTAAATTCTCATCTGTAATGAATCCCAAAATACTTTAGGGAATCCACGATAACTTAAATACAATTAGTAAGACAAGATTTTATTAATGGGTAATGTACAAAAAAATATATAGATACCCATCAAACCATGTCATGAAAAATGCCTGGAAGCAATATTTTTAAGAGAAACCAGGAAAACACTTTACCTGCAATTCCCAATGAATTTAAAGAGTATTAACTTGGGACAGTGCAACTGCTGCAAAAAATAAAGAGCTTTCTAGGAAACCAGATCTTATATTTACACTGGCATTTTGGCAGTTGGAAAAAATATATCTGCTGAATGAAAGAAATGACACAGAGCCAATCAGTTAGAATGAAAATTAATGAAATTCAGAAGGCACATTTATTTACTGAACATACGTGTGTAGTGCTTACTACATGCCTGATACTGGTACATGTGCTTCACAAATATTGCTTCATTCAATGTTCACTATAATCATGAGGCAGGCACCATTACTACCTCTGTTTTACAGATGAGGAACTGAGGCACAAGGAGGTGCGTTAACTTGCCTTTTTAAACCCTGTTAGTCTGGCTTTAATCATCAAGTCAGGCTCTACCAGGACAGTTGATCTAATTCATTCGTTTTTGAGGGAACTAAGATCTTCAGTTCTACTTGAAGTAATTGACTCCCTCTCACCCTTGCCTATCACCCTTTCCATAATGACAGAAAATCACAAAATGCAAAAAAAACAAAATAACAAACATATGAAAAATGAATATGCTTGGAATTGAGTCTGTGAACTAAAAACTCAATCCCACTATATACTGTCTGTATCCCCCCCTGCAGGGCCCATAGGCAACTGGTCAACAGTCAGCCCAAGTCTTACCCCAAGACTTCTCTTCCTCCATGGGGTTCTATGGAAGAAAAGCAGCCTCTCCAGGACTTTGACAGTTAAGAAAAACATTTTAAGGACATACAAGATGTATTTCCCTTTGGAAAACAAGGGATGAGATAAATTTTCCTCTCAGGTACAAAGTTTGTTAGGGAGACATCTTAACTCTCTACTACGACATACCAAACTTTCTAGAACTACATTAATTAGAATACAATGGATACTGACCCACTGTGGCTTACAGGAGGGGTGAGTTCCAGAAGACCTCTTAGAGGGATAGAAAGTAAAAAGCTCTTCTGAGAGAAATGTATAAACTACTTTGGCGAGCAGCAAGGGGACTAGAAATAAAGGTGTGTTTGGCACTGAGTCTAGGGGGCAGAAATGGTTCATTTAATTGCTCCCATGTTCCTCCAAGATAGATGTAAGTCCCATTTTACAAACATAGAAACAGAGTCAGACATAAAAAGTAACTTCTGGGACATTATAGACCTAAGCATGGTGTTTCCACCACTGAAAGCTGCTTCTAAAATACATATCAGGGAAAATAATTGGTAACTCAAAACAAGTGCTATTATTTCCCGAGTGACCATGACTGACATTGTCTTTCTTCAACTTCATGATAATACAACAAAGGATTCTCAGGTGAGTCTCCTGGCTTACCAAATACAGGCTCAAAGCCGTAGCTGGGAAATCAAAGCCCTCCATGTGGAAGTAGGAAAAGGTAAGTGGTGGCTACTCTCCCACCTCTGCCTAGTCAGACCTTAGAGTCCCATCAAGGTAGATTCATTTATCAGCTTTTCCAGGGAAAGAGCCCCCACACCTCAGCCTTTTTCGGGCCTCCCTAAGGCTGCCGTCTTACCCCACAGGACCAGGAAGCACCTTAGGCTTCTGTGTGATATGCACAGCTAGCACATAATAGATGCTCAATACAGAGAATCATCTGCTCACAAGGCAGTATCTTCCAGTTTGTGCTCATCCAAAATCACTATGATTTGTTCTTGCTCTTCTGATGCCTTCAGCTCACACTCCTGGCAGGACTGTTAGAGACACACAGGGGAGCAATATTCTACATTCATTAACAAAGATTGCTCCCCTCCATTCAACACAATAGGAGAGAATCAGTTGCAAATCCCACTCCCATTCTGGTTCTGGAAAATTAATTTTATTGGTACCAATAATAGAAAAATTGTGTGTGTATATGTGTATGCGTGTGTGTGTGTGTGTGTGTGTGTGTTCTTAACATGTTAATAATGTGTGGTAGGTTTTTCTCAGAAATATCCCAAAGGAATTAAAAATACATGAATTTTTTAGTTTTAGCAATGAATAAGCTGATCAATTGACTAAAGTCTGATTTTTCTCTGTAATAGAGAAACTGCAAGTAGATGTGGCACCATCCCCATTTAGCCTCCTCTTATTAATTTTACTCAGTGGTTCTCAAATGTTAGCATGAAGGAGAATCATCCGGAGGGCTTCTGAGTTTCTGATTCCCTTTGGGTTTGGGGAGAAGCCCCAGCATACGCACTTACAGCAAGTTTCCAGGTGATGCTGAAAACCACACTTTGAGAACCGCAGCTATTTTGTGGCACAACCAAGAGATTGGGGGCAATGCTTCACCCTAACTGATAAAATGTAAAAGGAAATGAGTCAGGTGCACTATTAATGTGGGGGACAGGAGGCGGATGGTAGAACAGGACGTGAGAGGAATTCCTGGGGCAGCTTCTGGCACAGGGTTGGCAGGGTGATTCCTAAAGCTGGCAGGAAGACATTCCAACTGTAACTCTAGCATTGCTAAGGATTACTGTCATGTCAGGGCTGGGGTGTGACTGTTGGGAGAGCCAGCTCTCTTCCGGAATCCAATGAGAAGCACTGACAGCATCTATTTGCCCTCTCAGAGGAAAAATTTAGTGGCAATTTTCATTTAATTCCTTATAATCCTGGGGATAGGTGTTTAGTATTGTATCCATGTGAGAAAAGTCAGGCTCAGAGAACTGACTTGCCCAAGATCACAGTAAGACGAAAGAAAACATAAAATGCCCATCCTAGTGCCTAGTAGTAAGTAGGTGCTGACTAAATTCAGTTTAAAAAAAAATTGAACTCGTTCCTAAAGAAGTGGAAATGGAGGTCGTGAGAAGCCACTCGCCAGGGGCTGATCCAGACGAGAAGTCGGGGCTCCAGCCTCATATTCCAGGGGTTTCTCCTGCTTCTCTGAGCCAGACCTATACTTGTATGAGCTGCCAGAATCCAGGTGTGACTTTCTAGGGTGAAGCACAGAATTCCAACACTAAGGGAGAAAAACCTTACAAAGTCAAAGTCTCTCCTTTGAGAAGGTGCCTCATAGCATGTTAATATAATAAAATATTTAAACATGTTGAGATTGAATTAGGGACCACACTGCAAAACCTTTTATTTTTTTTAATACCCTGACATCCTTTGAAATCAAAGTTGCTTTTGAAGATGAAATTAAGTCAACAAGCACCTATGAATTGTAAAGGACTGTTCGAGGCACTAAAAGTATATATTAAGCTTAATAATCTCTGCCTTCAAGGAACTTAGAAGTAAATGCGGGGCAGGGTAAGCAGCCAAAGAAATAAATGTACTAGGGTGGCCTGCACTGAGCCACCCACAGAGTTGTAGGGAGCAGAAGAGGAAACTTCACGCAGAAGGCACTAAGATGGATTCCGAAGAGTGGGAGACAATGGGGGAGCTTAGTATGCTTGGCAAATCAGTTTCTACCATTTCAGGGATTGGGAGGGAAAGAAGGCAGTGAGCAGGAGATTAAGTGTAGAAAGGTCACTGGGATCAGATAGGGTCAGAAGAGGAGGGTCTTAAATGGCACACTAAGAAAGTGCATACAGCATGTACAGTAGACAATAGGGAGAGAGCGCAGTCATTTGTTTTTGTTTTTGTTTTGTTTTTTAAGCATGGAGACTGCATGATTCGAGTTGGGTTTTGTATGACTTACACTCTGGCAAAGTACATTAAAATGGATTACAGGGTGAACGAGAACAAAAGGCAGGTGGTCTGTGGTTAAACTAAGTCTCTTTGAAATACTTTCCTTAAAAACAAAAACAGGAAAAAAAAGAAAGAAATACTTTCCTTCTCTAGGGATTCTACTATGAAAGCAAAACAAAATTTAATTTACACACACACACATACACAAAGACAAAACTTGAGGTTCCACAGTGAACCTAAAAAAAAAAAAACCAAGCAAACAAAAAAGCCAAAACACAAAATCAGCCAAATTTCGACCGACAATATTGCGTGTTCCTGCTTGGAATCTTCACTATGTTGTGTTTTAAAAAGGTTTTGTTTACCTGCTCCAATCACTCAACTTAACCTACAAAACAATATGAATAGGAAAGAAGCTCTCCCCCCAAAAAAAGACTAACTGTCAATTTTGTGTGGGGTATTGAAATTTCTGAGTAATAGTCCCTCAGTTTTGACTAGCTAGATGAGTTGAAATAGGAGGGGAAGCGCAGGGAGGGGCACAAACAGATTCTTTGTTCTATGTGTCTGGAGAACACAGAGCAAGGTCCAAAGATGTTCAGACTGTTTTAAACAGTATATCTTTACTACTTCCAACCAATACTCAAATAGAAGAGTATTATTATCCTGAATATTTCAAGTTCCCCTAGAGAACCAATAATAGCTGTCACTGACACCTGGAACTGAGTTTCCCATTTTATCTTCTTCCCACTGGCAAATAATCAAGACTTCTATCATATTCTTTGATTCTTTGTATTTTAGAATTATTTTTACATGATAATAATATTTTAGCCCCATTTTGGAAGGAAAAACATTATTTAATGAAGACAGGTACATTCACTCCAGAAATTGAGAAACGTTGATCATTGTATCTCCTAAAGAATCAAAAATTGGCTTGACTTAATAAAGAGGTATTAACATTGTACTGAACACGGAGGATATTCAGTAAGTAGGTACGGTATCAATCCAACATGAGATCTGAAAGCCTGCATTATACAACTGCAACCCCGTGTGTCTGTAAGGCTGGGAGTGGGTTGGCGCATGGGGTGGATAATATAACAGTCACTACCAGCTCACTAAAAAACAAAAACAGGAACTCATCCACAAATCCCAGTATCAAAAAAAGATACAAAATTAAGGTAAGTGCCATACTGGTTTAAGATTTAAATCATCACGGGGAACAGGGTACAAATTCTATGTATAATGAACCCAGCTAACTAATCTCGCTTGGCAAACAGACACATAGCTCTGAATCCGAGCCAAATCAACGGCTCCTGGCAATCTGCCAAAGCCAAATTCCTTAGTCTGGCATCATAAAATGATTTGTCTGTCGCATTTACAATTCCAGTGCCTCTAGATTCAGCTACCCGTTGGGCACCCCTGGCAGTTGCCCAGCAGAATACATCTGAACTGTCATTACTGTCAGAACAACATGTGCATTTGACAAACACTGGAGAAAAATGACACCCATTTCTTGGTGCAATATTGCTTAACAGCGACCAGGTGCTCCTACAAAGGAATGATCAAGTCTGTTGCTGTAATAATTAACAAAGAATTAATAACCTTCTCCATATTGCTAACCTGCACGCTGCTCCTTAGTATTCAATACGCACAGGTCAGAATGTCACTTAATTTACCTGAGACCACAAAGGTGAGTCAAAAGCAGAGGTCTTGCCAAACTGAGCAACCACAGCCCATAGGCGAGGTGCCCTCGGAGCTTTATAATGAAATACAAGATGCAGGCGTGCTTGGAGCTGCTTCTCAGAGGTGCTCTGCTCATGATGCGATAAACTCCACCCCTACCTTTAAGCTTCACCTGAGAAGTCTTCCATATGTGGTATGTTTTCAGAAAGGAGTTGAAACATGCATGGCTGCTTGTTCTTTACAGAATTTGAAATTTTTCTAGCCAGAATCAGGAATCAGGAAGGAATGAACCAATGTGCACTGGGCTGAGAGAGGCCAGAAAGGAAAATAATTCATGACACCCAAAAGTCGAATGCACTGGTAGGCTGCATAATTCCACCGAAGGGTGTTTTAAGTTAGAATTATATTTGAAATTCCCAAATAAGATGCTGATGCAGCTGAATTAACCTACCAACCCTGTCTCCCAGCCTACCTGACTTATGGGGTAACCCCAGCTAGGCTAGCCCCTCTCTATTAAAGCACCTGTGCTTAGGCCCAAGACTCACCCCAATCCTTTCTCAAGGGCCTGCGCGAGACCTCATCTCTCCAAACATAAAAACTGCTGAATGCTTAAGGGATTGAATAGATGTGATTTCTGATACCTCTTTAGCTCTAAAAACGTGCATCATTAAAGTCCTCTGTGGTTTGGTTACTTATTTTGGTCACTTAATTTTAAGTAAATAGAGAAAATGGAGAAAGCCCAAAGAAGAGAAATGACCAATCAATGTAAAAGTAAACTGTTTAACCAGAAAAAGAGAAAGAAAAGTTGGTGGCAACTATTTCATACCACTCAACTTTCAGCTTCTTTAGGTGGTTTTATAACCACATTCCACCTCCTTGCCCCCAGTCACAACATGTAATGATTTGTCAATGAGTAAATTAAATTAATACCCCCCTGATTTCCTACTTCACTGCAAGCAGATAAAGTTGTAGTGGAATGGCCAGTGGCCCAAAATTGAACAAAAGAAGTGATAAAGTATACAGACTCACATACACACACTGACACACACATACACACACACCAACCTTCTTTTCTTTGTTCCCAAGTGTCATTCAACAAAATAGATAAGGAACACTCTGAAAACCACCCAGTGGAGAAACTTGCTTCATTGTCACAGAGGCTGTATTCTGTATATTCTTTCCTTGGATTAATTTCCTTCCTCCAAGAGAGTAAGTTATTTTTAACACAAAACCTTTTATAGGAATCCCTCACATCCTTACAGAGAGATGTTCCAGTGTGTCCTCCCCCTAAAATACCTCATTGACAGATAGATTTTTAAGATTTTAATTGCAGGGACACCACTGATGATGTCTAGTCCCCAAACCCCATGCTCTAAGAACTGCACTTCCCATGGGCTGTGGCAACAGTATTTGCAACACATGATTCTACTTGCTCCACTACCACCTCCAACCAAGGCAGATGGGTCCCCTGAAGCAAGGCAAGACCATCATACTTTCTCCTAGGGAATGAAAATGGATTATAGAATGTTGGTCAAGAGCCTATTTATCTCAAACTGAGGCTGTGGGGCAGCCACTTTGAGCCATGTGCACGGAAAAGCAGCAAAAACTGGATGGCAAGTAGAGAGGGGAAGAAATTAAGGGCACCAGCAGAGAAGCAAAGATGGAGGCCATAAAGCGCCAGAGGACAAAAACACACCAGCTGCCCTGGATGTTAAGGACTTTCTGGTTCCTAGTTCACAGCTCCTGTCTTCTGTAAACCATGACTGCATTCCCTGCACCCGGATCCTGAGAGAGATCCTGATTTTCGAAAACTATTATCTCATTTTAGCTTCAAGTAGTTTGCAACCGTGAAATACTCCACTGTGTGATGGATATTTCTAACATCACATGAGAAGGCTGTACCAAAACTGTTATTGCTAAACAGCAAAGGAACAAGCCCACCACTTTGCAACATATTTTCTTTTATTCATAACTTATTGCTGTTTCATCATGTCTCTGCATTGTTTTCAAGGGAAGACTGATCTGTCTGTTCACAGTACAACACCCATAACCCCATCTTCCAGAACTACTCCAGTCAGGAACCCTAACAACCAACCTTTTTAATAAATACTTTTCCTGCCAATAACAGTAGGAAAACATTAGCACAGCACGCCATTTTCTTCTTCAAATGTACTTAATTGACCCACTTCATTGTCTGGGTTTTGTCTTTTTTCTTTTTTAGGCTTGAGAATTAATCAAGTGTGAACTAGACGATCCTACAATTCAAAAGTGAATGTCAGCCCCATGAGGCAGGGATTACGCCTGTTCCCCTTTGTATCCCCCACCCCTGCACAGTCCCCCACACTGAGGGGGGACTGAAAAATGAAAGCCTGAAAAGGAAGAGCATCATAGTCAAGAACACACACTCTGGAGTCGGTCAGAACTGGGTTAGAATCCCAAACTTTTTACAGGCTTGTAACATAGGTGAAAGCTCAGAATTCTGCTAAGAATTTTAAGTACATCCTTTTATTTAATGCTCTTTCCCCTGGAAAGCTTTATGGTATTATTATCCCTCATTTGAACACTTGGTGAAAATTGAGCAACTTACCGAAGACCACAGGTTAGTAACCCCCAACCTAAGCCCCTAAACTTTATGATAAACTGTCTCTTACCACTGACTTGGTGACTTTGGGCAAACAATTTCGTCACTCAGTTTCCTAAAGATTGTAGTTCTGAAGACTAAGTCAGACAGGTCGTGTTTGTAAACTGCTCATTAGCACAGTGCCAGACAGAGCAGACTGCTCATTAAAAGGTAGTTATTATTATTAGAAGTCACTAACTAGTGAGCCTACCAGTAAGGTGCTTCTAGCAGAAGGACTTCTGGTTCTATAAATTACGCGTTCTCTGGAAAACAGCCATTTTCAAGATCTAGGCAGCCAAAGCAAAAGGAGCAAATTATAACCAATATTTATCTTGGAGATGGTCTAAATTCTCCAAACGAGAGTAACAGATCAGAAATCTTTTGATAGTCTGAAAGCAGTGACCGTGCTTGAAGTTAGGGGGCGCCATACTGCTGTACTACATTATAAGAAGCCACTTCCCCGGAGTCTTCAGCACCTGAGGTCTTTTCTCCAACAGTGAAGGCAGATAAATTCTGACCAGCAGTAAGTTTTGGGGCAAGAAGGGGGAAACCTTTATTATTTCTTTCCATACTCTTCCACAGTTTCAATTTCAATTCTAGTATATATCTGTATTTTATTCCCAATGCTTTTGCTATTGCTTCATTGATAAAGGGCTTTATTACATTATTCAATGGCCTTTTAAAATCCAGGAAAAAAGTATTGAATTAGGATCAATACATTAATAAGCAGAACCCCAAGAAATTTAAGGTACCTTTTAAACAGTTGGTCTAAAATAAATGACCGTATCGGCAATTGTTGAAATGGGTGATGGGAGCTCATTATACTAGCCTCTCTACATTTACATATGTTTGAAATTTTTCAAAATAAAATGTTACAAATAGATTTTTTAAAAATAAATTGTACATATTTTGCCTTTTAAAACTTCATTTTTTGCTGAAAATCCACTTGAAGGATACAGCAGGACACGGGGTTCTATATCACTATTCTGGGAAGCAGCACAGAATAAAGCACTCGGCCGAAGGAAGAGAAGTAAATAAGAAGGTTAAATTAAGGTGAAACTAACATAAATCATGTAGAAATGGAATGTGTGTCTGCAATGCTTTCATAATAAACTTCAAACAAGAGATCCAAGGTCACAAGGCATTACTAAAGAGACTTCTTGATACGAGCAAATCAAACTTTTTTAAATTTTTTTACTATAATAATTGTTTGCTCAAGCCTGGTTTGCATTTGGTTCTAATTGGCCAGGGAATATCCCAATCTAGAGGTGATTTTTCTAAACAACAGGAACGAAGAGTTTTGTGCCAAAAGAGCCAAAGGAGAGCTGGAAATCTTGCTATGGACCGACGTCTCTTCAGTGGACAAAAGATGAATTTTCTGTTTTCCATTCACAGTCACCTTCTGTTAACTGAAAGGATTAGCTAAAAAGTTATTTGTTCTACCTAGAAGATAATCCATAATTGAAAAATCATATCTATAGATCTTTTTTCTCTATCCAGACATACACAGTGCTTTTCATTCAATTTGTGTTGTTAAATTCTAGCAAAGCTAAATAAAAATACTTAACGTTCAAATATGTTAGTGACCTCTTTCTACTAATTAATTCTGATCTTCCTCAGAGCAAATTCTGTTCCCAGAATGCTGGTGGAGGAAATTCCTAACACCTAAGTTTAAAAGAAAGTTTAAAAAACTGTTAAGAAGCCACCTGCTTTTTCAGGTTGAAGCTACCACAGTACGTCTGCAATACTGAGGAGAGCCATTCCCCTCCCCCACTCCGCCCCAGAGACAGGCAAGATGCAAAACAAACAAACAAACAAAAAAAAAAAAAACGAGACCAATCAAGACAAACAGCTTTCTAATCCACCACCAAAATGATGGAGGAAGAGAAAAGAAACACTTTAATGTCCATCTCCGACTGAGTCCGACTAACGCTGAAGTTTTCCCAAATCAAAGTAAAAGTTACAAAGCATGCTCTTCTAAGACTTACTTTTTGTGTCCATTTAATAATGATGCTTTCAGATATTCTATTCATGTCCTCCTAGCTTGAAAGATGTACAACAATCTATTTTTCCTTTATTCCATTTGCCCACTCCAAGCCCTTCATTTCTACACATTTCCAGTCTTCACCACTTGCCCTATATTAAGAGTGTTCCTCTCAGCTTATGGGACAAATGAGACAACAATGGTATGTTGTATTACAGGATCAATCTTAACTTCAGAAATGTTACATCTATGGTACATAGGGGAATGTTCAACCCTCCTTCTCACACTAGTACGTGTTGCCTCACTCTGTTCAAGTTTCCTACAGTTCTGAATACCCCTTGACCAGTCCACAGTAAAAGAAATGCAAATCCTTCTCAGAACTGCCACTGGAAAACTGGCTGGATTATCATTTGTAGAAGAAACTGAATATCTAGACTACCCCAAAGAAATCTATGTGCACCAATACCATGGTCCCACACTTTCCCATATTTCTGCCAATCTACCTGTAAATGTTTCCAAGCTAAATTACACCCAGCGAGTCACAGTGTGTCTATGTGAACAAAAATATGGTTTCTTTCCAGAGGTAATTGACTAGTCTCTTTCGAGTACTTAACTGGTTGTTTTAAGTGGGTTCCCCCTTCAACTGCATTAAGAAAGGGAAGTTGGTGGTGTAGGCTCAGCACCAGGAGAGAATTTTCACAATCAAGTCGATGATGGAAGTGTCCCGGGTTCAACCAGCCAAGGGCAGCACTCAAAAGTGAAGAGGAGCTTTACCCTTTCACAGGGCAAACTCTTCCCACACCTGCCAAACTCCACAAGCCAAATGCCACCCTGCAAAATCACAACTGTCTCCAGCTTCTTTGAGTGCTTTGGTAGGAAGCCCCTCTGAAATCAGTAAAGGGCATGAGGTGACTTTAAAGCAGATATTTAAGATGAGTTCACGTGTGTCTCAGATCAAACACAACGTTTCTAATACCCTGTCCCTCGTTTGGACCTTTGAGAACCCCAATTCCTAAACTCAGACCAAAAAGCCATAGCTTTTCCGGACTTGTACCACCCACCGGAGCCTTATTTCAAAATTAACAGAAGGCCACTATAATTATACACCTGAGTCCCTCGGCACGGATTTTTACGGCGGGTGGGGAGGACAAACTGACTTCTTTCTTGCTTCTTGGTTAAAACCCAAAGTTGGCTTGTAGCCCTGCGAAGGCGACAGACAACGGACTCCGAATGCCCCCGGCCCCAGGTCCCCGCGGTCTGCAGTCGCGGCGGGGCGCCCGCACGCGTCCTACCTTGGACCTCTCCTTGACGTAGTATTTGCCCAGACGGCTCCCGCAGTACAGGACCAGCCTGTCGATAAGCGACAGGAGGAAGCTGATGGCCTCGCAGCCCTCCTCGTGGCCCCCGATCCACGTGATCTGGTCGCCCCGCAGGTGCCGCTTGGAAACGCCGGCGCGCGGCCCCGCCAGCTGGCCGTCCCGCAGCGCTCCGTTGCTGTGCAGCTGCTTGACGCGCTCCAGGACGCAGTCGCCCACCACCTCGCCCAGGAAGTTGTCCAGGTAACAGAAGCCGACCTCGTGCAGACAGGGCACGATGTACTCCAGGGCAATTTTCTCCAGATCCAGCCTCATGATGTGTCCCAGGGGCATCTCGCCCGCAGAGCCCCGCTCGGGGACCCCCAGCGTGCACCCCGAGAGAGAGCGTCCCACGCGCGCGCGCGCAGCCGAGGCGTGGGGAGCGCGGTCCGGGTTCAGCTACCTGCGGTGGCCAAGGTCCGCGAGCCTCGGCAGCGCCACGAAGAGGGGAAAGTTGCTCGCAACTCTGGGGAGGAGGGATCCCGGCCAGCGACCAGCGGGAGGTGTGCGAAGCTCCACCACCCAGCGCTGTACTGGCCCAGCGAACAGTCCGAGGGTCCCTTTGGGAGACGCGGAGCCACCAATGGTGCCGCGGCGGCCCCAGGCGGGGAAAGGCTGAGGTCCAGTCCGGCAGCCGGCCAACTCAGCACGTCACGGGCCCCGCCCAGGCTCCGCCCTGGGACCGCCCCCGGGACAGCCCTTCCCCCCGGCCTGTCACCCCCTCCAGGTCTACGGCTCAGCCCAGGAGCCCGACGGGCTCCGCGCCAGACGCGGTTGTTTGTGACTAGGGGCGGGGCCGGAGAACTGACGGCGTGTTTAGAATGCTACGATTTGCATGTGTTTTGCATAAAATCCCAGCACAAACTTGAAAACTTGAATCCCACTTCTGAAAAAGGTAAATGGAATTAACAGCACACTTTGCTGCCTGCCGCATTCTGGGCTGCTCATTTCACAAGTTTTTGAACAAAATAAGCCAGGAACAAATAAAAGATATTAAACAAAGATCTCGTTCTAGCTTTACGTGGTGCCTTTCCTTCTCCTTCCCTCTGCTGTTTGACCCAGGTCAGGAGATTCAAGCCACTGACAGACTAGACTGGGAGGAATACAGTTTTAACGAAAATTAACAAACAGTTCTCTACCCCCTACTATGTTCAAGGCCGTCTGTGCTCAATGAAGGGGGTTGTGAACGATGAAGAAATGCTAGATCATATCAGAACCCTGAAAATACTGGATTTTGCTCTGCTGTTTTCATCTACCTGTCTTTCAAGCTTACTAAAATATGATGTTCTGAAATTCTGCTTTCAAAATTAATCACGTGCTCATGTAACAGCCAGTATAGGTATGTCCCGCAAAAGACAGACCATATTCTAGGTCTCTTATCTCACTTTTCCCACAAGGAGCTGCAATTACAGAGGAGGGACAGACATTTCCTAGAAGATTTTTTAGTTATCCGAAGGTAAGGTAAGCTGACTGCTTTATGGATGTTTTCATTCCCTTTCATAATGAGCACCAGAGAGCAAAATCGGGGGGCGGGGGGGGGAGGGGGGATTCACTTCATGAATTGCATGGAAAGCCATTTCCATATTTTTAAATTTTACATTACCTTGCACTCAGGTGTTTCATTTAAGTTGATCAAAAGAATATACAGTTTTTACAGGTATCATTTATTGTGTACACAATCCCCTACAGCTTTTTCACTTTTATTCTCCTTCCAAAAGTCCTCTCCTCTCTGCATCTAAGGGGAGAAATACGAAAGGAAGAATGCAACGCAGTCCAACCAAGAACAAAAAGTAGAATAGGAAACGGGCACTGCTGCTACTTGGTGGGAAGAAGCAGACAGAGGCACGTGATAGAGGAATGTTCAAGAGGAGCCGTCAGTGGGAAACTCTGGTGAAACGTCTAGCTGTATTTCAAGGAGGTTCTCTGACATGAAGGTAATTAGTTGGCACCGTTGGTATGACCTTTCAGCAGGAGGTACACAACTAGGGTAAATGTACACAACTAGAGTAAATTCCCACAGCAGCGCCATGATGCCAAGAGCTCACATCCTTGGACCTCCAGCACCTAGCAGCTACTAGGTGCCTAATAATGTGTGCCCAGGTAAGCAGGGGCTTTTGGTTTTTGCAGCTTTAGGGACTGTTGTTGACCTCAGAATTAAATATCCCTAAAGAAAGACAGAATTTTAAAAGGGGGGAAATGACAGATAAACCTTGGTAGCTGGCTGAAATTTTCCTAGCTAAAGGTTCTTTGTAGATACACCTGACACTCCTAGGAATAATTAGAAGGGAATTTACACAGGACCGGAAAATCTGCAGTAGCAGGTAGAGGAGGTGTGTGTGTTACGTGCCATTGAGTCAGCTCTGACTCCTGGTGACCCTACAAATGAGTGATGTCCACAATGTCCCATCCTCAGTAGCCCTGCTCAGCTCTGGTAGTGTCATGCAGTGATAAATAAAATACAGAAAATTACATAACCTCTTTCCTGAATGAATTCTTGTATGTTGACCCAAGGCTTGAAATCCCAGGATGGGGTAAATTTGGCTTACTCTTCAAATAATATTTCAATAATTGTAAAGTAAAGTTCTAACTAGTCTAGTTGTAACCAGAGTAATAGTCTATAAGCAAATTCTAGGGACTGATAGCCTTAAGCTGTTCTAGATTATATATTTTGGTTGCAAAACGTGGGCAGTTTAGAAGGATATTCAATCTCTTGCTGCCATCCCTGCTTGGCAAGGGCACCGATCAATCAATCAAGGGCCTCCCAATCCACGTGGAGCTGCCAGCACTGCACTTGGCTGAGGAGCATGAGATACCGTGACTGGCAAAAAGCACAGTGTGTGATTACACGGAGGGGTGCAGACAGGCTGGAGCCATGCACGGGCTCTGAGCCTGAACATCAGAGTGGCAAACCCCAAGCTAATTGTTAAAGTGCATTTGTTTTAGTTGTTTGTCCATTAATTTGTGTCATTGTAATAATATTAAGATACTTTTCATATTAATAACTAAAACAAATTAATTTCCCTGTAATTTAATTACAACAACCTTGTCTTCCAGCGTACATCTGCAGTACACATGCAGTCATTTTCAAGCATGTGGATGAGACAGGGAAAAAAGGAGGATGTTAAATTTCTTTATCTTGGAATTTGAACTGAAAGGGGTCCTAGAAGTCACCAAGTCCAACCTCATTTTCTTACAGATGAGAAAACCAGGGCCCAGAGGGGCATGATGTTAGGTAACTTTCTCAAATAAAGGCTCTGGTGAGTGGAAGAAGAAGCCCGGAATGCTCTGTCTTCTCTGCTGGAACACAGAGGGCACCCACTCTCATCCTATTTCTGTATCTATGCTTTTTTAGTGAGATAACATTTACAAAACATAAAATTAACCCTTGTATATTGTACAATTCAATGGCATTTAGTACATTCACACTGTTGTGCAACCACTGCCACTCTGTAATTCCAAAACATAGTTACCACTCGAAAAGAAAACCGTGTACCCATTTAGCAGTTATTCCCCAATTCCCCAGCCCTCATAACCAACAATCTGCTTTCAGCCGCTATGGATTTACCTATTCTGGATATTCCCTGTATGTAGAATCAGAGGATATGTGACCTTTTGTGTCTGGCTTCTTTCACTTAGTAAAATGTTTTCCAGGTTCATCCGGGTTGTACATATATCAGTACTTTGTTCCTTTGTATGGATGAATAACATTCTTGTATGGATAGACCACATTTGTTTATCCATTCATAAACTAATGGACATTTGGGTTGTTCCCACCTCTTGGTTATTTAAGATGCTTTCAATTCTTTTGAGTATATATACCTAGGAATGAAATTGCTGGGTAATGTGGTAATTCTATGTTTAACTTTTTAAGGAACTGCCTGTTTTCCAGAAGGCTGCACCATTTTACAGTCCCACCAATAATATGGGAGGGTTCCATCACGCTATTTATTTCTCATGAAACTGTCTACATTTCTTCTGCCCCTTCAATGTCCTGCCAATGTCCTGAGGCTCCCTCCCTGAATATTCCTTTTTGTTTTTTTGCCACGCTATACCTCAAGAGATTTATCATTACATTGAATGACTTTAACATGTGCAAGGACTAGCTTATTTATTAATTTATCAAACACTTTTGTAACTCCATATTCCAGGCAGTGTGCTAAAAGTGTTACAAACATTACTTCGATTAATTCTTATAATACCACCAAGAAATAGGTACTATTATTATTCCCCATTGTGAAGATGACAAAAATGAGGCATAGAGAAGCTAAGGAACTTGTCCAAGGTCACATAGTGAGAGAGTAGAACAATGATGGACAGAATCTGAGAGATTCCAATGTGGCAAGATCAGGGGAAAAATCATTTTGAGCCATTTGCTTAGCCTGGTAATGGTTTTGCTCTTAAGTACTCTTTTTTGCTGTTGTTCTAACTCTTAATTATAACACTCTCACTTTCAATGACAATTTTAGTTAACAGTTTCCTTACTGATAGTTGGTGGAAAAGGGAGAGAAGCAAAGCTTCCCATAAATCATTTAGCTGATTATATTAATAGAAGTCTTCCAAACTACAAATTAGGACTGGTTCCTTGCTCCAATCCAATGATGGCCCAGTGTTTCTAGGAATTGCATATTCCAGTGATGTACTGTCTATTGAAAGTAGTCTATTGAGAGTAGTTGTGGTAATGAGCCACACCTCAGCCCGCTGGGTTGCATGGCTCACCCCCCAGGACACAAGAAGTGCATTTAATTTAAATGGAGCTGGTGAAACAAGAGGACAGAGCTGGAAGGGAGTTTATGCTCGAGCTCACTGCTAGGAATTGGGTTTAGAGAAAGAGGCATTTGATTATGTCCCATTCCCTGTGGTTTCCAATCATCTCCTTCTTTCCAGGTCTAAGGGGATGGCAAAGAAAGTGACTTTCTATGTTGGTTCTTAATTATTTCTAAGAATATGGACAAGTTTAAGCCTCTCTCGTTAGCTCTTTGATAAGTCTGACCACGTACAGATTCTGGGAAGTGTGATATATCACGAGTATTCACAAGTATTTTTCAATTCAACTCTTGTTTAAACTGAAAATGTCTAACAAGCATTTGCCCTGACGTAAAACGTAGCAAAAAACATGGTTTCAATCATAAAAAATACAGCAGTGTTGTTTCTATCAACATGGAGTATTTTAAGAAAACTTTGACGCTTAATTTTATAAAACCTTTTACAAACGTGTTTTATTCATTAGAATTTTACATCTCAATGTATCTCATTTAAAATAACCGTTTTATTTTAGAATAGTTTTAGATTTACAGTTGATACGATTTATGTAGAGTTCCCATATTCCCTACACCCAGTTGCCCCTATTGATGATATCTGCCATTAGCCTGGTACTTGTCATAAATTTATGAACCAGTATTGATACATTATTAACTAAAATCCTTATTGTATTCAGATTTCCTTTGTTTTTACCTCATAGTCTTTTCCTTTCCCAGGATCCTGGTGAAATTGTATAGTGGTTGAAATTAGTTCACAGCGTTTTCAGGAAAGCGCGTGCCAAGTCAGTCTTTTCAGCCCTTTCGCTCCTGCAGAAACTTGTAGAGATTCCCCAGGTTACCAACAGAACATGCCTTCTTCCCTTCCTAACAGCCCATTGCAGTGTCAGAGGACCTCCATTGGGAGGTCCTCTCCATACAGCCTGGGGTCTCCAGCGTTCAGGTCTCCTCCCCTCTCTGGCCTGGTTTTGGGAGGAGGGAGTGCTAAAGGCTCCGGTGCCTTGGGTTCACTGTCCCAACACACTTCTGCTTTCATCCCCATATATGTCTCCTCCCTGGCTCCAGAGAAGTAGCTTGATTAGTCTAAGGCAGTGGGTCTCAAACTTTAGTGTCTATCAGAATCACCTGGCAAGCTTGTTAAAACACAGATTGCTGACCCCACCCCCAGAATTTCTAACTCAGTAGGTCTGGGTGGAGCCAGATAATTTGCGGGTCTCTAACAGATTCTCAGGAGCTGATCCCGCCGGTAGGGGAAGAGGAACACCCTTTGAGCTTCACTTTTCTCAGCCAATCAGATCATGGCACTAGACTGGTGACTGTTCCTCTAGGTAGGGATGGCCAGGTGACCTAAAGCATCCTAACCCAGTGGTTCTCTGCCCTGGCTGTACATCAGAATCGCTTGGGAGCTCCTCAAAACTACCTCCAGCTAAGCCCCACTCCAGACTAATAACTATTTCTAGAGATAAAGCCTAGGTCTCAGCCGTTAAAAAATAAAATAGCAGGTAAACAAACAAAAATGAAATAATAGCAATAAACAAATAATTTGTAAAGCACTCCTGCTGATTTTAATCAGGAGGGAACCACTGGTCTCCTTGAACTAAAAAGAAAAAAGAATTTATATGGAATTTATATTCTTTCCTGCCAAACATGTAGAAAGGAAACAGGCAGTTCTGTGGCCCTGGCAGCCATCTAGTCACCATGAAGGGAGCCAACACCAAGAAAGGTGGGACAGAGTGTTGAAAGGACTTGGGACCTTGGTGACATCACTAAGCGGCTTATCTCACTAATGCTGGATGCTGTCCTATCTCTGGACTTCCGGTCATGTGAGATAATACATTTCTTCATTTATAAAGGCAATTTCAGTCATAGCTTGCAGCTACTAGCAGTCAAAACCATCCTAACATCAGAGACACAGTTGCATTGTGGCCATAATAAAGACACCTTGTCTTGGTATCACCGCTTCTGCACATATCAGAGGACCAGCTTTCTTATCAGAAGTCTGACTCCATGGAGACCGACAGGGCAGAAGCGTTGCAGTGCAGTCTGTAGCTACAGCTCCTCTCCACCTCCGGACTGCATTTCCAGCTCTGAAATTCCACAAAGAGTGTTTTCTTCTCAACAAAGGAAATAAACAGGGTAGAAAAAGCCCTGACATTTTACCTTATGTTTAAAATAACTTTATCTTTCTACCTAAGCAAATAATCTCATAATAGTCAAAACTGGAAGTTACCATTGATTCTTTATAAACTGTTTTCTTGAACTGCAAATTTGTTTTCAAGCAATAATTCCTTTTTTATGTTTAGACTAGGAAAATGTTGGGTAGAACATAAATATTCAACACTGGCAACTAGCTGGAACAAAATAAATGTCCGGCAATGTTTTATTGCAGAAATTTAGTACAGTAGGTTACAAAACCGAAAGTAGAGTAAGGATCCCTTTTTGAGAGAGAGAGAGAGAAAGGGTGGGAGTGGGAGAGAGAGGGAGAGAGCGCGAGCCCAGGATGTTATTAATGATTGTTTCTGGGTAAGTAGGAATATGGCAGTTTTTAATGTTCTGTTTATACGTATTTTTAAATTTTTCTCTAGCGGGCACATATTGCTTCTGTAGAAAGAAAGAAATATATACTTTTAAACACTATGGGATTCATTGGCTTGTTGGCACTAAGTACCATTCCCGCCATTCTGTGCTCTGCTCTGGGGGAGGGGGCTGGAATCCGATGACTTGCCCTTTTTAGACTCCCTCGCCAGCTGGCCCAGTTTGACGCTGCCAGTGGGAAGCACTGGTGGGAAAAACTGGATGAAATGAGGAAGAGATTCCTCCTTAAAACAAAACAAACAAAAACAAACAAAAAAACAACAACAAAACTTCTGGCAGTGTCTGTGGCAGGAACAGCAGCCCAGAGCTCCAGTGGCCTCAGCAGTTCCAGCATCAGCATCAGTGACCTGGGTTAGTGGCCCAGGTGCAACAGCGTCAGCAGCTTCACACAGGGTCAGATGCCAGACACATCTGGGCTCTGATAACATCACCACCGCTTATTTTTTTCCTCCAGCCTTAGGAGTGGTCCTGGCTTCCTGCAGATGTTCACCTGTAGATTACCACACCTTCCCCTTTCTGTTTCTCCCACCTTTCCAACATTTTTGTAACTATTACTAGTCAAAACCATTCTAACAGATAACCTAATTTCCTTAGGTTAAATTCCCTCTGTTTAAAATACCTAGAATGGTTTCTGTTTTCTTAAATGGACACTGACTGATATACCTACGTACTCTCAGTTCCTGCTTCGAATCACCAACAACTGTCAATTCTACCACCAATTTAACTCCAATCACTCCTCTTCTCCCTATCTCCATGGCCACCATCAGTCCAAACCCATCTCCCATGCGGATTACTGCAACAGCCTCTGTCAAGTTTCCTTACTGTTAGACTTGCCCACAGCAGTCCATTCTCTACACAGAAGTCAGAACAATCTTCCTTAGACATAAATAAGATGGTGTCACTCTCCTTTGTGAAACCCCTGCACTTAAAATAAAACCCAAGGGGGCCTGGCTCAGGCGGTTGGAGCTCCATGCTCCTAACTCCAAAGGCTGCCAGTTCGATTCCCACATGGGCCAGTGGGCTCTCAACCACAAGGTTGCCAGTTCACTTCCTTGAGTCCCACAAGGGATGGTGGGCTCCACCCCCTGCAACTAAGATTGAACACGGCACCTTGAGCTGAGCTGCCACTGAGCTCCCAGATGGCTCGGTTGGTTGGAGCGCATCCTCTCAACCACAAGGTTGCCAGGTCAACTCTGGCAAGGGATGGTGGGCTATGCCCCCTGCAACTAGCAACGGCAACTGGACCTGGAGCTGAGCTGCACCCTCCACAACTAAGATTGAAAGGACAACAACTTGGAAAAAAGTCCTGGAAGTACACACTGTTCCCCACTAAAGTCCTGTTCACCTTCCCCAATAAAAATCTAAAAAAACAACAACAAAAAAACCAGTTCAATTCCTGACTCCCACAAGGGATGGTGTGCTGCGCCCCCTGCAACTAGCAACAGCAACTGGACCTGGAGCTGAGCTGCGCCCTCCACAACTAAGACTGAAAGGACAACAACTTTACTTGGAAAAAAAAGTCCTGGAAGTACACACTGTTTCCCAATAAAGTCCTGCTCTCCTTCCCCAATAAAAATCTAAAAAAATAAAAATAAAAATAAAAAATAAATAAATAAATGAAATCCAGGGGCAGCCAGATGGCTCAGTTGGTTAGAATGTGAGCTCTCAACAACAAGGTTGCTGGTTCAATTCCCTCATGGAATGGTGGGCTGCGCCCTCTGCTACTAAAGATTGAAAAACAGCAACTAAAATTGGTGCTGAGCTATGCCCTCCACAACTAGATTGAAGGACAATGACTTGACTTGCGCTGATGGGTCCTGGGAAAATACACACTGTTCCCCAATACTCTCCAATAGAAAAATTTTGTAAAAAATCCAAACTTATTAACATGGCCCATGAAGCCCTGAGGAACAGCTCATCATTGTGCCACATATCTTCATTCACTGTGATCCCAACAGGCTACTTTCCTTCCACTTCTTGAAACAAGCCAAGCTCTTTCCTACCTCACCAATGTTGCATATGGTATCTTCACCTTGGAATAGCCTTTTCCCTACCCTTCATAAAGTAGCTTCTTCTCATCATTCCCTACATGTCATTTCTTCAAAAAACCCTCCTTACTACCCTATCAAAAGTGGGCATTGCCTATCTCAGTTCCTTGTTTATTTCCTTCATGGTGCCTATCAAAACTCAGCTTTTTTGTTTGTTTGTTTAAATGAGTCTGCTTTATGTCTATTTCTCCCAGAAGTCTGAGGGCAGGGATGTGCTCATTATAGTGTTTCCAGTGTCCATCACATTGCCTGACACAAATCAGATGTTCACTATACACTGAACAAATGTGCTGCATATTAACTGTGTTTCTATGTTCATGCACAGAAGTCAAGGAAGTCAGATTTATTTCGATAAATTCTTGATTGTTGGATGCTTAAATTATGTTTCCCTATAGAATAAGCCCAAAGTTAATGCAAATCTAAAAAGTAGAAAGAAAAAAATAAACATTTTAGCAAAACAGACCAAATTGATAAAAGATAAACAGCTGAAAAATCTTCCCATGACATACTAGCAAAATTGTTCGACCAAATCTGATTTGGTCCAAATTCTTCTGTTGACAAATTTGCTTTTGTCTAAATTGATTTAACTCCATTTGCTAAAAACTGATATAGTTATCCAAGCTGGGTTCTGAGTCACTTTTAAGGCTATGTATGGGGTAAGCAGAGAATTTCACTTAAGATCCAATCTCATTCTTGAAGCACTTTTAGCTCTGAGATCTTATATCCTTCAGTGAAGCATTCATTCAGTGAGTCAGTCAGTGAACAAGTATTTCCCTGCATGCTTTCCATGTGCCAGACACTGTACTAGTTAGAGGATATAGAGGTAAACAAACAAGACAGTCAGAATTCTTGGGCTTCTGAGGCCTACATGCAAAAGGACGCACATAAATAAGCAAAATAATTTCAGGTGGTGATTAAGTGCTGTGAGAACATACAAGAGTGGAATGTGATAAGTGGTGGATGGACACCATCAAATCACTGGTGGAAGAAACCTTGCCTGAGAAGGCAACCCTTGACCTGAGACCCTGGTTACTAAATACAGGGCCAGCAGGGCCACACTGAGACTTTACAGCCCTTAAATAGGACAGGATCATGATGTCCTCCCTCCTTCCCACGCCATCCCTGCCCCCAGGTAATTCAAAATAGAAAAAAAAGAAAAAAAAGAAAAAAAAACAAGGCTTAAAATAAGTACAAAGAATGTCAGCAAAGTTCTGATCCTCCCACCTGCCATCCCCCCATTACAACTACTTGAATACTTTAGGGGAAAATATCTCAAATTAAACTTCTTCCAAAATATTTTCTCATTTTTAGGGCTCTTTCCTAGTTGGTTCTCCAAATGTACATTTAATCTTTTTACTGAATTATCTAGTACTTGGAGCCATCTGTGCAAAAGATTGAGGCAAGAACATTCCAGGAAGAGGCAAGAGCAAATGCAAAAAGTAGGACGTGACACGTAACTTGGTAAGTACAGCCTGTAGGCCAAATACAGTTTTAGTGAAGCACGGCCATGCTCACTCTTTCCATATTGTCTGTGGCTTCTTTCACACTTTCATAGAACTGAGAGTGACCGTCTCCTATAACTTTGTTTTAGCGCAGTCCATTATTGCAGTACAACAGCACAGTAGGCCCAGTTCAGACAAAGCCTAAAATACGTACTATGAGGCCCATTACAGAAAAAGTTTGCCAACCCTGGGTTTTATTTATTTATTTATTTTTTATTTATGAAGATCAAGAGATGTTGGGTATTTTTCGGCTGTGGAAGGAGCACGATGTCATTTTCCTTTTTTAAAAGATGACTTTGGTGGCTGTATGGAGAATGGTTGGGGGGAGGATGGCAATGCAGGGACCAGGTAGAAGCTCTGAGGGGAGCTGGGGTGAGACGCTGGGGCTTTGACTTGCATGGGGGCAGGAAGGATCACGTCTCCTGAAGGGCCAGAGCTCTGTAGTTCCAATCACACAGGCTTACTTTTCTCCTAAAATGGCTGTAGGTGTCCTTCTGCACGATGTCCAGCTCTGTTCAGTAGGAAAGGATGCCTTTTGAGCCTTCCCATCTGATTAATCACCTTACTTGAGAGGCCTCTGATGGGCTTCTGCCCAACTGCAGACCTTCACAGGAACTTCTGGAACTTTTGCGAATAGAAAAGGGCTATGTTATAAATCTGACAAGCTCAGTGACAGAAAGTAACCTCACAGGGTGATTGGATCATAAATTCCTAACTGGGCAGATCATGGTGGGCAACTTCCCTAGTACATTTATCTTTGCTGTAAGCCAGCCCTGTCCATTGTTCTTGTGCATCTGGGTTACCTTTGAAATGCGCATCTTTGACATGCCAGGTCCCTTGGAGGTGTAACCACCCTCAAGGGAGCACCTGATCTTGTTGCCCATACACCTTCCCTATTTATGGTAAATGGTAACTATCCTGTAATCCAATCATAGAGATTTCCCTCCTTGCTTTTCTCCTGCCTCCTTAATTTATCTTCAATGGATTTCAGGTAATCTTCCCCCCCCCCCCCTTTTCTTCCACCTCCCTCCCCCCACCACTCCAGTTCAAGCCATTGATTCTCAGTTCAGTCTTGTTGTATAGGACACAGCTCCCTGGCCCATGCTGGTATTATGACCTTTGCGCTCCCCCTAGCTGAGGTAGTCAGTCACCAGTCCATCAGCCACTCACAGCAGCTCACAGCAGCTTTCCCAGCTGCCAGCAGCTCTCGATGGCTGCTGGCCACCGACCACTCGTGGCAGCACACTATAGCCCACGCAGCCCAGCTCCAGGGAGCACTGTTGTTCACAATCTTAGCTGTAGAGGGCGCAGCTCACTGGCCCATGTGGGAATCGAAGCAGGGACCTCAGCATTAGGAGCATGGCGCTCCAACCACTTGAGCCACCGGTCGGCCCAGATAAGTTTTGTTACATTCCCTCCAGGAGCATCTTCTCAGTTGAGATCTTGCCTTCCAGGCATGTCCTCAGTTTGCCTCACATAAACTCTTACAAAATTTTCTGTCAGTTTGGAAATTCTTACTGACAGTTTGGTATCCCATTTAGTTCCCAGATGTGTAGAAAGTCCCCCAGATCCTGTGAGCCATCAGAGCAGTAAGTTACACCCAGTGGATGCTGATGTCATTCTCCAGCTTGTCCTGGTGACAAGCTGGTGAGAACCTCAGGGCGCTAAAGGCAGAGTTGTGGGGCTGGGCCCCCTCTGCTCCTTATCACGAGGCAGAGTCTTCTGGGGTTTTGCTCACATGCCTACCTGTGTGGACTTTTCTGCTCAAGAGTGGAGACTATCCAAAGCAGGCCTGCATCACCTGAGTGTGGCCCACAGCAGTGGCCTCTTTCCCTACCTGCAGTGAATGGAGTTAAATCAATTTAGGCAAAAGTAAATTTGTCAACAAAAAGAATTTGGACCAAATCAGATTTGGTCAAAAAATTTTGCTACTATATCTTGGGAAGATTTTTCAGCTGTTTATCTTTTATCAAGCAGCTTGTCTGGTGGCTGCCTTGTTCCACTCTGTACCTGCTGTCTTCTCCAGCATTGGCTCCTACTGGGAGGGGAAGTGAAGTGGGGCTGGTGACTGCCATTGGAGTTTCTGACAAAATTTCCTTGATTGCTCGAGAGTGGCAGGTTTCTGCCATATCTCTTATGCTCACTCTAGATATATAACTGTATTCAAGGTTCAGTTCAACTTTTAAAAAATAAATCGCTTTCCTCAAGCCATTGTGGATTTGAATTGGAATCTTCGGTGTGGGGACTGCTCAAAGGTGCCTTCGTTTTATAAGTCTGAAGGCAAATCAGATGAAGACAGAACCTGAGTCATCACAACATAATATGAACAATAAAAAGAAAGCTTTATAGAGTGTTTTTAGCTATTTTTATTAAAAAGATAGAAAGAAAGAAGGAAGGAAGGAAGGAAGGAAGGAAGGAAGGAAGGAAGGAAGGAAAGAAGGAAGGAAAGAAGGAAGGAAAGAAGGAAGGAAAGAAGAAAAGAAGGAGGGAGGGAGGGAGAGGATGAGAGGGAGGGAGGGGGAGGGAGGGAGGGAGGGAGGGAGGGAGGGAGGGAGGGAGGGAGGGAGGAGATTTAGGAGAGTAAATGGAATACAGTGGAGTTGTTTGTCCCCTATTTTTCCAAGTTCTCTGCTTCCTTCACTTTTTTAAAAAAATGTGGTTACAAAAAGCCCCACAAAAACCATATAACTTAACTTCTTGATTTATGTGCCAGTAATCTTTCCTGCCAGCCTGGTTTACTCCCCACCCTCCTCAAGATTTCTCCAAACCTCCCCAGCAGCAGCTTGTGTTTGTCTGACAACTGGCAAAAGGGAGAGAAACAGAAAGTGAATATCCAGGTGATTTTTAAAAGACAAGAACTGTTTAGAGGCTGTCTGCCTCCAAGGAGACTGATCAGTTTGGAGAATGATCTGGGAAATTCTGTATATCACCATCTTCTTATTAAACCGAAGGTGAATAGTAGCTGATTTCAAAGGAGAGGTTGGAAAAGCCAGGGAGATGAAACAACTCTGGAGTTAGTATGCAGGTCCGAGCTCCTTTGGGCTCCTCAAGGACTGAGAGAACTAGGCTGACAAAGGCAGGCGGGTGCCATGAAATGGGTGACGGCCACCTGGACTAGCTTCAGAGGTTAGGCTTCATCTGAGAGGAAGAGTGGTTTGGGATTCTTAAGGAGAAGGTGTGTTGGTAGGGGGTGGGGAGGGGGCTGTGCAGGATTGGGGATTTGAACACAGAGTAGGGGTGAATCTCAAAGGGGTGGAACATATCAGAATCACCTATGGAACTTGTCCAAACTCTCAAATTTGATCCATCCCTGCCTCTGTTCCAATCACCCTTCCTATCCCTCCACATCCTCTCCTTGTAAAATGAACCTCTGTCACTGACAGGAGTGTATCCAGGTTTTGTGAAGCCCTGAAGCTGATACAAGTTTAGGAGCCTTCTTTAAAGAAAAACGACAAAATAACAAATGCCTGCAACCTAATACAAAATGCACTCAAAGCATTCCTGGGCCACAAAGAGATCTACCTCATTCTTTTTAATAACTGATACTATTTCATTGTATGAATGCACTATAATTTATTTATCCATTCCCCTATTGATAGACTTGTACATTGTTTCTAACCTCTTGCTATTACATAAAACACTGCCAGGAGTGTTTTTGTCCACATATCGATTCCCATGCTTGGGAGCATATCTGTAGGGCAAGTTTCTATAAGTAAAAATCACTGGATGAAAGGGTTTGTGCATTTGTAATTTTGATAAATATTATCAAATTACTCTCTATAGAAATTATTCCAGTTTACACTTTCACCAGCAGGATATGAGGGTACCTGGTTCCCATGCCCTTGCTGAAACAATGTTATTATTGTTTTATCTTTGCTAATCTGATCAATGAAACATTCTCTCTCTGTCTCTCTCTCTCCTCTTTCACCATAGGTGCGTTTGAGTACTTTTTCATGTTTCAGCAGTATATGTAGGTTGCTTATTTAGTGAAGTGTTCATATCCTTTGCCCATTTTTTTTTTTTTACATTAGACCAATAACCCAATTGGTCTTTTTCTTCTTGAATTATAAAAAGCCTTTATATTTTAGGGAAATTAGCCTTGTAACATGTAATCTCCCAGTTTCTTTCTTTTTTTTTTTTTAAATGGGTCTTTGTATTGGCTTATAAGGGCTTTGCCAGCCGTTTGTGTTTTTTTAAAATGTTATCAAATTTAGCCTTCCAGGAGAACATTATTTGCTATGGTGGTCAGGGAAGCCTCCTCTAGAAAGGCGGCTCTTGAGCTGAAACCTGAAAGATCTAACGTGCGTCTGTTTGTGCTTGTGTCTCATACAAAGAGCAGAAGACAAGAGCTGTAGTCAGCAGTCTCTCAGGTGGGAATGTGCTAGGTGTGTTACAGGAACATAGCGCAAAAGAAGTGCCAGAGCTAGACAGGGCCCAGAGCAGAAAGGGTCTGAAGACCAGGGAAAGAAGAGTGGGTTAGTTTTAGGGCTCCAGAGGGGAACCCAAATAAATGAGGCAAAAACGATAGGAAGGCAACTTATGGGTCTACATATTATTAGAACATGCCAATAATGATCACTGTGTAGTGTGGAATGGGCTCCAGGAGTCTTCGTCAGTGTTTCTGTCCCTGGGATTTTTCAGGCAGAAATGTAACACAGCTGGGCTGAAACACTAGTGGAAACTCGAGCATTAGATAGGAGTTCGACTAGGTAACATTTACAGTATATACCCGTTTTTCTCTTTCCTCACGGTTTCTCTCCTTTTCTGTTCTTAAATTTTGTTTCCTTTCTTCCTTCCTTCCTTTTTTCCTTCCTTCCTTTCTTCCTGCCTTCCCTTTCCTTTCTTTTCCTTCCTCCTCCTCTTCTCCCTACCTCTCTTTCTTTCTTTTATCCTTCTCCATGTAATAGTACTACCAATGGTTTATTCTTAGCTCCACTGATAGCATTAAAGGCCAAGGCGATACAGTGTTTCCATGGAAATAACTTTCTATTTCCAGCGACACCTGCTTATAGCTATGCCACCCACATACCCAGCACTGGGACCCTCTCTAACTCAGAAGTCCCCGAGGGCAGCAGCAATGTCTTTTCCCATCTGCGTTGTGCAGAGACATGGATTCACTAGGTGCTCAATAAACAGGGGATGATAATATGCATTCACAGGCTGTTTCTGCAAAATGGCTGACTGCAGATAGTATGGTCTCCTCTTAACAGTTGAGACCTAGGAAGAGTGAGGGCCAAGACTGGTCCAAGGAGTCAGGACAGGAAATGGATTTGAGAGCCTCCCTTGCAGATGAGGTAAAGCCACAATAATGGATGGGATGGCTAAGTCAGAATGCAGTGAGAGGGTGCCGAGGGGCAAGAGAAGAAAGAAAACATCCATGAGATGTCTAGCATAGAAACATCTTCAAAACTTCAGGCTGACATTGTCATACGATACTAGATTTGGAGAGAGGCCAGGGTAGGATCTGAAACTGAGATGAGAAGAAAACGAGACGAAGAAGACAGAGGAGGCTGCTCCCAGAACCTAGCCAGAGCAGAAGCATCCCAGGAGGGGAGTTGGAGAGGAGGGACAGAGAGAAGTTTACAGCAGTGAGGGCCTTCGCTAGGCCGGAAACTGCTAAGTGCTTTAGCTCTTTTGCCTCATTTAATTTCACAGCAGCTCTGCAAGTTACAAATATTATCCTGGTTTTGCAATTGTGGAAACTGAGTCTAAGAAAAGTCAAGTGATTTCCCTAAAGTCACATAGCTGGTAAGTGATGGTGCTGGGATTTATACCCAGTCTGATTCCAAGGCCTCCCTTCTTTTGCTCCATCCAGAAAAAAAAGTGAAGTTCCCCTGTGATCATAAAGACTTGGCTGAGTAACCCAAGCAGAGACTGGGAGTTCCCCAAGTGAGGGTAGGAGGTGCCTTCAGCCAGGTGAACTGGGCCAGTAGATATGCTCTGCTCTCGGCAGAAGCAAGGAAAAGCAAACTGCAGTTACAAGTTTTCTCATCTTCTCTCTCCAGCCAAGTCAACATCATGTTTGTTCTAGTCATCTTTTATCCAAACAATATTTTAAGGTTTGCTTTCCTCAAAGAAAGACATCAGTGTGTTTAGCTTGAATGCACCGATTTCTTTCCAATGTCTGATTTTCCCGGGGCCACATTCTCTTGCCACATCTCTCTTCTACATGTAGCAACTACACTCATTTGGAATTAAAATCCTACACAAAAATGGAAAACATCCAGTAGGAAAATAAATCCTTTTTTTTTAATGCTTTTTGTTAACCCATCATGGATATTGTTGGACATCGCAATGGTCCTGCTTCAGACACATTGTCGTGCAATTAGATACACAAGCATAAAGAATCCTAAATTTTATGATTTGCTTAGTGTACATTACAAAATGTATTGAAAACAAGAACAAAGGCAAACATTTGCAAATGGGGAAGAGGAGTAAGCAGCCAAAAGGAGACCAGAAAAGAGGAGCTGGTTTTCTGCTTTTTAAGAAATTGATTAATCCATTCTGCATGACTGTTTGTCTGCCATATATTTTTTCTTATCAGTGGGTACATAAAGTATATTTGTGAAGTTGTTATTATGGAACAAGTTCAAACTAAAAAGAAAAGAATTATGGAACATAGACACTATTCCTTATGTAAACCCTGAATTAGAGAATGCCAAAAACCAATAGATGAGTGTGCTGGCTGACTTATGACTTATGTATGATTAGACCCTCAAAGAAGTTTCCACTTTCTAAGGCTTCCCATTTCAGACTTTGTTTTGCTCACTATTAGCCATCATAGTCCCAGCGGTGTCACTCACTTGGTAAGTGTGTGAGACTTGGGGTAAGTCACTTCCCCTCTATGGGCCTCAGGATTCTCACCTGTCAAGTGAAGGGCACAGGATTGGACAGATTTTCCAGATATCACCTCCCATGGTGCATTGCAAATTGTACATCTCGTGCCTTTCCCATTCATTTTATGGTCTAAGCCAGAGCTGCTGGATTTGTGAATGCTAGCATTGTAGAAGGAGGTGCGTCTGATCTTCTGTGCTTTTCTTGAAGTAATACACATACACTCTGCACAAAACACCCCACTATCACCCAGGAAGGGGTCCTTCTGTACCTTCTCCTTAAGGGCCAGGTAGGACTATTGGCAGGAATGTGATCACATGACTCAGGTATCATAAAGGTTATCTGGTGAACCAAAATACCATGGCTCAATTTTATTCAAAATCTAGTCTAGCCTAGTTGTAAGCAAAACATCCCATATATAAAATCACCTAGAATTTGGATACTTTTTTGAGTTGGTTCAATTTTTGTAGTTCAAAGTTATTTTTATTTGTCCTTTGACACTAATGATAATAGGAAATTATTAATGATAAACAGGAAATTGTTCATCGAACCTACATTTGCGTAACTTTTGCCGCGTGTGTCCATTTGATGAAACTTGATACTTGCTTAGAAAGTAAATGTAATCTCATAAGAGCAGGTTTCCTCAAGACAAACCACTCTTGAAATTCACCAGCTAGAAGTTTTTGTCTTTAACTCTTGTTTTAGACTTGTTATAAACATGCAGATTTATTTCCCAGTTGATTCAATCTGCCATCTCTAAATCTCTAGGGAGAATTACAGAAATGGAGATAAAATCTTGGTAATTTATGCAATTTTATCACTTCTACTGATCCCATAAAAAGACTCCATCTGTCAAATTATCGTCTTAAAAAACAACAACCTTTTATAATTTTCTTTATATGGGAATGTTGAAAACGAGTAGTTTAAATATCTGTGTCATGAAAACTATTGACGTTCCAATAAAATCTGTTCTTCCTAAATTATCTGTTTTTTAGCTTCTTTTGAGAGGAAACTTCAACTTCTATCATTTGTTTATAATTTGCTTGTGCAGCTTGGGATTTATTGCTGTGGGTGAATATATTATGGCATGTTTGGGAAGTGTGGAATAAAATATTCTTATGTTAACATATTCTGTGATTTGGATTCCAATCCATAATCAGTACATCTTTCTTTTTAAAATTTCTGCTTCCTTGGTTTTATGGAAAGCACAAATAGTAAGCATAAAAAGAAGAGAAACCTGGTTGAATCCCATCTTTGGCCATATATTTTAAACCTCATTTCTGTAATCACAAGCTGGATGAATGGCAATGCAACTGAGCACCTGAGCTCCATTAGAGAAACACCCCACCATCAGCACCACCACCACCACCACCACCACCACCACCACCACCACCACCACCACGAGTTTTCTGATTTCTAACCTTAATTGGGCTCTCATTATACTAATCTTTGGTTAGCTCTCTCATTCTTTCAATGACTATGCCAGAGCTTCACTTTTCTTTTTAAAGCCCCACACAGGATTGTGAGACAAAATACAGAATGCCCAGCAAAATTGGAATTTCAGTTAAACACTGAATCATTTTTACTGTAAGCATGCCCCAGGCAATATTTAAGATGTCCTATATTTGTATTTGCTAAATCTGGCAACCCTTCCTCTCATAGCCAACTTTGTCTCATGAGGGAGCCTTTAACAAGAACTCCCTCAACTTCCTGCCAGCTTCTCTTCAGATATATCTACCTTAGGATACCCTCTTGCCTGTCTTTCTCCCACCTCAGTGACTAGCCTGTTCAAGACCAGCCTCCATGTTGAGCTCTTGACCACTGTTTCCCTGGACATCTCCTGTGTGAGAAGTCCCAACCCAAAAGTGCAGAGCTAGAGGCTGTATTGCAGTCTGAATGCCTCCTACTGAACTGAGGGATGGATGCATGTGTTTAGTGGAGGAGAAGCAGGTTTGAAATGTATGGAGCCAGAAGCTAATCTATGGAAAACTCTTCCGAATTTTACAGCTCATATAGGAAAGAAACCTGATAGTTTTCTAAGATTTGACAACAATCTTAAACATTTACATGGCATCATCAATAATTATTCTGATGCTAAAAGAACCCCTTTTAAACTGGGAGTTTTTAAAAGTGCAAACAATTATGCTAGAGGAAAGATTGAATTACCTTTCTATTTATTCTATGGAAAGTAATAATGTCCTGCAGGGTGTCATGCGGGGTCTCAGCTCTGGCTCCCCGCATAAGAGAGCAGGACATGGTGAGGCCAAAAAGGAACACCCACGGAGCCATAGATAGGGGAGTCATACCACTATATTCTTGCTGGAGGCTGGGTTGGAGACACAGGAAGCAGGAGCCACATGATCTGCAACCTACCATCCACTTCTCTGTCAACCAACCAACCCCACTTGCTAACTGCAATCTGCTGTGCTAACTGCAATCCACGCTTACTAGCTCAGCCACCATCTTCTGCCTAGCCCCCATTTGCTGCTAGTGTAGCCACAGCAGTTATATTAGTGGCCAATGGCTCACTGGTTACAGCTGACAGCCAACTAGCCACAGCTGATGGCCATGCAATCACAGTTGATGGCCATTTACTACTGAGCCAGCACCTTTCCACGTGAGGCCGAGAGCCTGGAAACTGCACTCCTGGCTTTGTCCCCATAGATAATTACAAAATCGTTGTCATATGAAGAGCTGATTGAAAACTAGAAAGTCAAAATTTTAGGGGAAAATTATGTTAGAAGTATTTAAAAGTTAATTTTTTTCTTTAAATTACACGACTTTCTAGATTTTGTGATGTTTGTGATATCTGTCAACTTTTTAAAATTTGTAATTATTGTCTTTTCACATTCTAAATAAATATATATTTTTGTACCTTAATTTGTATTCATAATTTTGTATGCTTTTCCTTAAAATGTTCCCCACTAGTTGTGAACTAGTTGTGTCCCATTCAAACCTGGATTCATCCCTGTGTGGAGAAATGCCAGAACGGGAAATGCAACTGAGTCATCATCAGTCAAGATGGAAAATTCACAGAGCCCACACCAAGTGGGAAGGGGAGTGGACAACGGATCTGGATAATCCATTGAGGGAAAACAGCAGTGAACTTCATAAATTGCAGAGATGATAAGCAACTGCCTTTTTGGCAATTCTTCACACATTCCTTGAGTTCTCTTCACTGACGATTCAGGTTCACTTAGGGAGAAATGGCTCCTCTTCCTTTTCTCACTCCTTAAGTCATATTCCCCAGGATTCTGTTTTTGTCCTTCCCTCTCCACACAAGTGAAAATCAACTAACAATCTCATCTATTCCCATGTTTATAATCAGCACGTTTAGTCTCATGGTGCTCAACTCTCTATCACTAGGACTGACGTCTCTCTCAGGCTTCATGCTCATGGGGAACTCTTCCGAGCATTTCCCCAGTTCACAGAAACCACTCTGGCTGCCTCCCTCCCAGGGAGCCACCTCGCGTCATGTGCTCTTGCCTCCTAACCACAGTTGGTTGGGTCAAGGGCAGTCATCTAATCCAGGCTGGATCAATCAGAGTCACTTTTGCTATAAATTTGGAAGTGGGAGAGAGAGGGCAAAGATCAATAGACTTTCTTTCTTCAGAGAGATAGACATATAAGAGTAACGTTGAGCTGTGGGGCGAGCCCCTCCCCTGGCAAAGAATTAAGAGACTCCAGTGTGCAGGGAAAGAGAAGAAGGAGCCAATGTGCAAGGAGGAGCAGGGAAGATCCATGATGAGAACAGTCACCCAGCTTTCCAAGTCTTTGTGTCAGAATGTCCCCAAGACCCTATCACTTAACAGACTTCTCATTTTAGCTTAAGTTAGCATGAACTGACTTCTATACTTGTAACTAGGAAAGTACTTCTCGCTAACTGTTGGATATAACCACTAGGTCATATTGCAAACTCTAGTTAACCAATCCAAAAGCATTACCAAAAAAGGATCCTCTTTTCCAAACAGAGAAAATCTGCTATGAGAACTCATTTGAGGACATTTGAGAAATTTTTTTTAGGTAGAATTTTTGGAGCTCACTTCAATTTGATTACAGAAAACTTTATTGTTAAATATCATGTCGGCTTCATTACAGTTATTTGGATCACAGTCCAGCTGTTTTTTTTTATGGATACATAACTTCATATAAATTGGATTTCCCTATAGGAGTCTGAGATAATTCCAACTTTTCCTGGAGTGATGAAATGAGCTGCAAATTGACAAAAAAATTATCTTTAGGAGGTTTACCAATAATAATTATAGGAAATATTTTCTAACATGGCATACCATATTGGAATATATGCAAATAAGCCCTTATTTAAATTTTTAAAGAGCTGCCTTTACCTAATGAAGCAACAATATAGCATTGCTTTAATAACCATCATTTTCTAAAGTGACTGCACAATTTCATCTTAAAGAGCTTAAAACTGCAAAGAAAAATAAATTCCCATAGTGTAAGATGTGTATAGTAGAGTGGTTAACTTCAAAAGTTTTTTGGAGAAGGAAACTTTTTAAACCGTCTTTGCAAGATATATGTGTTAGAATACTTGTTGCAGCATTATCTAAAAATTAGAAACAACCTGAATATCTAGCAATGACACCCAGACCTAATTCATGAGGAACTCATTACTTTCCAAGTATAACAAGTTACTTCTGATAATGGCTGAATTCCATTTAAGACAGGAATAGAATCTGGAAAAATACAGACTACAATGGGGCTCTGGGGTATGGTGAGACCCCAAGATCACGGTGTATACCCATGCTCTGGTGCTCTGCATAAGACAAGAAGAATAATTTATGTTCTTCCTGGAAGGAGTGGAGGAGAGGTTTGCAGGTGAAAGATGAGGAGAGAGTGCATTTAGCAAGGAGAAAAGCTGAAATCACTGCAGCCTTCTCTGAGAGGGGTTGGCAGGAGGTCTTTCTGCCTAGTGCACCATAGGCTTCTTGGGTTTTTTTCCTGTTATGTTAACAGCGCCTTGACTCTTCCGCTTTGCCTTCTCCCACTCTTAAGTATTTTTGTGAAAATCAAAGCTGAGGTGAGTTCACTATCTGGACTGACGTGCTGCAAAACAGACATAGCACAGCTGAAAGCAGACACCCAGAGCCAGCATTAGCACAAGGAAAAGAACTCGCCAAACTCTTGGGAACAGCTCAGGACTCTCACCTGGTGAAAATGGAGGGGTAAGGGTAAGTCCATTCAACTTAGATTTCCACAGGCAGAGGCCCCAGGTGACATCTGGGTCACACAAGATATCCTCCCATTGTTTCACAGCTCACCTTCTGCCTCATGGCCACTCAGAATTCGCTTCCCTGTATCTCCATTCCTTTGGTCCTACTCTGTAACAACACAGAGTCGGTTTAATCCCCATTCCAAATGAAAGATGATACCCTTGAAATATTAAACCAAAGTAATTTTCATTCCCTGTAAGTGGTCTTGTCCTCTGACCCCTCAGTCATTGAATCAATGACTTCACTACTGAATCAATGGTTTCACTACTTCAGGGGAAGGCTGAATACCTAACTAGAACAAAGTCATCACTCAGCTTAGAGTGTCAAAGTAAATCTCTTAAATTCACAGCAAGATAATTCCAAGCTTTGTTAAAAGAAAAAAAAGGTTTTGCTTAGATTCTACAAGTTTTCTTTTTTCAACATTTAAAGAGCAAAGCTCAGGGACTGAGCACAGAAGACACTGGTTTTCTTTCACGTAGGCATGCGTGTACCCCAGGGAGTACATGAAGGCTTTCTAAGGGCTGCTTGATCACTGGGGATTTTAAGGGAACAAATTTTGAGATTGTCAACTTCCATGTATATTCTTTCCTAAAATCAATCTGCCTTTAAAATTTGCAGATTACACTGCCTTTTCAAATTGTTCCTTCACCTTTATATGAGAAAATCATACCTCTCACCATCCAAGATCCTAAATTGGTGCATTGCCTCAAGGTACAAAAACCTCTGGGTCAGCAAATGACTGGACAGTTGGAGAATGCACACCCCTGAGGGAGGGTTCTGAGAGCAGCTCCAGATGAGCTCACAGGAAAATACTGAGGGCCACAGAGCCTTATTTCATTCAGGCTGCAGAGTTATGCACAACTCTGTGCCTCATTTATGTACCTTTGTTTCTATGCATTGGAATTCAAAAGTGATATGGTTGTCATGAGGATTTATACTGAAACATCGACTTAAATTGAGAAATAAATTCCAGACTTATCCTGACAAAGTTTGGCTGATTTGGCTAAATGGTTAGACAATAAAAGCTAACTTTGCCACTCAGGTTCTGTGCAAATGTTTTCCATACATTGCATGAGCAAAATCTAACATTGTGAGATTTTAACAAAAATATATTTAGAGCATATATACTGTCCCGACCGGCAGGACAATGCAACGTGGGACGAGGGGAAGAAACCTGTTGAGGATGAAAAAAAAAGGGAGACAGGAGACGCGAAGAATGGAGGCAAGACAGGGATCTGATCAAGCCTCAAAATTTTATTACGATGGCGGGTTATATATATAGCTATGTCAGATGGGGGTGGGATATGCTATGTCATAGGGTGGCGAGGTACTTGTCGCGGGCTGATAGGCTAGGACAGGGCGATGCCATATGAGGTACAAGGAAATGGGCAGGCTCTGGGTTTGGCGCGCGCGGGCTCTGGGTTTGGCGCGCGCGGGCTTTGGGTTTTGTGACCAGGAAGTTCTGCCTAGGCAAGGCCTGGGGATTTCTATGGCTTCCGACATCTCCTCCCTTTTTGTTTGTTTTAAGGAGGTGGGCCTTGACCGAGTGAGGGAACAGAGGCCTGGTTCCTCCAACGAGCAGAGCTCGTTATTGGATGGTTTTGGGTATCTTTTGTGGAGGAGAGGTAGAGATTTTTTGATACCAACCTCTATGCAAACCAGGTATGTTCTCAGGAAAGTTAAAGGGAGCCGACCGTTGTGAGTCGAGCCCTTTCCTTGCAAATGCTTTGCTTTGCACTCACCTCGGTGCCCATACCCCTCCCCAACTCGTGGGGGGAGTAGACATACCCTTAGTATTATGTCGTCCCCGTGGGGAGGAAGCCAAGATAGCCTTCTTCGAGGCCGTCCCCTGTTGCTAGCCGCTGATAATGGATTTGGATTGGTTTGGCCAAAACAGCATCGATTTGGTTTTTAATGAGGTCAGTAATGCGCCTAAAAGCCCATGGCCCGAAGGCTATTAAGAGAAGGATGCATAGGAGGGGGCCAAGGGTGGGGAGCAGGTAGGGGAGAAGTCCGTTGAGACCCGTCCAGAGTGGGTTTTCGAAGAGTTCTTTGCGTCTTTTTACTAGGTCCTCTTGTAGTTTTTTGATCTTGTCTCGGACGATCCCAGACTTGTTAGCATAGAAGCAGCAGCGTTCCTGTAAAGCTAAGCAGATACCTCCCTGTTCTGCAGTGAGAAGATCTAGGCCTCGACGGTTTTGTAAGACTACTTCAGCTAAAGAGTCAATCTGATCTTGGAGATCATTGATGGTCCCAGAAAGTGTTTGGACATCATCTATCAGCTGGCGTGATAGTTTATTGTAGGACTGGACTGCAACACCTACTCCCGCGGTACCCGAGGCTATTCCAGCAGTAATTCCTAGCCCTACGAGTAAGGGAATGGCTGTAATAGCACGCTTGTGGCGCCCGGTGGCAAATTCTAGGCTGGGGAGAGGGACAGGTGTGTCTCCTGGGATAATAGAGATATCAGGGAGGAGACTAGCTGAGACACAAAGTCCAGTCCAGTTGGTGGGTAACGTGGTGTAAGCGAGGCTGTTCCCACATATGAAAACTTGTCCAGGGCTAGAACACAAGGTTCCGTTAACTTGAATGATGTCAGAACAGTTAGTAAAAGTGACAAACCCTAGATCTACATCAAAAGTGTTGTTTTGAAATCGTCCCTGATAGCAGGGGGAGGTATTAAATCCTACAGGTTGAACTCTAAGAGGAAGGGAGAGACGGGAACAGTTAGAGATTTGTGTGTTTACTGTGATATTGGAGGGGATTGCAGTAGGTATGGGAGTTCCCATAGTCATGCAAAGCCAGCAGTCCTGGGCAAGAGAAGGGTTGGAATGATTTAAGGCCCAGAAGGTGGATTCGAGAATGTTGTTGGTTTGTGTGTCTAAATCCATATCCCGGGATTTTGGGAGAGCCAAGGGGTGGTAAGTTAAAGGGGGGAATAGGTGGTGGAGTATTTTTTGAATGTGCTCAGTGACAAGAGTCTCTTTTAATATGTCATTTGGCCCTCCGCCATCTGAAATGTGGACAGGCATTTTAGTTGGCCAACAGACTTTATTTCCAATTGTACCACTGCAGCCCGCCTGACTATATTTGTTATTGTCAGAGAGGGAGGTGGAGTCCCAATCGCCTCCGAATGTGGCGGACCTACGTCTCAATAACATGGCTGTGAGATAAGTTTGGTTGTCTGAGCCAGTACAAATTTGGGTGGTTGTGTAGCAGGAAGAATGCATTTGATCAAAATAGCTGCATTCGCTGGGGCAGGGCGGTGGTAGTCCTGCAATGGGGGGAATAATGCGGGGCTTATTGGTACAGGTCCATTGTGTTTCATCTATTCCTAGTCCGAATCCCCCCTTTATATTAGGATTATAGGCGAGGTAGGCTACTTTATTACCGCAATCAGTGGATGCTAAGTATGCTAAATCTACCTGTCCTTGTGGGGCTGGCTCCTCGGTGTGGGCACGGAGGTATCCACTGGGCACTGTGCCTCCCGGGCAGTCACATGGGTTGCCATAGAGCTGTCTGTATAGCTGCTCGCGGCTTACGGGGGGCCCAAACCCTCCGTAAACGGGGATGATGAGGAATGTGAAGAGTGTCAAAGTGAAGGACTCCATGAAGAACTTTATGTCCTGTGAAAAGAGAGAGAGATTTTCTCAGGGAAGATATCCCTGGAGTCTTTATGTGTTATTTGGATTTGGGGTGTTGACAGGCTTAACGAGACGCTCTGGCAGCCATCGCGCGCCGCCTTCCTGAGAATCATAAATGCAGGCTGACCCACGTCCCCAAATGAGGACTGGATCGGGGCCGTTCCATTTGGAGGTTAATGGATCTTTCCACATAACTGTAGCATATTGATTTTTTGTTTCTTGGTGCCAGAAGCGATCGGCAGCCGATTTTCCCTGAGCGTCAAGTTGTAGGAAATTAAGGGTAAATAATGCATGGCTGAGAACATTACGAGGAGATCCTTTGGTCGGATAGGCAGTGGTGGTTTTTAACTTGTTGATGGTGTTTTTGAGTGTCTGGTGGGCTCGCTCTACAATGCCCTGGCCTTGGGGATTGTAAGGGATGCCAGTGACGTGTTTGATTTGGAATTGAGCACAAAAGGCTTGAAATGCCTGGGAGGTATACCCTGGTCCATTGTCTGTTTTTATAGTTTGAGGTTTTCCTAGTGTGGTAAGGCATTGGAGGGTATGGGCTATGATGTTTTTTGTAGCCTCGCCCCCATGAAGGGTGGCAACCATGAAGCCGCTGAAGGTATCTATAGTTACGTGTACATACTTTAAATGGCCGAATTCAGGAATATGTGTAATGTCCATCTGCCAGATTTGTCCAGGGAGTAAGCCCCTTGGGTTAACTCCTAGGTGAGGAAGAGGCAGAAAGGTTATGCACCCTGAGCAACTTTTAACAATGTGTCTAGCCTGATCTCGGGTAATTTTGAATAACAAGCGAAGTGTGTGGGCATTGACATGATGTAAGTTGTGGAATTGGGTGGCTCGCGTTATAGGATCTAAGGTTAAGGGACATACTAAGCGGGTATGATTGTCTGCTATAGCATTGCCCTGTGAAAGGGGTCCAGGGAGGTCAGTATGAGCCCGAAGATGACTAAGGAAAAATGGGGTCTGTCTTTGTAGTATGAGATGTTGTAGTTGTTGAAAAAGTTTGGCAGCGCTGGTAGAGGGCTTGATATATGGCACTGTTTCTAGTTGGGGCACAGACAGGGCGATATAGGCACTATCAGTGTACAAGTTAAAGGGTGACTCCTGTAGTTTTTTAAACACTTTTATAACGGCATAAAGTTCAACAAGTTGGGCAGACTGAAATGGAGACTGCACCTGAAATCTTTGTGAGTTAATGACATATGCTGCTACGCCAGAAGAAGACCCATCCGTGAAAACCAAGGCGGCATTTTGTAATGGTTTAGTGGCTGTTATCTTTGGAAAAACAAAGGGATGTAGTCTGGAGAACTGTAGGAGTTTATTAGGGGGATAATGATTATCTATCTTGCCCTGAAATGATGTAAGGGAAATGATCCAGTCATCGTTATTTTGGGTTAGCCAATTAAGCTGTTCTTTAGTGTAGGGGAGAATGAGCTGATCAGGGTCCCTGCCAAAGTGTTGTCGGCTTTTTTCTCTTCCTATCTTAATAAGTTTGACTACCAGGGATGGGTATGTGACTAGGACCTTAGACGGGGAGGAGGGTAAATGAACCCAGAAGAGGGGATTATCTTGCCATAAGACCCCAGTAGGTGTATGAGGGGTTGCACAAATAATGAGGGAGAAGGGCTGTTTGTATGATAGAAAGGTGACTTGTTGTTGTTGAATTGCCTTTTCTAGTAATTGAAGAGAGCCCTTTGCCTCAGGCGACAGCTCTCGAGGGGAGAGAGGGTCTGAGTCTCCCTGAAGAATATCAAAGAGGGGCTTGAGGTCTCCTGTAGTGAGCCTTAAGTATGGTCGAAGCCAGTTAATATCTCCCAAAAATTTTTGAAAGTCATGTAAAGTGTATAAATGACTAGTTTTAAGTTGGACTTTTTGGGTGGTTATGGACTGATTATGTAGCTCAAATCCCAGATAGTAGTAGGGGTCTTTGAGCTGGATCTTATTGGGGGCAAATTGGAGTCCATAAGTGGTAAGATTGTGAGTTAAGTGTTGGCAGCATTGGAGTACCTCTGTGGTGGTCTTTCCTGCTAGAAGGATATCGTCCATATAATGAATAATATAAATAGTGGGCCATTGTGTTCTAACAGGATCCACAGCTTGTGCCACAAATTTTTGGCATAGGGTGGGACTATTGGCCATGCCTTGTGGGAGGACTTTCCACTGAAAGCGCTGCATAGGACCCTTGAAGTTGGTTACAGGCAGGCTAAATGCGAAACGCTCTCTGTCCAGGGGGTGTAAAGGAATGGTAAAGAAACAATCTTTAAGGTCTATAATAATCTTGTGATAGTTAGCTGGGATAGCTGTCGGGGAAGGGAGGCCTGGTTGGAGGGCTCCCATGGAGAACATGGTTTTATTAATTTCTCTGAGATCCTGAAGGAGGCGCCAAGACCCAGACTTCTTTTTAATAACAAAAATGGGTGTATTCCATGGCGAAGTAGTTGGTTCTATATGTCCTGCCGCTAATTGTTCCTGCACTAACCGAGAAGCTGCGGACAACTTTTCCTCAGGTAGTGGCCATTGGTCCACCCAAACGGGGGAATTATCTTTCCATTTTATCTTCTCCGCATGGGGTGCAGGAGGATCAATGGCCGCTAGGAAAAATCCTGACTGCCTAATCCTTGTCGGTTAGGGTTGGGCTTTATAGAGAGGGGATTTTTTATCCCTTGACCAGCTTTTCCCAGTCCCTGTCCAGGGAGATAGCCTTGGTTAAGCATCTGTTGAGCAACTATTTCGTTGGGGCTGCACATGATAAGTTTGAGTTGTGATAGGATATCACGGCCCCACAGATTAATGGGAATTCCAGAAATAATATATGGCTGGACCTTACCAGTATTGCCCTCTTCGTCTTCCCATGAGAGTATTTTAGAGCTTTGTCTGGGATTGGCTGATTGTCCTATGCCCTGTAGATGGGTATATGAGGCTTTAGAGGGCCATGTTGAAGGCCAGTATCTATCTGAGATGACTGTTGCGTCCGCTCCCGTGTCTATTAAACCTTGAAATTTTTTTTCATCTAAGTACAGGGTTAAAAGTGGCCTCTCTAAAGTGACCTGTTGTATCCAATAGGCATCTGAGGAGCCGAAGGCGGACTCCCGTCTCTTTGGTGTCAGATATTGTTTATTAGAGGTGTCTAATGGGAGAAGCACAAGCTGTGCTATCCTTTGGCCTTTTACTATGGATACAGGGCCCAGAGGGGCCGAGGCTAAGAGTTGTATGAGTCCTGTATAATCATTATCTATGACTCCTGGGATTATATTCAGGCCGGCGAGGGAAGAGCTGCCCCGTCCCAATATAAGGCCAAATGTTCCCGGGGGCATAGGTCCCGTCGTGGTGGTGGGAACGAGTTGGACCCCTTGGTCTGGGGTTAGTATCGAGTCGGCGGCGGCACAGAGGTCCAGTCCTGCGCTTCCGGGGGTAGCCCGGTGGAGGGAACCGACACTTGAGCTGGGAGGATCTGAGGACTTGGTTGTTGGGGAACAAACCTGACAGCCCCTAGGTTGTGTCCCGATGGAGGGGCCAGGGGCTGGCCCCGACTGGGGTTTCCCGGTTTCCTGGAAAGGGGGATACCTTCAATATCTGTTTTAGAATAACAATCAGAGGCCCAATGTTTGCCCCGTCGACATCTTGGGCACACGGTGGAAGGCATTGGTCTGGAGGGTGTCGGTGGGGGCTGTGATGAATTTTGGGGTTGTGGACCTCTATTTTTTATTGGGCAATCTCGACTAAAGTGTCCAGGTTGTTTACAGGAGAAACATAATCTAGATTGTTGATTAGGAGGCTTGTTTGAGGCAAAGTCTCGGAGGGCGGCTCCGATAGCGAGTCCCAAGGTATGGGAGGCTCCAACCCCTGAGCATAGTTTAATGTAGTCAGCAAGGTTGCCTCCACGGTGGGGGCGAATGGTTGCCTGGCAAGTGGGGTTAGCATTTTCATAGGCTAAATGTTTAACAAAGGCGCTGTCGTTCTCGCCTTCTCCGACCAACCGTTCGGCGGCGTCGGTGAGTCTGCTGATAAACTCACAATATGGCTCCTCGGGGCCCTGACGAATCTTTGCCAGGGAGGTGGTAGCGGAGCCTCTTGGAGGTAGGCGGCGCCACGCCTTGAGACCAGCGTTCTGAATTTGAGCTAACAGCCCCGGGGGAAAAGTTGCCTGGATTTCATTGGTATGATAGGGTTTTTCTCCTAGTAATTTATCCCGAGTCCATGATCTTGTTGTTCTATTTTCACTATTGCGCTGTGCTATCTCTCGGCAGTTTTCTTTAAACTCTGTGTGCCAGAGGACGTGGTCCCCCCCAGAAAGGGTGGCACGAGCTAATTTAAACCAATCATTGGGTGTGAGCCAACGGTCACTGAGACCTTCAAGAATTGCCAAGGTGTAGGGCGCTGTCGGGCCATAAGAGCTTACTGCACCTTTTAAATCTTTAATATGTTTGATGCCTAGCCGGTGATATTTTTGGCCAGTGGGATCATTGGAGTTGGGAGTGTTATCTTCTGGGTCTTCTGTGTCAGAGGCCTCATCGGCCGAGGGGGGATTATGAGAGTCGGGGGGTTCATTGTCAGTCTCTTCCATTGTATCCTCTTGAGAGGGTGGGCCACGGTTTTGGCTGCGGGTAACTGGAAAGGTCATTAGGGTCTTTTTATTAAGTATTGGGCCTTTTTGAGGTTTTTCAGGGTTTTGGTTAGGCATTAAGGTTTTAAGTTCTTTTTCAAGGGCATGCAGCTCCTTTAGGAGTTGCATATGTTCGCGTTTTTGTTGGAGTGTCTCTCTAAGAGAAGAAATTTCTTGGGTTAAAGATATTTTTGCCTGCCTAATGGGATCGGTTAAGGATGGGGTGTTTTGAACTAGGGTGTCTTGAGGGAATAGGGGTGGGTTTGGGTATAAGACTGGGTCATAGAATGTTGGGAGTTCCTGAGGGGGGACATAAGGGGGAGGGGTATGTATTTTTTGTGAAGGGGCGCGCAAGGTTGGCGCGGCAAGGCCCCAGGGATCTTCTTTTTTATTATAGCGGGCAGCTTGTTCCTCTAAATCTATCTGGTCTCTTGGGGAGAGCTGGTCCTGATTATTAAAGGCCAAAAGGGAAGGGTAGATTTTAGGGGGGTCTTTTAATGGGTGATTCTCTAAGGCAGAGGCTTCCTGATTATCAGCTTGTTTTTTAGGTTCCTCTGGCATGTCTATTGAAACAGATTGGCAGACAGAAGGAGGGCGGGAACTCTCTTTTAGGACTGTTTCCCCTGTCTGTAAGATCTCTCTAACATCTGGGTCTGAGGAATGTATTTTTAGGATATCATTAATCAGATTCCAATATGAGAATGCCGATACAGGGACCTTGTTGGGTCCAAAAACCCGATAGTAATCATTAAAACAGTCTCCAACTCTCTTCCAATATTTTTGATCAATCGTTCCTTCTTGGGGGAACCAGGGGCAGATATCAGAGACAAAACTGAAAAACTCACGTAAATCTTTTTTTCTAGCCTTAACTCTCCGCATCTTGAGAGATTCCTTAATACCCTTAAGGAAGAGTTCATGTGAACTCAACTCCTGTCCCATGTCAATCACCTACTCACCAATCTCTCGTCCTTCGCTGGGCGGCTACTCCAACGTCGGGCAAACTTGGAGTCTTTTCTTACGGGTGAATACCTCGTGAACTCCAAACGAGCCTTTTTACTGCCGAGGGGGCTGTCGAGTCTTGTCCCTTACGGGCTCGAAACAAGCCACACTCGCGCCGGGGAGGCCCTCGAGTCTTGTCCCACGAGTGAAAACTGCGTGGGCTCGAAAGAAGCCAGCCCGTGGAGGCTCAGGGAGGGGGGGGGGGCCGCGGCGGTTTCCAGAGTAGGTGTCCTCATAGAATCTTCGTACCTCGGGCCCCACGTTGGGCGCCAAAATGTCCCGACCGGCAGGACAATGCAACGTGGGACGAGGGGAAGAAACCTGTTGAGGATGAAAAAAAAAGGGAGACAGGAGACGCGAAGAATGGAGGCAAGACAGGGATCTGATCAAGCCTCAAAATTTTATTACGATGGCGGGTTATATATATAGCTATGTCAGATGGGGGTGGGATATGCTATGTCATAGGGTGGCGAGGTACTTGTCGCGGGCTGATAGGCTAGGACAGGGCGATGCCATATGAGGTACAAGGAAATGGGCAGGCTCTGGGTTTGGCGCGCGCGGGCTCTGGGTTTGGCGCGCGCGGGCTCTGGGTTTGGCGCGCGCGGGCTTTGGGTTTTGTGACCAGGAAGTTCTGCCTAGGCAAGGCCTGGGGATTTCTATGGCTTCCGACAATATACAATACAAAATACACCAGAGATTATACCTTGTGCAAGTATAAAACTTATGATAAAACAAATTTAGATGTCAACCTAAAAATGTTCAAGTTTTTCAGAATTCTTTAAAGGGTCCAAAAGGAAAATGTTTGCTTTTTAGAGGCAAGATAGGATGAACAGGCATTTTTTGTTAGATGTGAAGGTAAAGGAAGAAGAGGAGAAGAGGTTAAGGGACAATGGTCAGATGTGAAAGTGGGAGCTCTCCCCCATCCGACCCGGTGGCAAGCGTAAAGATCTGAGAGTCAGTGGGGAGTAGGGAGTACTAGAAACGAACAGATAAATTTGGGAGAATCCAGCACACAAGGACTTGTTTCTTGCCCTCTAGGAAATAGTAGCTCAAGAAAATTTCAAGTATCTTAGTTCCACAGCAACATGAAGTAACTGCAGGGAATAAAAATGGTGGCAAAATATTGTTAGGTAGAGAAAGCACTGAGAGATCACCAGGACTGACTCCCTATGTTGGTCATGTGATATGGAAGAAATTCCCAAACCCACATGACCCAATAAGGGATATACATGGTGACTAGAAATTAAGAATGGCCTCATCTTTAGGAGAAGGTAGCTTAACTCCCTGGGCGCAATCCTGTTTTCTTCCTCATTTCCTTCCTGTGCCCTGATGTCATCCAGGGAGAAGAAAGGAGACTGGACACTGGAAGAAACACTGAAGGGGGTAGTTTTAAATCAACCATAGGATTCCTACCTGTGAGTCATCAAATAATTCAGACTTGCAACAGCTTTCTCATCAGAATGATATATAGAGTCATTGAGTTTTAGAGCTTGAAGGAACTTGAAAGATTGGCCCTCTGCTCTCATTTGACAAATATGGAAATGGAACCCAGGGTAATAGAGTGAGAGGCCGATGTTTGGGAACTGGTATCAGAAGTGGTGATTCTCACTGGATCACCTTAAGACTGGGTCTTTGCTGGTGCTTTACGGTACTAACCTTCTAATATTTTTCAGAACATAAATTCTCCCCTCACAGTTTGGATGCTCTGCGATGTGCTCAGAATATCTTAAGGCTGACTAAGCTGCTGCCACCTCCAGAGTTTTCAAGAACACCTGACATTTTATACTGGTTAAATGTACATGAAGAGAATAACAGTGAAACAACTTAAAAAATATTGATATTAGGAATCATGAAAACATTTTATAGCAGAGCTGCCCAAAAGCACCTCCTGCAATTTTGGAAAATTGTTCTATATTGGCACTGTCCGATCCTGTGGCCACTAGTGATTGAGGACATTGAAAACTAGAAGTGTAGCTAGTAGACTGGAGAACTGAAAATTTTATTTTACTTAATTTTAATTAATTTTAACTTATATAAATAATCACGTGTGGCTAATGGATACCATACTGGACAGTGTATGTACACTGTATAGACACTATAATGTTCATAAAAATAAGGTTTCTCTTCTCTTTTGTCACAACTGTCAGGAAATTTGTTGAAACTAACCGTTTTTGGCCTGCACATCAATATTTTCCTCATAGCTTTTACCTAATTCTTAAGGAGATAATATTTTATATTGTGCTAAAATAGTAGCCATTCTCTAGAAGGAAATGCATGTTCCTTTGAAGGCCAAAGGTTGAGACTTGATCTTAGTCTCTGAACTAAAACTTATTGGTATTGTTTCTTTAGTTAATTTTTTATTTACTTTTACTGTGCATGTGATTTTTCAAAATTAAATTCAGTTTAGTAACATCTCATGTGTTTTCATACGTCCTAATAAAATCGTCTTTCAAAGATGTGTTTGGGCCAAAAATATATCAAGTAAAATACTCCATTGGAGTCTATTATCAAATTTTATAACACACAATATTTTCATATGTGTACATTGAAATAAATTCTAAGAGCTTTTATCAGTGCATTTCCAGAGATGAAGCTTTCTACCAACATAGGAAGCTCCTGGGAGAGTCAGGACTTGAAAATTCTGAGAAGATATTGTTGTCTGTAAAATGTTTTAAACTATTGCCTTGCTCATCCTCCACCTTCGGCCATGACAACACACAAACTTGCATTTAAACAAGTAAGATGGTATGGCAAAGTCTTCTAGGGATCCGCCAATATTCGCTCTTACCTACTTCCTTTAGTAGTAAATTTTCTGAAGTTTAGCTGGGCACATTGCCTAGTTAAGACTATATTTCCCAGCCTCCCTTACAGTTAGGTGTAGCCATTAAGACTGGTCAATGGGGTATGAGCGAAGTGATGTAAGTCACTCCTATTTGTGTCCTTAATGGGAAAGGTATATGCTCCCCTTACTTCCTCTCCCCTTCTGACTGGTTGGCATGTATATGTGATGACAGGAGCTGGAAGTAGTCAGAGATGAAAGCTCCAATAGCAGCCTTGGACCATCCACCTCTGGAAATTTCTATCATAGTGTTAAAGTTCTTTCTTGCATAAGCCACTGAGTTTTGAAGTCTCTATATTACAGCAGTTTATACTATAACTTAACTACAGGAATATCATATCCACCTTTCTTTTATCTTGGTTCTCTAATCAAAAAAATCATATACAAATGTCTAGGCAAAAGTAAGAAGGAAAAGGGATGTATTGAGCCTATATTAAATTCTTGTTATCTTCTTCTACTTACCCATGAAGGTACAAAGATCATAAAGGCAACAGAAAACTCCTAATGTTTTCTTGCTATTTGGCTTTATTCCCCCTCCTTATTTGTCAATAATTAGAGGAGCAATAGTATCATAATCTCAGACTTGCTAATGGACCGAGGGTGATTTTAAGTTTCTCTCTTAACTTGGATCAGAGTCAGGGACTAGAGATCTATACAGTCTGGGGCTGATAAATGTTTAACCATTGAATCTCTAAGGGAAAACAAGCCCCAATTGGTAGGGTCTTCCAATTTCCATGGTGTAAATACTCCCATCATAGCCAATTTCAAGCTACCAGTATAATGTCACTGAACATAAAGTCAGGGGAAAAAATGTCAAAATTGACCTTGCAAGCTAATACTAGTTGACTCCAGAACACTGGGATCTATCCATCTGTTGCCTCAGCCTGGATCTGCTTCTGAATTCCTTTCTTGGCTACACTGTGGAGAAGCATGCTAAATTTACAATGCTGTGCAGCAGAAACAGCAAAGACAATGTTGGGAGTGGCTCAGATGGTCTTTGAACTGCAGCTGACCTTCGATGCTCCTGTAGTAACATTTCATCCTTTTGGTGCAAGTCAATGATTGGTAAACTTGACTGCACATTGGAAACCCCAGAGAGTTTTAAAAACTAGCAATGCCTAGGTTTCAGCCCCTGAAATTCTGACTCAATTGATCTGGGGTGGGAGTGTTAAAAGTAGATGATTTTCACCTACTTTTAGATTAAAATGTGCAGCCAAGGTTAAGAAACACTGGTTTAGAATAATAGATCTCTTATTTATGTGACAGAGGGTTGGTATTACTATTTTTGCTTTTGGCATGAAAAGGAAAAGTCAACTTACATGGCTTGGCAAAAAGGGAAGAAGTCAGGACCATTTCCTTAGTGAAAAGGAAGGCTGAGGAGAAGAGCTCTGTGCTCAGTCTCCTCTGTGGGTCCTGAAAAGCACCTTAAATATTACTTCTACAAACCCTTACGAAACACGGGTGACTCTTCCTTTTGAATTAAGAATGTAAGTAAGCATAGGAAATGCTAAAATCCTAAGAAATTGATATCAATCATTTTTGCTGCTATGTTTTGAGTCTATATAAACTGGAATTATTCATTGTGAAATTCAGTTCAATTTCTTTCCATTCACATTAGGTTTGCATTTATTCTTAGAAGCAGATGCTAAATTTACTGCTATTCAAAAATCAACAGACATCTAGGTCCTGTAGTTTTTGAACTCTAAGTTAAACTCTGAAGTAAGTTGTGATTAGAATTTTACAGATTGATAAAATTGCTAGTTTACTAATGAATCAATTTCATGCAGTATTATTTCATATAATACAGGTCTATATGTAAACACAGCAACAATGTAAACAAGACAATAAAGACCTGTTGAGCCCAGCATATGGTCAGTAGAGGAGCAACATGAAATAAAGAATGAACATAGGAGCAGGAAGCCTGGGTTTTCAGCTTGACACTGTTTAATACAGTTTCCTGGTCCATAAAAATGAAGGCATAGAACAGGGTGACTTTGGCTTCTTCAAATTTAATAGTATTTGATGAGGTGTCCCGAGACTGAAACCATCAGTAGTGTCAATGAACAAAATAGGTGCAAAGAACCAAATGAGTTCTTTCCCCTCGGTTTGTCAGACACTGCCAAACTCTGAGAATGAGTATCTTCCCAGGTTACTTTTTCTGAGTTCATATTGCTTCTAGATCAGACCCTGCAAATAAATTTCCTCTCCCGGTCCAGTCCCGTTTGACTCTTAGCAGCGTCCCAAATCACTGTGTTGAGATTTCTGAAGCCAGGTGCAAGCTTGGTGTGAGTTAAGACTGCTGTGATTGATAAAGGGTGAATGGCTTGGGTCTACAAGGGGGAAAATAGCAATGCACACACCACCCCATGTGTCATCCCTGGTCCCAATCTTTTCATTTAGACCAGCGTTTCCTTTATCTCCTATTAGGTACTTCTGAAGTGAAATGAATCTGGGGACTCTACATTCTACCACTTTCCACCAGGAAAATCTAGTCTATTATCAAAGTGGGAATGGCTCAGAAGGTAATTTAACCACAACATTTAGCTATTGAGTCTTTGACAAGAGTTTCAATTTAGGTCATATTTTTATAATGATCAAACAACCATCAGTTGATTCACTTAAACAACTAAACAATTTTTAAAAACTTGTTATTTAATATTGTGTTGGCTAAAACAGAACAAAAAAATGGTTTTTGATCCTTTTGCTTTTAAGTAAGTCCCATTAGACACAGTCTAAAAGATAACAGAAATAGTGACCTCCCTTGTCTTCTACCCACTTAGGTCTGGACGGCTGCAGTTTTCTCTTTAGGCTATGTGACACCACAGCATGATTTGAAAAGTAATGAACTACTTTAGAAGTTAATCCAGCATACACTTTGAAGCAGAAGCAATTCCATCCCTAACAGTCGCTTGGCAGATTGATTCTTCCTTCTGACTCTTGGAACTGTATGTGGTAATTGCCCCAGAATTTAAAAGTCATCTGGGGAATTCCTTGTTCCACACGTAGGGTACAAACAGCTAATGACTTTGACGCTTTGGAGTGTGTGTGTGTGTGTGTGTGTGTGTGTGTGTGTGTTGGGGGGAGGGGTAGAAGCAGTGCCTTGAGATTCACTGCATGGGAAAGAAAGGTGTCTTCTTACTGTAAAGACCTGAAAAACTCTTACTCGACCACATTGTAAACCTGAGTTTCAAAACTAGTATATTGATAATGTGCTTGAATGTATATTTGCAGAAAGAAAGGATTACAAGGAAAGGCTTCTCAGAGTGGATGTTCTTGTACTTAGGAGCTCTGGTTACGGATTTGCCTACTTTCACGTTGGTTTTGGTGGTGCTTTACTGTTTGTAAAACAGTGTTGTTATGACTATCTTCAGAGCAACAACTTAGTCAGCTGGGAAATGAAACATTCATTTTTGTGATCAAAAGATTTCACTTTCACACTTTTCTCATACTCCTTTATTTTATCCCTATTACCTTGATTTGATCATTAAACTGTTCTACACACCACCCTTCCTGAACTTGCTAAATTTCCTGAGATAGTGTGGGTCAGGCCCTCTTCCAACTTCTTTCTTCTCCAACTTTAGAATCTCATGCAGCACTTGACACACAAAGAAGCCCTCAGTGAATAATCTGTAAATTGACCATCATGATGGTTGGGTTTAATTTATATTAATTATTTATATTCTGTCCCCCTTCAAAACTGGGTATGGTTCAACTGGGGTATTTAGCTATCGTCAGTTATCCATCAATCTATATAAACCCTTGAATTGTCGAGCAACCTTCAATATCTTAATGGTTTGAAATAACTAAAAGTAATTGAACTAATAAATGATTCCCAAACCTAACATGAGTCTCCAGTTTGGGGATAAATACAGGAAGCAGTAAAAAAAGAGAGAGAGAGAGAGAGTTATTATTTACTTACAGTATGAAGAAAACAGAAAACTTAAGCTTTACTCTCAAGTTGGTTGTAGTTTGGTTGGAGGAAATAAGACTAATGCACATGAGACAACATGCACAGCATGAGGCATTTGGTTACTAAGTCCTAATGGTGCTCTGTAAGTTAGGGGGGCATGAGCCCAGAGGCTTAGTTAATGAGTGAAGGCTTCGGAGACAAGGTGAATTGAGTCTAGGGTTAAAGGCAGAAGGGAGAAGGGCACGCTTTCCCAGTGAGGCGTCAACAGGACCAAACACACAGAGGGCATAATCTATGTGGTCAATGAGGTAGCCAGCCTGTCTACAACAGGGGGTTGGAAACCATGGGAATTATGCAAAATGGGTAGGAAGGGGTCCATTTATGGTGGCCATTAAAGCTACATTGAGAGACTTGTAGTTAATGTAATAGAAAACAAGGAGCCACTAAAGGATTTTGACCGAGCGAGTGACATTACAAAATGGTGCTTTCAGATTCTATTTCTGGCAGTGATATATAGGATGAAGTAAGACTAGGAACGAGGCAGCTGAATTGGCTTAGCAGTAAGGCAAAATAGAACATTCTGGCTATGGCGAGGCCAAGGGGAGCTGTGGGGACAGAGGCAAGAGAAAATTCAACCAATCTTGATGTCTGGCTAGATGTGGGATGGAGTAAGTCAAGGGTAGATTTGGAGGTAGGTGAATGGGGGCTGGTGGTGGTCAGTGACAGAATTGTCTTGAACGTGCGGAATTTGAAATGACAGTGAGCACTGTGCACTGTGGGAGGCTGATTTGAGGAAATAATGAAACCATATTTCAAAATCTGAGTCTAAGTCACTTTACTCCACTAACAAGGAGAATAATACCTGACTCACAGGCTATGGAGCTATTAACGATGGTAAGAATGTGAAAGTGTTTCGTAAATGCTATTCAAATATATGCCTTCGGCATTTTATTATACGTACATCTCCTTCCCAGCTACGGACGATACTGAAGAGGATGTAAAACTTCTCATAAATTTCCCTCTGGTATGTGTTGAGATATGTCACTTCTGGTGGCAGAGAGACAGGTTAGGAGGCTTTAGTAGTGAAACAATGATGAGGATCTGGCCACGGGTAGTGACAGCACATTTAGAACCAAGTAGATTTAGATGCTTTGTAGGAGGAAGAAATGACAGAATCTATTGATTGCTTAGATGTGGCAAATGAGCAAATGGGAGGATTCTAGGATGACAGCCAAGTTCCTGGTATGGGCAACTGGTAGATTGTGGTTTAAGTCATTGAGATAGAAAAGATGGGGAAGGAGCAAAATTTGATCAGGGAGGAATATCATGAATTTAATGTGGACATTGTAGTAGACAGAATAATGGCCCCCCAAAACGTTCGCATCCTAATTCCCAGAACCTATGAATATGTTACCTTCCATGAAAAGGGGGCTTTGCAGATATGATTAAATTAAGGATTTGAGATGAGATTATCCTGGACTGTCTGGGTGGGCCCAATGTAATCACACATGTCCTTATAAATAAAAGAGGGATTTAGGAGAGTGAGAGTCAGAGTGGTGTGATGTGAGAAAGATGGGCCATTGCTGGCTTTAAAGGGGAAAGGGGCTACCAGCCAAGAAATGTGGGCAGCCTCTATAAACTGGAAAAGGCAGGAAACATATTCTCCCCTAGATCTTCTAGAAAAAACACAGACCTGACAACACCTTGATTTTAGCCCAGTAAAACCTGTGTTGAACTCATGACCTCCAGAAATGTAAAATAATATGTTTCTGTTGTCTTAAGCCACTAAGTTTGTGGATTTTTTTTTGCAGCAGCAGCAGCAATGGAAAATTAATATAGACACATATGAATCTGAGGTACCCAGATCCAATTAGAGATCTAGGACAGACCTATATAGAGATCTGGGATGGAACTATAGATTTGGGAGTCATTAGCATATGCCACATACACATATATATGTATACAGAGGGTGCCAAATATATATATATATATATATATATATATATATATACCCATTTTAAGAAAGGAAAAAACTGTATTAAAATTATAATACTGAATATATGCTGATAACAAAAGATGAATACAAGTCACGTTTGACTTCTGCAATTACTTGAGATACTCAAAGGGGTTACCATCAGTGTACTTTTAATACAGTTTTTTCTTTCTTAAAATGTGTATACGTTTTTTTGGCACCATGTATGTGTGTGTTGTGTGTGTGTGTGTGTGTGTGTGTGTGTGTGTGTGTGTATTCTAACATCTCTGAAATCAGGATGTGCCTTACAATTGATGATATTTTATAATTGTTATCAGGCAACAAATGTGTTGCCTGCGCATGTCTAGGTCAGGTGGCTGCACTGGACAAATGTGACCCCTGGACATTTCAGTCAACAAAACACAAGGACTATTTGAGAAAGGAATGAGAGTTCTGTTTGTTGTCTGAAGACTTTCTATTAACACATTTGGTAAGATCAAGAAAGGGCCAACAACAAAACTTTCAAAATGGGTATCAATAACTTTGAAGAAAATCTTAGGGAAGTTAGTAAATAATTTTTGTAAGTAATGCTGATTTAGTAATACTCTTGACTGAACAAAAGACAGCACTGTGATGGAAAAACAAAGATATAGATGAATTTGAATAAAAACGTAGCTATGAAGCGTTGGTTACTTTTTTTTAAGAGTTGGTTTCTTAAAAATCCTCAGTAATATGTTAATCAATGTATTGTGCTTATATTTCCTTTTCATACAAGTACAAAAGTCTAAAAGAGTTTTTAAAAAGTTGTAAAATAAAATAAAAATTTTAAGTGGTAAGAAAGCATTCTATCATCCTAGTTAACACTATGTTTTATTTCTTGCTATTCATAAAACAATGATGAATCTTACAATTGAATGGTGCCTTAAACTTGACCGTCTTCATAGTCCGTAGGTGAGTAAAATATTTCAGAGAGACTAAAGAATAAGAAGAGCAGAAGATCCGGGGGGAAGTCTCAGAAATATTAATATCTGGTAATTTGACAATATGCACCCTGTTTTCCCAAAAATAAGACCTAGTTGGACAATCAGCTCTAATGCATCATTTGGAGCAAAGAACTGGTATTATATTATTTATATTATATTATACTATACTATACTATACTATACTATATTATATTATATTATACCCAGTCATAGTAAAATAAGACCGGGTCTTATATTAATTTTTGCTCCAAAAGACGCATTAGGGCTGATTGTCAAGCTAGGTTTTATTTTCGGGAAACACGAAAATAAGAGCCATAAAAAACATTTATACTCCTTAATCTCATTTTGGGTAATTCATCTCAAGAAAGTCATCCAAAAGAAGAAAAAAATATATATATATTTTTTATTTTTATATTAATGGGAGTTTACTCCCATGAGGAAGTGAGATGGGCATGGATGACAGACTCAGAAACTAGACTATGACCCTGAGTCCAAGTCCTCTGACACTGAGCCTCAGTCCTCTGACACTGGCAACTACACCATGCCTCATGCCAAATGAGAAACTCAGTTGATCGTTATTCAGAATATACTAGTAGCTTTGGTGAGCCAATCACTTTTGTGTTCTGGTAACCTTTCTTCCCTCTCCAGAAGAGTATACAAAGCATCCTGACTTCTCTGTGTAATCTCACAATTATATTTACCAAGAGAGAGGAGACGATTGGATCAGTTTGACCCCATCCAATATGATGCCCTGTGACTGGGCAGAGTCTCTTGCAGAGCCACTTCATGGACCTTTGAGATCCAGCCTAAATATGTCTGCCTTTTGGCCCAGGCACTGATACCCTGGACCATGAGCACCTATCTATAGGAATAGTCACATGGGATAGAGGGTGACAAGTTAATAAAGAATTGCCTGTGGTTACTTTCCTCAGAGGTAGGCTTTAACTGTGGAAGCAACTTGGAATTTCATGCAATATCTAGAAATACAAAATTTGGGAAGGGGGGGAAGGGGTCCACTTTTTATTATAGAAAAAAAAAGAGCAAACAGTCTAAATATCTAAAAATAGTGAAATGATTATTCCATTATTTTACTACATTCACTCCATAGAATTGTATTCACATTTTAGAGATGACAATTACAAATAATAAAAACAAGTAGCAACATGAAAAAAGGGAACTACAATACTGAACATAACTATCAGTGAAACTTAATAAAAATATATATTTACATGGAAAATGATCATAATTGTGTAGGGAATGAGATCACAGGTGACAATTTTCTCTATAATTTTAATTTTGTGAGGTATTATTATTGCAGAATCATAATAGAAGTAGGAGAAAACATCACTTGAACAACTATAGTTTACAGAAATAAAGCCATCAATCCAACTTCATAAAAGATAAACAGTCTAGAATTGCAAACTACCAAAATATGAAATTAATAGGAACTATATGACAAGTGACCAATAAAGGTCTGATCTAAGTAAATTATGCTTTAAAATAGACTCAAAAGACTCGAAGCAGAATAATCCATTTACCTTCATGTATCTTTCATTAGAAGTAAATTTGTTACCAATACAATGGTTCTTGCAAAAACCAAAACAGATTTTTTTTTTTTATTAATTTTATTGGGTGACAATTGTTAGTAAACTTACATAGATTTCAGGTGTACAATTCTGTATTATATCGTCTATAAATCCCATTGTGTGTTCACCACCCAGAGTCAGTTCTCCTTCCATCACCATATATTTGATCCCCTTTACCCTCATCACCCACCCCCCACCCCCTTACCCTCTGGTAACCACTAAATTATTGTCTGTGTCTATGAGTTTTTGTTTCTCATTTGTTTGTCTTGTTCTTTTTGGTTTATATACCACATATCAGTGAAATCATAGGGTTCTCTGCTTTTTCTGTCTGACTTATTTCACTTAGCATTATTCTCTCGAGGTCCATCCATGTTGTCACAAATGCTCCTATATCATCTTTCCTTAACGCCGAATAGTATTCCATTGTGTATATGTACCACAACTTCTTTATCCATTCATCTATCGAAGGACATTTTGGTTGTTTCCATGTCTTGGCCACCGTAAACAAAGCTGCAATGAACATTGGCGTACACGTGTCTCTATAGAGAAATGCTTTTATATTTTTGGGGTAGATACCCAGGAGAGCGATTGCTGGGTCATATGGTAATTCTATTCGTAATTTCTTGAGGAACCTCCACACTGCCTTCCATAGCGGCTGCACCAGTCTGCATTCCCACCAACAGTGTATGAGAGTTCCTTTTTCTCCACAGCCTCTCCAACACTTGTTACTATTTGTTTTGTTGATGAAAGCCATTCTGACTGGGGTGAGGTGATATCTCATTGTGGTTTTCATTTGCATTTCTCTGATGATTAGCGATGTTGAGCATTTTTTCATATGTCTATTTGCCATTTGTATATCCTCTTTGGAGAAATGTCTCTTCAGGTCCTCTGTCCATTTTTCAATTGGGTTGTTTGTTTTTTTGTTGTTGAGTTTCATGAGTTCCTTGTATATTTTGGATATTAGCCCCTTATCAGAGGAACTGTTTGCGAAAATCTTCTCCCATTCAGTTGGTTGCCTCATTATTTTGTCAATAGTTTCTTTTGCTGTGCAGAAGCTTTTCAGTTTCATATAATCCCATTTGTTTATTTTAGCAAAACAGATTTTTATGTAGCTTTTACTTAATAACATCTTGACTTCTTCAAAGATTTCAAAGGATTTTCACATATAATAAGCTTTTCTATTATGACAATTGGATAGTAATTATCAGTCCCATTTTATGGAGGAGGAATTGGTAAAGACTTGTCCACCATAAACCACTCCTATATATTCAAGTGAAAAATATGATTAGCCTTTTGGCGACTTAATCAATGACATCAAATACCCAGCATTCTGAACTTATCTAGCATTGCTGAATAACAATTTTCCAGGTAACTGAAGCCCATGTGTTTAGGTATCAAGGACCCGCACTCTTACATTTAGGATTATTTTCTTTCATCAGTGCATTAAAATGTTCTCTGCCTATTGAACATAATTTAGCTTTTTAAAATTGAGGGTTCTAGTTATTAAAATGAATATCAATAATTATATACTAACTTTCTTGCAGTGAGGACTTTTTAGGTTATTTGGGGAAATGTCCCCAGATATAATTTTACCTTTTACATCCTTGAATCATTATTTCTGAATATATGTATGTGTATACACACATGTGCACACCACACACATTCATATTTTATCCTGGCGAGCCTGCCTACTTTCTTACTGCCCTTCTAAATTTCTATTTCTGATTTTCCTTGGATATAGAAACTAGAAAGTGAGTTAGTTAAAAAAGTGTATAAAATCAGAGTTAGAAACTTTTGAGTAAGGTACTTTTATATACGTAAATTTTTCAGCTTTGACATATGGCTATTTAGAGACTGTTTTATAGAGAGATGAGATTGTTGGATAAAGAAGCCCAATTTAAGGAAGGGTGAGAAATACCTATGTGTCAGGAACCTTACCTTGTGTTTTATGCCCTATGCCTTGATTTCTGGAAAATTCCCCCATTTCCTCTGGAAGTATCCACCGGTCCATCCATGTGGTTATAATTGGAAAAGCCATGATTGTGCAATATGATCCCCTCCCTGCCAAAGGGCCATAAATATTTGTCATAGGAGTGGGCACATGACTGAGGACTGGCTATTCAGTTCCTTCCCTAGACATCTGAAATTGAAGGAAAAGAAGGATGGGGGAAGAAAGATCAGTCTCTCTCCAAGGGACCAGACCTATCAAATAAAAATTCCAAGAGCTATTAAAGTTCATATTTCTGTCACAGGAACTTGAAGACAGAGAAAGCAGTAAGAGGATGGAGCAGATGAATACAGGTGAGAAATGATGGGAGAGGCCTGACAGTTTCCAAGAGCCTGGATCCAGCTAAATATTTGTTCTTGGGCACCATGAGATATCCATGCATTCTAGGTAGGAGTGACTTTCAAAATATTTAACAATGGCACAGGGAAAAAAAATTAGGATAGGGCCAGAAGCTGGTACACAGTCCTGGAAGTCTGCTGCCATTCCAGGCAATTACCCCTTTTGCTACGAAGCATCGAGTCCTGAGAAATCCCGAAAGGATGAGCTGGGATGGTTGAAGCAGAGAGGAGGCATTTGGGGGTCTCAGAGCAACAGAAACAGAAGTACCTTAAAATGTAAACAACCAGCATCGCCCCATAAGTGCATCCAGCTGGCTATCTGGCTTGTATGTATCCATATAAGAAATGTTACTTTCTCATTTCAGCTAGTTTCAGTGGTTTCTATTACTCACAATTATAAGTCCTAAACAGTATGATTTGTGCTGTATCATGCTTTGCCATCTATTTTGCTGACTGACTTTGATAGTAACTTCATGAAGCCTTAGAGGCCGGAACAAAGTGAAGTGTAAATGAAAAAGGGGTTATGTAGTAAATCTGACAAGCTCAATGGCCCAAAGTAACCTCACAGGATGATCTGATCATAAATTCTAAACTGGGCAGGTCATGGTGGGCAGTATGTCCCAGGCCTACAACTTCCCTAATAAAAGTTTTATCTTTGCCTTAAGCCAGCCCTGCCCACTCTTCTTGTGCATCTACATTAACACACCTTTGAAATGCCAGAATTATCCTCTTGTCCAGATCTCTTAAGGGAGCATATGAGCTTGTTTTCTATATATCATCCTTACTTACTGTAAATGCTCAATCTTAATTTTCCTGTACCCGCCTACGTCAAAGAAGTATGATTCTTTCTATTTTACTTTTTTTTTCTATTTTATTTTTTATCGAATCATAGGGATTTCCCCACCTTGCTTTCTCCCACCTCGTTTAATCTATTACCAATGAATAACGTAATTTTCTTTACAGTCTCTCTTTTGATTCCAAATGTATAAAAAGAACTGCCAAAACTGCCAATCTCTGGAGTACTTTTGAGATCTTGTTTCCAGGCATGTTTTCAGCTTGGTTCAAATAAACTCTTACAAATTTTTCTATATGTTTGGATATTCTTACATCAACAGAAGTACTTCGTCCAGTTTCTCACCCGAACTTACTTTTCAACCAAATAACTTACAACAAGGTAGGAAAAATACGAGCCTGTCAAGTCAATAAAAGTATAAAAACATAACCCACAAATTAATTGTTTTATATTACAATACATCTTCACTGGAAAAAAAAATTTTTTTAATCAAGATGAAAAAAGTGAAAAAAACCTCACTTATCCAATCATGAGTAAGAACAACAACAACAAAATCACTGTTAACACTATTGTTTGTATATATCATGATTTTACGCATTTATATAATTCTTAGTTTTTGTAAGAATACTTTTACATGGAAACCGTCTTTTTCTTCTTATGCTTCCTTCTTTCCACAAAACTGAGATGATTATTCTCATCTCTAGTCCTGTATTTCATTTCTTGGATGTTTTCATTTCTTACATGTTAGGAAGGATGACAGATCTCCAGAGCTCCTCAAGGCCCAAGGTTTATGTAGCTCTTTGCTCCTTGCTCCCAGTGCAAGTCTCAGAAGAACAAGGTTGACCTTATTTCCAGGCGGAATTATTCATGTCAACACTTTGACTTTGGAAGCTGCTTAGCGAGTCATGTCCGGCCGTATGAGAAAGGATGAGCTTACACATCGAGCTGCAGGTGCCCTAAAGTCAGTGAACTCCATTATTTAATCTCCAACATTAGCTCCCAAGTTGCAAAATGGAAGACAAATGAGTTATGGAACCTCAGATATCACTTGGCTTCCTTACCTTCATCCATTGGGAAGTAAAGTCTTTTCAAGGAAGAAGAGCTGTTTGCATTTAAACATGTAGACGGATATCTAGAACATTTTTAAGGTGATGCAAATTATTGGTGTTAAAGAAAATCTGCCAACCAAGGGAAGTGGCTGGCCATCACCTGGGGACAAGTCATCCACAAGGGAACAGAGATGGTGATACCCAAAAATTCAAATGGAGAGGCCACAAAGGAATAGCCAGAGACGTTGAAAATAAAGAGCGGAAGTTAAACTGCACGAGCCCAGGCAGATCTGTGCTCCTAGAAGCCTAACAAAAGGCAATAAGAAAACTATTACCATTTTGGTCTGCATGGATAAAAGTGCAATGTTCAAAAAACTGTAATGGTTTACCTGAACCCCACATTCATTATTCTCTGTCCGGATCAAGTGCTCAGTTCTTGGGAACCTCATTTGAAGAGAGAGATTGGCAAATGAGGGTACATCCAACAGTAAAATAAGCCAGAAGCAAAAATCTCCTCAGGAGGAGATTTTAAGGTAACAGGTGTGGTTCATTTGGAGAAAAGAAGACTGAAAGAGAGGGCATTACTCTCTAAATTTGAAAGCACTTAAATGTCTATCAAAAGGAAAATATTTTATATATTATGCTGTGTCCATACTTTGGAATAGAGCCATTAAAAATCTCACATTCAAAGAACAAATGATATGAAACAAATGTAAAATTTTTCTTCTTTAATGTTCATGAAATTTATACAATAAATATATCACTTCTATAATCATGTTAAAACCAAAAAATATATAGATAAAAGAGAAAGAGGAAACAAAAATCCAGAATGTTGGAGGTGAAAGTGTGTGTGTGTGTGTGTGTGTGTGTGTGTGTGTGTGTAGAGAGAGATTAGTTTTTACTTTTTCTCTTTTCATTTTAATTTTTCTCTCTTCATTTTTATTTTAAATTATAAAAGCAATACAGTAAGATAGGTTCTCAGAAACTGAATTTAGCAAAACAATGTATAAGGAAACCAATTTTACTATAAGCTGATTGACATAAACAAGAATTACGTTCCTATAACACATTTCTGGTCACAGAAAAAATCACCAAACTTCAAAATAAGGACCCAAAACACTTCTAATATTAAACATTGATATAAATGTGAGCTATACATACATTTAAGAAAGATGAATAAAAACAACTCAGATTATTTTCCAACCAACTAGTCAGGGTCACAGGTGGCCAGAGCCTGTCCTGGGCACCCAGGACTCAAGGTGGGGCCCTACCTTGGATAGGACACCCCCCATCACAGGGCACATAACACCCACATACACACTCACTCAGGCTGGGACAAATTAGACATGCCAATTCACCTGATGTGCACGTCTTTGGGATGTGGGAGAAAACTGAAGTCCCCAGAGAAAACCCACACCGACATATAGAGAATGTGCAAACTCCACGACAGTGGCCCCAGCCGGAATCCATTTTTTTCCCCTCATCAATATTATAATGAAATGACATTGAATGAAACGACATTAGAGGATCTGCTGCACATGAAGACGTATGGTAAATAATTCAGATAATAATTTCAGTTATTCCGCAAATATTTATTGAGTACCTATTATGTACTTTTATACTTCATGGTTCTAAAGGACAGAACAAGTAGCAGTGGGTAGAAGGAACATGGAGACAGAAAGTGCCTCAGTATAAAAAAGAAATATCAGAACTGCCAATAATAGAATGGGCTACTTTATGCAGTAAAGAACTTCAATGTCACTGGAAATATTTAATCCTGCACATTACTGTAGGAATTCTTATACTGAATAATAGATACATGACTTCCAAGATCCCTTCTGATTCTGATCATCTATTACTTTCTAAATTAACACTAAGAATCAATAGATAGGGGGCGGCCGGTTAGCTCAGTTGGTTAGAGGGCGGTGCTCTTAACAACAAGGTTGCCAGTTTGATCCCCACATGGGCCACTCTGAGCTGCGCCCTCCACAACTAGATTGAAACAACTACATGGCTTGGAGCTGATGGGTCCTGGAAAAACACACTTAAATAAATAAAACTTTTAAAAAAAGAAGAAGAAAAAAAAGCTGTTTGGTTTAAAAAAAAAAAAAAGCCTACCATTTGAAAAAAAAAATCAATAGATAAATCCTCACCACCATCCGCCACATAACATTGGCCAATTCAATTCCCTTCTGGTAGTCTTTTCTAAAATAGGAGAAATAACATTGACTTAGACCAATGTAAACTTGACAGATGAGATTTAGAGAATGTTTCTGAAGTGCTTACTCTAGATTATATTTAGTAGATAAATGAACTCATTTGCTGTAAATTATTTAATGCAATACTCAGGGCTACAGCATCCTCTCTAATACTAGAATCCCAATGAATGTGTTAAACTCAAACCAGGATTGTAAATACTTACTTTAAAAACCTCTGGTTCTATGTGGGGGTCACTGCTCATCTATTATTTCCACACTTTCACCATACAATTATGTCACAATATGACTTCCTTCACATTAGCATTGTACGTACCACAATGCCTCAGAAAACAGAATTTTGGAGATTTGGGCATTTTTTTAAATAAAAGGAAAAAAGAATTATAAAAGCAAATTAATGCCACAATGAGATACCACTTCATATCCACTAGCATGACTATCATCAAAAAGACACAATAAGAAATGTTGGTGAGGACACGGAGTAATTGGAACCTCATACACAACAGTGGGAATGTAAAATGACGCAACCACTCTGAAAAATAGTTAGGCAGTCCTCAAATATTAAACACAGAATTATCATGTGACCCAATAATTTCATTCCTAGGTCTATGTGCAAGAGAAATGAAAATTTATGTCCACACAAAAACCTGTACATGAATGTTCATAGCAGCATTATTCATATAGCCAGAAAGTACGAATAATTCACATACCCATCAACTGATAACTAAACAAAAATGTAGTGTTCATACAATGGAATATTGTTCACCAACAAAAAGGAATGAAGTGTTAAAATGTGTTATAATGTAGATGAACCTTCAGAACATGCTAAGTAAAAGAAGCCAGTCACAAAAGACAACATATTTCATGATCCATTTACATGACATGTTCAGAACAGGCAAATCTCCAGAAACAGAAAGTAGATTAATGGTTGCCTAGGGCTGGGAGGCTGGGTGATGGTGGGAGACAAGAGAGTTATACCATGTGTCCCCGAAAATAAGACCTAGCCAGACCATCAGTTCTAATGCGTCTTTTGGAGCAAAAATTAATATAAAACCCGGTATTATATTATATTATATTACATTACATTACATTACATTACATTATATAAGACCCAGTCTTATATTATAGTAAAATAAGACCGGGTCTTATATTAATTTTGCTCCAAAAGACGCATTAGAGCTGATGGTCCAGCTAGGTCTTATTTTCAGGGAAACACGGTAGCTCGTGGGCACAGGGTTTCTTTTAGGGATTATGAACTGTTCTAAAATTGTGGTGATGGTTACACAATTCTGAATATACTAAACTCCATTGCATTTTATGCTTTAAACAGTGTAAATTATTGTTCAATAATGCTATCTTTATAAAAAGAAAGATTACATTTTCACAAGTCCTTTTCAGCTTCCTTAAATTTCTCTGGTTGATGTCAAGCCTGTTGTAATATTTCCTAAATATAGCTTTATAACCAAGAAACTGCTACAGAAATAGTGTGTGGTCTTTCAGTACAATGTTCAGCTGTGAGTCAGAGCTTTAAAACAAAGGCCAGAAGGTAGAACAAACTAGAAAGCCAAATTTAGACCTTGTGAAAAATACTGCAAAGGTGAAATATTAGCTTTAGGGCCTCATGAGCTATTGGGACCCAATTAAAATGATTGTGGATCAGAGCTCTGTTGTATGGATCAAAATTTAACCAGATAATGAAGCAGATGTTCCAGCGTTTCAAGGTGTGAACAAACTAAAAGCCAGTTTCTGATTGAGTTAAAGTCTTCTAAAGATCAGAGGAATATGCATGAGTGATTTTTAAGTCACCAAGAAAACAAAGAAAGAAACAAATGAACAACAAAAAAAACACAAATGAAGATGTTCACAAACAAATAAGGTGTAGTGGTTGAAATATATATTTTTTTCTTGCTTTGCCTTATCTAACAGGATTGAAAACTGCTTAGGGCAGGGCCCAGGTGTCCTCCTTTTGAGTCTCTCCATGGCACTTACACAGTATCCTGCCAGAGGGAATTCTAGTGATGTAAGGCCCTACATTACCCAGCTTCTGCCCACCTCACCTCATCTCATTCAATCGTTACCTGCTTCCCACACTGGACTCCTTCCCTTTCTCTCTTCTGCCAGGCTCTCTCCCTCCTTAGAGCCTCTGATCATGCTGGTCCTTCTGCCTGAATGCTCTCCCATGCACTTTTCATGGTTATACAGTAGTGTTCGAAGCAAATAGTAATTCAATTTATATTTATTGTTTATTGAGTACTCTTTGTCCTTCCTACCATAACCTAGCATGTAACTTTGTAAGCAGGGACTGGCTAGGGAAAGGCAGACTGATGTAGTGGTCAACACCATAATTCCAGAGCCAGATAACTAGGACAAAATCCTGGCTCTACCACTTGAGCAAATTACTTAACTGCTCTGAACCTCAGTCTCCCCACTTATAAAATAGGCATAATCACAGTACCTTCTTTTGGGGGTTGTTATGAGGAATAAATGAGTACCAGTATGATTTAATCACTTGAAAAAACACTTGGCACATAGTAAGCCCTATAAAAATGTTTATGAAAGAAATGTTTTTTGATTATTGGGCCAATACAATGCCAGGCAAACAGATGGTTTTATTTAAATGAATTAATAAATCATGGTGTCTGTGGTTAAACGTATGTTTGTAATTGGACCAAAACATACAGAGAGCAGATCAGCAAGAATAAAATGCCCCTTTTCATCTTTGAACTCACTGTTGAAAAAAATTCTTTAGTTTTATAGACAAAATGTGACATTCTTGGTCAATTCCAAGCTAACGGCAGCATTCTCTTTGGAATCCGCTAGAAACATTGTGGTTGTTTTCTTCTATAGGAGGTTCTGGGACTTTCCAGGAAAAAAGGGCTGTCAGCACCCAGCTTAGGCTACAATCTGGCTTCCACTGTCACATTAAAAAAACCATCTGTCTCCAGGAGCTGGTGGAGAAATCAAAAAGATACCTCTGTACTTGTCATCTACTTCTCCTGTCCTCTTCTTATTACATATATCCCCCATTTCTAATTTGACATTTCTATCTAATATAAAACCAAAATAGAGTTGTGAAGAGGCTACTAACCATTCTGGATGGCATTTCCAATAACTCTTCCAAGTAAACATTAGTCAATACACACATAAATGCAACACATCAGCACCTGAGTATTTTAAATGTACATATTTCCAGGAAAAACATAATAAAATGGAAGAAGGATGAGTAACCAAAGAAATTGGGAGCTGCTGGGAAGCATTCGTCAAGATTCTACTAATTTGTGGCATTTTTGAAAATGCAATGGGGAAGGCCAAAAATACAAAAAGCAAAATATTTTGTCACAAATTTGCCTTCAAGACGTCCACAGTCTACTTAGATCAAAATCTCCATACATCAGGAGTTCTGATCAAGATGGAGCAGTAGATAAATGCTTACCTTCTCTCACAACCACATCAAAATCACACCTAAACTACAAACCATCACTGAGAATCACCTGAAGTCTTGCTGAACCAAAGCCCTACAACTACAGACAAATAGAAGAAGCCACCTTGAGACTGGTAGGAGGGGCAGCAACATGGAAAAGTCTAGTCCCACACCCACACGTGACTATTAAAAATTGGGAGAGATATCTCAACTGTGGAAGTCCCCCGTGAAGGAGTAAGGGGGGTCCCAGTTCCAGTGCCAGGGAGAGAAGTCCCCATAATTTCTGGTTGTGAAAACCAGCGGACATTGTGGTTGAGTGAGACAGAGGGCGGCTACACTTCCAGGCACTCCGTTTAAGGGAACGTGAACAGACTTACTCATTGACAGAATCACTGATTCTGATCTCCAGCACTGGGACAGCAACTGGAGAGGCATCAGGGACATACAGGGGGGAAAAGAAGGTGGGGAACTGAGTTGTCTAGCTTCAGGAAGAGGGCTGGAGGGGCAGCTTTCTCCCAGACAGAGTTGCTGGTGGGAGCCATTGTTTCTTTGTTGAGCCCTCCCCATTCCCAGCATGTAGAAACAGGCAGCCACCATATATGAGTCCCAATCAAGCTAGCTGACACCATTTGTTCTCCACACATTGGTGATTCTGAGACCCCCCCCACACACATACCCAACTTTCAGGCATACCCAAGCTGCTTCCAGTGGCTTTTTCATACAAACCACCTGCCTTGGCTTATGCTACAGACTTTCCTAGGGTCTCTCAAAGGTACCTGGAACCCAGACAAGCAGCATCTAGCTTGACCATGTCCCATACCTCTGGCCCTAAGCCCGGCACTAGCAGCAGCCAGCCTTGGTTCTTGGCTTGGCCTCTCAAGGCACTTCCAAGCACAGCATCGGAGGCAGCCATCTTCTGTAGATTGCTTTGTGGCTCCTGTCAGGTGACCCCAGGTGGAACACAAGATTACTCAGCAAAGCTATAATTTAAATCAAAGGACCGATAAAGAGCTTCCCAGACAAGAAAAAGCTAAAGTTCATCACAACCGAACCAGTAGTACAAGGTATCTTAGAGAGGATTCTTTAAGACTAAATAATAATAATAGTAATAATAATAATAATAATAATAATAATAATAATAATAAATAAAATGGCAAGGACTACATACCTACTATGTTTCCTTGAAAATAAGACCTAGCCGGACAATAAGCTCTAATGCGTCTTTTGGAGCAAAAATTAATATAAGACCCAGTCTTATATTATACAATATATTATACAATATAATATAAGACTGGGTCTTATATTAATTTTTGCTCCAAAAGACGCATTAGAGCTATGACAACATGTCTGGCTAGGTCTTACTTTGGGGGAAACAGGGTATCAAAAATTATTTTCAATGTAAATGGATTAAATGCTCCAATCAAATGCTAGGGGAGCTGAATGGATAAGGAAACAAGACCCTTACATATGCTGCCTAAAAGAGACGCACTTCAAATCGACAGACACATACAGACTGAAAGTAAAGTGAAGGAAAAATGATATTTCATGAAATCGAAACAAACAAACAAAAAAGCTTGGGTAGCAATATTTATGACAAAATCGACTTTAAAACAAAGACTGTAACAAGAGACAAAGAAGCATTCAGTAATCCCACTTCTGGGTATTTATCTGAACAAACGCAAAATGCTACTTCAAGGGGTCATGCTCATCCATATGTTCATTGCAGCATTATTTACAGTGGCCAAGATGTGGAGGCAGCCTGGGTGCCCCTGAATGGATGAATGGATGAAGAGGAGGTGGTACACATATACAATGGAATATTACTCAGGAGTAAAGAAAGAATGAAATCTTGCCATCTTCAACAACATGGACGGACCTAGAAGATATTATGTTTAGTGGAGTAAGTCTGACAGTGAAAGACAAATGTCATATGTTTTAACTTATAAGTGGAATCTAAAGAACAAAATAATCAAACAAACTAAACAGAAACAAACTCATAGATACAGAGAATATTTTGATAGTTGCCAGATGGGAGGGGGTTTGGGAGTGGGTTAAAAAGAGAAAGGGATTAAGAAGTATAAATTGGTTGTTACAAAGTAATCTTTAATATTGTAATAACTACGTAAGGTGTCAAATAGGTACTAGATTTATTCGGGTGATAAGTGGGAGGGAGGTTGGGGGGCAGGGTGAAAAAGATGAAGAGATTAAGAAATACAAATTGTAGTCATAAAATAGTTGTGGGGATGTAAAGTAAAGCACAAGGAATATAGTCAATAATATGGTAATAACTATATATAGTGCCAAGTGAGTACTAGACTGATCAGGGGATCACTTCTTAAATTATATAAATGTCTAACCACTATGCTGTACACCTAAAATTAATATAAAATAATATTGAATGTCAACTGTAAAACAAAGACTGAAAAATTTTAAAAGAGGGGAAAAGGTGAAGGAGAATGAGAGGTGTATATTTCCAGGTATTAAACAATCAAGTAGTGGGGATGTAATGGACAGCACAGGAAATATAGTCAATAATATTGTGATAGCGTGGTACAGTGTCAGATGGTTGCTGGACTTATCACGGTGATCACTTCTTTAACACAGGGAATATAACCAATAATGTGGTGATAACACTATATAGTGCTAGGTGGGTACTGTTGAATAACTATGATGTACTTGAAACTAATATAGTATTGTATGTTAGCTATATTTTAATATAGCTAAATATATATAAACATATTTAATATAATATAATATAATATATATAAATATTTATAATATATATAAATATAGCTATATTTTAATATAGCTCTTTTTAAAATCGCCATACATCAAAATGGGAAAAAACGTAAAAAGGAATAAAAATTATGGTGGCAGGATAATGGGCTCCACCCCCAAAGATGTCCACATCCTAATTCCAGGACCTGTGAATATGTTAGGTTACAGGCCAAAGAAGAATTAAAGTTGTGGGCATAATTAAAATTGTTAACCTGTTGACTTTAAAATAGGGAGATTATTCTAGATTATCTTGTTGGGTCCAATGTAATCACAAGTGTACTTAAAAGTGGAAGAGGGAGACAGAATAGTGTCATAGAGATTCTATAATGACGCTGTGATGCTGGCTTCACAAATGAAGGAAAGGGGACGTGAATGAGCCAGGGAATGCAGGCAGCCTCTAGAAATCAGAAAAAGTAAGGAAGCAAATCTCCCCTGGAGCTTCCAGAAGGAACACAGTCCCACCAACATCTTGATTTGAGCCCAATGAGACCCTGTTGGACTTCTAACCTGCAGAACTGCAAGATAATAAATTGTGCTTTTCCATGCCACTAAGTTTGTGGTAATTTGTTACGGCAGCCATAGAACTAATACAACATATAATAAAATCTAAATCAGTATTATCAGAAAATAAATTAGGAACAGGAGAGAGAGCAATGTTGACTAAAGTTATTAGGAAAAATTACTTTGAGTGAGTGGAATTTTGGATTGTTCTTTTCATAATTTATATGATGAATATAGAACGATATATGCTAAGAAGGGATATATGTCAACTTTATAAAGTCCAAAAGGGAGCATGGGTTTGTTTACTAAACCCGGATTACCAGAACCAGGAAGCACCTTTCTGAAATATAAAAGAGGTAGCTCTAGAATGCGTGGATAGATAGAAGATATAGATAGATGATAGAGGATGGATGGATGGATGGATGGATGGATGGATGGATGGATGGATGGATGGATGGATGGATAGATAGATAGATAGATAGATAGATAGATAGATAGATAGATAGATAGATAGATAGATGGATGATAGGTAGATAGGAGGGAAAAAAGGTGGAAAGGAGGGAAGGAAAGGGAGAGAGAGAAAGAGGGAGAAGAAGGAGAGAGGGAGAGAGAGTGAGAGGGAGGAAGGAAGGAAGGAAGGAAGGAAGGAAGGAAGGAAGGAAGGAAGGAAGGAAGGAAGGAAGAAAGGAAAGAAAGAAGGAAGGAAGGAAGGGAGTGGTGGACGGGAAGGAAACTGCTGCTCTACGCAATATAAGACCCTTTTATCCTTAGAGGGAGCAGAGGCTGAAAATATAAAAAGCTTTAAATTTTTCAGATACATTCAGGGACACCAGATCTAAAATGAAGTCAGGGAAAACAAAATGTATGGGGTGAAAGTAGAGTCTTTGTCATATAGATAACCTGCTTTCCCCAGCCTAAATTACTAAATCCTGTCAGACAGACAGGCAACTTAGAGCTGACCCAGTAGGGCAATTTCCATTCTTATCCCTGGTTTGGGGATTTCTGGAAAAATAATAGAGTTGGCATAAGTGGTCTTCTCCCTCCACACTATCATGTGTCTGTTTTTCTGGTCTAAAAACAGCAAATAAAAAAAGTCCTCATGTGCTCTTTCCTTCAGGAACTCAAACCTGAAGTCCTGAGCAGCTCATCACATCTTTCCTAACTAAGGGGGCATTGGTCACACAGTTGTTCTCTTGCTGCACAGATATGTAACTACTCTCCTACAGGAATCTGTCTCCCGTCTCAGACTATATTCTCTACTTCCTACTAGAGTGCCTTCCTCTGAGCTCTTTAGCAGCACTCGACCCCTCGGGGAGCTATGGCCATGGTGGGTGAAGGGACACCTATAAAATCTGCTAAGTCTTGTTGGTTCATGCATCCTTCAAAACCAACAACCCACATTTGCATGGATGGAGTACATGGGATCAATTTGGACCTGTTGCAGGAGGAAACTGACCTGCCGACCCATGAAACCTGACAATGGGCACCAAGGAAGGAAGGTTTGGTGGGGGTCTCTACAAACTGCTCTCAACTATTATGGGATGAGACCCGAAGGCCAGATGCTGAGCATTACTCACCCTTTCAGTCTCCTGGGCTGACCAGTGATCATCTGCTAAAAGCCTGAATTCACTGAGGTCTTGAAACCAGTAAAATTTGGGAACTGGGTATGGTGAACACCTGATTTGCAGTATGACAAGACTCAAAAAAGGAGAACTTAAGCTACCAACCTCATCCATTTGCTTTTCTGTATAAATTGTCAGACTGATGACAAATTCAGTTGTAATTCTTTTCAAACCCAGGTGTGTACCTGTCATCCTTCCTCTTAGAGAATGATGAACTTGGAAATGTCTTAGGTTCCTAGCAGTTGTTTAAAAGCTGATAAGGAATATAACCAACACACATGGTGCTGAAATAGAACCATTTGACCATCACATGGCTGTCACATAAGGCAGGTGTGCCTTTTTCACTTAAAGATTCACTGAACATTGATAAGTTTGGGGCAGTGAAGGGCTTCTCTGACCCACATTTTGGGCTGTCACTCTGTGAAGAGGTAGACTTTATCAAAACACCAAAGGAAAATCTTGGAGCTCATTCAGGAAGCATTTTAAATGGGCTATTTTACCAACTGAAGGCCAAAAGGGCAATAGGAAACAAATGACCATAAAATAAATTTTCTGCTACTAGAATAGAAGAGTTCCCTAGAAATTAACATCTCTGTCTTGCTTGCCCCATTGATAGGGATTTCCAGTCAAAGAATTTTGCTCTTTTATCCCTACCATACTTCTTGTTCTGTCCAATGTTTATTTCTATTATCATCTACCAATATATGAGGCAATCTTGTGCATAAGGCCTTTCCTAAAGCTTGGCTCAGTTCTATTAACCTTTATGTAGTAATTTATAGTTAAGATCTAAATGGCACTGGTGCATGTAAATAGTGACTGTGGGCTCTTCCATCATGAGACAAGTACCATGCTTAAGTGGCTCCAACACATTTGCTTAGAACATTATGGAAGGAACTGCTGAGATCTCTGTAGGAAATTATTTAATGAAATTCTACATAAGATTAACATTGCTTTGTAACAGACTAATTGTGTTGAGTCTAGAATTTTTCAGGGAAATGTATGGAATTCAAGGCTTCATCTTTCTTTAATATCAGTTTCTGAGCTGCTTGTCTAAAAACAAAAAAAGGAAGCCAGAAATCTCAGGGACTTTTAAATTCCTGTGTAATTTCTCATCAAGGATGAGTGGATTTGAGCAATCTCTCTAAATCTGGGGAGTGAATGAAAAGAAAGCAGGGACACCCATGGTGAAGCTGATGCCATCAAGCAAATTTCTCAAATTCCTTTAGGATCTTCCTTTCACCTTCTCTCATCCAAAAGCAGTCTATCTATCTCTGACCATTCTCCAGAACTGCCCATCCAGACTCATTGGAGGCCTTAGAGTATGCATTTGGCCCAATCAATCCGCTGCTCAAAGCTCCCCAGAAACTTGAGTGGTTTCATATATACTTCCATCCATCCTTCTCTCCATCCATCCATCCATCCATCCATCCATCCACTCACTCATTAATATTCTATTGCTCGCCTATGTGTTTTAGGCCCTCTGCTAGATTCTTGGATACACAACTGTGGGCAAGATAAATATGGCTCTTTTCCTTATGGAGTTTAAATCTCAGCTGGGAAAAGACATATTCAAAAGGTAATTCCAAATAATTATTTCAACCGCAGTTGGGTAAGTGCTCTAGAGGAAAAGCATGGTGCAGTGAGAGAATTTAACAGGAGTTTCTGGCCTAGTCTTGACAGAGAGGTGGGGGAGACCAAGGAAAGCTTCTCTGAGGAAATAACATTTGTTCTAATTCTTAAAGGATGAGTAGGAATTCATCAGACAAATGGTATGTGTGGGAGAGCTGGTGGGAGGGAGAGCAGAAGGGTGGGCGTTGGAATCTGGGCAGCCAGATAAGCAAGTAAAGGCCCTTGGCAAAGCCACTAGGGTAAACAGGTCAGTGTGGCTGGAGCATGGCCAACAGTGGGGAGGAGAGCAGAAGACTAGACTAGATTCTTCTCTAGGAAAGGTTAAGGAAGAACCAGTTGAGTCATCTTAACTTGCCCTCCAACGCAGTCAAAATTCTGACCCCTTGGCCTTCTTAGGGTTCTCAGGTTGAATGTGCCCTAAACCCATCAGACCTGCATCCCTGAGGCTAGGAAATGACTCTGGGCCCAAGCTACAACTGATGAACAGTCCATCAAGAGCATAAACGACAAATGCAGTGTGAGGACCTCGTTTAAATCCTGATTTCACTAAATCAACTGTAAATAGATGTTTGGGGGACAGTGAGGAGATAGTGTAGATTAAGTAGATTACGAATTAGATGGTATAAATAAACTATTGTTAATATGTAAGTACAAAATGACACTGTGATTGAGGAAGAAAATGTCCTCATTTCTTGAGTATTTAAGAGTGAAATGTCATTTCCATGATTTAAATTAATTCAGCCAAATTTTCAGGAAGTATGTATGGCAAAATATTGGTAATTATTCTGCTAGGTGATGTGTGTATGGGAGTTAATTACACTGCTCTCTTCACTTTTTTTTGTTTGAAAATGTTCATAATAAAAGATTAAAAACATGAAAAAAAAAAATACTATTAGTTATCAAGCTGACATGGTGGTATTTGTCCTGGGAAAAGTCGGCCTAGAATTAACCATCTCTCCAAAGGCAAAGGACGTGAATTAAGAATATGCATTTTCCTTTTCAATTTCTTTTTTATGTTTCTTGGTTACGGGTCTGTGAAAATTCAGTTCATACTAATAAAGCTCTGAAAAGTGAGAGAGAATAAGAGTTTATTTATTTAACCACCTAATTGAGCATCTACTAGCACCTGTGATGACCTCCCTCACCTGCGCAGTATGCTTGAAGTAGAGATTTTCTGTCCAGTGCAGACTATTCAAAAGTTAATTGGGTTCCAACCCTTGAAAACTAGAATTTGTATTGATTCTCTGTAATTATAATTGTATCAGGTTTACTCAGGCATCACTAGGCCCTGGGGAACTACAGCCCTGGAAAGGACATTTGATGTCTACTCTTTGGTGGGCTTGGTGTCAGGTGATTCTTTAGTCTGAGACTGGCAAACAATGTGCTCAGAGTGGATGAGGTTTGGATGGGGTGGAACAGTCATCCCACATGAAGAACCACAAGTGAGATCCCTGTCCCACACTGTATTCAGGGAGCCTGAGAGCCCCAGGGCCTGCAAGCCACAGGAATGAGGTTGCCACATAAAATAGAGGATGCCCCGTTAAACCTGAATTTCAGATAAGCAAAGAATAATCATTTTTTAGTATAAGTATACCCAATGCAATATTTAGGACATACTTATACAAAAGAAGAAAACAAACAAACACACTGTTTATCTGAAATTCAAATTTAGCTGAGCATTCAGTACCCTTTCTCTCTCTCTCTCTCTCTCTCTCTCTCTCTCTCTCTCTCTCTCTCTCTCTCTCTCGTTTTCTAAATCTAGCAAAGCTAATCAGGAATGAATGAATATATGAATATACAGATGGGAAAAGCCAAATCACAGAAAAGGAGAAAATGGTGCTCCCAAATTATTCATTCCTGACATGTCTGACCCATCAGCTGAGACACTGGGCTAAGGAATTCAAATGAGATACTTTGGACCAGGGAGGAATGACTGAGGATTTGGGACCCAATAAGTGAAAACTGAGATTATTATCTGTGGACAGTCTTTTAAGGAGGAGCTTTCCTCCATCACTTCCTGCCTGAGCCACTGGCTTCTCTTCATTTATTTGTTAAGCATTAATCAGAACCTACTAGGTGAGAGGCGCTGGGAGATATCAGGATGAATAACAAGACAACTCCACTGTTTCAAAGAGTAATAGTCTACTAGCAGAGAACCAGACTCCAGAGTTGCATTATGGAAACAGACCACTGGGTTCAAACTCCAGCTCTGACACTTACTAGGTGTTTCTCTGTACCAATTACTTAAGTTTTTGATGCCTACTGGGAACAATAAGTAGAGCTGTTTTATAGGGTTGTCATAATCATTAAATAAATTAGTGGACAAAAAATGCCTAGCACCTCTAAGTACATATAACTATTTTATATATATATATATATATATATATATATATATATATATATATATATATATATATATATATATATATATACATATATATATATACATATATATATACATATATATATATACACGTATATATATACATATATACACACACACACACACACACACACACACACACACACACACACACATATATATGAACAAAGAATTCACAGGATCAAAAATAAAGCGTTTTCTAAAAAGAGATTTTGATTTTATACCAGTGAGGTGAATACATTCCAGGACATACGGACCAATAGGAGCAAAGATGCAGAGAATAAAGCATAAAGTGTGCTTTAAGAATAGCAAGCAATTCACTGTGAACTTCCAGGTCTGTTAAAAGGCATGCTAAGAAACAAAACCATAAAGGGGAGATGACTCCCCATTACAGAGGACCCTGAATGTCAGGCTAAGGTGTGGTGGCTGCCCTGCCGGCACTAGGGACCACTGAAAGTGAAGAATGGAGAAGCACAAGTGTTAGAGAAGGATTAATTAGGCCACCATGTATATGACAGAGGAGCCTGAAAGATGGAGACTTACTATAATAAATAATTACTGTATTCATAGCAAGTGACAGATGTTGTGAGTGTGAGCAAAAAGGTCCCTGCCCTCATGCATGCTACAGTCTAGTGGAAGAATGAGATGTTAAACAAATAGTCACACAAATAAGAGTTATGAAGGTGTTCAAGGTGTTCTGAGAGCTCATCGGGAAGCTAATGTAGGTGGCGGGAGACAAGTCTGACCAGAAGAGGTAACACGTACTAAGATGAAAAGATGCCCAGGTGTGAGCTGGGTAGGCACTGGAGAGAAGAGCCTGCCAGGTGGAGGAGCAGGATAATAATGGGCTCTGTGGCTGGAGAGGAAATAGCCCTTGAAAACTTCCGAAAAAGGCCAGTGGAGGCAGAGCAGAGAGGGATGGGGGAGTTTAGCTTCACATAAGGGAACATGAGGCAGTGATAAGTCACCCACCACCTTATACACAACTGATTGGGCCGGAAGCCAACACCTGCCAAAAGACAGACTCTTTTAGGCTCTCCAGCACCCTATGAGGTACTTGGAGTGACACCAGATATCAACTGCCTGAACCAATCAGAGCTTCTCTCTTGAGGAGTTTGAATGTGGGACAGAGAGGGCAAGAAAGAGTCAGAAAGAGAAAAAAGCAGGGGCCGGCTTGGTGGCTGAGGCGGTTGGAGCTCCATGCTCCTAACTCTGAAGGCTGCCTGTTCAATTCCCACATGGGCCAGTGGGCTCTCAACCACAGGTTGCCAGTTCGATTCCTCCAGTCCCGCAAGGGATGGTGGGCTGCACCCCCTGCAACTAAGATTGAACATGGCACCTTGAGCTGCCGCTGAGCTCCCGGATGGCTCAGTTGGTTGGAGCACGTCCTCTCAACCACAAGGTTGCCGGTTCAACTCCCTCAAGGGATGGTGGGCTGCACCCCCTGCAACTAACAACGGCAACTGGACCTGGAGCTGAGCTGCACCCTCCACAACTAAGACTGAAAGGACAACTTGACTTGGAAAAAAAGTCCTGGAAGTACACACTGTTCCCCAATAAAGCTCTGTTACCCTTCCCCAATTAAAAAAAAAAAATCTTAAGAGAGAGAGAGAGAGAGAGAGAGAGAGAGGAGAGAGAGAGAGAGAGAGAGAGAGAGAGAGAGAGAGAGAGAGAGAGAGAGAAAAGCAGACTGACATAAATAGAATGCAGTCAGCAGCTCAGAAACAGATGTGGGTCAGGTAGACCATATTAAATATTTTGGCCTTTATTTTACAAACAAATACTGGTGAGGAGTGATAGAAACCTGACTTAGGACCATGGAAGCAAAAATGAAGAAGAGAGGGTAGTAGTTTTAAAAACATGAACACGAATTCTTTGACAGTTTTTCCTTAATTCCCTTCCTGTTGAGTGTGGGCTGTACATAGCGATTTGCTTCTAACAAATAGAATATTACAAACCTGGTGTGTGACTTCCATATTGGGTTATAAAGAGACTGCGGCTTCCATCTAAGTCTCCTCTCCCCACCTTTCCTCTCTTCCTTACTCCCTCCCTCTCTCTCTACCTGTGGGGAGAAGCAAGCTTTCATGCTGTAAGCAACCCTATGGAGTGACCTACCTGGTGAGGTACTCAAGTCTACAGCCAACAGCCAGCCAGCTAACAGTCACAAGAGTAATCTAAGAAGCAGATTCTCCAGCCCTTAATCAAGCTTTGAGATGACTACAGCCCTAGCAACAGCTTGCCTACAACCTCATGAGAGACCAACCGAGTTAAGCCACTCCCAGACTTCCAATCCTCAGAAATTGTGTGAAATAATAAATATGTTGTTTTAGGTTTCTCAACTTCAGCAAAACTTTTTGTGCAGCGTTAGATAATGAATATAGAGGGGAAAGGATGACATTAATATTATAAGGGTAGAATTGCTACCCTCTTGGGCACAGACGGGGGTGAAGAAAGTAAAACATACTCTGAGCTTCGTGCCTGGCTCACTGAGGTTCCATTTTAGAGAAGGGAAAGGAACATAGGGGGAAGCACTTTGGTGGGGAAAGAAAATAATTTCCATTTCAAACTCATTTGTTTTGAGATGCTGGTGAGATTTTCAGGCGCAAGTGTTCCAGAAACTTGGAAATATGGGAAGGTTCAGAGTGGTGAGGGCTACATTGATAGAAGTCATCTGGATAGAGAACCATGGCAGAGGAGGGCATTTCCATGGAAGGCGAGGAGATAAAGACAGATGAAAGGCAAAACAGATACATTTGTGGAACCAAAAGAGGAAAAAGAGAAATAACTCTCAGAGAAAAGGGTGAAGACCCTTAAGAGAGATTTGCTAAGAAGACGTTTGCCAGTGCCAAACACCCCTAAAAGGGATCTCTAGCTCTGGAAAGTTCTACCTCACATTGTAAAGTTGTACATTGGATTACCAAAATCCTAGTTGGTGTCAGTCAACACTGGCTGCACAGATGAACTCAAATTTCAAAATCTACAACACAGAAAACAAGACATTGAATTGTGGTGACTCTAGCAAAGCATTTGCCACCGTGTAAAACTCCCCAGGGCGTCTAATATGTCTTTCTATAATGTCTCTCTCAAACTACAACAGAAGGATGTTCATGATTATCTCTAAACAACCTGCTCTTTTTACACATGGGGATTTTTCAAGTTGCAAATTATGGAAGCCTACTCATTTACCTCAGGGTAAGAGTTTCCATTGTACTGATATTCGGGAGGGTAAAGGAAGGAAATAAACAGTTTCCAGAGCTGTATGCCTGGTCTCATTGAGAACTAGAACATTGTTCAGAATAAAACAGCAATTTCTCCAGCGGCCTGCCATCCCTGAAGCATCTTCTGCGTTCTTCTATTCCTTTCTTGTTGTTAATCTACTAACTGATGACTTTCTATGCCTTCTTTCATAGCTTCTATTTACTAAAGTCATCTATTGTCTCATAGTTTCTGCTTACTGCCTTCTCTTTCCACACCTCTAGTTTTCTGCATTGACACTGGACTATCTTGTTTGTCAATCTGTTTTCTCTCTCTTTTCTTTCTGGATCTTTCTCACCCTCTGTCTCAAGTTCAAACTTCCCAAGGCAGGCTTTGATTGGTTCAGACAGTAATAATCCAGCGCCACTCCAGGCTACCACATAAGGGGCTGGAGAGTTTAAAGCAGGCTGTCTTTTGGTCAGATGTTGGTTCCTGGCTCAACCAGTTCTGTCCAAAGTGGTGGGGGAGGTGGGCCCTAAGCCTAGAGAATTCCCTGTGGTCCCTTTTTCCCAAAAGGAAGGAGTGAGCCTGGAAGCTACTTTAAATCTTCATGACCTTTTGAGTACAGTCCCCCCGTGAGTTAATGGTATAATAGAAGTGTTCAAAACTTAGTCTTTCAAGTATGGATTTATTCCAAACAGGTTTTTTTCTTTAATCTGACTTCAATTTAGCAGCAACTACCTGTGGTGCTAAACCTTAAAGCAGCACATGGGGGCTGCTTACAGATGAAAAACCCAAGGCAAAGATAAAAAATACAAGCAAGGAAGCCTTTGATAAACCAAAAAGGCCTAAATTATTTCAATGAACTCTGCCTAAGCGCAGCCAGTTAGCTCCTGCTCTTCATTCTTATTCACTCATTCAGCACCACTATTTGGTAGGCATTTTCCCAGTCTGATAAGATTATAAAGATGGGTAACACAGAAACCCTACCCTCAAGGAGGGAACTGCCAAGAGGAGAAAGCAGCTGTGGTCTTTCTCCTCATCTCTTTTTGCTCTAGTTTGACTCTTTTCTCCCTTCCCTTTTATGCATATTTTGGAAATGGGCTTATTGATACTCAGTTCTTTATTTTTCCATGTTTCTTTGCTGTACTTGTCAAGGATTCAGAGAAACCCTAATTGACTCTGGCTCTATGAACAAGTAAAAAGTGAATGTGACTGGAACAAATGGGATTGGAGGAGGGAGTGTTTTTAAATGTATCTGTCTTTACACTATTCAAATTTTTATAAGCTTTTATTTAGAAATTACATTTTGCAGTAGAAAAATAAATCAAATAAGTTTTAAAAAGTTTTTATATATAAAGAAATAAAAGAAATGAGAAGGGATGGGCAACTGTGAACAAATGGAGTTGGTAAAATTTTCCATGACCCTGCTGGCAAGATTATTTTGTTTTCATTAAAAAGAAAGGAAAAAAAAAGCCATCTCAAAGGAAGCTTTGTGAAGTGAAGGAGGAACATACTATAATCTGCAAGTGACTGGGAAAAAAATCTTTTTTCCTTTAGATTTGATTGATTCATGTAGATTGCTTTCTTATTCTTGAAATTCAAATGACTATATTCCTCCTTCGTTAGAGAAAAGCAACTGACATCATAAAATAAGCAAGCATTTGGAAAGTTGGGATTTTAGAGGTGGCCATGGAAAATGTGGTGATGAAGGGCCAACAGGGCATGGTTTCTTAGACATGTGAGTTTCCTATAATGTAGAATGCGTACGTGTGAAATCACCAGTCACTACATTTGCAATAACTCAATAACATGACTGTCCTTCCACCCGTCCTCTTTCCCCATACCGGAGTTCCAGTTTCACACAGGGCTACTTACTGTGAAGCTTTACAAAGAAAGAAGGAAGTAAACCTACCAACAAGGCAGCAATGGGTTTCAAACACCACGTTAACCAAATGAAAGTTTCTTTTGTCACATGTATTTGTAATGCTACATAGTTCGGAGAGGATGGTGCAAATCTTGTATTGTCTCCCTGTGCCCAGGACCTTCCAAATGTATTAATAATTATTTAAAATCTCACCGGGGCAAAGTTAGCAGACAAAATTATCCTAGCCAGAGTCAACGTCATTATGCCTCAAGATTGCACCTGCTGCTGCATCTGAACTAAATAAAAAGGAAGTAAAAAAAATGTGGTATTTCAGCAGCCAGGTCCTTTTGTCTGATGCCAGCAAAGAGATGAGAGCTCCTGTTTCTACACTGTTGTTCATGCTACAGGGTCTCCCAATGTGGAACACTTAGCAGAATTAATTCCCTGCTCCCTAAAAGCAAATAGCTCTGCAGGGGAGAAGCGGCAGCTGGCCAGTGGGGCCCAGTAACCCCAGGCAGCACAGCAGGGGCTAACAGAGGAGATTACTGTGTCTGAGGAAACCGATAGGATCTAGAGAGAAACCGCAACGTAATACCTTGTCTGTCATCCCTCTTAAAAATTAGGAAACAGCCAAAGTATGCAAATTGCCGCTTGAGGAGTAACTAAGGAGGAAAAGAACGTGGGGGACTACCACCCTGCTCTAAGGCTGTCCTTGGATCCTAAACTGGGCTTGGTCCCAACGCAGACAGAAGCAGATAGGTCTGTGGAATGGCTCATTTAGTCATAATTCAGAAAAATGCTCTATCCTCAGACAGACTCAGAGTGGTATTTTAAATGACTATTCAATTAGCAGAGCCTGCCAGCTGACAAAACATAGGTGGTATTTGGCTCCCTAAGAGAAGGCAAACCATGAGCATATAAACATTTTAATTAAAGTTTCATATGGAACTCACTGTGCTTAATGTTGAACTTAGAACTACTATCACCCACTGCTTTCATCTTAGTTCTGACACTGTTAAACATAAACAGCGAGTGAGAATGTTTGCTTGAAGAAAAAAGAAAGCATTTTTTGGTAAAAACCAAGGCTAAGATTAACAATTCTAAAAGCAGTAACAACAGTTGTGAATGTTGGTTCTCCCATTTACAATTTTAGAAAAATATTGTTGATCTCTCCTTTGATTTTATGAGGCAATTTTGAAAAACATCAATCAAAGACCTGCTCTGAATCTCCAGGTGTGAAAACAGGGTATGATGGGAAATCCAGATGGTCAAACCATCAGCAGCGTTCTTATATTTGTGATTGGTAGAGAGAAGGAAGCCTGTGTTTGAAGTACAACAGATGGGAAATGCCAACTTCATCACTTAAAGTATTATCCTCACTCCCACCCCACAATCTGGAAACAAGCAATAATGTTGTTCTATTTAAAGATAGCAGTCCTTTTCTACATGAGGGGCAACTTAACAGACCCATATAATTACCCTTACACACTTCTTTGGGTTAAGATGTAGCCATCACTATCTCCATTAGTTAATGAGGAGTTACTGCCAGTCATTAAAAAGTAGCAATCTTACTAGAAAATTTTTAAATTACATAAACATTTTAGAATTCTGAAGGGCCAAATGAAAAGAAAATTTTTTTTAATGATGAGTGATTAGGCAACAAAATGTGTGTGCAAACTAATACACACATGCGTGTGTGCACACCTGAGCACATTTACATTTTTAAGTGTCAGGGAAAAATTATACTTTGAAATGATTAAGTGCCTTTCCTGGGATAATATTTCATGCTTAAGAAATCTCATTGGCAGCTGAACCATCTCCCCCCAATCCCGTTGCCTCAGGCAGGTAGAGACATGATTATTCCTCTGGGTAGAAGCAAGGAGAGAGTTACTTAAGGTCATTCAGCCAAGTAAAGAGGGAGGCAGAGAGGGGAAGGAACATGGTATCATCAAACATCAAGTTCTATTTAAGTATCTGGTCCAGCAGATCATTCGATCTTAGGTGTTCCTTTTGTCTATCTTGGAGTTCTGTCCTGATATCCATGACTGCTAAAATAGAGGAAAAACTACTGTGTTTCCCCGAAAATAAGACCTAGCTGGACAATCAAATAAGACCTAATACATCTTTTGGAGCAAAAATTAATGTAAGACCCGGTCTTATTTTACTGTAATATAAGACCGGGTATAATATAATATAATGTCATGTCATGTCATGTCATGTCATATCATATAATACAATATAATACTGGGTCTTACATTAATCTTTGCTCCAAAAGACGCATTAGAGCTGATTGTCTGGCTAAGTCTTATTTTTGGGGAAACACGATATCCTACCCATGAAGCAGCTGGATTAAAAGAAAACATAAATTGACCTCTACAAATATTTTGAGTTGAAATTCTTTGGAAGTGGATGCTATAAATATAAGATTGGCTAATGCTCAAATCTGTTTATAATTTTCTTTGATTTAACTTAAAGCAGTAATTTATTTATCTCAAAATGAAACCACAATTATTTGTAAAGATATTTTCTGGCTCTTGATTTTGGAGTATTTGCTAGGAAACTGAGGTGTACATGAAGTTAGCAAACCCATACACACACAGCAGGTGAATGTGGTCAGGAGCAGACTTTGCTTCTGTAACGGAATTCAGCTGGACTGCTCTCCTTTCAAAGGAAAAAAATCTGTATCACTTTCAGTTTTGTTTTTCTTTAACTGAAATCAAAAGGATGACAAAGAATTAATGGTCTTGTTAGATTTTTTTAAACTTACAAATTAACAAAAAGAAAAACAACACATAAGAGAAATGGTCAAAAAAATAACAAATAATTTTTAAATGCCCAATAATCATTTGAAAGAATGTTTAACTTTATTAAGAAGCTAAGGAGTCAAAATTACAAGTATGAGATACCAGTTTTCCATTGTCAAATTAGAAAAAAAATTTAAATAATATCCAATGTTGAGAGATGTATATAAAAATAAGTAAAATGGGATAAACTGCTAGTATAAATTGATTCAACCTTTCTGAAGGAAAGTGTGTGTGTGTGTGTGTGTGTGTGTGTGTGTTGAAGTTTTAAAGAGTATATTCTTTGATTTAGCAACAGATGTCTAGAAATTTATCTAAGAAATCATAAATGTGCTCAAAGATATAGCTGTAAGGTGTTCATTAAAGAGATACATACATTGTCAAAATCTTGGAGACTGCCTACATGTCCAATACAGAACTGTTTAAATTCTTTATAAAACATTCATATAACATTATGGTGAGGCAGAAGAATATTTAATGTTCACAACACATTCAGTGAAAAAGATTTCAACATAACTTATTGCTCTATTTTGGTTTTATATTCATATACTGAAAATAATAGAAAACAAACCATACTATCAGTGGTTGTCTCTGGGAATTGGGATTATTGATTTTTATTTTATTCTCATTGTTTACCTGTCTTTTCTATAATGTTCTCATTACTACTTTTTTAAATAGCTATGTTGAGATATAATTCACATATCATACAATTAGGTTACTACTTCTATCTTTATTAAAAAAAAAAACAGTGAAATTCTTCTTACCGATTGAGATAAAGTGTTTGGGACAAACATTTCATTGATTTTCATCTCAATTAATTTAACATTGAGTTCATATCCAACATCTGTACTTGGCATCTTTCAATGCACCTTTTACCTTTGCACAGGCCCTTCTGGCCACATGGACATCATAGCAGACAAACAACTAATAACCTGTACCTGTTACAATGCAAGTAACTAAATCTTGTTGGGGTCTTTGCTCCCTCTTAACAGAAATTACACTGTGAATAAAATAGTAGAAATAGCCTTATTCTAAAGCCTTGGATATATGTCATATCCCACTTTCTGATACACTGCGGGTCTTCATAGAATCAGCTGCATGACTCATACCAGAGAGGCAATACAATATCCATCTTTCTCCATTACTGTTCTCATTAGATCAAGAATTAACAACCACTCAGGAGGTGCAAAATCCTGACAGCCACAGACACATCTGAATATGCAATTTCTAATGTTCATTTCATTTTCCATCAACACACAAAACCACCTTATTAAACGTGAATAAAATCAACATTCAGGGAAACCTGAAATGTTGGCCCATGCCTCACTGAAAGAACCTTAGTAATGCTGAGAACCTTAAAGATAGGGGTTCAAAGAGTTTGCACACTTTTTGTCCCCGGGAGACATTTACTGTCAGCAGACCTAGCACATCAGTGGTGGAAAGAGCCACAGTGTCAAAAAACAAGGGTTGGTACAAGGATAAAATGAAAGTAAAATCTCGCTGACCCAGAAATGCAAATCAATATGTCTGCAGAACTTGTGATCTCTGAACACTATATTCTTTCTTCAGATTACCTCCTGTCCCCAGGGAGACTTCAGCAACTTAGAGAAAAAGAGATGAAAATAGATGGAAGCAGGAAGCAGCAGTGGAATCTTATTTGAGAAGCATCTCCACAATGTATAGTGGACGTCTAACGGGGGAGAAGCAGTTTTGAACTTTATTTCCCTTTCTTTGTATCACTGTTACTACCTTTACTAGTCCAAATTCGAAGCTCAAAATTGGAGATGATTTTTTAAACTGAATCTTAACTACTCATCAAAGATATGCAAGCATAGAGATTTCTAATTCTCATCTGCATTTTGTTCTCTAGAGTTGTAAAGTGTGTAGGAAGCTCCTGGCTGGTGATAGAAAGCTTCCTGAAATATAAATTTCAGGTAAATAATGTTGTGGTTCTCATCACTAATGGAAGGGAGAAAAGGAGGGAAAGAGGAAGAGAAGAAGGGAAGATGGAGGGAGAAAAGAGGTGGGGGTAAAGAAGAGAGATGATAAAGAGAAATGAGTGCAGATTTAAAAGAAAAAGGACAGAAATCAAGATCGGAGAGGAACTCATAGTTGGGGGGAGAGGCAGGGAGGATAAAAACATCAAACAAGTTACGCCAAGGACAGATAGCAAAAGCGTTGCAAATGTGAACCTCCAAATGGCCTGGGCTTGACATTATGTTGGTGCAAAAGTAACTGCAGTTTAATGTCCATACTGCCTAAGGCAATATACAGATTCAACACAATTCCTATCAAACTACTAAGAACATTTTTCACAGAAATACAACATATAATCCTACAACTTATATGAACCATAAAATACCCCAGATAACCTCGGCAATCTTAAGAAATAAGAACAAAGTGGGAGGTATAACGATACCTGACATCAAATTATACTACAAGGCTACAGTAATCAAAACAGCATGGTACTGCATAAAAACAGACACATAGATCAATGGACAGAACAGAGCCCAGAAATAAATCCATGCCTATGTGGTCATTTAATCTATGACAATGGAAGCAAGAATTTACAGTAAGGTAAAGACAGTCTATTCAATAAATGGTGCTGGGAAACCTGCGCCTGCGTAAAAATGAAGACACATGCGTAAAAATGAAGCTGGACCACCTCATTACACCATATACAAGAATAAATTCAAAATGGATTAAAGCATTAAATGTAACATCTGAAACCATAAAATTCCTAGAAGAAAATATAGGAAGAAAGTTTACAGACATTACCCAGAGTGAGATTTTTACTGCTATATCTCCTCAGGCAAGGGAAATAAGAGAAAGAATAAACATGTGGGATTACATCAAACTAAAAAGTTTTTTCACAGCAAAGGAAACCATCAATTAAACAAAAAGAGTCCTACTGAATAGGAAAAGATATTTGCCAATGATATATCCTATAAGGGGTTAATACCCAAAATTTATTTAAAAACTCATTCAACTCAACTCCAAAAAAACAAACAATCCAATTAAAAAATGGGCAGAGGACATACAGATGGCAAACACACATATGATAAAATGCTCAACCTTGCTAATCATTAGAGAAATGCAAATAAAACCCACAAGGAAATACCACCTCACCCCGTCAAAATGGCTATCATCAATAAATCAACAAACAAGTGTTGGCGAGGATGTGGAGAAAAGGGAACGCTTGTGCACCATTGGTGGGATTGCAGATTGGTGCAGCCACTATGGAAAACAGTATGGAGGTATCTCAAAAATCTGAAAATGGAACTACCTTATTGATCCAGCAATTCCACTCTTAGGTATCTTATCCAGAAAAATCCAAAATTCTAATTTGAAAAAGTTTATGCACCCCTGTGTTTATATTGCAGCACTATACACAGTAGCCAAGATATGGAAACAACCAAAATGCCCATCGGTAGGCAACTGGATTAAGAAACAGTGGTACATTTATACAATGGAGTACTACGCAGCCATATGGAAGAATGAAATCTTACCATATGCAACAATATGGATGGACCTGGAGAACATTATGCTAAGTGAAGTAAGTCAGACAGAGAAAAACAAATACCATATGATCTCACTTATATGTGGAATCTAAAGAAAAAAATAAATGAATGAAATAATTAGAAAGAGTCTCAGAGACAGAGGAAAAACTGAGGGTTGCTAGATGGGGTGGGGGTGGGATAAGGGGGAAGGTGTGGGGGTTAGAAAGCACAAGCGGTAACCACAAGATTGCCACGGGGATACAAAAGTCAATTTGGGGAATGTAATCAATATTGTTGTAAAGATTTTGTAGGGTATCTGATGGACACTTGTCTCATTAGGGAGACCACCTCAGGGATGGTGTAGATGCCTGATCACTGCACTGTACACCGGAAGCTGAACAATAATGAGTGTCAACTACAATTTCATGTGTGTGTGTGTGTGTGTGTGTGTGTGTGTGTGTGTGTGTGTATACATATATATACACATATATATAGTTACAAGAAGTGGAGTACAGCATTAGGAATAGAGACAGTGGAAATGTAATGGCTGTATGCAACGTCAGAGGGGTAGTAGCTGGGGGGAGGGGGGTTATCACTGTGTGAGGGATATAAATAATAAATCTCTAACTATTACATTGTTTTTTACACCTGAATCTAATAAAAGAAAAAAGTAACTGCGGTTTAAAAGGTTAAAAACAATTGCAAAAACCACAATTACTTTTGCACCAAACGAATACTTAAATATGGACTCAGGCTCCATACTTAATTTCTGGTTGACTTAACCTCCTGAAGTCTTGTTAAGAAAGATTAATTGTGAGAATCTCCACAAAGTGCCTGGAATGGTAGTGGAGCAGAGTATTCAATGACCAGAAGCTCGACTGACAGCCTTTACTGTATACCCCAGGCCCAGAAGGAGGTGTAAGCTGGGCTCCCAACCTCTACCTTTCTGTCTCCACACCTGAGGTCATTTGATAACAGTGACCATTTAGGGGACTGGACAAACACCAAAGACAGGGGCTGCTGAACTTCTGAGTTCGAATGTCTGTTCTGCCACTTGCCAGCTATTAGTACACTCATTTATACAACAAATACTTATCAACTGTTCACTACTTTTCAAGTTCTGAGCTATGGTCTACTGAATGAAAACAGACATGATTCCTGCCTCATGTAACTTATGGGCTCATGGGAGAGCCAGATATTAATCAAATAATTAAGCAAGCAAATATAAAATTAAAAGTATGAAAGAGAGGCACATGATGCCATAAAAGTACATAAAAGTCCCTTGAAGAAGACCCTGAGCCAAGCTCTGTCAGCTGAATGGGAATCAACCTAGACTATGAAAGAGAAGAACATTCTAGGCTGAGGGAATAGCTGGTGTAGTGGAAGCCCAGAAAATGAGAAGGGACTAGAGCAGTCATCCAGGGCCAGACCAGGAAGGGCATGGTGGGCCTGGCTAAGGGCTTTGGTGTTTAAGAATGATTTGAAAAATCAAAGGAGGATTTCTATTCAAGAAAATGCCACGATCATATGTGACTTTTGAGAAGACCACTCAAGCTTCCGTGTGGGGAATAGATTTAAGTAGGGCAAGGTGGACTCTTGAGGAGGCTACAGAGCTGTCTGTGGAGAGCAGATGATGGCTGGGGCCGGAACAGAAGCCGTACAGGGAGTCTACAGGTGGACATTACATCGCAGGACTCAGACATTGGACACAGAGAAGACCTTTCACTGGAGGATGTGGATGCTAATATTTTCATCCCCTGAGTCAGGGGTGCTGAGAGAATGCCAAGTTCGGGGGAGGCTTGCTCATGGCTTTGCTTTTAGGCATGTTCACCTGTGTGACCTTGCGAAAGTCATTTAATCCCTTGAAGCCTTGAAATACTTGTGAGGATTAAATGAGATCATATGCTTGAATGCCTAGCACACAGTAGATACTCAGTCAACAGTATCTAGTGTTATTAGGATTTTAGACAAGAAATACTGGAGCAACTTGGACTTGGCCTTCCCCAGAGGGTCGTGGTCTTTCACCTCACAGTTCGCACGATAGAGCAACATCCACAAATGCAACATCCTAAAGTAAGAGGCCCCATTTGAGCACAAAGTAAATCCGGATCTTTGAATCACACTTCATAATTCACATCTTGTTTATTTATGAGAAGAGTTCTTGATGTGCCCTTTTTTATTATTAGAAGTCAAGTTCTGAGACTTGTACACAGGTAACCCCCGTATAACATGGCACTTCTATAACACAGTTTCGCTCTAACATGGTTCGAGAATTGAGGAAACCCTCGTACAACACAGCATCCTAGAACACGGTTTCACTCTAACAGGGTTTGAGAATTAGAGAAATCTACAAACAACACAGAACGTAATAAGAGCTTTTAAGAGCAAAAGATATCTCATTTGTAATTAGGGAAATCCCTGAATAACATGGAACATAATAAAAGCTTAGAAGCTTAGTAATGATGACGAAGAAACCATTATTTAATACATATTAATATGTTATACTTTGGGTGAACATTGCTTTAATAAAGATATTTCTCTTAATTATAAAAATATAATAGTATGTGTTTTTTTTAATTTTTGGAATCTAACCCCCTTTTCTGTACTGTGTTTTTTCGTATAACATGGATTCGCATAACACGGCATTTTTTAGGAATCCAACAACCGTGTTATACGGAGGTTACCTGTATATGGCGCTTTCTCTTTTTCACCTTTTGCACAGGGATACCTGCATTTAATAGTCTAAGATTTAGAATTATATATATATATATATATATATATATATATATATATATATATACACATATATATGTGTGTATATATATATATATATATATATATATACAAAAATTGCTTAAGCACCTCCTTTATATAATAAACTATGGAATACAAAAACAAATGAGACACATTCCTTGTCCTTAAGAAGGAGTCTGAGGTCTGGTAGGAGTCACACAAACCTATTGAAATACCATGACGTATTTCAATAATAACAGATAGTGGGGAGCAAAATTCTCAAGTCTGGAAATAGCAGATCCTAAGTTTCAAATTGGAAACTGAAACAAAAGTGCTACTTTCAAATGTTATCTATCCCAGTCCCATGGTTTTGTGAAGGGTCCTATTTAAGTTTGGAGTCTAGAAAACAAGCTGGATGGATACTGTCTCAACCCCATGACAGAAGATAAAGGTATTATGAGGTCTGGATATAATAAACATAGACAGCCAAAATGTTATTAAATTGGTTTTTTAGAGGAAGTAAGACCTGAAGTGCTAAGTCTAAAGAAAAAAAGTATTTGCTCAAGAAACAGATTTTCTATTAACATCAAATTAGACAACTGTTTGTATAGACAGGGAAGTGATGGATATTATATCAGGTGGTTGATACCCATGGTTTTGATCTCACAAAAGTAACTTGAAAATAACCCACAAAATTATGCCCAACGCTAGGACTGCCAACCACCTTCCAGTGTCAGCTAAGAAACAGCAAACCCAATGTTCTAGTACTTTGTAAAACTTTTTCTGAAATTTAAATTAAAATCAGTTGTCAGTAATGATCTTTGTTTTCATCTATATAGAAATTTAAACATGCCCTTATTTTGTCTGCCATGACATTGGGAAACTAAGCATATTGAACCTAAGGTAAATCTGGTTCTAGGAATTTTCAAAATCAAAGACCATCCCTAGAACATCTTTACATCAGGGAAACTTGGAAGTAAGTTCTAGAGAGCCACTTTCCAGATGGTCTCTCCTCCAACAACAGAAATAATTAAGGCCTGAATATTCATTGCATTACTTGAATTAAGAGTCTAGCCTTTAGCTAATAGGTCCTGTCAGTTGGTCTCCTGAGTTAATCCAACTTCTTCTAGCCGGCTGGTTGCCACTGAATGGAAAAAGTAATTCTATTAATGGAAAAATCCGTGGCCAACATATTCTCTAAGACCTGACTCAAATGTCACCTCCATTATTGCCTCCTTGGTCTTTATACACAGCTCTTTTGGAGTCTTTGTCACATTAAACAGAAATGATTTCTAGTGCCCATCTGCTCATCTACACAGTGAGTACATCACGGGCAATGACAAATCATTTGCATTTTTGTGACATAATGCTGGCACATAGTTGTAGACATAGTCAAACAAAGAGAAAAACACAGAAATACAATCAGGGAGACTGGCCCAGGGAAATAACTAAATCACACCTCTTACGAGGTCACACACAAACAGAAAGGCAAGGGAAACCAGAGGAGTTGCTATGACATGTGCTGTGAGCTGCTGAAGAAGCTGGATGTCAACCAAGGCCTCAGGTCTGAAAGCCTGTCCTTCTTCCCTGCAGCCTGTCACCTCTCCTTGAAGGTGACTGTGCCTTACTATTTTCCCCAGGGTTCTGGCTCACTGGTCAAAGGGACAGAACTATTTCAGAAGCTGGCCATGTTGTCAGAGGCAAGTCCTAGGCTCCTACCCAAGTAACACATACTATGTTTCCCTGAAAATAAGACCGGGTCTTATATTAATTTTTGCTCAAAAAGACGCATTAGGGCTTATGTTCAGGGGATGTCATCCTGAAAAATCATGCTAGGCCTTATTTTCCGGTTACGTCTTATTTTGGGGAAACATGGTAGGTAGTTGGGGATTGGGGTCCTTGCTGTTGTTTTCTGTTTGTTGATTTTTAATGGAGAGGGGAAGTGAAAAGGTCTTAAAGGTAAATTGCCTGTGAATGAACAATGCAGTCTCTGAATGGAACTTCAGGAATAAATCTAGCTGCATTACCCCCATTTATCAAAGCAGGAAAGGGGGTAGGTGTGAATTCTATACCTAAACAGGAGTTCATATGAAGATCGTACATCTTTTGATGGATGATTTTCAAAGGAAATTTGTATCTTTGTCAACACTCCTGGGGATTGCTTTTATAAACATGATTTTTTTTTTTTTAAAGATTTTTATTGGGGAAGGGGAACAGGACTTTTTTGGGGAACAGTGTGTTTCTTTTTTCCAGGACTTTTTTCTGAGTCAAGTTGTTGTCCTTTCAATCTTAGTTGTGGAGGGTGCAGCTTAGCTCCAGGTCCAGTTGCCGTTGTTAGTTGCAGGGGGCGGAACCTACCATCCCTTGCGGGACTCGAGGAATTGAACTGGCAACCTTGTGGTTGAGAGCCTACTGGCCCATGTGGGAATTGAACCGGCAGCCTTCGGAGTTAGGAGCACGGAGCTCCAACCGCCTGAGCCACCGGGCTGGCCCCCATAAACATGATTTTTAAAGCAATCTTTTAGATTAGACACAGATAAAAAGCACCAGATAAGGGGGGGAGGGGTTGGTAGATGAGGGTAAAGGGGATCAAATATATGGTGATGGAAAGAGAACTGATTCTGGGTGGTGAACACACAATGCGATATATAGACGCTTTATTGCAGAATTGTACACCTGAAATCTACGTAACTTTACTAACAATTGTCATCCCAATAAACTTTTTTAAAAAAACTAGCACCAGAACTGACATACAATGTTTTATTCGGTTGGCACAAAAGTAATTGTGGTTTTAAAGGTTAAAAATAATTGCAAAACCGCAATTACTTTTGCACCAGCCTAACAATTTCTAACATCAGTCTTCATGTTAGTAAACTTAAATTCTTTTTTTTTAACTTAAATTCTTAATTCTATGAGCAGATACCCTTGCAAAACTTTTCTTCTTTTTCAATCATGAATCAAGTTTTAGCACTTGAAAGGAACTCATCAGCCATCTGCTCCAATATACACACTTGGACTCTCTCTCTGTTACATAGAAAGAGGAATGTTACCAGTACAACGTCCTTGTGACCAATGACCTGAAAGGCCAAAACTCAAAACCATGAGAGTTTGGAGTAAGGAAAGGTTTATTGATAGAGAAGGAGCCAACTGAGAAGATGTGGGTTCTCATCTTCAAATCCATCTTAAAGGACAGAATTCAGGCTTCTTTTCTGTCAAGGAAAGGGGAAATGGGAAGGGCTGTTTTTGTAAAAACTCAAGCCCCAAAAATTCCCGTAATTATTAGTATGCCTAAAGCAGGAGCTATTAGCCTGAAGGCCATGAGAACAATGCAGGCTTGAAAAACATGAAGTCAGAGAGACACATCTTTTCGCTCTGTCACAATTCTCTCCTTTTCTGTTCATCCCTCAATTTTGAGGGAAATAGGGCAACTGGGTCCAGGTTCTATCAAGAGGGCGGATTACCTGGTAAGATGAAGTCAGAAATCTGTCTGCCCCTTGTGCCCCTCTTATCCTTTTCTTACAGCCTCACATGCCCACCTCTTCCACAATGGTCCCTGAGCCTCAGAGGGGGCATTCTGGGTATTCAATTTGCAAGGAGAGACGTCAGCAATGGTAGAAACAGCAGCAGGCCAGGATATATGCCCCCTAATGAGATAAAGAATAAAAAGTAACTTCTGTTATTATGCCCCCCAGGACCCAAACCATGACGAGCTGGCCACTGTACAAACACTTCTTGTTCAGCTAACAAGTAATCTAAAGCAATCCTACTGCCTAAAGACCCACATGCCAAGGGCTCGAAGGTGGTTTGTTGGATGGAGTCTGAGGAACTTGAGCAGTAGAACAAGCCAAACGGCTGACTTCATGGTTTAAATTCCACATCAGTGTTGGAGAAGATTTATGAAAACAAAAGAAAAACAAAAGTCAATGACCAGAGCAAGCCATAAACCAGTTTCTGAGTCTGTATGCCTTGCCAGTCGAGAAGACCTCCAGATGCTGGAATGAAAGCAGGCAGTGACAATCCGACAGGCCCTCCTGGTCTGCAGTCTGACCATCTCTGATGATGCCATCAGGCACCCAGCCAAACTCTGCATGGCTTACATAGATAGCCTCAGTCACCCAGACCATCCAAGCATGGGCTACTGTGCCAATTTCTCCAAAGTTTACATCATGTCATCTATCTGCAGCCTGTAATTCAAGGCTCAGAAAAAAACAGCTTTAGTTTTCAATAATTCCAAAGCAAAGGATTTGAGAAAAATGAAACACCAGTTTGATTGCAGCCACACACTTTCATGAGAAAAAATTCAGGATCCAGTCCAGTCGACAGATAAAAAATAAAACTTTAAAGACAATTAACTAAATTAGAATCTAAAATCCACAACTGTGTATTATAGTTTCTATTGAAACGATTTTTCTTACTAAAAATCACCCTCATTTTTATCAAAGATAGCCAACTTAAGACTAATTTCTTGCATAAGTCTATTTCAGTAAATTTGGCCTGTTATTTGCATAAATACGAGAACAATTGATCATATAGGCTCTTTGAAATCTGCTTTGCTGGAATTTCATAAGGAATCTCCAGATTGAACTTTAATTAGTTTCTCAAGGCTAAGAAGCCAAGCCGTATCCTGGCCATCAAACTCTGCCTGCAATACCTAGAGATTTGGGTGAATTCCTCATGCTCTGAGGGTCCCCCAAAATGTCTTAAGTTTCTTTCTTTGTATCTCCCAGGAAAGCAACCTTCGTTCCTTACCTGGAAAGATTGCTGTGAACCACGTAAGCAAGGTACCAGGCTGTTTTTCCAAGGGGCTTTTTATTAGCCTCCAAAGTTAATCTTAATTCCTTAGAGTTTTCTGGTCACATCTGAGACTATGTAAGTCTCTCTCAAACGTGACATTTCAGTCAAAGCCTTAGTGATAAAAACCTGTTTCCAGTATAAAGGAAACAGATATTTATTGAATTTATGCAAACAACCATATTGCCATGAAAATAATAATACTCTTTCAGAGTCTCTAAATGCGGCAGGGCTCAAGTAGGGAGAAAAATATAAATGTCTCAAAACTGCTTACAAAGGTTTAATTTACCAAACTGCTCTAAGAAAAACCAAGTTTCCTTACATCTGGAAAACAAAAAGATTTTAAAAATCAGCAATATTTCAAATAAAAAAATTATAAAACTTATAATCATCCTTAGTTCATTGAGTCCCACACAATCGATTTTTTTTTTATTCCCATCACCTGCCAGCATTCTATGAATCTAGTTATTCCTTAGAGTTCTACAAGTCCTTATCCAGTTTAAAGGAGTGATCTGAAAATTCACTCTCAGAAACCTGTATTCTAAAATAAGCCAGAGTCCTCTCCATGATTAAACGTATTTGGAAAAGCATCAGAGTAAAACAATCTCTATCTATAAATGACCAAAAAACTATAAAAAGACAGTTATAAGTATGATTATAATGCAACTGACAAAAAACTTTGTTTTTCTGTAATATCACATTTTAAGATAAGAGAAATGAATATTATGTCAGGACTTTGAAGACTCTTGGAGATTTTTATATACTCTCTAGAACATCCATTTAGCAATAAGATATGCATACAAATATGACATAATTATTTCTTTATTTGGCAAAGCTTCCCATGTAATTTCAACACACTAAAATAAGCCTAATTAGTTTAATATTTCTCTTTTGTAAGGAGCGAAAACAAATCTTTCTGAGGTGTTCCAGGGGCCCACTGGAACAATTCAAAGCCATTTGCAGGTTAAGAAAATGTTTCCCTTTACAGTGTGAACCCTGGAAATGTTGTCAAACATACTTGACCAAAAAGACCATATATCATTATGAAACAATATTATTCATTTACCCAAAATGACAATAGAAAATTTCAGACACAAATACAGAAGTTTACATAATTATTAGCAAAACTTAGTTCTTACTATCGAGGAGATTCAGTTTTCTTAAGTAATCAAGGACCTGATTAAGACAACATAAAACATAGAAAATTATTTTGATAAAGAACAGAATCTTTGCTTTCTAGGCAGAAAACTTTTTCATAATATCAGTAGCAGACCAACAGCCCAAGAAACTTTGTCCTATTTAGCAGAGAGAGAAAAACCCAACTCTTATTTTTGCATCAGCTTACTTTTGATATTTAAGCTCATTCACTGCAGTCTTAGCCAGTCCTGGACACACATAAAATTCCATTCCAAAGATTCCTTTTCCATAAATCTTCTGCAATGTTCTTTTTGACATTCAGATTTTGTCCTATGTTTTCCTCTTTCCCAGCCTCTCTTTAGGACAAAATTACTTTCTTTTCCCTCAACAAAAATGCATTTTCATTTTTCATATTTTTCCTACCAAAAGCACATCTTATTCTCCTTGCATACAGAGTTGTTTCCTTTATTAGTTCTAGTAATTATAATTACATATATTAATTTGATTTCTTTAACTCTTAGAAACTTCAATTTCTATTGAAAACTAAAAAGTAAGCGATTGTGAACTGTCTTTAACACCACCATTCTTTAAACTGGCAAATGTCTGAATACATTTCATAATTTCTAGAAACATGCTTCTTCACAGTACAATCTTTCAATGTGGAACAAGGTATGTTTACTAAAAGACCCAAATATCTTCAATAGTTTCTTTTCAATAGTAAGCCAAACATAGGTAGAACTACGTTCAGTAACTGTTTTACTATTTTCTCTTATTTGGAAAAGATCTAGATATTCAATAAATTCCTATCATTCCATTTAGCTAACAAAACTTTAAAGTTCCAAATTACCAAAGAGATTTAGAAAACCATTTTAAATGTAAAAGAACCTTTGTATCCTATGTATCTTTATTTAATTTACTCGTGCTTAAAGATTAAGTTTAGTTTACTTACATTTCCCCCAGATTCATGATTCTAAAAAGCATTTGAGTTAGTTTCTATTTTTGAGAATTTTCATATAAGCACTTGTTTGTTTAAACAAATTTAATATTACAAATTAGCAATATCAGTTAGTGGTAGAAATATCTAGGCCATATCTAGAACATACATCCATAGACATACAAGATAAACATAGACAGAGATCTCATAGCTTTCATTTTAAAAAACTAGATTTTGTGTCACAGGTACAGTGAAAAACGTAGAGGTTTTTTGCACTGATGACCAAAACTTTGCATGCTGTAGGGATTCCTTTAAAGCTGTTTTAAAATTAGTTTATAATCAATCAAAGAATGCATTCCATTGTTTCAAGAGGCCAGAGATCCTCTCCTTCAAGGGTTCCCCTTAAGGTAGACTTGTTGACAAACATAAACAACAGAAGCATGTGCACAATAAAGTTGGAAAGCTCAGAGAGTAAACAAGAGTGGTTTCAGACCACCTGAATTTAAAGTGGTAGATTTCCCTAGAGGAGATGGTGCTGGGATGGACCCTGAGCACAAGATGGTGGCTGCCACATGCCTGGAGATGAAGGTGGGGGAGGGGAAGAAGAAGCCTCAGAAGCCATTTGACTTCTTACTTTCAAACCAATAAGGGAAGAAGCCTCAGACCAACACACAAGTGAAATACAAGCAAGACGATAAATTGAGTACTCTCTTAAACAAGCTTCAGATACACTAGACACGTTACAAATTTCAAATTCAAACGGCCAAAACAAATGAATGCAAATGAATCGGTTTACAGGTCAGGTTAAAGCACTGAAACAGTTCCCTCTCCAACAGGGTACCCCAGCAAATGCAAAGTAAATTGGCCTATCCCAAAGGAAAAATTGAAACGGAGAGGATATTCCCAATTGCACACCGTGGGGTGACTTACCCTACTTTCAAATCAAGCCTTGCAGAGAGACATGACAAGTGCAGACAAATAGACAATCCTTCCTTCTCTCAGATGGAGGCCTCCAAAACGCAAACATTCTTGTCCTAATGGAGAAAAAGCCCAGATAGAGAGAAAGGATTCCTACCTGTCCACGCCAGAGCGACTTACCCCCAAACAGGCAGACATCTCCTTATTCCAAAGGCACTGTGTACCAAAGGCAACAGGTGCCTGCCATTGCTTCCAAGACCCCAAGGCTCAGGACTCACAGAGGGGAACCCCAGGTAGGGCCCATCTGCCACAGGCACGACCTCCTGGCTGAATTAGCCAAATTGTTACTGGTACAATATCTGTGTGCCCCATGCTCTGAAATCTTGAGAAAGTACAGAGTTCAGGCTTCTTTTACATCAAGGGAAAGGAAGATGGGAGGGGCTGTGTTTGTAAAAACTCAAGCCCCAAAGAGAATTCCCCTAATGATGTCCAGGTCTGAAGAAGCAGGAGCTATTAGTCTGAGGGCCATGGGAACAAGTCAGGCTTGAATAAGATGGAGTCAGCGAGACATTGTGCTCAGTTACAGGAAGAATCAAGTATTGCCCCATCAAGAACCAACTTTTGTACTGACAGAAATGCAATAAACAGGATTTGATTACAGATTACTGAAGGGTGCTATTTCCCAAAACGTATTTCATATAAAACTAGGGACTTCTGAGATAACTTTTTTTTTAAGATTCTGTAATCAAATAGGCTTTACAAGTAAGTACAGGGCTAAACAAAGTTTAAAAAGTCCTTTTTGTTTTGATTTTAAACTGTCAGACTTCTCAGAACCTTTAAGGTACCAATATGTACCCATGAATATCCAAGAAGGAGGCAGAGTATGCAATGTAAAGGATTCCCCCAAGCCTCCTTTTCCCCCCAGAAAGTATCTGTTGTGTCATAGGATGGTAGTGTTCAGTAGAACACAGCTTAGGAAAACTGGCACAAAGTTTTAAGCTGTAGTGAACATCTGTAATTTGTAAAAGCTATTGGTATTTATTCACAGAGTTAGAATGTAAATTTGTCCTTGAGCTTACTAGTAGCCAATGCAAAAAGCACTGATCTCATAATTAATAATCACGTAACAAGCTCATGGCTTTCATCAACTGAAAACGAATCGTTGTTCCAGAGCACCAGGTATTCCAGGAACTTCGAACTGAAAGATATGGCCCTGCAAGAGTCTTCATAAATAGGGTCAGAGTGACATCCTCAGCAACACCCCCTTCAGTGCATAAAATAGAGTTTTATGGGCAATCTTATAATATCCTTTTCTGGAAACTGATATTGCCACCGTGCTTCTCAGTAGAAGCAGCTTTAGAAGGAATCATACCATCTTTCACATGCTTATAGTTCTTAATTGTCTACTGAACCAAAGACGCCAATCCCACTCTCCCCCTAACCAGCTATGCCTGTTTTGCCTACTCTGGGGTTGAACGAGATGGCCCCTGAAGTCCAGCTTCAAAGTTCTAGAAATCTATAAGGTTTATTATTTTGTTTTTCAGAAAAGGGTCAAACGTCCAGTCTCCTTTCAAAGTGGGAATTCATCTTTGTAGGTAGCTGTCCCTTAGGTAGCTTACACTCACAGGGGATATATCTGACACATCACTAAATCCTTAAGCCACAGTAATGTGTCAGAAATTTGGGAGATCCAAAAGGAAACAGAAGAAACTAATCGAAGTGGGAGAGTACCAAAAATACTTTTACTTACTTGAGCATTTTGTTTCAAATCAACCTTAGTTTCTCCAGGAGACATTAATAATAATAATGGCACTGATAATCATCATAATTTGCTCTAAAACAGCCTACAGTTTCTTGGGAAATAACAACAACAATAGCAGTAGTAGTAGTAGTAGTAATACTAGTAATAGAAGCAGCAGCAGACTTGCTCGGTGCTTCCTGCATACGAGGCCCTATTATAAGTGTCGTACATAATTACTGTTTTAATGCTCATAAGAACCCAAAGAGGTAGGTATTATTTTTATCCTAATTCACAAATGAGGGGTTGAATACCTTGCCGAAAGTCCTGTGAGTGGGCGCAGCAGATCCAGAATCTGGGCGGGCTCTGAGTATGACATGAAACCAGCACACAGGCTGCCCGTGGCACCAGCCGTCAGACTGCTGCTGATCTGAGAGGTGGCTTCACTAGCTATATCCTGGATATTAGAGAGAGCACTGTCCTCTCACAGTAAGATTCTGTTGAAGAAAAGATGTGGAGTATTCTAAGAAATGCAGTGCCATAAACACAGAGACTAATAAAGGTTTTAATGCCCTGTGATTACTACCCAAATATTAACACAACAGAAAACAATTCTGCAGTCCCCTTGAAAAACCAAAGGTGGTTTCCACTGTGATGATTCAGTGGTCATTAACTCCTTCGGTAAAACTTGAACAAACAGACCACCGGAAAGCCAACAGAGATCAGACTGCGAGGGGGAAAACTCCGCTGGGAACTGAGCAAGGTCCTGGTTCCACTCTCAGATGTACAACCTCTGCACAGATCACCCCCCTCCAAGTCCCCAGGCTGTCTTCCTCCCAATTAACACAAAATACTCCTGTCTTTGTTCCAACATCCCCTCTTCCTTTTAGTCCTTCTCCCCTCCTCTCTCAGCACAGATTGTCCTGTTGGAAATGTAGGAGAGGAATGCATTGGAAATAGTCCAGCAGCACTCTAACATATAATCACACATCCAGGAATCACATCTCATACTTCTCATTACCTTTCATCAGAGGATCACAAAGCACTTTTCAAACAGTAATTAATCACCTCTTCTTATGTACTTTGCTCCTAAGAGCTAAAAGGAAAAATACAACAATTATATGTCTTACCCTCTAAACTACTGTCAATATTTCTCTTGAAACCCTTAAGCAAAACACACACACACACACACACACACACACACACGTATGGGCAGAGAGAATTTTTTTACATGATGACAAGGCAGTGGAATTCTTTACATCCTTTGCTGTGCTCACAGCAGGGGTAGGGCCCAGGTGATTTGTACATCATAAGCATTAATAATGATGCAGTTTCCCTGCAACTCACGAATCAAATGGGAAACCATTTCCAATTGTGAAGTTGCCTGCCTCCTTTTATTAATCTATTTTCTCTGAGCCACACATATCCTGACTTAGCAAAACTACCTCTTAGCTAAACTACCCTTTTCTCCTCTCCTGGCCCATTTTGTAGTCCTAAGTGCAATGCTGCTTCCATGAAGAACTGTGCGTTTCAGAACTGGGTGAATTGGTTCTTAAAAGTGGCTGCTTTCAAAATCAATGAAACTTGTTTGGCCCTCGCAGGGAACTGCAAACTCGTGGTAATTGTCATAATAAGCATAGACAATGTAAGAGGCTAAGTTTTAAGATAACTTTTGCTCAGCGAGTGTTACCTCTCTGTGGTTTCTCTCCTACCTGTTGCATTGAGTCAAAACAAAACCTCAGAGAGACCTGGGAGCTGCTGCTGCCTCAGTATTTGTGGCTTCCTTCTAGGAGCCGCATCTCCAAACCGAATATTTAACCCAATGGCCCGGCCTGGCCTGAGGGGCAGTCCCAGATCATTTCAAGATGGTCCCTGAGAGAAGGAGCTGTGCTTCCTGTGGGGCAGACTGCCAGGGCCAGGAAAGCCCCTTGAGACCCACAATTTCTCATCACTCTTGGCAGTCTCAAGAAGCCATTACACAGCCTGTGGTCCTCCACAGCCAACAGAGGATCTGAAAGCAGATTTTGGCTGCGGCTGCAATCTGCAATCTGTAAGATTTAAAGTCTCATCTGTATTTCACAGTTACCTTTCTAGGAAAGTCATGATTTAATGTTATTCCTGCCCTGCTTTAGGCATTATATTAAAATTCTTACCCTTAACTTTCCAGGGAAGGAGGGAGTGGGACTTTCAGACATTGCCCAGCCTTGCCATTTGGTCTGTGGGTATTCCCTCCCCCACTTGGGTACTCATTCTGTCACATTGTTTTTCTTTCATTCATCCATCCTCCCAACGCCCTACTAACTTCATGTGTGCCAGGCTTTGTGCTGGAGACACAGAAGTGAGCAAAATAAGCATGGGCCCTGCTCTCTTGAAGATACAGAAAGACAAATGGTAAACAATCAGGCAAACAGCATTATTCCAGAGCTGTACTATAAGCCTTCTGGAAAAGTACAGAATGCCATGAAGCTAACAGGCAGCTCTGATGGAAGACACTTGTGCGAGAGCATTTGTCAGGCCATCTGTCCTGACGAGTAGAGCCCATGGGTGCGTGCCACAGCCACAGTGTGCTTCTCACAGCGGCCTTCCCAGTGTGGAGAGGGTTCCTTAAAAGAAAAGCCGCTGTCATTCAGGATTTGCCTCAGAGAGGAATCTGACTGGCATCCTCTTTTGCTTTGAATTGTAACGAGCTTGAAGAGACTTCCAGAAACAGGATCACCTGTCACATAACTGCAAGGCACCGTTCCCATTGTCATCTATGAATGGAGCCTCTGGAGTTGCACACACAGCTGATTAGTGACAAATCCCGAATTTTCTGATTCTAATTTGGCAAAGAATATTCAAGCAACTGTGGATCTTCCAGAGCACTTGTCACCACTTCTCCCTCGTTCCTTCTTTGAAAGGACATTTGCAGATAGAGATTTCATCTCTCCTCAGTAACTCTCTTCAGGAAGCGTAATATGCCCTCAATTTGTTCCAGATTTGCATCTTTGCCTAGTGAGGGTGGCACTGGCCTGAAGGGAAACCCTAGATCTAGGTGCTATGCCTGCCATGGCTCACAGGAGCTCACCAGTGGTTCCTGGAGACCTTCACAGTAACAAGTGCCCGAAAGCAGACCCATTGCATTGCCCGTAAGGAAGCTGTGCATGGGCTTGGCTCCCAAAATCTGTACAATGTGATGTTTAAGAGGGCAGGCTCTAGAACAAGACAGACTTGGTTACGTATTCCAGCCCCACCAGTGGCTAGCTGTGTGATTTGGGGCATGTTATTTAACCTTTTGGGCCTCAGTTTCCTCATCCATAAACTTCACGTTCTGTATGTGTGTAGATTAAATGAGATAATGTATATAAAATGATAAGCAAAGTGTCCAACCCAAAGTAAACACTGAATATTTGTTAGCAAATATATATATATATATATATATATATATATATATATATATATATGCAAAAAAAGTGTATGTATATAAAATAGCAAGCACTTATATGTCAGGCATTTGCTCAGAGTCATATGGTTATTAGGTGACAGAGCAATTTGTTAAATTGAACCTGTACAGTCTGGCTCTGGTAGTTTAACCACCCCACTATAAATAGCAAAAAATAAAAAATAAAAAGTGGTGGGGGGCAGAAGGAGGAGAATAGAAAGAAGGAAAAGGAGCAGAAATAAAGATAAAATAAATACTGTTTAATGCCGTATTTTTAAAAACCAAAATTAATACAAAAAAAATCCATGATGAAAAAAATTTAAAATAAGACACGATTAGTATTTAACAGATTTTCCTCCTGCCTTAAACTCCAATATGGCGCGACATGACACTTAAAGCCACAGCCATTTGTGGAAAGGTGTGCTGGTTTACTTGTTCTTCCCGAGATTTGAGAATCAGTGGCCTTCGAGTGAATGTCTGGCGCTGGTTTGCAGTGGCTCACGAAGCCTATTCTACACAACTCTTCCCAATTCCACGTTAATTACATCACCTTGGTAGCTTGACATCAAATATGGTAAGAGTATATATAGCAGGGAAATTGGCAAAGTTCCCCCACACACACCCTTTTTTTCACAGGAGATGCTGGTTTACCAACATCTACCTACTGATGGCTTGTCAACTCTGTGTCTGGGAACAAACATCAATGGTGAGGGTATAGTTTTAGTTAGAGTTGGCTGTACTGCAGGATACAATTGACATTTTGAGCCAGATGACTGTTTTGTGGGGGGCTGTCCTGTGCATGGTGGGATGTTTGGCAGTGGGTGACCTCTACCACTAGATGCCAGGAGCATTCCTTCCTCCCTTCAATGGTGACAATCAAAAGCATCCAAACATTGCCAAATGTCCCTGGTTGGTGGTAGGGAGATCGCACTTTTAAGAACCAAGAGTGATCCAGGCTGAAGAAGCCCAGACACTGTGGAACAGTTACTTCCAGTTCTTTCCCAGCAAGAAGAGGCAGCAGTTGGAAAAAGGTGATAAGCTGGGAGTTTCCTGGTTCCTTGGTGGGGGTCTGTCATGCCTCTCCAGGGCCTGAAGATTCGCCTCCTCAGACAAACAAACATTTGGTTAGTGTGAGGGGTGATTCAAAGTATGATTCGAAACAGATTATCCAGTACAAGACTTATGTTTGGCCTGAAACAAAACCACATGCACAAATCCCTGATCATTTTCCAGGAAGAGGCCTCTCTTCAACAGGGATTGGGGACGACAGCCTTTTCTTGAACTTTTATTTTTTCTTTTCTTGAACTTTTAAAATCTTTTCACATAGTTCTAGATTCCTGTGCTTCTCCTTGAGGCACCAGCTTGGACAGTTTCCAGCCAAGCCCAGAGCCTCTGAGCACACTCCATTGCCATTGTGGCCAGAGGGCGTGTTCACAGGATGGTTGTCTGCCATCGGAGGACCCTGAAAGGTAAATTTCTGATTTTCTCATCACCAGGATAGGAAATAAAATATGAAGTGAAACCATCTTTGGTACAGAATTGAAACTTTTTAAAGAATACTTAATTGACCTCCTTTAAAAAAAGATGGCCAGCAATTTTTCCCCAATCCCTGCTGAGTTTCTCTCTCTCTCTCTCTTTCTCTTTCTCTTTCTCTCTCTCTCTGTCTCTCTCTCTGTCTCTCTCTCTCTCTCTGTCTCTCTCTCTCTCTCTCTCTCTGTCTCTCTCTCTCTCTCTCTCTCTCACACACACACACACACACACACACACACACACACACACACACACACTCATCTCGGCAGCAGATGTAGCCAGACAATATCTTTATCCTAGACGCCTTCTTGATTCCCAACACACAGCTGTTGAGTTGGCCCACACTCACCCTCTCCAGCTGTTGTTTGCAGAATTAGAAAATGGACAACTGAGAGAGAAAGAGGCAAAGTAATACCAAGTAAAGGAGGATAAGGTTAATGTACTCCTGTCTTGGAATCTCAAGGATCCAAGGGAGATAGGAACTAACTATTCAGACTTGAGAAAACACCGTCCACCTGCCCTCACCCATGCAGCTGAAAACCCAAACCCTTCTCTAGGTGGCTGAGGAAGCGAAACAGTTTGCCATTTCAACTATTACCCCTGTGCTGACAACTCCCAAATCTTCACCTTCAGCCCAGACTACATTCTTGAGCTCCAGTTCTGAATTTCCAGGGTTATGCCCACATACACATCCTGCCAGTCCTTCAAATGCAATGTGACCTATGTGAAGATCCCTATTCCTAGCCTTGAAGACCCTCTTCCTGGGTTCTCCACTCTCAATGGTATCCTGCCACCACCCCCTACCCCCAGTACCTAAGGGCTTGAACACTTGGGTCACCTTCAAATCCCTCTTCTTCTCCATTCCCATGTTCATTGTAGCTCTCAGACCTGCCTCTTATATTTATTTCTACAGGAACGATTCTCTCTCTCCTAAGTCACTGGACTACTCTGGCTGCTGGTACTTTACTTCGTTTCTGTCCTTTACCTGCACACTGTTTATTAATTGTCTCTAATTTTGCCCCTGCTTATAAAACAACAACGGCTCTCCTTGACGTGTGATGCTCCTGAACAAGTTTTTCAAGGACAGCTGTGGTTTACTTGCCACCCTACTTTTCTTCCCATCTGTCCCTGGATCCCTCCCTATCATCCAGCTATGACAAACTACTTGTGTCCCCAAAGCATGGCAAACACAACCTGCTATTCCTCATGGTAAATTCTTCAGTATGGAATCTCTTTCTCTGATGGTTCACATCGAATCCTCGGTCAAATCCTGCCTCCTCATCTGGAAAACCTCTTTCCTCTTCATTCCCACGATTCTTTGATGTATCTAATTTACACTTCATGTACACACTTTATGCATTAGCCAGTCGCTCCCCTCATTCTATATATTAGTATACTGGGGCACAATATCTGCAGTTATCAGTTAGTTGCTCAGGAAATAGTTGCTGAATGAAAACCAATTTCTAGAAAGAACAGGCCAACTGAACAGGATAAGGTTAACTTCAGGGACAGCATTAAATGGGGGAAATGTATTGAAAGAGTAAAATATAATAAAAGGGGGGAGGCAAGGGCAGATCACCCCATTACTTTGGCAGTGAGGACATGGGAGGAGGTCTACCCCACCTCAAATCTCTAGTACTCTCAGGGATCCACAACCTTCATCTATGGAAAGAACTCTTACGAAGCAATTTCCCAAAGCCTGTGCTGTAACAGAAAACAAACTGAACACTGCCTTGGGGTTAAGAGTTAAGAAACGAACCCTGCAATGAGCTCACTGGGCCAAGCACACACAACAGAGCCTTTCCCCAGAGATTTCCTTAAATGTGGTAACTCAATACTAAATCTTCCCTTGGTGCAGATCACATATTTAAATTGCGGTTCTTTTATTTGAAATATTCTTAAAGAAAAAGCCTCAGGGGACTGTTGATGAGAATAACTGCAAGGAAAGCACACATGCCACGCCAAAAATTTCTTCGAAGACATAAAAAACTATCAGCCCTGTTGAACTGACTAGAAAAGCTGAAAAAGTGGGGAAGACAGCAAGTCGCTATTTTAAACTCCTATTCAAATCTTATTTGTTGAGTATCTACCCTATTCATGGAAGCCACTGAAGCTAATTGGCACACATCACACGTGGTAGGTGGAGTTGTTTCATTTTAGAAATAAGAAAACTGAGGCTCTGGAGTATGCATGTGACTTTACTTGGTCTCTTAACTAGCTGAGGAACTTTTTAACCCTATAGTGTCTGCCATGGTGTCAAAGAAACAATATGTGTTCAATAAACGCTTGCTGAGCCTCAAGATTAAGATTGATTTCCCACCTTCTGCACCCTTCTACACTGTTGGTGGGAATGTAAATTGGTACAGCCACTATGGAAAACAGTATGGAGGTTCCTCAAAAAGTTAATAATAGGATTACCATGTGACCCAGCAATCCCTCTCCTGGGTAACTACCCAAAAAATCTGAAAATATTTATCCATAAAGACACGTGTGCTCCGATGTTCATTGCAGCTTTGTTTACGGTGGCCAAGACATGGAAACAACCAAAATGTCCTTTGATAGATGAATGGATAAAGAAGTTGTGGTATATATACACAATGGAATACTATTCGGCGGTAAGAAAAGATGATATAGGAGCATTTGTGACAACATGGATGGATCTTGAGATTATTATGTGAAGTGAAATAAGTCAGACAGAAAAAGTTGAGAACCATATGACTTCACTTGTACGTGGGATATAAAACTGAAAGCAACAAAGGAATAAGATAAACAAATAAAGGAACAAAAACTCAGACTCAGACAACAGTTTAGTGGTTACCAGAGGGTAAAGAGGGTGGGGGTGGTAGAAGAGGATAAAGGGGGTCAAATATATGGTGATGGAAGAAGAACTGACTCTGAGTGGTAAACACACAATGCAATATATATATGATGTAATACAAAATTATACACTTGAAGCTTATGCAGTTTTGTTGACCATTTCACCACAATAAATTTTAATTAAAAATAAATTTCCCACCTTTTGTGGAAGACATAGCTTTAGTAATTTTTCTCCTCCCTATTAACTAGATATCATCTCCACTTGCCTCTGAACTGCCACATGGCAGCCAGGAGAAGGAGCCTCCCCGGCTCCACCTCCAGGGAGGCAAGTAATTGAGAAGCCCCCAGTGGGGGTGCTGCCTCTGGAGTCCACCTTGTAGCTGCCAAACCATGCCTTCCTCAGTGCTCCCAGCCAATGAATGAGTGCAGCAGGGATACTGACGCATGCTTTTGCTGGGAGAAAGGGCACTCCTCTGACCTTCAGCTTTGGCTGGTCATATCCCTGATGGCCTCGCTGAACTTTCCCCAGGCTACAGCAGAATGTATAGTATGGTCCTTTTCACCTTCCTTTCATCCCTTCTTCACTCTAGAATCAGACTTGCATCATAGTCTGATGACCCTCCCAGCCTCCTTCAGCTCCCTCTCCATTTTATTTTGTTCCACATCTTCCCCCTATGAAAATCCTGGCATGTTTAATCCTGTCTTGATGTCTGCTTCTTGGAAGGCTGAAGACTAACATACCCCAGTTTTTGCTTTAATAAATAATTTATAATCTTCATTCACTGCAGAATATTTAGCGAGCACTTATGGTGTGCTGGGAGTATAGTAGGGAACAACAAAAGTATTATTGATGCCCTTAAGGAGCTGGTGGATTAATCAAATAATTACAAAAATTAAAAGCAGAAGGAGCTATGATGAGATGTAACAGGGGGAACCTGACCTAATCTATGGGATTGAGAGAGAATTCCGTAAAGAAGAGTGATTTAAGATGACACCTGAAGGATGAGAAGGAGTTAACCAGGCAAAGGGGTGGAACAGAAGGTGCAAAGGCTCTGAGGTGGGAGAAAACTCAACAAACAAAAGAACACAAAGACAGGGGATCAGACTGAAGAGGAAGGCAGGGCCCATCTCAGAAGGCCCTGTGGGTCATTTGGGGAATATGGGAAGATGATTTCTCTTTCTAGCGTGTAAATTCTTTGAAAACAAGTACCCTGTAGTGGCCCTCTTTGTTAGGTCTAGCATAAAGCCTGGCACAAAGTAAATGCTCAGTAAATATCTGTTGAATCAAAATAGTAGAAATCAATGAGGAAATAACTCAATTGTTGCATTATTCTCTCTAACATTAAGGATGTAGCAAATTAGCCAAAAGCCAGGTAGAAGTTTCTGTGCCCTGCAGGCTGACAAGACTGCCGGTAACAAAGAGGATGATCATTCTCAGGCATTGGTCTAATCCTTGCAGAGACACCACAGCAGTGGACACTGTTGTGGGTAGGAACGTGCCCTGGATCAGACCATCTGGTTCAAATACTGGCGTTACCACCACCTACCTGCGTGGCCTTGAGTAAGTCACGTAATGTCACCTCCTCTCCATCCTCATGTGTAAGCAGAGCTGATCACATGACCTCCATTGGAATGCTGGGGAGGGGGCGATTGGGAAAATCACCGTGGAAAGCACCCTTAGCATGCTACCTGGGGCATAGCATGTGTTCAAGAAGTGGCACCAACTGTTAATATTCAAACATGATTCTCTCTGCTGAAATAAGAGGACATTAGCTTGGAGATTTCCCACACCAGGGTGAGTTATCATAAACCATCTGTCATCAGAACTGCGTGGGATCACTTTTAATGCAAAAGGCCAACTTTGGGGACCAGTTGGGTGGGCTGCAAACCCTGGGGCCAGGCCACGAGACTATGCCCAGGCATGTACTTTACATATTCGGACTCCAAATCCCACACTAGTATTTAAACACAGATCTGAACATCAGACAAGGCTGGGCCACTAACGTGTAGGTATATTAAATACACTCACGGGGCAGGCAGCAGCTGGGGAAAGGACACACTGCTTCTAGGTTTTGTGTCCTGAAGGGCAGAGACTGGGACTTTTGGCTTTATTTCAGAAAGCAAAAGGCAGCTCCAGGAGCAGACGCAGCTTAGTGCTTGCTGTTTGGGTCTGTTTTCCTATGCTAGACATTGCAGTGATAGCCCAAACTTAGAAGAAAATGCCTATGGAATCAAAAAGGATGGAAAGAGGAGAAATACCTGGCTCCCTCCCCAGGAGCTTTGTCCCAGCTGGCTCTGGCTGCCTTGGAATGGGGCAGGGTAGTTGGGATGTGATTCCCCAGGCAGAGATATGAGGTATGCATGCCTACGTGCGCTGCAGCACACACTACCGGGCAGGGAGGGACTCTGTTTAGTGAGTGTCCATCTGATAACAACCTGGATCCTTAAGATGCCAGCTGCCTGCCAAGCTGGACGTGTCCGTACAGTGGCACCCAGAGGTCCAGGAGACAGAACAACAAAGGGCCTGTTATTGACTCAGCCTGTGTTAGCATGTCATTCTCACTGAAATAAATCTTGGAACTGGCTCGCTTGGAACAGAGAGTCTGTATCCAGAAATCCCAGAATCTAGAACAGAGACTGTCAAATTTTAAAGGGTCTCTCTGATGGCAATTTCAATGTCAGTGGTTCAAACTGGGCCGTCTCATTAAGATTTGGCACCTGGGCTCATACCTTCCAAAGAATATTCTTTTCTATGCCTCCCACTGTCGCCAAGCCCTGCAAGTGCTGGCTTCCTTAATGCCCTCTTCTTCAGGGCACAGCAGCCCTCAAGGTCTGAAACCTTCCCTCTCCCCATTTCACATAGAACATAATAATATTAATCATGGCCAACACATATTTATTACTTAGATCAGCCACTTATTGCTCTAAATGCTTTAAATATATTTTAACTCATTTGCTCATACAGCAACCCTAGGAAATGTGTACAATTATTTTCCCATTTAACAGATGAGTAAACTGAGGCGCCAAGAGTTTAAGTAATTTACCCGAAGTCACGAAGCTAGTAAGTGGCAGAGCCATGAAGCAAGTCCAGGTAGTTCAAATTCAGAGTCCAAGCTCTTATCCACTATGCTGTACTTGCTTTCTACCCATGACCAATTCCCTACTGATTAAAAATTGTTAAGAGGTATCATATTCATAGGCCTGTTTTTCCAGAATGAACTGCACTCCAGTGCAGAGCTGTGATTTTATAACTTCCAATTTTGTGTACAGTAAAATTGGGACAGGTTTACAAAGTAGGAGAGGCTGGGAAGAAAAGCTAAACTGCTCTAGAACTTGGTATCAGCATTAATACTGAGAACTCTGGAGTTTTTAGCCAAGTGAGTACTTGGGCAAAGTATCTCTCTTGGTCCAAGCCTTGGGGTTTCTGGTTTAAGAGACAGAGATAACTTAGCCCAGTTGGGGAAACTGGGTGCATAGTTAGGAAAAGCAGCTACTGAGTCACGGGTTGTTTACAGCACTGCCTTCCCACAAGGAGAAATAGCAGCCTTGCAAATCTAAGCTTTGTGTCCAAACTGGGGAGCCATTCCCCAATTTGGGGGAGCATTTATCCCAGAAAGAACTCCTTGCAGCTGTGGAAATGAAGGAAGGGATAGAACATTACTAAGCATCTACTCAGCTAGGTTTTAATGCTCACAAATACCTGGACGGGGTTTTTATTTTCCCCATCTTGCAGATGAGAATATGGAGGCACAGAGACCTTATATTTGCCCAGTATAAATCCTGGTAAATCCAGGACTCAAACCTGACCTGATTCCTAAGGAGGGAAGGGGTCAGTGCCAGGCCAACCCCACCCTTGCCAGGAGACTTCCCTGATCCTTGGACCCCCATCAATCCCTCTTTTTTGAATACCTATATGACTCGTCATCTTTGTCACAATCTAGTGCTTACTTACTGACATTGTTTCCTACTGGGCCCGTCTTGTGAGCCAACCAGATTGTACATTGGGGTGTGTGTGTTGGGAGTAGGGGTAGTAACTGTGGGTGGAATTTTATTTTAGGTCATTCCTGAGTATTTCCGGGTAGGAAACTGGGAGAGGTAAAGATCTAGAACCACAGCCTGGTCTCCCTGGTCAGGGTAGGTCAGTTAATCTTCAAACATGGTTCTCTCTGCTGAAATAAGAGAACATTAACTTGGAGATTTCCCAAACCAGGGTGAGTTGTCATAAACCATCTGTCATCACAACTGTGTGGGATCATTTTTAATGCAAAAGGCCAACCCGAAGGTGCCAGCTTGGTTTGTAACTTTCTAAAGTGTTAGCTGGGAATGGCTTTCGTGTTCCTCTTGTCCTCCATTGTTAATCTCTTTAAAATTCACAGTAGGGTCCAGACATTGCAAAGTATTCCCAAAGTAGGAACTATGACTGCATTGTCACTCACTTGGGTTTGGCTCAACAGGAAAGGTAGCTGAGTTTTCAATCCTGCGTCTGCCTTACTATAGCCTACCACTCCTCCTGGTGTAGCACCAACTCACCGGAGACCCAAGGTCTAATCTCAACCCTAACCTCAAACACTTCAGACTAGAAATAATGCCACACAAATAGCCAAGATATGGAAACAACCGAAATTTTATATATATAATGTGATGGTTCAGTGTGAGGTCGGAGGGATAGTGGATGGGGGGAGGGGGGTTCACAGTGTGAGGGATATAAATGATGAACGTCTAAGTATTACCTTGTCTTGTACACCTGAAACTAATAAATAAAAAAAAAAAAAAAAGAAAGAATGCCACACAGCAGGCACACTCAGACATGCGTGCGTCAGCACCAAATCAAAGCCAGGATATATTCCGGGAGAATTTACAAGGCAAAAAACACCCTCTAATTTAACAAAAAAGCAAGAGGGCTGGGGGTTTCCTTTTTTTCCCAAAGCTAAGACACAATAGCTTTTCTCATATTAAAGAGCCTGAACCCACCCAACCTGATTCTCTCCTCTCAGTCAACAACAGTGACCAGGGCATATTGTGTCATGTAGGAAAGGCAGTAAGATGAAGGTGTTATCTCTGTCCTCTCACTTCTCCAGAATATGGGATGGCAATGGGGTTGTCAGCTGACTACTTTACAGGCAAGCAGGGCAGCAGGCTGTTCCACCTCCCCTGGGAAACTGAATATCACCTTACAGCATGACTTATGACAAAAGGAGCAGAGGCAGCTCTAAGATAAGATGGTAAAGACTTCAGTCATAGGCCTTTCCTGATGCCTCTCAGCTACTTGGATCTCCTGATTTTAAATAGATAATGAGGCCATCTTCTGCTCAGCACTTTTCAGATCCCATCTCCTTTTAATGAAACTTATCTTTCCAAAGTGCTGTTCCCTCTATGCTTTCTGAAGGGACAATTCCTCCACTGAGTGACTCCAAAGGAATCTGTCAGTGTGTTTTCATGTATTATAGGGCAATGATTGCCAGCCTCTCTCCTCCTTTTCTTGGTTATATGAGCATCTTAAATGTACGTAACTCTCTTACATGGGATTCACAATTCCAGCTCCATTCCAGACTGGCGAAGTGGGAGCTATGATGCCCTTTAAATCCTCATTTCTCAGTGGCTTCCTTCATGGGTCCTAAGGTCCATTGAGAAAGACGGTGGCCTATGGCAGGAGTCCTAAGTGATAACCACAAGTTTCTCCTGCCATGGCCAGCCCCTCCTCTAATTGCAGTCCCCCAATTTTGTCTCAACTGTGGTTACTCTTGGTACAGTGCTTCTCTAGGGATGTGTGTGTTCTTTGGTCAAGAAGGAAAAGGTGGGCCGGCCCGGTGGCTCAGGCGGTTGGAGCTCCATGCTTCTAATGCCGTAGGTTGCCGATTCAATTTCCACATGGGCCAGCGGGCTCTCAACCACAAGGTTACTGGTTCAATTTCTCGAGTCCCACAAGGGATGGTGGGCAGTGCAACTAGCAACGGCAACTGGACCTGGAGCTGAGCTGCGCCCTCCACAACTAAGACTGAAAGGACAACAATTTGAAGCTGAACGGCACCCTCCACAGCTAAGATTGAAAAGACAACAACTTGACTTGGAAAAAAAGTCCTGGAAGTACACACTGTTCCCCAATAAAGTCCTGTTCCCCTTCCCCAATAAAATCTTAAAAAACAAAACAAACAAAAAAAAAGAAAAAAAAAGAAGGAAAAGGAATTGGAGACAAGGGGATGGCAGGGGGTTGCCCTCCTCCCCCCCGCCCCTTCCCTGGTACTGTCTCCATTTCTTCACAGGTCATCCACCCTCTCTGTTGGAAGGAAGGTGGTCAGAATGGCCCTCAGAGGCCATGGAACTAGTTCAGTGCTTTCCAAATAATATGTAGTGAAGAGTCAGTTTATGTTTTATATTTTCCAATTTCCTGTGAACCTAAACTTTTGAAAATAAAAATGAGTTACTAAAAATAATTTTAAGTAAAATGTATATAAATTATGAGCTCATCCTTTTTGTTATCAGGTTCAACAATCATAAAATTATTCCAGTGTTTTGCTAGAAAAGTTTCTAAACACTTGCTTTCAATTTCTTCCCTTGTTCCCGGACCAGTAGAGATGTGAGTAATCCTGCTCTAACTTAAGCCCTTTGCTATTTACTTAAGCACTTACAGCCTGGATCTGTTGTTTCTGCAAGATGGGAGAAGAGGCAACATCTCAGCGAGTCAAAAATGTCCCACATCTGTATATTCCAGGGACTCATCCCTGATTCTCCCTTAGGTTCTAGAAATATTTCCAAAATTACAATAATGTTACTTCCTGAGGAAGGGATTTGTCTACATTTCTTACTGCTCATCTAGAGCTATCTAACTTTAGAGAAAGCACCTTGGAGAGCAAAGAAATGTAGGAGAAAGGAATAGGCAAACACTGATAAGTCCCTGCCTTGAGCTTTCCTATGTGGAAACAATGGATAATTTGAAAAGCATCCTGAAAATACATCAAAAGTCTAAGAAGCATTATCACTGGGACCAGTGAGTCATGGCCCAGCCTAGCCCATGCAGTGCTGGCTACCCAATCAGCTGCTGTCTATTAGAAAAACCTGCCACTGGAACGATGAGGGGGGCATTTCCTAAATGGCTATGGAAAGGAAAAGAGGGTGAGCTTGTCTATAGCACTCAGGAGGGTCTGGGAATTAATCAGGAGAAAATGGCCCAATTGAAATACTTTCTTTACTTCCAGAGAAGGCAAAGAAATCTCAGTGACTGCCATAACAAAGGACCAACTGCACTTTAGGAACAAAATTGGGTGTGGTCATCCTTTAGTGGGGAAAGCTAGAAAATGAGGTAGGACCTATAGGATGGGGGGGATAGGATTCCATTTTCTAGAAGCCATTTCTAAAACAGCTTTATTGATGTATAATTGATACCCAATACATTTCATATTTATGATGTACAATTTGACAAGCATGATATGCATATACACACCTGTGAAACAATTACCACCATCACAATAATGAGCGTACCATCACAATCCAAAATTCCTGGTGCCCTTTTGTAATTCCTACCTCCACCTCTTCCTACCCCACCTAACAGGCAACCACTGATCTCCTTTCTATCACTATAGATTGGTTTGCATTGTCTAGAATTTTATGTAAGTGGAATCATATAGTACATACTCTTGTTTGGTCTGACTTCTTTCAGACCAAAATAATTCAGCATAATTATTTTGAGATTCAGTCACTTTGTTGTATCTATCAACCATTCACTCTTTTTTACTACTAAGTAGTCTTCTACCTAGAAGAAATTTTACATCTGAAACCAGGGGACTAAGATACTGAGATAGTAAGGAAAGTTTATGAAGATTTGGGCTTTCCCTTAGAGTGGAGCTTACTGCTCCTATCTTGTGAAATAAAACTTTTTTGCCTCAAAATTAGGAAAGTCACAAAGAAAAATCAGCCATTTAAGATTCTTAAATGATAAAAAGGATTTTGCAATATCCAGGGACTCTTGGCTATGCAGAGTAAAGAGAAAGAGACCTGAGAAACCAGGGAGCTCATTCTTGCCCAAGGTAACTCTCAGGCCACCCAGATTCTCCATTTCCTATTGTTTGTTTCTTCCCTGGTAGAAAATGCTCTGAAGAGAATGTCCCCATCACAGTTGTGATTTTGCTTTTGAAATTGCCAAAAAGGAAGACTACTCTTCAACCACAGTTAGTTTTTCTTTTGTTTGTTCATTCATTCATTCGCCATACACATATTAGGTGTCTTCTCTATGCTGGGCACAATTCTGGGGATACAGAGACAAACTAAAGACTTATAGGAAGACTTGGTTCCTGGTTTCACAGAGTTAAAGGGGATGCAGGCTTCATGGCTAGTTAGTTTTACAACAGACTCCTTCACAGTAAATAAGAGATCAGAGATGGCATTCAGGTCAACTTGGTAGTTGGGCCAAGTTGTTACCACCAGAGAATAGAAGACAGGATTGAATGTAGATGTGGTAGCAGAGGAAGTATTATGGTTCATGGACTATCAGTAAGCACAGTGCCCCATTGACAGTGACACAGAAAGTAACTCCATCTCCCCTATGTGGGGCAGTGGAAGATGGGAAGGTGTAGGGAATGTGTGAAGCATGTCTTCTGTCTCCCAAAACTACCCTTGGACACGCACATGTTGTTTGCCCTACTGAAAAGTAGAGGAACCTATTTTTCTAAATATGTGACAGTTGTCTAACAAAAGGTTTCTTTAAAAAAAAGCAGATCAGTGTTTTTTCCCTGTCCTTCTGTCACACAGTGACACTAAAAGGGCACAAATGCAAATAGCAGGATACAATACTGAATGAGTATGATGATGATTCTAATGAATCAAACAAACAACCTAATAATTAAAAGTGGGGAAATATCCAAAGAAATCATACTACAAAAGTTTAAAACCACTTGTTTGTGTCCTCTTCAAATTTTCTTTAGTGAGTATTTTGCTATTAAATTTTGAAGAATTACTTTAAAACACACCTGTTCATTGGAAGTCATGGGTTCTCAGCCAAAGGAAATCAAAGCCAACAGTCTGAATTTGCCTGCAGTTTGGAGAGAAGCCTTGAACCATGGAAGGACCAGTGACAAAGGAAGGCTGAGACCCGGCAGAGGGGTTTCCGCCAGCCTGACAGCTCCACCCCGAGAAACAGAGAATAAAGAAGAGGTTCAGATGGAAGTGGGAACTGGAGAGCAGTGTTACGCAGGTATGAATAGATAGACAGTCTATGAAGGGCCAGAACCACTGAGGCCAGGATCTTGCTGGGAGACCATAAAAAACTAATTTGGGCCTCAGAATTCACCTGTAAAATAAAAAGGCAAAACTGGATGCTCTTTAAGGTCTCTTCTAACTCTAAACGTGTAGGAATCTGAATTGTATGATTCATTTCAACATTTATCCATTGAAGACCTTCAACATATAAAGTATTGTGGGTCAACAACCACAAACATCCTCTTTGATTTAGCTCACATAGATCCAAAGCAATTGAACACTTGTTACTAAATGAACAGTTGTGTACATTTCTTAGAAAAGGAGTTGTGCAAAAGCAGTGCCCGATTAGAGCAAGGGCTAAGAGATTATGTCTACCTCTTTTACAATGTAACAATCCATTCTGATTAGGGACTTTGGAAAAAGGATTCTCCAGGAGTTATGGAATAGGAAATTGACCCACACCTCAGCAGGGAGATGCCCAGGCCTTGAGAAAAGACCCGCTGCCCTCCTGGTGGGCATCATTATCGGAAGACGCATTCCCATCTTCCGCCTAGAACCATCTCGAGTCACCACTAAAGACAGAGGTAAGCTGCTGTTTGTTGGTGAGGAATATGAAAACTCACACACAGTTGGGTGGAGCAGGAAGTTGAAGGAAGGTCAGATAGAAAACAAAGGGGTTTCCGGTGGTGAATCACTGCCTTCTGGGAAATGATTTCAAAAGTTCCCAGCACCTGTCCAAGTCTGTACGTTGTGCTGAAAGAAACTGTGGCAAATGAAGCACCAAGCCACATCTGACAGCCCACAGGCCACGTGCAGGGCAGAGGTCTAAGAGCAAGCGAGGCTGGGCCAGGTACATGTGACAGTTTGCACATCAGCTGTTGGAGTCTCCAGGGCACACCTGTGGGTGGGATGAAGACTCCAGTGCAAGTTCTCCTTTTCTTTAAATAGAGCAAGCTTTATGTCACTGTCTTCTTCAATAGTCATACTTGGATTTTAAGATAAAGTTCTTTTTTTTTCTATTTCTTCTATTACCCTGTGATTAAGGTCAATGAAAATGAGATGATTTTTTTTAGTGTAAAATACATACTGAATCTAGAAAGAAAACAAAATTGACCATAATTCTGGGTTTACAAAGCAAAATGGGAATTGTCTGTTAGGCCCCCCATGGGATGAATTCCTTTTCTTAGTTTATGTTGACCTATCAACAAAAAACAACACTTATTTCCTCACCCATTAACAGGTTGTGATTTATATGTAGTAGGGTAAAAAAAAGCACATAGGCATACTCAGGCCATTACTAAATGATATATACAACAAAACTGAGAGATTAAACCAAGACATAAGAAGACATGGGAGCCAGAACTCAGGGGATCCAACTCAGAAGGGAGGTATAGAGATGAGGATAAAGATAACACATAGCAGCCTGGGACAGCAACTAGGCCTGATAGGGGAAGGGAGACAGAAGCCTCTGGGAGGGCTCTCTATGTTGAGGAAAACATAAAAATAATATTTGCACATAGATGAAGATGTGAATTACTGTTCTGTCAGAGACCTCTTTACAGAAAACCAAGCAATTAAGCAAATTAAAACAAAAATAAATCAAGTACTACCTCCAGAGGTAAAGAGTTAGATGAGAAAAAAGAATACTTCTAGTATCTATCTGCATGACTCAGCTTAAATGATATTTACATATTCACAGAAATGTGGTTAGGTTACTGACTATTTATTTAATCCACATCACAAAACACTATTATAACCATATTTAAAGAAAGGGAGAAATGGAAGACTGAGAAAAATTGGGGACATAGATGTGAGAAACTAAACCCTCCTCTTACACAGTAGGAAGTCAATGCATAACATCCAAACTTGAAAAGGAGCCAATACCAATATAAGTATATCATTTAGATAGTTTTAAGATTTAGAAGTAGTTACTTCTGGGATGAAATCAAGTGTGGGGCAGGGTTGGCACAGCTGCAAATATTTCTTAATGTAAAACTTCTAGTACTATTTTGACTTTTTCAACTATGTACATACATTGCTTTGGTTTAAAAAAAGAAAAACAACGAAAGACTCCCTTCAAGATGGCAGAGTAGGAAAACATTGTGCTTCCATCCTCTCATGACCACTTCAAATTATAATTAAACTACAGACAACCATCATTGAGAATTGCCTGAACTCTAGCTGAACAGAAGAACTATAACTAAGGAAATACAGAAGAAGCCACCTCGAGACTGGTAGGAGGGGTGAGACACTGTATCGGCTGATCCCACACCCATGTGTGATGGTTAAAAATTGGGTTGGCTATCTTTGCTGCAGAAGTCTCCCCTGAGGAGCAAGGGACCCCAGCCCCACCCCAGACTCCCCAGCCCAGGGTACCAGTGCCAGGGAGAGAAGTCCCCATAACTTTTAGCAGTGAAAACCAGCAGAGATTGTGGCTTAGTGAGATGGAGGTTGGCTACAGTCCCAGGCAGTCCTCTTAAAGGGCATGCACACAGACATACTCTCTGATGCACTCAATTGTTCTGAGCACCAGCACTGGGGAAGCAGCTCAAAAGGAGCCAGGGACATACAGGAGGAACTGCATTGTTTGCCTTCAGGGTAGGGCTGGAGGGGCAGCCTTCTCCCAGACAGACATGCTGGCCAGATGTCATATTGTTGTTAAGCCCTCCCTTCTCCTGATGTGCAGACACAGGCAGGAGCCACATCTGAGTCTCCATCAACCTGGTTAGCACCATTTGCCCTGCCATGGTTGTAGTCGCACAACAGCCTAGCCAACTGTCCCTCCATGTCTTTCCTTAAGGAAAGAAGAGTTTGTGAGATTGTGCCTTTCTGGGACTCTGTTCCATCCTTGTGTTTACACATTATGTCTCTCTGTCTGGTCCCCAAAAGATGGTTTGCAGCCAAAGACGGGTAAGATATCTCACGGGAGATACAACCTAAGCCAGGCGGAACCGAGTGGGGACCCCTAATAAGCTACCTTAGAAGAATAAGGGAAGGGGCCTTGCCTCCCCTTCCCCCTGCCTGGGAAAGTCTGTTGCCGGCCCTGGCTTTTCCCTTGCACCTGTTTGTGAGAGAAATCATGAGAACAACAAAGATCAGTTCTCTCACTTATCTCAACAGAGCTGTTACAATATGAGAGACTTGACCCTGAGAAGGTACAGACCTTAGGTAAGACATCATGGGAACGTGTGCTTCGGCTGTTTGAAGGTTAAAATAATTGACTTGGGATGTTTCTATAACGTGATAAGTGAGTCTCACAAACCGTGCCAAAAACACTGCTACTCCCTTGTATACTTATCAATAAAAGCTTCCAGTCTGCTTTATTCAGGGCTCCAGTCCTCTGAGACTGAGAGACCCCTGGCCTTCTGAGAGATTTAACAGCATTAAGTCTCTGTTTGTTTCTTTCTTAAAAACTTAACCCAAACCGCCCCTTCTCGCCTCCTCACTGCCCTTGTTGCGCAGGACGCGACAATGGTGATTCCCTGAGACCCCTCCCCACCTAACATGCAGGTCCCAATCCACTTCCAGTGGCTTTTGCATATAAACAACCTGTCTTGGATCACGCTGCAGACTTTCCTAATATCTCTCAAAGGGTCACAAAACCCAAACGAGCAGCATCTGGCTTCAGCATGTCCCTTACCTGAGCAGCCCTAAGCCCGGCACTAGCAAGCGCTGGCCTCCGTTTGTGGCTTGGCATCATGAGGCACCACCAAACCCAACACAGGTAGAAACCATCTGTGGATTGCTTTGCACTCATTCCAGGTGGCCCCAGGCAGAGCACAGGCTGCAGCTGAACTTGACCTGTGGCAGGGTCCCTCCCAGGTACACCCAGGGCTGGCATGCCTCGTAATGAACTTCAGATCATGCCAGAGCACCACCCGGATGCCTCTGAGAACAACAGACACAAAGGGAAGGCTGGGCAGGCACGAGATCCCTGCTAAAGCGAATCCTGCTCTATAGGGTCAGCCCCTGCACAACAGCTCCTCCACTGTAGTCACGGACAGTCCTCACAATGAATCAGCCTGAAGGTTAATCCCTTTCATTAATGTGCCAACAACAACAAAGGCTCAACTATAACAGAAGGGCACACATAACCCACACAAGACACACCTGGAGCACCAGGCTCAGATGACCAGGAAGACAGCACTACTGAGCCCCACAGCACACCTACTATAAAAAGCCACTCTACTAAGCTGGGAGACATAGCAACTGTATCTAATACATACAAACAAACACAGGGAGGCAGCCAAAATGGGGAGACAAAGAAACATGTCCCAAATGAAAGAATAGAACAAAGCTCCAGAAAAAGAACTAAACAAAAGAGTCACAAGCAATCTACCACATGCAGAGTTCAAACACTGGTTGTAAGGATGGTCAATGATCTCAGTGAGAACTTCAATGAAGAGATAGGAAACGTAAAAAAAAAAGTCAGAAATTACAAACAGAATAAATAAAATAAAGAATACATTAAAGGGAATCAACAATAGGTTAGATGAAGCAAATGATCAAATTAGTGATTTAGAAGATAGGGCAGCAGAAAACACCCAATCAGAATAGTAAAAAGAAAAAAGAATCCAAACAAATGAGGACAGTTTAAGGGGCCTCTGGGACAACATCAAGAATATTAACATTTGTATCAGAGGGGTACCAGAAGGAAAAGAGACAGAACAAAGAATTGAAAACCTCTTCAGCAGTGTGGAGGTTCCTCAAGAAATTACGAATAGAATTACCATATGACCCAGCAATCGCTCTCCTGGGTATCTACCCCAAAAATTTGAAAGCATTTCTCTATAGAGACACGTGTACTCCAATGTTCATTGCACTTTGTTTACCGTGGCCAAGACATGGAAACAACCAAAATGTCCTTCGATAGACGAATGGATAAAGAAGTTGTGGTATATATACATAATGGAATACTATTCGGCGTTAAGGAAAGATGATATAGGAACATTTGTGACAACATGGATGGATCTTGAGAGTATAATGCTAAGCGAAATAAGTCAGACAGAAAAAGCAGAGAACCCTATGATTTCACTGATATGTGGTATATAAACCAAAAACAAGACAAACAAATGAGAAACAAAAACTCATAGACACAGACAATAGTTTAGTGGTTACCAGAGGGTAAGGGGGGTGGGGGGAGGGAGATGAGGGTAAGGAGGATCAAATATATGGTGATGGAAGGAGAACTGACTCTGGGTGGTGAACACACAATGGGATTTATAGTTGATGTAATACAGAATTGTACACCTGAAATTATGTAATTTCATTAACAATTGTCACCCCAATAAATAAATTTAAATTTTAAAAAAAAATTTAAAAAAAGAAAAAGAAAACCTCTTCAAAGAAATAATGATGGGAAACTTCCCTAACCTGGTAAACAAAATAGACATACAAGCCCAGAAACACAGAGAGTCCTAAACAAGATAAACTGAAAGAGGCCCACACCAAGACACATCATAATTAAAATGCCAAAGATTAAAGCCAAAGAGAGAATCTTAAAACTAGCAAGAGAAAAGCAGTTAGTTACCTACAAGGGAGCTCCTATAACACTGTCAGCTGATCTCTCAACAGAAACATGGTAGGCCGGAAGGGACTGAAACTAAATATTCAAAGTGATGAAAGGTAAGGATCTATACCGAAGATTACTCTACCCAGCAAAGCTATTATGTAGAATTGAAGGACAGATAAATGGCTTCCCAAACAAGAAAAAGCTAAAGGAGTTCCTCACTATCAAACCAGTATTACAAGAAATGTTAAAGGGACTTCCTTAAGGAGAAGGAGAAGGAGGAGGAGGAGGAGGAGGAGGAGGAGGAGGAGGAGGAGGAGGAGGAAGAAGAGAAAGAAGAGGAAGAGAAGAAGAAAAAGAAGGAGGAGGAGGAGGAGGAGGAGAAGGAGAAGGAGGATAAAAACTATGAATAATAAATGGCAATAACTACATATCTATCAACAATTACTTTAAATGTAAATGGATTAAATGCTCCAATCAAAAGACACAGAGTAGCTGAATGGATAACAAGACTCTTACATATGCTGCCTACCAGAGACTCACTTCAGATCGAAAGACACACAGGCTTATAGTGAAGTAATAGAAAAAGATATTTCATGAAAATGGAAATGAAAAAAAAAAAGTTGGGGTAGCAATATTCATACCAGACAAAATAGACTTTAAAACACAGGCTATAACAAGTTACAAAGAAGAACCCAATAATCCCACTTCTGGGTATTCACCCAAAGAAACCCAAAACACTACTTCAAAGGGACATGTCCATCCATATGTTCATTGCAGCATTGATTACAATGGCCAAGACGTAGAGGGAACCTGGATGTCCATCAATGGATGAATGGATAAAGACGAGGTGGTTCATATATACAATAGAATATTACTCAGCCACAAAAAAATATGAAATCTTGCCATCTGCAACAATATGGATGAACCCAAAGGGTATTATGCTGAGTGGAGTAAGCCAGTAAGAGAAAAACAAATGCCATATGATTTCACTTATATGTGGAATCTAAAGAACAAAATAAACAAACAAAATAGAAACAAACTCATATACACAGAGAATATTTTGAAGGTTGCCAGATGTGAGCAGCGTGGAGAGGATGTGTAAAAAAGGTGAAGGGATTAAGCAGTACAAGGCAGTTGCAAAATAGTCTTGGGGATGTAACGCATAGCATAAGGAATATAGTCAATAATATTGTAATAACTATGTATGTTGTCAGACCGGTACTATATTCATGGAGGTGACCACCTTGCAAGTCATATAAATGTCTAATCACTAAATTGTACACCTGAAACTAATATAGTATTGTATGTCAACTGTAATCGAAAAAATAAACAAATTTAAAAAAAAAAAACCTGAAGGCTTATTTATTCCTCTTTGGAACAATGCAAAAAGAAAAATATGTTATAGGAATTATTAGTAGTATGAGACCATATTTATAATTATATCTACTGTGTGTGTAGAAAATAATCTAAAGTGACATACATCAAGATGTTAGAGATAATCTCTAAGTGATTAGAATTACAATTTTTCTACTTTTTGAGGTTACCTTTATTTATTTGTGTTATTCTATCTTAATATATTTAATAACACTTAATAGGGATACTGTATTGCCATACAAAAAAATTATATAAATAAAGCCTTTAAAATAAAAAAAGAGAGAAAGAAGGAACAGAGGAAGAACAGAAGAAGGAGGGAAAGTGGATTGAAGCTTGGAAATCAGGTCCAGCCACTTTGTAGGTTTTTTATATTAGGCATATTTTTATCCTTTTGGGACTTTAGATTCTTCAGTCATAAACTGGGGATACTGCTACCTGTTCTGTCTTCCTAGAGAGGTTATTGTACGAGGTTATTACAATAGTTGCACAGGCCTGCCCTGATGTAAAGCATGTTATTAAACATATTAGATGTGGTCAGGACCGTGGGAAGTACATGCAAAATGAGGGATTCTTTGTACTTCACACAATCCTCAATGGCATCACTGCCCTTCTTCCCTAGAGATGTCACTCATTCAGAGCTCCCTCAGCCCACCTCAGGGAAATTCTTCTAAAGCTCCTTACTGTAAGAGCTGGCTGGAAGTTGAAATTCAAGGACACCTCCTTTGTGCCTCTCCTTATTTCTTTACTTTCAGGGGAAGCTTTTCAAATGAGATCGATAGCCCTTGTTACTCAGAAACCTTCCATTTTCCAGGACACACTGACTTTCTCCTCATTCCTCACCAGATCCACTCCCCTCAACTACAATTGCTGTCCACCACTATTTCTCTTACTCCCACCCTGCCCTTCCCCAGCTAGATGCTGCCACATTGGGATTTTGCACAGGCCCTCAGAGAGGGCCTCAAAGCTGTGTTCCTCCAAAGACCTCTACCAGGACAAGAGACCTCAGTGCTGATGACATTCCCTTTGGAATAAGGTTGCTTCGAAAGGCCCAGGATTCAGGCCCAGAATTCAGGAGAGACTTAAAAGTCTGATCCAGGAAGTGAGTGTATTTAAAAATTAAGCACTTTTCCATCCAAAGCTTTGGAAGTCAGTTAGTGTCCCTTCAGCCAAGTCGTAAAACCTGAACTACCAACCCATGATTTGACTTGATCCTCACAAGCAAAGCCACTTGCCCTGCACTTGATACAAAACAACAACAACAAAACAACAACAACAACAACTCTCTAAAAAGAATCCTGAATTAGGAGTTGTTAAAGAATTCAATCCCTGGTCTCATCTGTGCCTCTGGCTAGCCATGAGATCTTGGCAAGTCATTTAACCACTTGAATCTTTTTCCTCATCTATAAAATGAAACAATAACCACACTGGTTTCATGCAAAGTAACAATCCTATTCTGTAGGTGTACTCACAGCTTCAGCCATCTTTGATTCCTCTGTTGGTCTCTAGAGTTCCTCTTACTCTGTAGTCTAGCCTTGCATTTTCCTTCCCCTACTCTCTTGGTAGCTCTCGGTCCTTTTGCGTCCATCTCTAGGTGTACACAGAGTAGGCTGCCTCTGCCTTCTCAGATCTCAGACACCAAGGCTCTCCTCTTCCGCTATGGGTTCCTGCCTTAGTCAGCTGTCCTCCAAGGACAAGCAACCTGGCAGTAGGAGCCACTGAACACACGAAGGGACAAGACACTAAGGAACTGCCGTGGATTCTTTGATAGAGTAACAGGACTTTCTTGGTAATCCCAAGGACCCTCTCTTTGCATAGAAAAGATTATAGAGAGCTACTTTGATTTTTAAAACTTAATCCTTAATCTGCTAAAGTTACAAACTTAAAAACCTAGGTCTTCCTTAAACTTTTAAATTCAATTTAGAGATATGATTACTCTTTATAAATATAGCAAATGTTAATCACCTTTAAGAGGCCTTTTAATTAATGTTTGATTCTATTTACCAATTTTGTTTATGAAACTCATTCAAACATTTTAAACCATGTTTATATATTTAAAATATTTAATTTCTCCTATAAGTATGTCAATTGTCTAAAAACCTCTTCTTGCTCTAATAAACTTTAAAAAATGGTAAATCGTAGATATACCAATACTCTCAAATATTTCAATACTGACAGCAAATTTAGAATGTCTTTTAATTTAAAATCACAAAACTAAATCAATTTCTTAATTACATATTTTAAATTAGTATCAAAAGGATGATCATTACTCTATAAATATAGCAAATATCAAAAATACTAAATGTGTACAAATTAAGAAAATTAGGAGATTGATGATTCTCTTAAATATTTCTACATTTATTTATAAATCTTCACAGGATTAAAAATGCTTACCCAAAGTCCACAGTCATTACAGTTCATACTTGGTGTTATATATTCTATGGGTTTGGACAAATGTATAATGACATTGTAATGTAAACTATGAACTCTGGGTGATTGTAATGTGTCAGCACAGGGTAACTATAACAAATGTACCATTCTAACGGAGGATGCTGATAATGGGAGAGGCTATTTATGTCTGGGGATGTGAAGGTGGTTTATGGGAAATCTCTGTACCTACCCTTCAATTTTTTTGTTCTAAAATTGAACATAAAACTACTTTAAAAAATAAAGTCTTAATTTTTTTTAATTGCTTACCTCTAAGTAAACAATGCCATCTTAAATAGTCCTGAGTTTACCCCCCTAGCAATTTTGGAGATGCCATCTCGGCTGGATTAGGTTTTTATTAACCAGAGAGACCCCTGTGGCAACACCACAGACACACTGAGACCAATTCCTGAGTTGCCTTGTCTCACAGCCTACCTCCCAAAGATTGAGATGACACCATACCTGATTCTTTCTCTCCCTGCTTGCCATTTGGTTAGTTTCAAACAATCTATTTGCTACTCCATCCTATTTTGAATTTTCTTCTTATCCTTTTAGCACCACAGCTCTTACAGATATTTCAGTGCCACCCCATGGAGTTCCTCACAGTTTTGTCCAACTCTGTTTTCACAGTTCCAAGATAAAGCCACTGAAGGATGGAAGACGATGTCGTAGATAGAGCATATTAAAATTTCTGGATGGCCTCCACTATAGCACCCTCCTCTCTATAAGGACCATCCTCCTTTCTCTACGAGCAAAGAAAGAAAGTGCTCTTTCTCCATAGTAGGGCCATCCCAGTCACTTCTCATCTGCCTGATCTCAGGGTTCTCCCTGGAGAGTCTTGAAGGCCTACCAAGGCCCAGGCATCCCAGGGTCAGTCCTAAAAGCCAAAAGGGCTGATCAGGTTGGCGAGTGATTTTAGTTCCTCTCTCTCACTCTCTGTCTCTCTCTCTGTCTCTCTCTCTCTCTGTCTCTCTCTCTCTCTCTTTCTCTCTCTCTCTCTCTGTCTTTCTGTCTCTCTCTCTCTCTCTCTCTCTCTGTCACACACACACACACACACACACACACACACACACACACACACATTCTATACAATTGATCCTCTGTGGCCATGATCACAGGCTCATAATCATTCTCATCAACTATCATGAGGCCAGGCACCTCCAAACTGAAATCTCTAAGCAGCTTACACAAATTCTATCATATCCTTTAGTTATTGACAATGGAGCTGCATAACCTCTTTCCTTTTTGGTCTTCTTTTACAGCACTCTTACTTTAATACCTGTGCCAAGGCAGATAAGTTGAATGACTAGTTTAAAACAAACCATTTGGGGATAGGGGCCGCCATTTAACAAAATAAATGGACACGTCTCCCTCTTCCAATCAAGAGGGACCAGGGGTGCAGTGAGCTGAGGTGCAGTGAAAGAGCACTGGACATGGAGTCAGAAGACTTGTTCCCTAATCCATTTCTGCTACAAACTAGGCATCCTGAGCCCAACCTCTGTGAGCCTTAGTTCCTTCACCTGTGACATCACTGACATGGACATAGGAGTGACTGACAATGGTGTTTCCAAGATTAAATTTAAAAGCACATAAAATACTTAAAGTCTTTTCTTCAGTTGGCTACCAGGATCTGACATGCTCCTGCCTCACAGGATGGTCCACCTCAGTCTCTGCTGGTTCCTCCACATCTTCCCAACCCCTACAGATTTGGTTCAATATTTGGACTTCTGCTTTCCATCTCTACTTACTCACTTGATGATCTTATCCAGTCACATGGCTTTTGATGTCACCTGTAGACTGATGGCTCCCATATTCCTATCTTCAGAACTCTCCCCTGAACACCAGACTAGTATTTCCACCTGCCTACTCATTATCTCAGCTCGAGTGATAAATAGGCATCTCAAACTATATATTCCAACTCTACTCTCCTGCAGTTTTTCTTGTTCGGCAAATGGCAGTTCCATCTTTCCAGATGAGTGGATCCAAAATCTTGCAAAATCTTGCATCTATGACTCGTCTCTTGCACACCTCCCATCCTTTCCATCAGCAAATTCTTTGAGTTCTATCTTCAAAAGATATCTTAAATCAGATCATTTTTCAGCACCTCCACTGTTACCACCCTGATGCGAGCCAATATTACATCTCACCTGGATTCTTGCTATAGTTTCCTAAATGGTCTTCTTGGTTCTCCCTTTACCCTCTTCCAGCCTCTTCAGTCTGATTTCAACACAGCAGACAGTGATCCTGTTCAAATACAAATTAGATCATGTCATTCCTCTCCACAAAACCAATGTCTACCCATCAATTCAGAGAAATTACTGTTATACATCGTTTACTATAAAAAGGGGACCGTAACATGCCTACTTCATAGGGTTGTTGTGAGGATTAAGAGTCAATATACGTAAAGCCCTTAGAGCTAAAACTCACTGTTTACTACATATCAAGCACTGCCCTACATACTTTATATACACAAACTCATTATATGTTAACTCCTTAAATCGAATAAGCATTTTGAGGTATGTATTGCTATTATACCTATTTTATGGTTGAGGAAACTACATTACAGAGAGGTTAAATACCCTTCCCCCACCCGCCAACGTCATACAACTAGTGAGTGGCAGAACTGGGTTCCGCTGCAGGCAGTTGGCCTCCAGCCTTTGCTCCCACTACCTTGCCTAGTCAGTAAGCCTTCTTCTGTGATAAATTCTTTAATTGGTGAATAGTATCCCATCATACGGAGGGACCATTAACTTACCCACTTCCTCACTAAATCCTCTGATCACTCCAGAGGTTCTCACTTAAGCTAACAGATTTATTTATTCAAAAATATTATTGAGTGACAATAGACTAGGCACTGGGGACATAGCAGTGAACAAACAAAAAATGGACACACAATTCTGTCGTCACAGAATTTACCTTCTTTTAAAAGTACTTTTTGTAGTGGAAATGTCACTAGTGGCCTGACTTGCTTATTGACTAATTGTTCTCTCCTGAGGCAATCAGGCTCAGCTTCATTCATTTGGCACATCTCTTGGGCAAGGCACTTGGCTAACTTCTGTGGGAGGAACCAAATGATTCAGCCACGGACCTTGCTCTCTCAGGAGGTTGTACATTAACATGTGCCTGGGTATCTCTAGGAAGCAGTTCTCATCAAACTTGTTTCTGGGTCTGCTCTGTGCCTTTTTTCATTTGCCTACCTCTCATTAAACATCTAAGCTCCCTAAGACGGAAGGACATTCACGTGGTTTCCTTCTTCTCTTCCCAGAGAGCCCAGAAGAGCGCTTTTACTATAGTGGCTTCACAATTTTATGTTCTTTATTGAGTACCAAGTTCTAGAAAGATTCCTCAAGAAACTATTTGGCCACAAATTTTATTCCCCATTTTTCTACCCTTATCAAGGCCACAGGAATTTAGTCCATCAGCAGACAAAAGAAGAACTAAGGCTATCAGCTAACTTTTATAGTTATGAATATTTTAACTGTCCCCTTCTTGACTAGTTTTAATCATTTAGACACTAGGATGGAGGAACCCTGATAATCTACTGAATGCTCACCTCAAAAGACAAAAGATTAATCATGTGTCTGTGTGTGTGTGTGTGTGTGTGTGTGTCTCTCTCTCTCTCTCTCTCTCTCTCTCTCTCTCTCTTTCTCTGTCTCTCTCTGTCTCTCTGTCTCTGTCTCTGTCTCTGTCTCTCTCTCTCTCTCTCTCTCTCTCTCTCTCACACACACACACACACACACACGCACAAACAGAGAGAAAACAGAGAGAGAGAGAGAGAGAGAGAGAGAGAGAGAGAGAGAGAGAGAGAGAGACCCTGCTTAAAATCCTTCAATGATTCCCATTACACTTAGGGAAAAAATAGCCACATTCTCAGAAAGGACTCCAATGCATGAGGCCCTGAGTGGCCTGGCTTCACAGTGTCCTGTGTGACTCCCCTTGCTTTCTGCACTCCGACCACAGGACCTATTTGTGGTTTCCCAAGGAAGCCCACTCCATTCTGCCACAGGGTTTTTGCATGTGGAGTCTACTTCTTCCTAGAAAGCATTTTTTCTGTAAGCTTCAGATTCAACTCAATCTTTACTTCCCTGGACTAGTCTTCCCTAGCCCTGGGCCCGAGACTCCACCCAGCATCATACCTTCTCAAAGCATCAGTACCTCTCCTTTAGGTCTTTCTATTCATTGTTTCATTCATCCCAGTTGTAATTTTACCTGTATATGTGAAAGTATGTCATTAATGTCGCTCTCCTCCATTAAACTCTATGCTTCATGAGTGCAAGGACATTTCTGGGTTTGCTCACTGTTGTACATCCAGAACTGAGCAGGGCTGGAAACTTTAAAAAGTGCTCATTCATTCAACAGATATTTAATGAGCACCTTCTGTGTGCCCAGCCCTGTTCTACGTGCAGGAAATACAACAGTGAAGATGCCAAAATTCCTGCTGACCTGGAGCTTATGCTAGTTTTGAAGAAGAGACGAAAAAATAAATAAATAAGCAAGATAATTTCAGGGAATAATAAGTGTTATCAGGTGAGGGGAGTAGGATGTGATCACTGGGTACGGGGTGGGGGGTGGGATGCTATTTTAGATAATGGTCAGGGAAGGCCTCTATGAGGAGATGGCATGTGAGCAGAGTCCTGCATGCTCTGAAATGGGGCTGAATTTTCAGTGCAAAAATTGGGACAGTCCCAGGCAAACAAGGACAGTTGACCACCTTAGCACAGAATGCTACCAGGAGCCTGGCTGCCTGCCTTCAACCATTTACCCAGGAAAATGGGACTCCTACATCTTCCAAATCTCTTTTCCAGAAACATTTACTTTTTGAGAAGTTAATACAACTTAAATAACTTAATAATTGCTTTGTAACAATGAGGAGCCTTCCCAGGAATCCACACCCACTCAGCTTCAGAATGATCCTGGCTTTGGAACTCCCTGTCAGACCAGGCGCCCTGCTGCAATCCTCTGGCTGTTGGAGGCCAATATTTGGATTTCCATTTCAGTGGAATCCACTCACCAGGAAAAGCTCATTTCCTCCCTCCCTTTGGCTCACACTCCCATCCTGGAACTTTCTCCCACATTATCCCTTGGTGGACTCTTTCTGCACTACCCCCATCTGGCTATGCTTCTAGAGAGGTCCACCCAATAATACACTATCTGTAACAAACTAGAGTAACAGATCCCTTCACAGTAGTAGTCCTACTCCTTTGGGCACCTGTTCAAGCAGACCCTGCCTAAATAATAGGGACTACCCCCTTGGCATAGGTGTTAATTCTTCCCTATTCTTCTTACTCTACCTCTTTAATGGATTGCAAAAAAGTTCCCTGGTTAACCTTACTTTTTGTTTCATCTCCAGTCAAATCCCTAAGCCACTGTTAAAAGCTTCTCTTTTTCTCTTATTCTCTTTCCCACCTTCCCCTCTCCATCACCTTCTCCCTTGGGCTCCCCACCTCCTCCTACTGATCTGAGTGGCTCCAGAGCCAAACCTCCAGGTTCTAGTTCCAATGCTCCTTTCACCAACTGTATGGACGACATCAGTGCCTACCTCATTGGGATGTTAAGAGGATTAAAAGAGTTAATATACAGTGAACACCTAGAACAGTAGTACACAGTAGGCCTTCACATGAATTTACTGAACCAATGAAATGTTAGCTCTTCTTATTGTCTCCAAGATCTGAGGGCCCTTTGTGCCCCTGCTCAGAGAGTGTCTGCCTTCTATTGTTTTATTTAAAGAGACAAAATATCATTTTGCCCAAATGCCTCCTTCCCAACTTCAAAATCCCTACAACTAGCATTTGTATTTAACAGAGCACATGAGGAGGAGAGGAAACATTATAAAACAATTATCCCATTCTTTTTCCAAAAGAGTTTATCAGATTAGATAAAAGAAGAATACCAGAAACAAAGCTGGATGGGGAGGAGAGCGTAGTATGTGGCTTGTTTAGAGGAGAAGGTCAAAAGGGGGCTCTGTAAGGAAGGGCACCATCGGGAGGGCACTGGGCTCTGAGTGGGAAGGGAAGCTGAAGCCGAGGGCATGGAGATGTGGAAGGGGCATGGAGGCATTGAAGGGACATGGAGAGGAGTGATATTAGACAAAAGTCATCTCAGGATGATGGAACCAAGTCCTTTTCTAAACCAGCACACCTTCCCTTCCTAGCTCTGCCTCATCCAGGCTGGGCTACTCACTGCAGGCATCCTGGTGAAGAGAAAAGAGCCTGGATTTTCAAACCAGCATAAACTCAGAGCAAATTCCAGTCCTACCATTTACTAACAAGACAATTGACCTCTCGAAACCATGCATTCCTCCTCTATATAAACAAAAAAATCTCAAAGAATAGCTGTGAGGATTATAAAGGTAATGCATGTGATATGCCAGCTTAGTGTCTAGCTCCTGGTAGATGCTGAGACCCTAACCATCACCCCAGCACATGCCCAAAGCATGCTCAGCCAGTGTTCTCAACACACATTAAATCTGTAACCTCTTGCACATTTCATGTCTAGTTTTTACATGTAATCTATTACATCCAATTCAATTCAGCAAAGATCTTACAGAATGCCAAACACTAAACTTAAGTGCTAGGGATACAACAGGATCAGGCGCCATTTGCTCCCTCCCCCAATCTCCCAAAACTTGTAGCCTATAGGGAAGACTAGTCATCAAATATGCGTTTACAACAATAATGAGCATTCCAATAAGGGAAATAAATGAGCTGTCAGAACGCATATAGCTCTCATAGTATATAATAAATACATATGAGATATTTACATCATTATTCTATGTCAAGACTCAGTAATCAAGTACATCCGCAATAGAAACCTACGGACATATCAAAGTGGAGTTGATTTTTATGTTGGGAGTAGTAACAAAGTTGACACAACTGAAAACTACATAAGCAATCACCTTTTAAAAAAAAAATCTTTAAATTATCAGTAAAATAAAGTACATGGTTTTGATGTCCAACCATATATAGCTGTCTATATGTAAATAAATAATCTACAATAATAAAGAACATTTAATAAAGAATAAATATGTAAAATATAAGCACAGATTTTTATTACACAGAAGAGACCAAAAGTTGAATTAGAAAAAGTTTGCAAAATCAATGTTCTTCATGTAAACACTTTCAGTAGAAATGCATGTTTACTTCCGATAAAGTGTTAAAGGGCCAGGATAGAACTGTAATGCAAAACATATTCACAGTCTTCAACGACCTTGGGCTTTCCTCAAAAAGTGTAAATACAGTCCACCCTTGGACAACCTGGCTTGAACTGCGTGGGTTCACTTATACGTGGATTTTTTTTCAATAAATAACATGTGGACTACTATAAAGTATTTTCTCTTCCTTACGATTTTCTTAACATTTTCTCTTCTCTGGCTTACTTTATTGTAAGAATACAGCATATAATACATATAATATACAAAATATGTTAATCAACTGTTATCAGTAAAGCTTCTAGTCAACAGTAGGTTATTGGTAATTAAGTTTTGGGGGAATCAAAGTTATATGCAGATTTTGAATGCAGGAGGGCTAGCTGGTGCCCCGAATCCCCACATTGTTCAAGGATCAACTGTAAAGGCAATAGACTCCAGAAATCATCCTTTGGTTCTTGTAGGATCAGGTTGATGTTACAGAGTAATAGAAAGAAAACTACCCCCAAAAACCTTATTAGCCTTATATCCTTGGACAAGTGATAGAATCATAAAATCTCAAGGTTTTAAGGGAACTTACAGATCACCAGTCCAGCCTCTCATTGGATGTTTCAGTCCTTCCCAAAGGATCAGTCTCTACTTAGATCATTCCAGTGACAAGACACCACTCATTTCACCCAAGAACACCTCTAGTAGTAATTTAAACACACAATTACTTCAAAAACGTTAATATATCAAAATAATGTGTTGCATCAGCATCTCCCTGGTGGTGCTTCGTTTTAAAAATATTATGAAGAATTTACTCTGCAAACATCCTTAGTGTATACAACAGTCATACAAATTGATAAGAAATCATTAAGATCTCAATAAATAAGTAAAAATATAAACAATCACATTTGTTTTAAAAAGTTCGGTGTGGCCTATTTAATAGACCAAAAAAACTCACATTTTAAACCATTAAATCACAAAGGTTATGAAAAATGATAATATGCAATGTTAGCAAAGGAGCAATAAAACACTTAGAAACTGCTGGTTGAAATGTAGATTGCTACAACTTTATGTATTTCAATTTAGCAATACTCATTTATCAGAGAATAAAGGCTAAGGTCACCAGAGGCTTTGGGCAGAGCTTGTTTTTTTAAAAATCACAGCTGAATCTACTAATTTTACCAGGCAAACACACCAGTGGAGAAATTTGCAAAGTAGAACCCTGACTAGGGTTCTACTCAGAAAAGTCAGGGGTTTTTTGGTTCTTGGGGTTTAAGTGCCCTGCAGCAGTTATTCTAATTAAGCACTGAAAACTATTTGTGCTCTAGATAGGTAGTTGGTTTAAATAAGTCCTATTACTCATTATTCAGAAGAATCTTCAGTCAGGTGGGGGGGGGGAAGGGGCTTTAAAGTTCATGGTTCTTTATTAGCATCCACTGGTTAGAACCACTTTGGATGAAACATAATCTTTAGTTTTCATATTTCCTAGGCAAATTCTGCCATATAAGTGAAAATTTTTCATTCGTTCGTTCGTTCATTCATTCATTCATTCATTCATTGACATGAAGAAACAACTCCATACTGGACACTAGCATGCAGTAGTAAAACGACCATGAATTTGTAGTAAAGAAGGCCATGAATTAGTAGTAAAGAAGTAAAACGTAGTAAAACATAGTTTTATTCGAGAAGGCCATGAAGTAAAACGTAGTAAAACGTAGTTTTATTCAAGAAGGCCATGAATTTGCACTTGTGGAAATTGCCACTTAGCAATATGATCCTGTCATGAAAATGTTTATATCATTTGACCTAAAAATTCCACTTCAGGAAACCATGCTAAGGAGATAATAAATAAAGTGGTCAAATATTTATACTCAAAGATAGTCACTGGAGTATTACTTAGCCAAAAAATGTAAACAACCTAACCTAACAATCGGGGAACTGTTAAAAAATACATAATACATTCATAAAATTGACTATAAAAGGTTTAATGACATGAGGAAATGTGTATGATATAGTACTAAACAAGGTATACAATATAAAATAACATAGATTGTGGTCTCAGGTATATTAAAATGAATTTTTAAAATACCTATTAGAAATATACCTGAAATGCTAACATTATTGGTATATGAATGTTGGATTATAAAGGGCTTTTTTCTTTATATTTTAGTTTGTTTTTACAAAAGCATGTATTAATTTTATAATCTAGAGTGTGGCAACACTCTACCCCTTCTAAAAAAAAAAAAAAAAGGAAAAAGAAATCAGAACAAAACCCCAAAATAGGCAAAACTGAAAAGTACTCTTTGAGTGGCTCAGTTCTGTGTTTGCAGTCAGGATCCTGTAACCTAGGACTCTGTTTAAAGGCAGAATTTCCATGAGAATTAATCTCATTTTTGTTCCTGCTGACTCTATGGAAACTGCGCTCCCCATGGTTTACCCAAGATGAGCAAACAAGAGAACACAGACTTTTCTGAGATGCAGTTTCTCTCACTCCCCAACCCTCAAGTTCTAGGACCAAGGAGAGAAGATCCCCACCTCTGATTTTTATGGGCCACCGTAGATAAGGTGATTCCTTTCCCGTACATTCTCATCTTGAGCCTTACAGCAACCCCATGAAGTGGCAAAGTGAGGATAATCTGAAGCTCAACGATGTGAACCCACTGCTCCCAGTCACTGGCCTTGACCAGAGCCTCAGGGCTCAGATGCAGCCTAGGGGCTCCAGGCCAGGCCTTTGTCCATGGCAGGCACCCACGGACCTACTTGGAGGAGCTAAGGAAGACAGGCCATTGAACACTGGTCTTACAGTAAGCTCAGCTGTGTCCATTTGAATCTACCAAAAGGTAACACCTGAGGGAAGATTTCACACCTATTATAGGCATACCTATAGGGGAAGTACTTTTAACATAAGACCGGGTCTTATATTAATTTTTGCCTCAAAAGACGCATTAGAGCTAATGGTCCGGCTGGTTTTCGGGGAAACACGGTAATACAAACTCTCCCTCCCCTTTTTTCCCTCTTTAACTTGTCTTTCCAGTGAACACAGGACAATGAGGGGGGTGGGAGGTGTCACTAAATAGGCTATAGCAGCACTACAATTTATTATCCAAGACTAAGTACTTCTATATATAAAAGTTATGGTTAAATCATTCTCTTGTCAACAAACACCTAAAAAAAGCTTTGCTTCCCTCATCTGTGAAATGGATTGAATGGTGTTCCGTCCTTCCCATCCTTTCCCTGTCATAGGGTTGGTTAGGGATCCACTCAGATAAAAACACGCAAGGGAGCACGTGGACAAATAGATGGCTCTTTTCTTGGGAAAGATGCTATAAACTGCAAACCCAGAGGCGAGGCCTCAGGCTTCTTCGGTGGACTCCCCCTGGAGCACGGGAGTGGCTAAACCCGAGGTCCCCACGCGCCCGTGGAGGCCTAAGGTGACACTGGCGGCCCCTGCCCTTGCAGAAATTCCCGGGTGCTATCGCTGCGGATCAAAGATCGCAGCCCCGCTGCAAGCATAAAGCCGTAAAGGGGATCAAACTCGCCTGCAAGCAGCCAGGCGACAGAGTGAAGTCTCCCCCCCACCCACGCGACGAGGACGGCCCAAAGCCAGGCCCACCGCGCCTGCGCGCGCAGCTGTCCCGGAATAAATAAATAACCGCGCGGCGGGCGGTGGCCCCCGCCTTGGCGCCCTGCCGGGCCGGGCCGGCTCGCCGCTCACGTAGCGAGAGCGTGAGTCAGCGCTGCGACCGCAGCCCGGAGCCGGGGGAGGGTTCCCGAGAGCCGCCCCGCTCCGCCCGCCGCCGATCTGCAGAGCGGCTCCCCGCGGGGGCGGCCCAGACCACGGGGGGGGGCGGGGGGGGCTGGGTTACGCGGCTCGCCTGGCCCCAAGGTGACCGCCTCGGAAACCTCATCCCATCGGTGCTGGCCGGCCCGAAGGCGGGCGGGGAGGCAGAGCGAAGGGCAGACCCGAGCTCCGCCTGCGGTCCTTCCTCAGCGGGAACTTGACCTTCTAGTCCCTGCGAGCCGCGTGGCCTGCCTGGGTTGTTCCACCCGCGCCCTCCCCAGCTGTCAGGAGGGGGATGGCGAAGGAGCTGGGGGGCTGGCCACAGGGGGTCGTGCCCAGGGCAGACGGGAGAGGCTGAGGCCAGAAAAGCGAGGGGGGAAGCCCCTTATCAGTTTCATCTCACAGGCAGCGGGAACGTACTCGAGTCAGCTTGCATTTCCTCGAGTCTGCACCTGTTTAGTTACAGCCACCAACTGTGTAAGAGGAAGTCGCCTACGTGCCTGACGGCTGAAGGACAGAAGTGGAAGACTAAATGTGTGAACAAAACAGTACCTTCTGTTCAGACCTAGACCTACAGGGTTGCAAGCCTGGGCCTCCTGAGGGCAGAAGAAATTTCATGTCCTCTTTTGCCCTTTGGTAAAATAGTCTTTCCCAAAGTAGGACACTTTATAAAGCTTTCGTTTCCGTGCATCTGGATGTACTCATGTCACTTTCTCAAAACCCATGCGAGGGACAAGCACGTTATGGGAAGGGACACAAGAAAAGGGTGCTTATGAAGGGAAAGAGATACATGGGGAAGGGGAAAAGGAAAAGTGAACTACGAAAGGAGCGTTGCACAATGAGTGATGAGTAGAACATTATTGATCCCCTAATTGGACGTCAGGCAAGTCTAGACACTGGCGATGCAAAATAAGCCTCATGGCCCCAGCTTTCAGGAGTTCATAGTTCAGAGAGGGACATCAACTAAGTAGAGAGTTAAACATCAGGGAGACGGTGCAATGGTTCAGCACCCAGACTCAGGAGCCAGGCTGTTCAAGTTCCCAGGCCAGCTCTGCAACTTACAGACCATGTGACTTTAGCCAACTGATTTCCCCCACCCCACTTCATTTTCCTCCTTTGAAAAATGAGAATGGTGAAAACAGTACTTTTTAGGGCTTTTCACAGAACTAAATACATTAATACAAGCAAAGCACTTGAACAATGTCCTACATTCGCTATGCACTCAATAAATATTATTAAAAGAATAAATGAAGTAGACACCGGCGGGGTAAAGCACAGCAAAACAGGCTGTGTACTGCACAACTACAGAAGGTACATACATATATATGTGAATGGAACTTTCCAGAGCTGTGCAGCATGGTAGTCCCGAGTACAAGTATGTCTATTTTAACATTGTTCATAATAGCAAAAAAAAATGAAAATGTGTTTATTTATAAATAAAATGTGATACATTCATGCAATAGAATACTATTAAAAGGAATAAATTACATCAATCTGTATCAAAATGGGTAAACTTCAAAAATATAGTGAATGAAAAACAGTTAAGTTGCAAAATGACACATGAAGCATGATGCTATTGATGTAAATAAAGCATGCATACAAAATTTCCATATTTTATATATGTATGTTTTGTTTTGTTTTTAATGCTGGAAGAATACATACCAAATTTAAAGGTATCTCAGGATGGAAGGGAGAAATTGAGATTTGAAATGGTGGTCATTAGAGATTTAGCTTATTCCATATTGTACTAATTATTTCAAAGAACAATGTATATATCATGTAGTTTTGTGTATTTTTATTAAGGTATAAATATATAAACTAAAACCAGAAGCAAATATGTCAACACTAGCTAATTCTGGGTTGCAAGAATTGGGTGGTCATCACTTTTTCATTTGTACTTTTCTGCATATTCTAATTAAAAATAATTACAACTTTGCTGTGAAAGTGCTACTAAAGTTCTGAAAGGGGTGAGTCTGGAAGGCATGTCTTAGATAAAGCTAGGCTTGCACTCCCAGAATCTTTGGTCACGACAGAGGACAAATCTAGCTTCCCAAGACTCCTCTGTTCTAACTGCACCCTGGGTGGGAGAGGGTGCATGGGGCATATGAGGGCTGTCCAGGGGCCTGGGCCAAGGCTTCCCTGAGCTGCTGCTGCTGCTGCCTATGATTTTGCAGGTTCCTCTTTCAATCTTTAGCCTTCGTAAGACATGGCACTCTGCTGCCTGCTGGGGAAACACTGGGTGGTGGTAGAAAGCCTGAGCGAAGGCACTGTGCTCTGTATAAGTGTGTCACCTACAATACTGAAAACTTAAATGAGCTACTGAATGTCATACGGCAAGTGAATGGTGAGGGCAGAAATGGAAAGCATGCCCAATTTCCACATGTGCATGCCTGCTCTAATCCTCAACCTCTGCTTAGGACACTTGTGTGTGTGTGTTGCCCTCTTTGGGGGCAGCTCAACATAGTGGTCAAGATTCCAGGTTTTGCTGTCACTCAGACGTATGTATAAGCTTATGTTGCCAATGACTATGATTTGGGACAAGTTATTCAACTTCTCTGAGCCTCTGTTTCCTCTTCTGTGAAATAGGGGATAAGAATAGTGCTCCGAGGGGTGGACGGGTGGCTCAGTTGGTTAGAGGGTGAGCTCTGGGTAACAGGGTTGCTGGTTCAATTCCCACATGGACCAGCGAGCTGCACCCTCCGCAACTAGAATGAAGACAACCAGCTGCAGCTGAGCCGCCAGTGAGCTCCCAGGCGGATGGATGGCTCAGTTGGTTGGAGCACATGCTCTCAACCACAAGGTTGCCAGTTCAACTCTTGCAAGGGATGGTGGGCTGTGCCCCCTACAATTAAGATTGAACAATGGCAATTGGACTTGGAGCTGAGCTGCGCCCTCCACAACTAAGATTCCACAACTAAGATTGAAAGGACAACTTGACTTGGAGCTAATGGGTCCTGGGAAAAACACTATTCCCCAATAAAGTCCTAAGTCCTGGAAATACACACTGTTCCCCAGTAAAGTCCTGTTCCCCTTCCCCAGTAAAATCTTAATAATAATAATAATGCTGTGAGGACAGAATGGGGAGTCCTCAGGCAATGGGACCTAGGTGTGGATTAGAAAGAAAAGTCTTTTGATAACAGAGCCTATTTTAAAGAGACTTTCTTCTTCTGTGGCGGTCCTTTACCCTAGCAAAGGATTAAATAGCTATGTAGAAAACTGCTGAAAGCCCTCGCCTCAGTCACATGGACATGAACTTGATATTGACATTCTAGAGAGTTTTAAGCCCAAGAACATTTGTTTGAAGAACACCCTGCCCCAGCCCCCAACTCCTTAAAGAATCAGTTGTGTTTTTGTTTCTTAATAGCCAAATTATCCACTGACGGCCCCCATCTCCAAACGGGATGCTCTTACATTTAAAAAAAAAAAAAATTATGCAGACAGCAGTGCCTTCTGAAGGAAGCAGGCAGAACTTTTGATTAAGTGAAACACTTAAAATTCCTTCTCCCTCGTTGCTTTCCCTGCCTGGCACCCATAAACAAAAATGTCTAAGGGATTTTTAACTCAGTCATGCTGAAAATCCATGATTTAAACTTGATTCCCAGCTGCTCCTTTAAAGCAGGTTGCACGAGACATTCAGTCCAACTAGCACTGGGGAGGGGTAAACACGTACTGTTAGATGGTGGGACGTGCAGAACATCAGGGGAACATAACCAGGCAGAGTTAAGCATGTGCTGTGACTAATAAAGGAGGACCTGGGGTGTGGCTGCCTTGAGGGAAAGCACCTCCCCACAGGGCCCCAGTACCTCAGAAAGCTCGGTACAATAACGTCTGACTCCCAGGCAGTGTTTACTCAGCCAGGGTGAAGGTGGCTTCAGTTATCACATTGGTGCTTTTCCAAACTGCCCTCCTGTGTTTGTTCAGGATGGGGGTGCTGCCTCAAAGAGTCTAAATGATCTCTTTGTGTAAGCCCTGTATCTAAGAAGCCAGTAGTCTAGCCCACAGCAAGACAGACAAGCCTCCGCCCTCAGCCCTGGCCTGAGCAGAGACACCCAGACAGTTTCCCAGGCATCCCCATCTCAACCCTCTTCCCTGGATTTTTGGCTGGGTGTGTAGGGAGGCTCATTGTCATGAATAACCTTCCTTCTACATTCTAGGACAGTGCTGGCCCCTTCACCAAATGCAGTTGGTTTTCTTTTTCAAAGTACTGGTGGTGGGGATTGCCCTTTTCTGTTTTCTATCTGACTTTTGCTGGTGTAAAAGTAACACATATAGGTTGCTAAAAGGAACATAGCTGAAATAGAAATATATGAAGAAAAAAATATCAACCACCCCTGTCCTGGGTTGATTCGTGTCCCCCCACATTCCACCAAGAACATGGACAAGTGACCGGTGAATGGAAATAGGATCGTTGCAGATTTAATCAAGTTAAGATGAAGTCATATCAGATAAGGGTGAGCCCTAAATCTAATATGACTGGCATCCTTTTAAAAACAGGGAAATTTGGACACAGACACACCAAGAGAATGTCATAGGATATCCGCCAAGGAACACCAAGCATTGTTGGCAGTCCCCAGAAGCTAGGAAGACAAGGAAAGACCCTTCCCTAGAGCCTTCAGAGGGAATATGGCCCTGATGACACCTCCGTTTCAGACTTTCAGCCTCCAGAAATTTCTGTTCAAAGCTACCTGGTTTGTGGTACTTTGCAATGGCAGCCTTAGGAAACTGATACAACCCCTCAACCTACCACCCAGAGATAAACACTGTTAACATTTTAATGTATGTCTTTTGAATCTTTCTAGAGCAAAATGCATCGGATGGAGTGGTTGGCCAGCCTTCTGGGAAAATTTCAGCCACACTTCTCCTAATGGACTTCAGGCATCCTCTGCTTTTGAGAATGACTAAGCAGCTGGGAAAGTACTGAACAATACCCCTGACTCCTCCCACCATACCCCTAAACTGAGAGCACAGGGCCCTAAAAAGACTCTGCTGTCACCTCCAAGTAACTGTACCAGTCCTTCTGGGAAGGACTGCCCTAGTTGTTCTGAGTGGCAGATGCAGACAGCAGGGCCTGTGTGCCAATCACGCTCTGCCCCCCGTGTTCCAGAGCAGCAAGAGCCTCAGGCATGGGACCCTCTTGGCCCTAACCTTCCCCCAGCTCCAAAGGGAGAAAACTGACTTCAGACTAAATTTCTTTACCTGGAAAGACCACTAGCACCTCAGCTGTATTTGTCATACACTAGCCATGTGCCCCGTCACCTATGTTAGAAACCTCAGCAAAGGTTTTGGCTCCTCCCTCTCCTTTTCCTTTTACTCCAACCATCCTCCCCAAATCTAAGTGAATATCAATTTCTGAAAACCCTCCCTGTGTAACATTTCATAAATCCATCTTCATTCTACACCTACCCTAGCTGAGGCTCCAGATCAAGTTCCCATTTAGTGATATTTAGTGACAAATCAGGTTGATAGTGTGTACCCTTGATACGATGTGATAAAAATGGCAGTTTACCTCTGTGGTCTTCCTTCCCAAAACCATAACCCCAGTCTAATTGTGAGGAAAACATAAACAGATTCAAGTTGAGAGACATCCTACAAAATACCCAACGAGTATCCCTCAAAACTCTTAGGGTCATCATTTGTAAGTCTTCCGTTACAAGTTGCCAATTCATGTCTCTTTTCATCTTTCTATTGAGTTCTTTATCTTTCTATTGACTTGCAGAGTTTTTTAATATTATGAATAGCAGCTCTTTGTCATATGTGATCCCAATGTTTTTTTCCATTGTCATTGGTCTTTGACTTTGCTTAGGGTGCGTTTTAAATTTTTTATGGAGTGAAAATCACCTTTTAAAAGACTTCTAGGTTTTTATTCATGCTTGGAAAAGCCTGTATACCTAAAATCAGAAAGCCTCTTACCTGTGTTTATTTAATATATTTATGGTTTAATTTTTTACATTTAAATTCAAAAAATAAAAATAAAATAAATCCATTTAGAATTAATTTGGTGTGAGGTAAGGATTCAGCTTAATTTATTTTCCAGAAGACTTGCCAGTTGTCCCACTATAATTTATTGAGTAATCTGTATTTTCCCTATCAATTTGAAATGAGGTTATTATCAAATCTTAACTATTTTTATATGTTTGGGTCTATTTCTATGCTCACTCTTCATAATTACATATCTATTCCTATGTCAACACCAAACTGTTTTAATTACCGCAACAAAATGATTGCTTTATACCTGCCTTTCCTTGGTTATTCTCATTGCCAAGTTTTAATATTTATTGGTTTTATGCCCCTAGTGAACTTAAGTTCGTTTAGAGCGGGAACTGTTGCTTAAGAATTTTTATAGCCTTGACAACTTGGCTGAATATTTATTTTTTCTTAGTAGCTTTCCATCCTGCTCCCCACCACCCCCCACCTCACAGTGCCTTGCACAAAGTAATCACTCAGCACACATTTATTACATTTTAAGTGTTAAAGAAGGAAAAGCAAAATGTTCCAAGATGGAAGGGCAGAAATCCAAAGAATGAATTCATGAAAGGCTGAAGCAGACAGCCCTAATGGTAGTAACAGAAGACAATGGGAGGATGAGCAGCCCTAACCAGGATATGAGTCTGCTCACAAGAGCACCAGTATTGCTGGTGTCACTCAATCAGCCCTGGTGCTTCATTATGCGTTGTGGTCAATAGATCTTGGTGATGGAAGGAATGACTGCCTTTGTCATCGAACTCTGTAATGGCCGCATGGAGAAGTCACTACCCATTGCCTCCTGCATTTCCTGTAGAATGGCTGTCACTATAAAGTACTGTGACTTGCAATACACATACCTAATCATCCTGAGGATTAGCTCTCTCCCTTTCAACATCCTAGCCACCAGCATGTTGATGAACTTCCTGTCTTAGGAAGCTGTGTATTTATTCCAGTGATTCTGCCATAGACCAAAAGTTTTACTGGCATTGCCCTCAGAGCCTATGGATAATCCACATGTAAGAGGATTTGGGGTGAAGCTGCCAGCTGAGAGTTAAACTACCATAACTAACACAGAATCATCATCTTCCAAAATTTGCATCTGTGTCAAATTGTTAAAATTTCAGATTTTCAGTCATGTGGAGACTCTGGTTGGAGAGGCTGGGATAGGTTTAAATATGTATGTCTAACAAGCACCCTAGGTAATTGTCAGTCTGAGAAACATTAACATAATAGATTGGATTAATGTAGGTAGAAATGTGTTATCTAGGAGACTTAGGAAACACAGAAATCCAATTAAGTTAATTAGGGTAGATCCTTAAAACTAGAATGTAACTAAAGAAAACCAAACCTAATTATTTACACTGAGATCTATTTTAAAAAATAAATAAAAAGCCCTGTGCTGATAGAAGAATGGGTCTTAAGAATGAAGTCTTAAAAAAAGAAAAATCAGAAAAAAATGTGTTGGTAATATTAAAATGAAAATAAACGAATATACAGACCAGTCAAGGCAAATTTTCAGGTCCCGTTTGATAAGAGAATTCCAGAAAAGTTCTGGAAACAGCAGTTGCTAGAATTAGGTATACAGCTCACCAGGATGAAACCTTGAAACTAAAAAAATCATCTGAATGCAGACATTTCAACATGGATTACTTTTGAAAAGTCTTATTAGTTTTAAGTCACATTATGTGGCACTGATTATAACTAAGTTTCTGACTTTGGGCAAGCTGCTTACCTCTGCGGGCCTTTACTCCCTGCCTATAAAATGAGGTTAGGTTGTTTCTGAGACGTGGTAATCTATAGGCTCCTATAGGCTTCCAATTCTTTGGTTGTATGACATAACTATTTCTCACCTGTTGCACATGGGGATCCCTGCTGCTCACATTGGCCTGGAATTTCATGGCCACACTCCTTCTAGTCCTTTCCTAAGATGAGCCCTATGACTCAACCTGAGGATTCAGGCAGAGAAAGCAAACTGCTACAGAACACTCAGGCTCCTCTACAGCTAGCTCATTACCTGCTCTGTGTTCCAGTGATATACTTTGGTTTCAAGTTATTCTTCTTTTCCAGTGGATATTTTCCTTAAACTGCTAGAAGAGGAATGTGTCACTTAGCAAAGACCCCCAAGGTCAAAGGTGAATGTGATTTTCTATCACCCTTCTGTTCACCAACAATTATCCAGGAAAAGATGCTTGTCATTAAGAGTCTCTAGGGGATTACTGGTTAAGATGGCAGAAAAGGTAAATGCTGTGCTTGCCTCCTCTCACGACTACGTCAAACTTATAACTAAACTACAGAACAACCATCATTGAGAATTACCGGAAGTCTAGGTGAACCAAAGCCCTACAACTAAGGATATACAGAAGAAGCCATCTCAAGACTGGTAAGAGTGGCAGAGACATGGAACGGGATGGTCCCACATCCATGTATGACTATTAAAAATTGGGAGGGAAATCTCAGTTACACAGGTGCCCCCTGAGGAGCAAAAGATCCCAGCTCAACACTCAGCACCCTAGCCCAGGGCCCCAGTGCCAGGGAGAGTAGTCCCCATATCTTCTGGCTATGAAGACCAGTGGAGACTGTGGCTGAGTGAGACTAGAGTGGCTAGAGTCCCAGGCAATCCTCTTAAAGGGCCTATGCACAGACTTACTCACTGACAGACTCACTTACACTGAGCTCTAGCACTGGGGCAGAGGAACATATGGAAAGAAACTGAATTATCTGGCTTCAGGACGAGGCTGGAGGGACAGATTTCTCCCAGAGCGATGCACTGGCAGAAGTCATTGGGTTTTTTATTGACCCCTCCCTGCTCCCAGCATGCAGAAACAGGTGGCAGCCATATCTGGCTATCACTGTTTGTCCCACCTTGGTGATTTCTTGAGAGCCCACCCAACCCCACTTTCAGTCACAACAAAGTTTCTTCCAGTGGCTTTGCCATACAAATGGTCTGTCTTGGATCATGCTGTGGACTTTCTCAAAATCTCTCAAAGGTTCACACAACCCAAATAAGCAGCATCTGGCTTCAGCATGTCCCTTACCTCTGGCTGAGCAACCTGACACGAGCAACAGCCAGCCTTGGTTCACAGCTTAGTCTCCTGAGGCACCTCCAAGCCCAGAGTAGATGGTGGCCATCTGCACATTGCTTTGTAGCTCATGCCAGGTGGCCAAACTTAGCCCAGGCTTCAGCTCAACTGGCCTGAGGTGGGGCTTTTCCCAGGAGGCCCTAGGGCTGGCATGCCCAGGCGCCAGCTTTGGACTGAGCCAGAGTATTACCTGGCTCCCTCCAAAAACAACACACCAAAGGGCAGACTGAGCAGGCACCAGAGCTCTGCTAAAGTGAAACCTGCTCCTTAGGGTCAGCCCCTGCACCACAACGCCTCTACTGTAGTCATGGCAAGTCCTCAGCACAAATCAGCCTGAGGGTCAATCCCTCCCATTGACATGAAAACAGCAACCAAGGCTTAACTACAACAAAGTCTCAACCACAATGCACAAAAGGGAAACACCTGGAGCAACGGCTCAGGTGTCCAGGAGACTGTGCTACAGGACCCCACAAGACACCTACTATAAAGGCCACTCTACTAAGACTGGTAGACATAGCAGAGATAGACACAGGGAGGTAGCCAGGTTGGGGAGACAAAGAAACACATCCCAAATAAAAGAACAGACAAAGCTCCAGAAAAAGAAATGAGCAAAATGGAGACAAGCAATCTACCAGACGCAGACTTCAAATCGCTGGTTATGAGGATACTCGATGATCTCAGTGAGACCTTCAACAGAGATAGAAAACAAAAATGGAGACCAAAAAAAAAAAACATAAAAAGAACTACTCAAAAATATAGAATAACTGAAATGAGGAATACATTAGAAGGCATCAACAGTTGATTAGGTGAAGCAGAGAATTGAGTTTGATTTAGAAGATGAGGTAGCAGAAAACACCCAATCAGAACAGCAAAAAGAAAAAAGAATCCAAAAATAAATGAGGATAGTTTAAGGGCCATCTATAACAACATCAAGGATAACAGCATTCACATCACAGTGATACCAGAAGGAGAAGAGAGAAAGAAAGGGAGTGGGAATCTATTTTAAAATTTAAGAACTTTCCTAGTCTGGTGAAGGAAACAGACTTACAAGCCCAGGAAGCTCAGAGGGTCCCAAACAAGATGAACGCAAAGAGGTCTACACCAAGACATATTATAACTAAAATACCAAAGCTTAAAGAATCTTAAAAGCAGCAAGAGAAAACTAGTTAGTTACCTACAAGGGAGCTCCCATAAGACTGTCAGTTGATTTCTCAACAGGGGAAGGGATTAAGATGTACAAATTGGTTGTTACACAGTAGTCATCATGGGAATGTAGGATATAGCATAGGGAATTTAGTCAATAATATTGTAATAATTATCTATGGTATCATATGGGTACTAGATTTATCGGGGTGCTAGATGGGAGGGGGCTTTGGGCAGGGTGAAAAAAGTGAAGGCATTAAGAAATATAAACTGGTAATTACAAAATAGTCATGGGGATGTAAAGTAAAGCATAAGGAATATAGTCCATGTTATAGTAATAACTATGTTTAGTGCCAGGTGGGTCCTAGATTAGTCAGGGGAATCACTTCTTAAGTTATATAAATGTCTAACCACTATGCTGTACACCTGAATTTAATATAAATACCGTATTTGCCGGCGTATAAGACGATTTTTTGGCCCCGAAAAATATGCCTCCAAGTGGGGGGGTCGTCTTATACGCCAGGTACACTTCAGATAGACTGCCCATAGTGCTTGCCCCGTGCCATAGTGGCCTCCCGATGCCCGCCCACTTCATTCCACATACCGTTCAGGCATCAGCAGCGCTGCTGGGTGTATGCTCGGCTGTTATGCGATTTTGCTGTTATGCGATTTTACCACACTCGCAAAATCGCACACAGCCGAGCATACACCCAGTATGATAGCGCAAAATCGCGAATCGCGATACCATACTGGATGTATGGTCGGCTGTGTGCGATTTTGCGAGTGTGGTAAATTCAGGTTACCGTATATTTCTTTACATATGCATTGAAGATTCGCGATTTTGCGCTATCATGGTGCCTGTTAGAATGTTGAAGAGCTCGCACTTGCGCACTAGTGAGGTCCCAGGGAGATGCTGATGCAAGGGTGGACCAGACTGCTATAGTGACAGGGCGGGCAAACAGGGAGCAGGGACCAATCAAATCAGGCTTTGTATACAGCCAACAGCCAACCACAATACTGCACCATTGTACAGTACAGCATAGAAAATGTCGACCAGTCAAACCCCTATCATCCCTATCATGGCACCAGCCAAAAGAAAGAAGTATGATGCAAATTTTAAACTGAAAGTTATTTGGTGTGTGGAAGGTGTGCGGAAGAGGGGGTAGTCTTATACGGTGAGTATATAACAAACTCTGTATTTTGAGTGGAAATGTTAGGGGGTCGTCTTATACGCCCAGTCGTCTTATACGCCGGCAAATATGGTAATATTGAATTCAACTGTAATTGAAATATTTAAAAGTGGGGGGAAAGGTGAAGGTGAATGAGAGGTTCAAATCTCCATGTATAACACAAATAAGTCATGGGGATGTAAGATACAGCATAGGAAATATAGTCAATAATATTGTGATAGCATGATACAGTGTCAGATAGTTGCTGGACTTATGTTGATCACTTCTTTGGGTACATAAATGTTGAATAAATATGTGTACCTCTAAAACTAATATAATATTGTATGTTAGCTAAATTTTAATAAAAATCTTTAAAAAAACACAAAGTAAAGATATGGCCATCACATTAGTGCACGCTTTTTCATTTTTTATTGAACTTTGCCAATGTTTACAAGTCTGTGGAATTAGACATATTTTAGGAGGATTCGGGGATGGTTTCTATGGGATATGAGGTTTCTTTTTGGGATAACAGAATGTTACAAAATTTATCATGGTGGTAGATGTATAACTCTGTAAATAAACTAAAAGTCATTTATTTGTACACTTAAATTAGTGGATTATATAATATGTGAATTACATTTCAATAAAGCTTTAAAAATAAAAATTGGAAAAAGGAAACCTCTCTCAAGCAATGTTCATATAAATATGTGTCTAAAAAGTAAGAAAGAAAGAGAGAATTGGGTACTTTTAAAAAGTAGATAGAAGTAGAGATAAAGATAGAGAGAGGGATGAAGAGAGACAGAGATATTTACATGTTAGAAATATTATAACTTTGCATATATTTACCTAATATATGTAGAACTCTGAAAAACTGAGGAATGACTCAAAATTTGATAGCAAAATATATAAACAGATAATTTATAGAAAAGATATAAAAACAATTCATAAATATGAATAGGTTCAACTTCAAAATAATAAGAGAAATACAAATCAAACAATACTGAAATACCTTTTTTTTTTTAAGTTGTCAAAAGGTAAAAACCATGACAAAATATTCTGCTGGCAGGCTATGGAAAAACAATAACTCTCATATATTCCTGGTAAGAATGCAAAATGGTGCAATTCTTATACAGGGACATTTGGCAATATCTATCCAAACTACATATATGTTTAACTTTTGACCCAGCAATCTCACTTTTATGACTTTTCCCTGAAACAATACTTCTACCATTGGAAAAGACAGATCAGCAGTTATTCATAGTAGCAATATTTATTACTTTGGCAGCAAACCTAAATTCTCATATATAGGAGAGTAGTCAAAGTGTGGAGTATCAATTCACTGGAGTACTGTATAGCTATTAAAAAGTACAAGGAAGATCTCTATGAATGATATGGAGTGATTTACAGAATATAGAGTCAGGTTAAAAACTGAAGTGCAAAGAGTAAAGATGGTATACTGTATTTCCCCGAAAATAAGACCTAGCCTAGTAGTATTATATTATATTATATTATATTATATTATATTATATTATATTATATTAGTCTTATACTAAAATATATAAATATATAAATATAAATAAATATATGTAAATATATATAAATATAATATTACATTACATTATATTAAAATAAGACTGGGTCTTACATTAATTTTTGCTCCAAAAGATTCATTAGAGCTGATGGTCCTGCTAGGTCTTGTTTTCGGGGAAACAAGGTACTACCTTTTGTGTAAGAAAATAAAAGTGAAATAAGAATATATGCATGTATCTACTTATTTTTGCAGAAAAAAACACAGCAAGAATAGACAAAAAACTAATGAATTTGGTTATCCTCTGGGTGTGGGTAAAACGGGGTATAAGGTATAAAGGAAGGAGTGAGAACTCTTAACATGTACTTTTTAGGTATATTTTAAGAGCTCTAAAATAGAAACATACTTCCAAAAGCCAAAATGTACATTTTGAAAGTATGTTTCTATTTTATTTACTCAAAAACATAAAGTTTAAACCAACAAGAATGGAAGTGAATGAAAAATCAAAAAAGGAATACAAACAGAAACAGTAGTCTTAATATATTTCAAAAAAACAATGTAAGTACACAGAAGAAAAACAAATTAATCCTAATAACTTTTGAATATAACATTTCGGCTATATAACCTTGATCTAAAGGCAAAAAGAACAACAAACAAATATTGAATTCCAGTATGTTCATTTTTATCAGTGTTATGGATGAATAATTCTGAAATTGTTTTCGGTGTTGAAGGATTAAGCAAATTAAATATTTTGAGGATGTTGGGAACCAGGTTTCTTGCTTTTGGAGAAGAGATACAAATATGGAGGGCATAGGCTAGAAAGAATCCTGTGTGGTTAGATTAAAATTGGAGATAGTATGAATATATAGTCTTTAATATATAGAGAGATAGAAATAGATACATATATGTGTCTGTATGAATGTGCATATAGTATGAGTTTATAGTTTTTAATATATGTTAGATATAGAAATAGGTGTGTGTGTGTGTGTGTGTGAGTGTGTGTGTGTGTGTGTGCGTGTGTTTCTTAGCTCTCTGCTGAAGGAGCCTAGAAGCTTTGACACTCCAGGAGCATCCAAATCTTGGTTTCTCAATACCATTGCCCACTAAGAGGAACGAGAGGTCCAGGAGCAGAAATAACTGAATCCAGGGCTCAGGCAAAGAAGAACAAAACAAGTCTGGACTATCTTATGTCAGAAAGTAAACAAGTGCTAAAAAACAAGGAGGACATGTCAAAAGAATTCAAAAGCCAGCTTACAGGTGCTTCTACTAGTCAAAAACGAGACAATTTGGGCATCAAAATTAATAATTGTAGTAATGACTAATAACCCATTGAATAAAAATAAGAATCCATTAGTTCATACTGATAATTTATGACACCAGTAAGTTCTCCCTTACAACAGAATGCCTACTAATAAATGTAGAAAAAAAATGGAGTTAGCAAATCAACACTTTGTGACTGTCATAATAATTAATGATTCAAGTAAGAATCATTAATGAATGACAAAACTAGTGGAGTAAAGTTATAAGAAACAGTTTATTTACATAATTTCAAAATAACTCACCATAAATTGTTCAGCTACAAAGGGAAAAGTGGTAACTTTGCAATGGAGAAATCTGGCAGACATCACTTGAACAAAATGATCAAAGTTAGCATCATCAATAATGGGTCAAATTGACTTCAAATGTTTCTTTATACAATGCACTGAGAAGCGCACTGTATCACTTATGTAGCACTACTGTGAAAAAGAAATAACCTGAATCTAATCATCAGGGAACACCAGACAAACCCAAACTGAGGGCTATTTTGGAAAATATATGGCCTGAACTCTGCACAGAAAAAAAAATGTCAATGACATGAAAGGCAGAGTAAACTGAGGAATCATTTCAGATTATGCAAACTAAAAAGCTATATAAGTAAATGTAATACTTAATTCTGTATTGGATTTTGGACCAGAAAAGTAAAATTGCTAAAGAGGACACAACTGGTGAAATTTGAATCAGAACTGTAGATTTGATAAGAGCATTCTGTTGATTTCAAAATTGGGGGATTTCATATATGAAGTGTGGTTTTGTAATTAAATATCCTTATCCTAAAGAAATATACACTGAAGAATTTAGGAGTAAAGAGATATGATGTGTGCAACATATTCTCAAGTAATTCAAGAGAATCGTAAAGCAAATAGGATAAAAATGAACAACTGGCGAATCTGGGTGAAGCGTATATGTAGGGGATTTTTGCACTATTCTTTCAACTAGTCTATAAATTAAAAATTATTTCAAAACAGAGGGAGGGAAAGAAGGAAGGAAGGAAGGAAGGAAGGAAGGAAGGAAGGAAGGAAGGAAGGAAGGAAGGAAGGAAGGAAGGAAGGAAGGAAGGAAGGAAGGAATCACCATGGCATCCTCCTAGCCAACAGCCAAAACTTCCGGATACTGTTCTTGGCTTTTGTGTGGAGCTTGAAAATTACCAGTTGGGTCATGGAAAAGCCCTGAGACCCAAAGGCAACCTCAGGCAAGAGCCTGTCATAAAGAATTCCAGTCTCCTACCTTGAAGCGCTTAGGACTCTGTCTATGAGGTCACCAGTGGCCCATTAATGTGTCATCCATCAAAGTAGGGAAGAGTTTCATATGTTCACCTCATAACCATGACCCCGAATGATTCATGGCTTTGCTATATTAAGAAAGAAGGCAGGAAAACTAATTTAAAAAAAAATCCCAAGAGTCTTGTGCACATGTGGACAATCTTGTGTTCTAGCTGGAAATCTCAAGGTGCTCACATGAAATACCCCATAGAGTACAGACTATGTGTTATAAAGTCAGAACTAGACTTATAGCTCTGCTCTGCAACTTAATAGCTACTTAATTTTCTGAACCTTAGTTTCCTCATCTGTCAAATGGACCCAATTGTGCCTACATTATACAACTCTGAAAATGATTAAATAAAATTTTATGTGTGTGTGTGTGTCTGTGTGTGTGTATAACACCTAAATCATGCTAAATTATGTTCAATGTCTCTTTCTTTTTCCTTCTCCTTTCCCACAAATGAGAAGAATGTGCCTGATAGCATACATATCTTTAGGATATTATGGCCAATATTTAAACATGAAAAGTAAATGAAAAAAATCCAAATTAATCAGTGGTAAATATATTAATTAACTTCAATCAAGAGGTAAACTAACCCGAGCTACTGACTCAACTCAGAACAATTGTATAATGGTCTAATTGGAAACCAGAAGGTCAGTTGTAAAAATAGCCCTATCTGTACTGTGTTTCCCCAAAAATAAGACCTAGCTGGACCATCAGCTCTAATGTGTCTGTTGGAGCAAAAATTAATATGAGACCCAGTCTTAAATTATATTATATAAGACCCGGTCTTATAGTAAAATAAGACCAGGTATTATATTATATTATATTATATTATATTATATTATATTATATTAGTTATATTATATTAGTTATATTATTATATAAGACCCAGTCTTATATTATAGTAAAATAAGATCAGGTCTTATATTAATTTTTGCTCCAAAAGATGCATTAGAACTGATGGTCCGGCTAGGTCTTATTTTGGGGGAAACTGTAGGGCATGAACAAGGAGTCCCTTATTATCACTGTGAGTATATAAAATGATGCTCAGCATCTCCTTCATGCACAGATGGGACACCCTGGCATCAGACCTTACAACTATATCCCTGCCGAACTTGGCCAAAAGCAACCCCAACTTTTAAGATGGTAGAAGCTATATGTTAACTCCAGGGTGTTTAGAATTAAATACAAAGATGATGAAATAAACAAAACCGTGCTATTAATAGTTTATTCATATGTTTAGTAATGATCTATGTATATTTTACATTTTAAGTACATATTTGGCATGTTTAAGAGATTTTAGGGATTTTGACAGAGTAGGCCTTTGATTGGAATTTAAAATGTATAACTGAGTAATTCATTTTAGACTTAGATTTTCAGTTGAAAGATAATTATGCAGTTTGTAAACAAAATTGGAATGCATATGATTAACTTGAGTTGGACCATACTCATTAATTTAATTAGATTTATTACATTGGGAAGCCTTTGATAGGTAGGTTAGGCAGTAGGATTGTCTTTAAAAGTCAGATATATTCAACTTATAAGATCAGTCTAAAATGTTCAAGGGAATTTTATAAATTGAGATATAAACAGAACAGATTGTTTCAGGGAATTTGGTCTGTTTGCCTAATCAATCAAACTAACCAAATGGCTCCCTGGAATTATTATATTTATTTATAAAATAAGAATTACAATTTGAACTTGAAATCTTAAGAAAAACTAGATTTATTTTTACATTTTAACTTTTCTAAATTGAATGTTAATTTTAAAATTGTATTTTGTATCCACAAAAACATATGGCACAGACACAAAATAACTCACTTTGACAATACCAATTTTTAGGTTGATGACAACTTAGATTCCTACTGTATTTTGTTTCATAGGAGTACTAGATACTGAAAATGGAATTTACTCAATTTTGAATTAAATAATTTTAAACTATTTTAACCCTCAGAAGATGGGGGGAAGGAAATACAAGAAAAAAAATCCATGAAAGGATAATGATGATGATGATAGCTTAAACTTACTTTGTGCTTAGTGAGTACCCATTACAGCTCTAAATGCTTTATATATATTACTCATTTGAACCTCCTAAAAATCCATGAAATTTTGGAAGTAGTAGAATATCATACAAGAAAAAAGCAAGTGTGGAAGATTTGGCCAAGATGGAGAGTAGGTCAATGCTGTGCTTGCATCCTCTTAGAACCACATCAAAATTATAGCTAAACTACAGAACAACCATCATTGAGGATCACTTGAGATCTATCTGAACCAAAGCCCTATGGCTCAGGACATACACAGGAGGCCACCTCAGGACTGTTGGCAGAGGTGGAGATGCGGAATGGGTTGGTCCCACCCTGGTGTGTAACCATTAAAAATCAGGAGGACTATCTCAGCTGCACAGGTCCTTGCCCCCAGAGGAACAAGGGGTCCCAGCCCCATGCCGGGTTCCTCAGGCCTGAGTTTCAGTGTCAGGGAGAGAAGTCCCTATAGCTTCTGGCAATGAAAACAAAGCAGAGATTGTGGCCAAGTGAGAACAGTGGCTACAGTTCCCGGCATTCCTATTAAACAGCCCATGCACAGGTGTACTCGCTGATGGACTCACTTGCACTGAGTTCCAGTGCTGGGACAGCAGCTCAAAAGGCGCCAGGGACATATGGGTGGAACTGAATTGTCTGGCTCAGGGCAAGGGCGAGAGGGGCAAATTTCTCCCAGATGGAGGAGATGGCAGAAGCCATTGTTTCTTTGTTGAGCACTCCTCTCTCCCAGCATGCACACACATGTGGCTGCCATATCTGAGTCTCCATCAACCTGGCTAACATTGTTCATTTGCCCTGGTTCCCTGAGACCCTGACCCACCCAACGTTCGGGCCCACCAAAGCTGCTTCTAGTGGCTTTTCCGTATAAACAGTCACTCTTGGTTTGTGCTGCAGACTTTCCTAAAATTGCTCAAAGGTTCAGAAAACCCAAAAAAGTAGCATCTGGCTTCAGCATGTCCCTTACCTTTAGCTGAGTAGCCCTAGGCCTGGCACAAGTGACAGCTGTCCTCAGTTCACGACTTGGCCTCTCAAGGCACCTCCAAGCCCAACATGGGCAATGGACATCTGAGGATTGCTTTGTGGATCATGCCCTGGGCGAGGCACAGGCTGGGACTTACAGTGGAGACCATTGCAGGAGGCCCCAAGGCCGGCACGCCCAGTGGCCAGCTTCAGACCCAGACAGAGCATCACCTTACTGCCTCTGGGGATGACACACCCAAAGGGCACACTGGAGGCATCCAAGCTCCAGTAAAGTGAGTCCTGCTCTGTAAGGTCAGCCCTGGCACAATAGCTTCTCCACTGTAGTCAAAGCCAGTCCTCACAACCAATCAGCCTGAGTGTTAATCCCTCCCACTGATGAGCAAACAGCAACCAAGGCTCAACTACAACAGGAAAGCACCCACCATCCACACCAGGGACACATCTGAAGCACCTGGCTCAGGTGACCAGGAAGACTGCACTACTAGGCCCCACAGAACACCTACTACATAAGGCCACTCATCTAAGACCAGAAGACATAGCAGCCTACCTAATACATAGAAACAAACACAGGGAGGCAGCCAAAATGGGGAGACAAAGAAACATGTCTCAAATAAAAGAACAGAATACAGCTCCAGAAAGAAAACTAAACAAAATGGAGACAAGCAATTTATCAGACACAAAGTTAAAAACACTGATTAAAAGGATGCTCAATGATCTCAGGGAGAACTTCAACAAAGAGATAGGAAACACAAAAATGGAGATAGAAAACATAAGAATCAGTCAGAAATAAAGAACAAAATAACTGAAATGAAGAATACGTTAGAAGGAATCACCAGTAGATTAGATGAAGCAGAGGAACAATCAGCAATTTAGAAGATAAGGTAGCAGAAAACATCCAAATAGAATATAAAAAAGAAAGAAAGAATTTTTTAAAATGAGGGTAGCTTAAGGGGCCTCTGGGACAACATCAAGCATAACAACACTCACATCATAGGGGTATCAGAAGCACAGGAGAGAGAGCAAAAAATTTAAAACCTATTTGAAGAAATTGTGATGGAAAATTTCCCTAACCTGGCAAAGGAAATAGATATACAAGTTCAGGAAGCGCACAGAGTCCCAAACAAGATGAACCCAAAGAGGCCCACACCAAGACACATCATAATTAAAATGCCAAAGGTTAAACACAAAGAAAGACTCTTAAAAGCAGCAAGATAAAGGCATTGAGTTACCTACAAGGGAGCTCCCATAAGACTGTCTGCTGATTTCTCAACAAAACTTTGCAGGCCAGAAGGGATTAGCAGGAAATATTTAAAGTGATGAAAAGTAAGGACCTACAACCAAGATTACTCTACCCTATCATTTCGATTAGAAGAACATATAAAGAGCTTCCCAGACAAGCAAAAGCTAAAAGCTAAAGGAGTTCACCAACATCAAGCCAGAATTGTAAGGAGTCTTAGGAAGACTTCTTTAAGATTTAAAAATAAAAAGGTTTAAAAAAATGAATAATAATAAAATGGCAATAACTACATATCTATCAACAATTACTTTAAATGTAAGTGGATTAAATGCTCCAATGAAAAGATAGGATGGCTGAATGGATAAGAAAACAAAAGCCTTATATATTCTGCCTGCAAGAGACTCAACTTCAGATCAACAGACACACAGAGACTGAAAGTAAAGGCATGGGAAAAAAGATACTTCATGAAAATGGAAACAAAAACATAAACCTGAGGAAGCAAAACTTATACCAGACAAAATAGATTTTCAAACAAAGGCTATAACAAGAGACAAAGAAGGACCCAGTAACCCCACTTCACAATATTTATCCGAAGAACCCCAAAATGCTACTTCGAGGGAATGTGTGCATCCATATGTTCATTGCAGCACTTTTTACAATGACCAAGATGTGGAGGCAGCCTGGGTGTCCATCAATGGATGGATGGATAAAGGGGAGGTGATATATATAATGGAATATTGCTCAGCCAGGAAAGGGAATGGATGGACGTTGAGGATGTTTTGCTGAGTGGAGTATGTCAGACAGCGAAAGACAGATGTAATGTGATTTTGCTTATATGTGAAAGCTAAAGAACAAAATAAACAAACAAACAAAACAGAAACAAACTCATAGATACAGAAAATATTTTGATGGTTGCCAGATGGGAGAGGGGCTGAGGAGGTGGGTGAAAAAGGGGAAGGGATTAAGAAGTACAAATATTTTTGTTACAAAATAGTCATGAGGATGTAAAGTAAAGCATAGGGAATATAGTCAATGATATGGTAATAACTATGTATGATGTCAGAAGGGTCCTAGATTTATCGAGATAATCGATGGAATGGGGCTTGCGGGGGCAGGGTGAAAAAGGCACAGGGATTAAGAAATACAAATTGGTGGTTACAAAATAGTCAAGGGGATGTAAAGTAAAGCACAGGGAATATAGTCAATAATATGGTAATAACTATATTTAGTGCCAGGTGGATACTAGACTAGTCAGGGGATTGCTTCTTATATTATATAAATGTCTAGGCACTATGCTGTACACCAGAAATTAATACAAAATAATATTGAATGTTACTTGTAATTGAAAAATTAAAAAGGCGGGGGGGCAAAAGGCAAACGGGAATAAGAGGTTCAAATCTCCAGGTATAAAACAAATAAGACATGGGAATATAATACACAATATAGGGAACATAGTCAATAATATTGTGACAACGGGGTACGGTGTCAGATGGTTGCTGGACTTATCATGGGGATCACTTGTTTAGGTCTATAAATGTTGGATAACTATGGTGTACACCTGAAACTAATATAATATTGTGCATTAGCTATATATTTTAATAAAAATCTTAGAAAATAAATAAATAAAGTGATTTTTTTTTTGGACAAAGAAAAAAGCAAGTGTTGTGTGGTACCCACAATCTAGGAAAAATTCTTATCTTAGCAATTCAGTGCTTTTTACAGTAGCCCAATTATAATATGCAGCATCCTAGGATACAACTATTCATCTATTCATTCACTTTTGCAACTGATATTTGTTAAGTTCTTGGTGTGTGTTGGGGTACCATGTGGTGCATAGCTTTGTTGTAGAGACCGGTTAGGAGGCTGATCCAAGTAGAACAGTGATCTAAGTGGAACTGATGATGCCTGGATTGGGATGGCAGTGAAAATGCTGAGGAAAGGATAGATTGAAGAGTTGTTTAGAAGTTAGAATTGATCTGACTTATTGGAAACGGGACATTAGGGAAAAGGTGGTATCTTCTCCTGGTCCTCAAAAAGCAAAGCCTGAGGCCAGAGGTAAGGTCATAACAATGTATTTGATAGATGTAAGCCCAAGGAAGTGAAAATGAGGAAAACATGAAGCAAGCAAGAACAGCTGTGCAATAACACAGAGTGCTGCATTGCCACTGGCTCCTGTTTCAAGACAGGAAACAGACAGTGAGTCGCCCAGTAGATATATTTATTCAGCACATAAGACTCCTTTGCAGGGCTACGAAGAACAAACATACCCTGAAGTAATCCACAACAGAGAGAAAGGAGAGGGATTTTTATCTCACAAGTTACCTCCTGGCTTGCATTTACCAAGACAAAGAACCCTAAGGAAGGGGGTGAATGTAGTGGTAGAAAGTGATAAGTTAAATTTGAATATTTTTAATTGGCTCTTGTAAGATGTCTAGATGGAGCTCTCCAATAGGCAGCTCAATACAGATGGCACCTGGAGCTCAGAACAGAGAAGGCCAGGTGAAAGACAGCTGGGTGGTGAGCACAGTGTGTGCTAGGCTGTACAGCCCAGAACTCTGCTTTAGGACTCAGGCCCCCAGCTGCCAGGTCTGTTGTCTGTTGGTGGCTCAGGGCTGAAGCCCTCTCTAGAATTACCCTTTATCAAAGGGAGCTGCCTTGTCCACGTTTATGCTCCTGCCCTGTGCGTAATGAGTGGTACGTATGGGGTTGCAAAGGCCTGTCTCTGCCTCATTTCAAGTAATCTCTGAAAGGTCATGCCAGCTGTAGAGTTCCCTAGAACTGGATGATACCATCGCTCCCTCTACATTGCTACTCTCCCCTCTGCCAATCCTTCCTTCATCCCACTCCCAGGGTTGTTTCTAAGAGCACCCTGAGTACACCACCTGTAGGCAAATCTCTGTGTCAGAGTCTCCCTGACAACCTGACCTAAGGTAGAGTGGAACCTGGGAAAGTGCAATTTCTAGGTAGACAATTCTTTCAAGAAGCTTGTGTGTGACAAGGAAGGAAGAGAGTACCTCTCCTAAAGAGAGGTACTGTGAAAGAAGGATTTTTTTTTTCAATTTGGAAAGACAAAGCATTTTTATTTGCTGATGGGAAGGAGCTAGTTGAGAAGAAAGAATGGAAGATTGTGGATGGAAAAAGAAACGTGGCAAGAAACGGGATCCAAATCACAGGTAGAAGGATTGCCTGCTATAAGAGGAAAAACATTCCCTGTGATGAGAATCAGGGAGGAGAGGGTGAGTGTGAACGTAGGTAAATTTGTTTTCACCGTTCACCGTAGGGAAAGTTAGATCACCCACTGAGAGGAAAAGGAGCTGGATGCTGGAGCCTCACAAGACAATGGGGAATGTTAGAAATAAGCCCTGGGGACAATGGCATGGAGAGTTTCCCCATGGAAGGTTGAGAATGAGGTCACCAAAAATGTATAGTGACAATCATCATAGTTCTAAACATGGTATGTTATAATTATTCACAGGCCTCTCTCAGCTCATATGCCTGACAAGCCGGAGTATCCACTAAATGAATGAATAGACTCAGGGTAAGGAAGCCCTCCAGTGAAAGGGCCAATCTCCTCCACCAACATAGTTTCCTCAACTAAAACCATATGACAGTTATCTTGTGTCTATCTCTCTCTGATATTTTTAGTCTAAAGAAATGTTGAGGTGGGAAATGCGCTTTCTTCTGCTTTTTACAAGTTTATCATATGTTATATGTGTACGCTTTGTAATGTGTGTATACATTAAGTAGTTTTCCAAGATCACTGGGCAGGGCAGGGCAGAGCTCGGGCTACCTCAGGTCATCTGACTTCTGTCCCACGTAATGTGCTATGAGATACACTTTGTGAAACTGTCAAAAAGTTCCAGATAGCTCAATATGCCTTCAATATTTCCTTTCTTTCCTTCCTTCTTTCCTTCCTTCCTTTTTTCCTTCTTTCCTCCCTCCCTCCCTCTTTCACTCCCTCCATCCCTCTCTCCTTCCTTCCTTCCCTCCTTCTTTCCTTCCCTCCTCCCTCACTACCTCCCTCTCTTCTCCCTGAGTTCGGTAGACTTCTTGGAATCTCTTCTGACCTCCCTACTAAGATGTTCCCCTGCTTCATTATGTTCAGCCCTCATTTGCACATGCTCTTGACACCTGGTGTTTGGTGGCAGAAATGGCTGATAAAATTCCACACTGATTAATTTCATGTTTAATCTAACTGATATTTCTGTAGCCTTTGCAAATAACCTTTTTGAACAAAAACTGCAACAGCGCATTCCAAACCCGATCAAAGAGGTATGCATGACTCCCAGCCACTAAATAAACATTGATGCCGGATGGCAGTAATATGGCTATTTATATTCAGAGCCTGATTTAACCAGTGGCATTCCTGTAATAAGATAATAAGCATGAGCTGTTTACTAGAAAAAAAGGGGAGTCTGTGGTGCTGGTGTTCAATAAAATCTCTTAACAGGCAAATGAGTCTCTGAAATTGGTTGGCAAATACATCCAGAATGAGATGTACTAATTAGTTGCTGTTACTGATTTTCTAAAATAAAAAGTTTAAACTTAAATTTGCCCTGAAATTTAGTAAAATAAAGAATACCAGATGTATGATACCACGTCGAGAGTTTTATAGATTATGCCTAATATATGTCCAGCAATACAATTAAGAAAAAAGAACTCTGCACCTAAATCATTAGATTTAAACAGAGACGAAAAAGAGGTTTTAAATGTGGAAAATTATAAGCATAGATATTTGAATATCAGGTTCACATTATTTTCTATCCAGAGAGCATTTGTAGGTGATCCTCTTGGCTATACTGGCAGAGATATCTATTACTCTAAGCACTTTAATTTTTAAATAGAAAGAGCAAAGGAATACAGGAATTATCTTAATAGCATTTGGATGCCTTTTAAATAGATTAACCCATTCAGAACCAAGATCACAGAGGTTCTACATAAGCATGTAGACCTTCATTCTGTATTCAGAAATAAATGATGAAAGGGTCAAGCTTGTGAATCCTCTCCCAGCAGCTTCCAGCCCTGTTCTTTCTCCCCTGAAGGAAGAGCAGCAGATGCCCTGTGCTCGCTTCCTTCCTCCTTCTGCTCTCACTCCATGCAGCCCCTTCCGCTTGCTAAGGATGCATCTTCAGACCTCCCTTTTCACTGCTTCCTTCACCGAATTGGAAGGGACTGCCTCTATCAAGACTTGCAACTTCAAATAGTGAGATGATCTCAGGAGACATCCAAATATTTTTGTAAACCAAATATTGCTTCTAAAAAAGATATGGCCACGTGATAAGACGATTTAGGTTGTGTCTCCATCATTTTTTTTTCCAACGATAAGTTTGAATTCTAGAACCTGTTGTTTGCATTTAGCTGATTGAGATGATGTTTGTTTTCCCATAGCAAATGGTCCTTCTTTGAAAGCCAGATGAGCAGTTACCATCGCTGCCACTCTATAGTACTGTTTCCTAATGTTAGCAATGGCTTAATTCATGCATGTGGATTCCATCTATCTATAGTGAAACAGACAAAGGTGGATTATTTTCTTGCTAACGCATGTTTAGTCTTTCTCTGTCTTTAGTAACCAGGGGCAATTGATTACACACATCTTCATTTCCATTTCACAGTGGGACCTCCAGCTCAAGTAGCAACTTTGCCAGCTCTTACTGAGACCTAGACTTGTTCGGGACACATATTGGCCAGCAAATAATGAAGTTAAAAACAGAATCCTGAGTCATGCACATGTGGTCTTCTCTATATTTCACAATAGAATGATTTAAGGTTCTCTTGAAACCAACTCTGGCTAGCTTAAGACAAAAGGAGTTTACTTGAAAGAATATTAGTAATCTTTTAAAAAACATAAGACTTCAACAGCTACACCTCAGAAGTACAAGAACCACAGCAGTTCCAGACACATGAAAACAAGAGTTTCTGGACTTATTGTGCTATTTTTGTAGCTCAGCAACTCACATCTCCTGGTTCCTTTGTTTTCTTTTTTAAGATTCCATATTCTTGGGTAAAAAAAAATCTAGTTAGTCTATCTTAGCTCAAACAAATGATCTGAACACATCAGTTTTGACTAACAGAAGAGGGGTCCAGGTCACATGGTATAGACACTTCTGTGGAAGTCTCCAAAGAGTGGAGGATGGTTGTCAGCTGAGCAGCAAACCGCAAGGGGTTTGCCAGGGCTCTATACCAGTTCTCCTCCAAGTGCCAGTCCCCTAAACAGTTTGATATCAGTCTGGGAGGAAATAAGAGCTTGCACCAGAATCGAAATCCATCTCAATCACTTCATTGAGAAAGCCTTGCTATTTTAAAAAATGTCAGTTGAACTAAAGAGTGTGCTTAGTGACACGGTTGGTTTGCATTCTGGTTCAGTACTTCTTCTCTCCTCATGGACCAGTAGCAAACAGTTTGCTGAGAGGCAACTGCCTGTGGACCACTCCTCCATCAGCAGTCTCTTCTCTTCAGTCCCTGTCTGACTTTATGGGACTCGTGTCAGAGGAGTCAAGAACATGGACTTGGAAATCATCTGGGTGTTAGTTCTGGTTCTGCTTAGTAGCTGAATGACCTTGGGCAAATAAACACTCCTAGCGTCCGTATCCCCATCTGAGTTGGAGATAACAATACTACCATATTACTGAGGACTCTTTCAATTGCAAGCAACAGAAATTCAAACCATTTGGTTAAACCAGATAAAATTGTTCACATCCAATCTGTAAAACTAGCGATTGATTTCATTTGGTGCAACCAATGCTTAAGCAAAAAGCATTTGGTTGTCTCTTCCGGCAACCAAAAGTGGATCATATACCATAAAAGAACTCTCACTGCCTTACTTGGGTCATGTTCCCAACACCTGACTCAATCACTGTCAAAAAAGACATGAAGATTCATGACAAGCCAGGCTTGGGTGTGTCCTCGGGAGTATGTCAGACATTACGATTAACAGATTGACAGGTTTTTCAGATAAACCCTGTCTGTATTGTTCAGTGACATCCCTAGTGCTTAGCCCATAGTAGCTTCCCTCCAAAATTAGGTAAATAAATGACTGGGCAAAGGAATATTGTGAAGCCTCTTCAGACAAAATAGGGGGCTGACAAAAGCAATAGAATTCCGTGTCAAATGCCTGCATCATATGGTTGTTGTGAAGATTAAATAAGAATGTGATTCCCATGGGACAGGGCCTGGCACAGAGTGGCACTTTTATCTGTAATACAGACCAGCTCAGTGTAGGAACCCATTTTTTCCATGCAGTGACTTACTCAGAGCAGGCACCCAAGTTTTTCGATTGACTAAATGAAGTAATAAGTGAACTCATGAATAGACGATGAGCAATCTGGATCCCATATCTTCTTTTGGAAAACTATTGTGTTTTGATTTTGTCTGAAAAACCGGACAAGACGCATACAATCAACAGGGCAACAGCAAATGGGCATTAAATTGCAACCAGAGGTGTTTTCATTAAAGACCTTCGTTAGGACAACCTTCTAGATCTGAAAAACAAATCTTCTTCAGTGAAACTTAAAGAATCTAGTTTTGATTATAAGTTTTCCCAGCAGAAGGAAAGGGACAGATGACTTTTAAGAGTCTTTGCCCCATGACTGGCAGCATTTGTACATCACATTCCAATCCAACTGAGGTCAAAGGGAGGATAACGGGAGCAGGAGATACAATTTCACAACATCAAATGTTTGACTTGTCCACAGAGCTCGTCTAGTCCAACCCCCTCTTTTCACTGAGGAGGGTACTGAGGATGGGAGAAAGGAAATGGCTTGGCTTGTCTAAGGGTCATAGCTATGCCCCCGGTAGGGGGCAAAGCTGAGTCCAGAACTTTTTAGTCCATGTTCAATATTCATCCTCCACAGGCACTGGTGGCTGACCATGAACCAATAGTGCCCCCGTCATCCATGTTAGGTGGACAGGAAACCACGTGGGGAATGGGAATGCCTCCATGAGAAACTGGGACAGACCCTCGTGTGGTAAAGGGTCAAAGGGAGGGCATTAGTGTACACTGAAGGATAATCTGAGTCCCACCATTGGTCACAAACCCCGCGTATTGTTCACCTAGACCTTCCCATCTGCCATCTGAAAAGAATCCAAAACACGTACAGTCTTTTTTATAATTATGTGAGTCAAGCAAGTTGAGCACATTAGGTTATTATATGAACACTTCATTTTATAAAGTAAAATTCAGGAAACATTAATTTGACAAAGGATATCTGAGCCACTTCTGAATAGGAAAACCATACATTTAGGTGCTGAAATATCGACTTTGTGGGTTAATGAGGAGAACAGGCAGATTATTTGTAATGGGTGCTTCCTTAGAGGTACGGGCATTTTACTTGTGGCAGACCAGTAGTTACCCACCCAGTATTGATTCTCTCCTTCCTTACTGACAGAGCTCCCATATTGCTGGCAGTGACAGCATTCCCAGCTTTGGTTTTTTTCTTTTTTGTTTTGTTTTGTTTTTGTGACTTATGTGAAATGTAAGTAAAGGACATTGAGTCTTTCCAGAAAGCCCCCTTTAAAGGGATGGCTCAGCTGCTGGGCCTCTTCTGTCCGTCTTCTATATCTTCCAGAAGCTGATCAAATGGCTAGAGCTTCAGCAACCAGACTACAAACATGGGATGAGGATCCATCCGAGGGATTGTGGAATAGTAAGCTTCAAAGAGCTTGGATCCCTAAAACCTCATGGCACCACCACACCAGCTCTACACTGCCCACCTCTGGATGGCTTATGAGAGGAAAATAAAGCCCTGTCTTGCTTACACCAATTTTCAATCTGCCAAATACAGTTCCTGACTGATACAAACTCATTGGATGGTCTTGGCAAAGTAAGTTTTGTAGCCCCCCTGTGCCTCAGTTTCTTCCTCTTTAAAATTGAGTAAAAGTACTAACCAGCTTTAAAAAACACATAATACAGTGGTTTTTAAATTCTGTTTATTGAAGCCCTACAATTTTTGAAGATAGTTCAAAGAAGTGAAGGAGTGAACACATGGCTATCTGAAGTCCACCAATATTCAATCAGAATGGTTACTCTTCTATTTGATTTTTATATGGAGCTTCCAAGTAAGATTTCATTTGAAGGGAAAAAACAATTTAAAGGCTAAAATAATTTGAAAATCATTGGCACAGAAAAAGTTTAGTCCTTCATATGTGAAGACCCTTGGGGCATACCACTGCTCCTAAGATTATTTTTTTCCAACATTGTCAGTGAATCTAGTGATGCCAGTTGGATCCTTCTTGAGAACGATACCCCAAATTTGTAGACCAACTGAAGGAACTAGTCTGGGGCCACTGAACAGTGCAAAGCATCCTGATCCATTCAGTAATAAAATTAGTCACCTCCGCTGCCATCACGCTGTGCTCAAAACCCCCTGAAGAATAACTAATGAGCCTGAGAGCTGTGTGCAGCTGCTCTCTGAAGTGTTAAATAGAGAGGAGGAATCTGGGGAGCTATGTTCTTTAGGAAGGTATCTTCATTCAGTGGCTCTTGTCACCTCCCACAGACCTGGAGTTTCTGACCCATCAGACTCCGTGTACTTGCTTACCCAAGGGTTCAGTAACCTTCCACATGACAAAAAGTTCCCACCTGAAATTGAAAGAAAGAAAGAGAAAGAGAGAGAGACAGAGAGAGAGAGAGAGACAGAGAGAGAGACAGAGAGAGAGAGAGAATGTCCTGGGCCTCTCACACAACTTTGACTTCTAATCAAGGTATCCCTTAGCAGAACATCTAATCTGAGCCCTGGGGAAGGAGCTAAACCCCAAAGATCTTGGGACCTTGGAAATCAACCTTTGTCTGGCTAGACCTTTCACCCATCCACAAGAATAGCTTCAGACCCCCAGAAAATGACATACCCAGGGCCCTTTGATTATAGAAGGCTCCCCTGTGCACTGTGCCACCTCAAATAAGAAACAGCTGAGGGGCAACTGACTGGCACAGTCGGGTAGAGCCCAGTGCTCATAATACAAACATGGGTTGCGTACTCCACAACTAGTCTGAGAACAAGGGCTCAAACTGCAGTCGGGAGGGAAGAGGGAAGAAGAGGGAAAAAATAAAAATAAACAAAACAGAAAAGAAACAGCTGGGGGAATGAGGACTGGTGACCACAGATTTCAGAGCCCCTGGAACAGATTCGGACTCCAAATTCTCTTTCCCAACTAACTTGGATTTCAACTTTGACTTGCCAATCAAGCTGCAGCAGCTTGTTCTGCTCAACTCCTGGCTCTGTTTCTCTGAGCATGATCGCTGCCTGTCTGTTTCTCTCACTTTGTCAGGGTCATGTGCCTTTGCTGAGCCCCAGATCCCTCATGAGCCCTTGTCTTTAACCCTTGCTCACTCTTGTACCCCAAATCCAACCTATATATGTGCCCTTTCTGACCATTCCCAAATGCCAAAATCTAGTCAGGCTCTGTCTGCCTTCCTTTCTCACTGTTTTCAAACATCTCAACACAAACACAGCTCATTCAAATAGATCGTTAAAATAGAATATATTCTGTTTGCATTGCAGTTACCTCTTTCTTTTTCCACTCTTCTCTCCCACCCCAAGTGGACCTCTGCAAATATATCCATCTGAGTAGGTTTTTGAATAATGATGGGAGAAATAAAAGAGGAAAGATGATATTAAAAATTAAGAGGAAGAATTTAGAGAGTAATTATGTAGAGTAGATGGAAGGTCCTAATTCACATTAGCCTCAGCGAGGCAGATGGGAGTGCTAAATATTGTCTCTTAGCCCTCAGCATCTATTTTCACCTCTTTCTATGGATTACAGGAGCTTGAAGACTAAAGACCATATTTTCCTGACTCCTTTTCTGCTAGGGTTTTAGATGTATTTGATCGTCTGGCATTAAAATGTACTCATGTGCTATCCAGCAGGCAGAGGGGAGCGGAGGTCATTCTTTCTGGGACAGTGGTGACTGATGAGCATGCTCCCACAAACACTACCTTTTGCAGTGGCCAAGAATCCATGTCACACTGTCTGATGACCAGTCTCATGGGAATTGGGCCACTGTCATGCTGGCAGCAGTTTCCTGACTCCTGGGTAATAATAATAATAGAGAGAAGATGGAAGAGAGAAAGAAGCCTTATTGATTCTCTTCCAGCCAAGGGCACGTGAATCAAGCCATGTGCCCTTGGCTGGAAGAGTTCTAGCTTCTTATTCCCTCATCCTCCCCCCCCCGCCCCAATAAATAGGGTCAAATAACTAAGACACTATTCCTTATAAATGAACTTTAAAATGTGGTAGTATTGGAAGGACTGCTGTTCACAGGATGCAAAGCTCATTCAATATTTAAAAATCAATCAATGTAACCCACCGAATTAATAAACTAAAGAGAAAAACTCACATGATTGTATCAATTGATGCGGAAAAACCATTTGATAAAATTCAACAATTCATGATTTTTTTAAAAACAAAACCTCCAGTGATAAAAGATAAAATAAAATAAAATAAAATAAATAAAAATTTAAAAAAACCTCTCAGAAAAGCATAAATAGCAGGAAATTTCCTCAATTTGATAAAGAACATCTACAAAGGCCTACAGTTAACATTATGTTTAATTGTAAAAGACTGAATGCTTTTTTTCCAAAGATCAGGTACAAGGTAAAGACGTCTGCAAGAATGTCTGCTCTTACTACTGTCATTAAACTGTGCTCTAGCTAGCTCAATAAGGCAAGAAAAGGAAGTAAAGGCATACAGGTAAGAAAGTAAGAACTAAAACTACTCCTAATTTGCAGATCCCATTATGGCTTGCCCAGAAATCCCAAGGAATCTTTAAAAAAAACAAAAACATTTCTTGAACCTATAAGTAAGTTCAACAAGTTTGCAGATATAAGATCAATATACAAAAATCAATTGTAACAATAGAAAAATTAATTGTATTTCTATATTCTAACAGTGAAACAAATTAAAAATTGAATACTATTTATAATCAGTCAAAAATACAGCAATAGAATGACTGTTGTTCACAGGTCTCTCGGCGCCAGAGAGCCCCACTCTGAGATAAGACACGTCTCCACCCTGATTCTAGTAAAGAGGTCAGGAAACCTTGAGTAAGGTTGGAGGTATTAATTTTGGGCAGTTAATTACATTCTTTCAGCATCCATGTCCCTGAAGTTTTCATTGGGCAAATCCTTTAGGAGGACATCCCCATTAGCTATTCATTTTTCTTTCGCACTGTCTCGAAAATGAAGTGACTGTTGGCTGTGTCACACAACTCGTTGAAATTCACCCCTGGGTGAAGTGATCCTCAAATAATTACCAAATGTAGTTCAGGTAACTGAATTAGTGAATTACACTGGCTCCTTTGAGATGAAAGACTCTTTAGGAATGTGAAATACATTGGCTCTTTGTTATTAATAACCTGAACAATGAAAGAACCCAGAGTAGTATTCAATATGCTCCAGGAATGGGAAGACTAAAATTAAAGAATGCAATTGATTTTCATTTTCCGTACTTTTCATTTCAATAGTCAGGACTGAATATGACAAGTCATCAAATCCCCTCTGATGTTAATAAAGCATCAACTATAGAGCTCTGGGGAGAGAAAAATTCAGCCAAAGTGTGGCAAATAGGTGGTTCTCCTCTTTTCTATGATTTATTAATATTTCCTCCCACCTGCCCTGTTACAACATTCAACAGATGAAAATCTCCTACCTTGACCTGCGTCACCTTCTTCTGCCTTAGTCTAATTTTCCAAAATTAAGTGTCTCAACCACTCCTCCACCCTTCAAACAGACAATTGCACTCATCAGTTGTGCCCACCAGAGAAATGTAGAATGCCCTCAGCTTAGTGCTCTGCCCTGAGTGTAGAGAAGACAGAAGCATGGAGGCAAATCCCTGGCAGACAGTTTGACCTTGGGACAGGGAGAATGGGAAGTGATGGGTAGGAGGCTAAGGCTCAGCTTTTCTGAGGTTGGTGGAGAGCTGAAGATGGTGGAGATGCTAGGCCCTACACGTGCTGGATATGGTCGTGTTGCATTTATTGAATCAGATTTACAGTTCCTCATCTTCAGTTTTTATTTTTAAAGCATTGGGGGTTTTATATTTCTCTTTCAAAATATTTTGAAGGGTAATGTATTTATTTTGGAATTGGAATAGGTAATCCCTTCATAAGTCAAAGGCATACAATTACATACAGTGAGGAGGTCTCCCTCCTACCCACATGGTCCAACCACCCAGTTCCCCTTCCAGAAGCATCAGTGTCACTGACTTCCTACTTTTCCGTGCAGAAATATCCAAGTGAATTTGTATAAGGCACCCCCTTACCATCTTTTATTTACACAAATGGTAACTCACTATTCTGTTCTGTACCTTGCTTTTTTTTCATTTAATATATATTAGAAATTATTCCACACCAGGACACAAAGAGCTCTACCATCTTTTTTTGGAATGGCTAGTAATCCATTATATTAACCTAGCATCATTTTTCTAACCACTCTCCCATTGATGATCATTTCTATTATTTCCAATTTTTAGATACTACAAACAATGCTGTAATTATTAACCTTCTTCAATAAGTGAATTCCGCATATAGGAGTACGTCTGTAGTTTAACAGAACTGCTAGTAATTAAATTACTACAAATAATTCCTATAAATAGAATCGATAAAGCAAAGATTACGTATATTTGTAATTTTGATAGATACTGCCAAATTGCCAATCCATATCACCTGACACAATATTGTTTACCCATTTTTTCTATTGCATTTTTGGTCTTTTCTTTCTCGTTATTTATTTATTTTTTTAATAGAGGTAACATTGATTTATAACATATAAATTTCAGATATACAGCATTATAATTCAATGTCTGTATACACTAGTGTGCTCATCATCAAGTCTACTTTCCATTTGACCCCCTTTACCCATTTCACCCTTCCCCCATCCCCTTTCCTCTGGTCACCACCAGTCTGTTGTCTGTCTCTATGAGTTTGTTCTTCTTCTGTTTACTTATTCATTTGCTTCTTTTTTTCTTTCTTTTTTTTACTTTCCACATGTGAGTGAAATACATGATTTTTGTCCTTTTCCATCTGACTTACTTCACTTAGTAAAAATAATACTCTCAAGGCCATCCATGCTGTTGCAAATGGCAAAATTTCATCACTTTTTATGCCCAAGTAGTATTCCATGTCAGTGAACACTTAGGCTGTTTCCATATCTTGATTATTGTAAATAATGCTACAATGAACATAAGGGTGCATATATCTATTTGAATTAGTGTTTTCATATTCTTCGGATAAATACCCAGAAGTGGCATATCGGGATCATACGGTACTTCTGTTCTTGATGATTGTATAGCAATAAATTGCAAATATGTTTCCCAATTTATCCATTGACTTTTGATGCTGTTATGGTTTTTTCTGCATGTAGACATTTTTTAAAACAGTGTTGAATTTTTCAATCCCTTATTTTATGAGTGCTGTTATTTCTGTCATATTTTAAAAGGTTTTCTTCAGTCATAAATTATATAAAACAAGAAAATCTTTCGTATTTCTTTTCACATTTTTATGGCTTTACATTTTTATATTTAAAATCTGTGACCCATCTGGAATTTCTTTGATAAGGTGTGAGGTCTAGATCCAACTTTTTCTTTACTTATTATTATACTCGGATACCCTGTTGCACAAACACTATTGATAAAACTTCTATTTTCCCCACTGATTTGAAATGAGACATTTATCATATGCTAAATCACTATGTGCATTTGGCTTTACTTCTTTGTTTTCTATTCTGTTTTATTTCTTTATTTATGTGCCAGTGGCACCCTGCTTTAAATTTTTTTCACTTAACTAAAATTAATTGTACTTCAATTTTTAAAACTTTATTTATGCATTTCCCGAAAGCAACTTTTCCTTTGGGTCAGTGATCCAATAGAAACAAGGCTTCCTGACTGTGTCTTACAACTTTGTTTACTTTCCCTTTGGATAGTTCGTGACCAGATTTTTCTTGATCTTCCATGAAATGAAATTTCACCTCTACCATAGTCAAGTAAATTAAATAACCTTGGACTTGTAAGAAGATGACCATAGGAACACCATATCTCAATTTTCCAAATTTTAGTGTATAACAGGGTCACAGGAAACATGCTCCTTTTTTCAAAGGCCATAGCTTTAAAACCCACTTATATTTAATAAATAGTTACTACATGGCAAGTTGTTTCATTTAGAATCCTTTTGGCTCAAGTCAGAGACATGGATTCAAACAGCCTTTCACAATAAGTAAATGCATTAATTGTGATAACTATAATCCTCAAGTGGTAGAAGTCAGGTAAGGCAGTTCCAGTCGCCCAACCATGTCATTACACATCCAGGTTCTACCATTTCTCTGGTCTGCCATCCTCAGGCATTGGCTCTATTCTCAGGCTGATGGCAAGATGGTTTGGTACTTCCAAGGGTCTCTCCAGACATGACAACACCTTGAGAAAGAAGAGACAGCATCTCTTTTTGTTCTCTTTCTTTGGAGCAAAGAAACATGTCTCAGAAGTCTCCTGAAACTTCCAGTCAAGATGGCAGAGTAGGTAAACACTGTGCTTGCCTCCTCGCATGACCACATCAAAATTACAACTTTATTATAGAACAATCCCCTTTGAGAGCCATTTGAATACTAGCTGAACAGAACTCCTATAACTAAGGATACAAAGAAGAAGCTACATCAACACTGCTCCCACAAGGTGGCCCGAGGGTAAACACAGGCAGTGGCTGACCTTGGCCTGCATGCAAACCCCTCCCAAAAGGCCCCAGAACCAATACACCTAGTGGTGGGCTTTAGACCACACCAGAGCACCACCCAATTAGTGCCACAAATAATACACCCAAAGGGTGGACTTGGCAAGCACCAGAACCCCACTAAAGTGAATCTCTTTCCATGAGGTCAGCCCCTGCACAACCGTTTGTCTGTTGAAATCAGACCCAGTCCTCAAAAACAGTCAGGCTGAGGGTAAATCCCACCCACTGCCATGCCAACAGTAATGAAGATTCAACTACAAGAGAAGAGAGCACACACAATCCACACAAGGGACACAGCTGGAGTACCCAGTTCAGGTGAACAGGAAGACTGTGTCACTGGGACCCAGTAGACACTACAAAACACCACTCTGCCCAAACTGAGAGATGTAGCAGATCTACCTAATACATAGAAACAAACACAGGGAGGCAGCCAAAATGAAGAGACAAAGAAACATGTCCTAAATGAAAAAATAGGACAAAACTCCAGAAAAAGAAACTAAACAAAATGAAGGCGAACAATATACAAGACGCAAAATACTCGTGATAAGGTTGCTCAATGAACTTATGGGAAGAATAGATGACCTCACTGAGAACATCAACAAACAAATAGGAAACATAAAAAAAGAGACAGAAACCATAAAAAAAAAAGTCAGAAATGAAAAATACAATAATTGAAATGAAGAATACACTACAAGGATTAGATGAAGCAGAGGATCAAATCAGCAATTTGGAAGATAAGGTAGTAGAAAACACCCAATCGGAACAGAAAAAAAGAAAAAAGAATCCAAAAAAAATGAGGATAGTTTAAGGGACCTCTGGGGCAACATCAAACATAACAACTTTCACATCATAGGGGTTCCAGAAGAAGAGAGACAGAAAGAGATTGAAAATCTATTTTAAAATTTAATTACTGGAATCTTCCCTAACGTGGTGAAGGAAATAGACATACAAGCCCAGGAAGTGCAGAGAATCCCAAGTAAGATGAACCCAAGGAAGCCACACCAACTCACATATTAATGAAAATGCCAAAGATTAAAGACAAAGAGAGAATCTTAAAAGCAGCAAGAGAAAAACAGTTGGTTACATACAAGGGAGCTCCTATGAGATTGTCAGCTGATTTCTCAACAGTAACTATGCAGGCTAAAAGGGAATGGCATAAAATATTCAAAGTGATAAAAAGCAACGATCTATAGCCAAGATTAACCAGTCGGGCTATCATTTAGGATCATTTAGAATCATTTAGAATCAAAGGAGAAATAAAGAACTTCCCAGACAAGAAAAAACTGAAGGAATTCATCACCACCAAACCAGTATTAAAAGAAATGTTAAAGGGACTTCTTTAAGAAGAAGAAGAAAAAAAATAAAAAATATGAATAAGAAAATATCGCAAAGAAAAAATATTCTCACTAACAAAGGCAAACAAAATAAAAGCAGTGGATCAACCAACACTAAAGCTAGTACAAAGGCTAAGAGGCAAAAGTAGGAAGATCATGTGTAATTACAGCAGTAAATTAAGGAATACACACAAATACACACACACACACACACACAAAAAGTAACGAATAATGACAAAAACATAAACATGGAGGAGCTGAGTAAAAATGGTAGTAATTTTAGAATGTGTTCAAACGTAAGCAACCATTAACTGAAAATAGACTGCTATAAATATAGCTTGGAATATATAAAGCATATTGTAACCACAAATCAAAAATCTACAAGAGAGATACAAGAATTAAAGAGAAAGGAATCCAAACACAACACCACAGAATGCCATCAACATACAAGAGAAGAAAGCTAGAGAATAAGAAACAGAAAAGAAATACAAAAACAATCAGACAATAATAAAATGGCAACAACTACATACCTATCAATAATTACTTTAAATGTAAATGGATTAAATGCTCCAATCAGAAGACAAATGGATAAAGAAAAGATGGTCCATATATACAAATAAATTACTCAGCCATAAAAAAAAAAGGAATCTTACCATTTGTGACAACATGGATAGACCAAAGGGATATTATGCTAAATGAAATAAGTCAGACAGAGAGAAACAAATACCATATGATTTCACTTATATGTGGAATCTAAAAAAATAAATGAACAAACAAAACAGAAACTCATAGATACAGAGAAAAAAATGATGGTTGACAGATGGGAGAGGGTTTGGAGGTCTGGGTGAAAAAGGTGAGGGATTAAGAAATACAAATTGGCAGTTACAAAACAGTCTTGGGGATGTAAAGTACAGCTTAGGGAATATAGTCAGTAAGATTGTAATAACTATGTACGGTATTGGGTGGGTACTAGGCTTATCAGGTGGATCACTTCATAAGTTATATAAATGTCTAACCACTATTCTGAACACTTGAAACTAATATAATACTGAATGTCAACTGTAATTTTTTTTTTTTAATTTTAAAAACAGTCTCCCATGTCTCATTGGCCAGAATTGGGTGGCATGCCCGTTCCTGAAACAATCACTGACAACAAGAATGTGATTACCTTTAGACCAATCAGACCCACCCCTGGGCTGGGGAAGGGTAAGTTTCCTCTAAGGCACATGGCTGCTTGGAAGAGGATGGATACCTGTACAAAACCTGGGTTCTAATAGTAATAAAAGTGGGTAATGGATGCTGATAATGAGTCTGTCCCATTTCCTTCTCTCTTTCTCTCTCTTGGCTAGATTCCTTTGCTAGACATCGAACAGTGTCCCTCTTCACACACACATAGTGTTTAGTAATGTATTAACTACAAACTCATTTATTCAATAAACACTTATTGAGCTTATATTATATGCCGAATACTGGGTGAAGAGCTGAGGACTGGAAGAAGGAAAGACAGGGATCCTGCTCTCAATGATTTAATGGGAGATGCAGAAAATTAAGTAATTCCATAGTACAGTGATAAGTGGTATATATATAATTTAAGGATGCTATAGGGGTTCGAAAGAATGAGCAACTTCATGGGGATATATTCCAGCTGAGCTTTGAAAGATAAAGAAGTAATCAAGGAAGAAGGACATCCAGGCAGGGGAAAGAGCTTATACAGAGGATGGAGAGGGCATTGGCATGGCACGCTCAGTGTCCTACATATCACCTATTGGGTAAATGTGGTGGTAGGGCACTGTTTTACCCAGGGAATGAAGGCACCTGGGCCCAGTTAGCAACTTCAGTTTGCACAACTTAAGAGACATCATCAGTGGATACCATCCCTAAGAAATTCTGACACGGGTTAAAGCTAATTGGAGCATTGAAATACAAACAACAGATTATAATTAACATGTTGAGGTTACACACTACATCTCAGAGGCCCCAAAATCTTTCTCTCACTTCCCAATCAACCTTCTTGCAAAAGATCGAACCTCCATTTGATCCTCAACCCCAACCCACTGGTATTAACAATATGGTGGTTGCTCCTGCTAAGGTTATCGCTGGCCTTTATATTGTATGACACAAAATAGAATAAAACCAACAACAGCAAAAAAAGACTCTCCCACATTCTACTTTCCAGCTATACTGAACTATTTATAATTCACTAATTACACTGATTAATACATTTAAAGACCCCAGGCACTGAAAATATGATTTATTTCTATTTCAATACGAAATTTAAATTAAAAACAATCATAAATTACAATTTTTTCCACAAGGACTTCATTTTTGTAAAATATCAAATTCTTTCCCAAAAAAGTCTCTCTCTCTCTCCCATTTCCCTGACCCCTGCTTTGTTGCTTGTTTAAGCACATGCATTGTCCTCCAATTGAGTAACATAGCAATAAACACATCCATATCTTGTTTCTAATGCGTTGAACGGTGTTCCCCCAAAAGATACATCTACCAGAACTTCAGAATGTGATCTTATTTAGAATACGCACCTTTGGAGATGTAATTAAGGTAAATATTTGTAGATGAGATCACCCTGGATTAGAGTAGGCCCTAAGTCCAGTGATGAGTATCCTTACAAGAGACAGATGCAGAGAATTACAGACACATGGGGAGACCACGTGACAACAAAGGCAGAGATCAGAGCAACACATCTACAAGCCAAGAAACACCAATAATTTTTGACAGCTACAAGAAGGTAGAAAAGAAACACAGAACGGATTCTCCCGCAGAGCCTCCAGAAGGAACAAATGCTGCTGACACCTTGATTTCAGAATTCTGGCTTCCAGAGCTGTGAGAGAATACGTTTCTGCTATTTTAAGTGACTCAGTTTGTGATAATGTATTACGGCAGCCCTAGGAAACTAATACATTGTCCTATGACATTTCGAATCAAAATTGGAGAACTTCTGATTTCAAGAAAAAGAAACTCACTCTGGTTAGCTCAGGAAGAGAGAGATCTATTTTAAAGAAATGCTATCTCACAGAACACAAACGTAAGGAATTAAGCCTCTGGCTTTTGGAGCTGGAAACTAGGGCTGGGAAAAGAAGTGGCCTTCTATCTCTAAGAGTCACCTAAATTCTGTCGGTGAGTGGCTCATTCCCCTCTCTTATCCTCTCTCCTGGCTGTCTTTTTCTGTTTCAGATACTGGGTACGCGTGGCTCATCAAGCTGGCTTCAACTCCAAGTTTCCATAAACCTGAAGCTCACTCTCCACATCTAACTGACTTTGTCTTTCAGCATCCCAATTACAGATTTTCAAGTGAGAAACTCGGTTGGCTGAGCTTAGTTAACCAAGGACTGGACCCTTGGCCAGTTATCGGATGCCATCTCTGACAGCACATGAGAGGTGGAGTCCCGTGGTGTGGAGCCCTGCCTCGCCCACAGACGATGGGCCAGATTTTCCCTGCAGAGGCTGCAGGCGTGCAGGCAAAGATTGGCCTCTCTGATGTGAGCTGGTCATTTTTCTGCCTCTCTCACTAGACTGTGAACCCCTCGAGGGCAAGAAATTCAGATTCTGTTGTCTGCTCATCAGTCTCCTCCACTGCATATAGGTCTCAATGCCTGGGACAATACAGATATTTCAAAATGTTTGCTTAATAAAAGGTAATTAGTTGAACTTTATAGAATTGTATCTACTCAGTTAACCAAGAAAAAGGTAAATGTTTATACGGCTTGCTCTATTCTTTCTTGACAAAGTGGTCATTTTAAAGCTGACTTCCTTTCCTTAGCTCATTCTTAGAAATAGCAAAAAGACTATCTCTATCTATTTGATGAAAATGGCACTCAAATCCACATAACCTCATTGCGCTGCTACAGGATCAGTGTCTCTAAGGTAAACAGTTCCCTGATCTGTACTGTCCATTGGTATCCAAACCACATAATCTTTTGGCCTGCACTATGATCCTCCTTGACAGAGAGTTCCAGCAAAGAAAGAGGTAGTTTGGGTCACCTTTTGCCTCTCGTTACTAGTTTCCTTTAAATAAAAAAAAAAACATTCCTTTTTTCCCTGGAGAAGATATTATTTTGATAGAAACAATCTGATGGAAGTTTCTTTTAAGAGCCTGCTTAGCTTTCTAGAACCTTCCTATGCTTTAGCTACAGCTGGTTTGTTGAGGACCTTTCCTAACAGCCTCTCACTCAGGTCTAATCTTCCCCAAGTCCACAAAGCTGTACCAGGGCTCATTGCAGATCAGAAATAAAAAAGGGCTGGAAGGAGGCATAACCTCTGTCATCACAGAGCTCACAAAGTGTGGGGCCCTGCTCGGCCACAGCTCAGGGAGGGCCCGGGAATCATCAGAGCCTCATCGGTATTAGATTCATGAACCAAACCGGTCATAGCCCTAGAAATCATACATCTTGGTTTGGTGGGGAAAGATGATTATTACCGTGCTAATCAGATGGGCGGGCTTACCTATGGGTAGGAGAGGAGAGGGGTAGTCTAATTCTTAAAACTGTTCTCTTTCTTCCAAGTCAGCCGGTCCTCTTGGCTCATCTGAAGACCCCCAAATTACATTAAAGCTACCCCAAAGGAGAGATATTGAAAGGGAGCATGTAGAGACTACTTTGCACCCTGCAAGGCGTGAACATCATAATTCCTTCTGTAATGAACTGGCAGTGCAGAAACCTAAGTCAAATAGTTTCTGTCCCCAAACTGCAGCTGTTTCTAAATTTAAAGGTTAATCACCTCTTCCCTTTCTTGTATGAAAGGCCCTGGGTACTGTCAAAGGGCTATATAAATGGTAGACCCACGTGCAAGGGCAAGGCATTATTGCAACTCATATTTGTACACACACACACACACACACACACACACACATGCATATAGTCACTTATTGCCTGCACTTGCCCAGAGATGAATGGCCCAATTGCCCAGCAACCAGTGCCAAAGCCTAGTCCCTCACTGGTTGGATTTCCAGAGACCAAAGCCCCTGCCAGATTAGTTATGTGCTCACTTCCTCCAGCATTTATATCTCCAGTTTACCAAGGAATGGCTAACAGAGACTGGAGTCCCCTGCGTGTGGATAAGGGATAACTCCCAGGGTCCCCATCAGGTACTCAATAACTGTGAACGAGTAGACCACACGAATGAATGGGGCCACTGAGCAGTTTGACCAGCATCAGAACAAAGTCAAAACATTTTGTTCTGGAGTCTTGGCCCGAGGCAGAGGCAACCCAGATGGAACATGGACCTCTCCTCCCTGGAAAAGTACCCTTCCACCCTCACCCAGCCCTTTCCCAATGAAAGGCCTGGTGAAAGCTCCCTGGGGAAAGCTCTCAGCCAGCCCCGGCAGTGTCCCACCCACTCCAGCTCACTTTCCATTCATTTGTTCACTCATTCAACATTTACAGGCACCTATTGTGTGTCAGTCACCGTGCCAGGCCCCGGAGACACAGAGATGCCAGACACAGGCCCTGTTAGGGAGAGGGTAGTAGTGTGGCTCTGTTCCTTTTATTCCAGGCACACACCAGACAAGGCGGTCCCTTCAGAGAACCATGGCTTCTCCACTGCTTCTTTCTGAGGCCTCCACCCACCCCAGGCAGGAGCAGTGGCTCAGAAAATCTCTGTCCTTTCACTTGCATTATAGGATTTTATTTTTAAAGCAGCAGCAGGAGTGGCAGCAGCCTTACCTTCCAAGACGCCTGTGGCTTAGGCTAATATTTACATGTATTTGCATTTTCTTTGTACACAAGAATTGGGAAAGGGTGGGGAAGGGAGTTTTGCCAAGGAATGAAAATGTGCCTTGGGCCAATCCTCCAAGTGCTAGGGCAATTGCCATTTTAAAATCAAGAAGCAACGAGTTTAGCTAAAATTCAGGCAATTTCTATCCCTGCCACCCTGGCTCTTCCCCTGCAAATTCAGAGCTCCTTAGCTGGCCTGTGTATTTGTTTGAGTCAGGGCTGGATGAGCTATATTTTGTATTAGTCTTCCATGCGCTGGAAATTTTTGTTCTCTAATTCTTCAGGTTTTGGTCATTTTCAGAGAGCGCCGTGGGCACCCTCTGGTGGCTAACTGAAAATTTTACCTGCAAAAAATTGCAATTTAACAGAAATGGCTACATTTTGAAGTCAAGGCTCTTTGCTTGGATGTTCAAAATTGTAAGTTTATTTGCTGTCCTCTGAACCACCTCTTTCATCACACGATGCGTGAGATTGAGACTGGAAGAGCAGTTTTGTCCTCTCAGGAGGAATGGTACCTGATTGAAAGCACAGAGCTAAGAAACAGGCCATGATTTGTGGGCTGCAGTTTTTCCAGGTCAGCCTGGGTGAGGAGGATGAGGGCAGCCCTTCCCTGGGCTCTCAGCAGACTCACCCCGAAAGGTAAACCCACTGCACTCCCGGAGCAAGCCACGCTCCCTGAATGGCTTTCTTCGCAGAATTTCTGCTCCTCTACCAGTCCAAGGGGCAGACATTCCTGAGAACCTTCCTGGTCTCTGGAAAAGGGTGGAGACAGGAAGGAAGGGAGAGAGGAAGAAATAGAGGTAAGATGGAGAACTATCCACCTGAGGATGGCCCCCCCAGACCCTAAAATCAGGGAATCTGAGGAGCATAACTGCTCTGTCAACACAATAAATGCCACCATCTGATTCTCCTTAGCTCTTCCTCCAAGGATTTCGTTAGTCTCAGGATACTCCCCAAATCAGTTAACATCGCCTTCAGTTTGCAAAAAGAGGCCCAAGGATGTTAAGTATTAATGGGACTTCAAATCAGCCTTTCAGCACGGGTCAAGACTGGAGTGTTCTCTCCTGCCAGTTGATGCTGTGGGATATTTACTGGTAGCTGCTGTGGGTCTCAGCCACCGCCTCCCCTACAAGCTGTCTATCAGAGCAAGCGAGACAATCATGAAGAGGCCTTTTGTAAGGCACAGAGAGCTTAGCAATATCATAAGTGGGTTCCCGAAGCTGAAAAGAGAACCCAGTTGCTCAGATTCCAGACTCCACGGTCTCAGGCCTAAGCCTTATCATTTACCTGGAAACAAAGAGGCATTGTCTAACCAGGAACAGTCTTCCTTTATTGCTACCATTTTTCATTTACTTTATTTCATAACCAGGCCCGAGGGCAGAAGGGAAGCCCAGCTCCTGGTGAGCCATCAGTCACTCCACATTCTCAGTGGCAGCCCCATTCAGCCCAGCTGGATCTGAGAGTGCCACTGGGGTGAGCAATATCTTTGGTGGGCAGCCCAGAGGCTAAGATATGACTGGAGCAAAGCAAAAAAAAAAAAAAAGAGGCCAGTGTGACCACACCCGTGAGAACAGACAGCTCAACTACCCACAGAGCCAACCAACCTGGAGGCAGGGCAGTCCAGGGATCTCCTGTGGAATCTGAACTGAGCACGTAGGTTTCTCTCCCTCTAGTCTATGCTCCCAGCAGAATGCAAATACAATTGCAAGGTTACTTTCAGCCAAACACCCACGCTGGGACATAGCATCAGGCTCATCACAGCCAAGGGAGTGCTTGCAAAGTGCGGTCTCCACCCACTCCAAACCCTTTACATAGATTAACTCATTAGTCTTCGTGACAACCAAATAAAGGAGGTGCTGCCATTACCCCATAATAGAGGACACCAAGACAGAGAAATTAAATAACTTGTCCCACATCATGTCCCATATCGTCAATGGCAGAATTAGGACTCTACCCTGGCCGTCTGGCTCCGGAGCCTGTCCTCTTAAACCACTTCATCCTGTTCTTTCCCTCAGTGTGTGGTATAAGCTCATTTATCCTTCACAAAACCTGCACATCGAATGCACCAGCATCCCCATTTCACTGATGAGAAAACTGAGTCATAGAGGAATTAAGGTTATACAACTAGAAAGAGGCAGAGCCAGAATTTGAATCCAGGTAGCTAACATCCTGCCTGAACCCCAGATCTAATCATCATGTTCTCCCACCTCCCTTTAAGCCAGGGCAGTTTCCAAAGCTTCCACTCACTAGGTTTTGAAAAATTTCTGCTGGGTATTGGTGAGCACCACTCTGGCCTTGCAGCTGGTCCCAAAGCCCAGAGAGTGGCCCTCCTGCCCCTCAAGAAGCGTATGTGAAGGGGCCCTTCCCTCTACACACACTGCGCCAGTGATCTCTTCCAGATGCTGGTGGGTTTACCGCCACCGTTCTCTGACTAGCAAAGTAACATCAGTCTTGATTCTGCCCAGGTCACCCAGGGTATGTCTATCTGGGGCTTCCTGCCCCTGGAGGGTGTCCCCTCTCCCCTAGCCAAATTACCCCAATTTCCCTGGAAGCACAAATAATTATTTTATGGGACATAAAGGCAGAACCAGTTCCTCCACTGGATATCAGGGCTACCCTCAGACAGCCACTCAGGAAATTGGGGAATGGGTAGCTTAGCTACAGCATTTCTCATGAGGGGCCAGCGTTCATAGGCTATTACATTTTACAGCCTACCTGTCGGATTAAGAAATGTCTTAGGCAAATCTTTCTCCTTTCTGGTTTTTTTATCATACCGAGCTACCTTTCAAAACTGACACTGGCCTCTATTGTTTAAGGGTTTTGTGTTCTGCTGTGGGGGACAGTTGAGTTTTATCATGACACCAACTTCAAATCGCCTAGTGCCTGTGCTGAATGTCTCCCATTTGTCCCTCGGGATCTCTCCTTCACACTTTTCCCAGGGAGCTGACCTACAAGGAGGGCATCAAGTTTCTTGTCCTCTGGCTTTCCTTGGGTTTATCCAATAAAGGTCACTGACAGTCAATAAGTAGGCAGGAGGAGAGAAAAGCCAGAGTATTTACCCTGCCAGGTTACCATGGCCCTGCCAAGTTATCATGGGTTATCTGTGTCCCTCTCCTGGGGTCATAATGTATATATTCCTGTATCCATTGGTAGGTAAGAACCTACCCCTAACACTTAGTAGCTTAAATCAATAACAATCATTTGTCTTATTGATGAACTCATTGATGGACAGGTCTTGGTGGGGCAACTCATCTCTGAAATGTGGCATAAACTGGGGCTGGAAAATCTACATTCAAAATGGCTATCAAGTTAGTGTTGGTTATCATCTGGGCAAGCTTAGTCAGGGCTGTTAGCGGAGGCCTTCGATTCTCCAGGTGTTAGCTGCCTAGTACAAACCACCCACCACATGAGATATCAGAAGCCCTGAGGTATCACTCCCATCAGTGGAAGGGGTCTGGAATGGATCTTGGTAGGGGGCTTCTTCTAAAGCAGGGGGAACCTTGGCTCATGTTGGCATGGCCAGGTTTTCTACGCTATTTACATGCTGCTGTGCCAAACTGCCCAAACACTCTCCACCAAGCAGTCCCACCCCACTTACTAGGATGCCTCCTAAACAATGTTTCCAGATATGCCAGTGGGGTATCTGGCTCGGCTCTCCATCCAGGTTTTTAAGGAGCTGCTTTTTATACCTCCCCTGAGTTCATGTGCTACAGGATTCTATGGAACTCTTTCTATTAGGTTGGTGCAAATGTAATCGTGGTTTTGGCAATTATTTTTAACCTTTTAAACCACAATTACTTTTGCACCCACCTAATACCAAGTCTCTGGGTATTATTATCCTGACATTTATTTGTCGTTGCTCCTCTTCTCGTAGCTGATCATGGGGAAACTACAAGTTTAGGCAGTTCCCAAGGTTCTCTGAGCCCCATGTTCACTCTGTGTTCTACCGAAAGCCAAGTGCCAGTGAACAGCACCCTGGGGACTTCTGTGCCCTCCAGAAGTCCGTGTTACTAGAGCAGACACCCTACCAGGTCGCCCTTCCCTGCTCCCTGCTCTCTGCCTGTGTGCACAGAACGTGTGCCCACCTCTCAGCTGATGCCCCACGTGTTAGGATGAGTATTCCCACTTGAGGATGCTTCTCTGGTCAGGCAACAAACAAGAGCTGAGAGAAACGTGAGTCAGAATTGGATTTACGTGCTGGTTCTGCCACTTACCAGCTATGTGTATTTAGGCAACATACTGAAACAACTTCAGTTTCTTCATTGACAAAAAAAAACAAAAAAAAATTAATTAGATAATAATTTTCACCTTCCCAGAATAAATAACAGCAATCCTAGTCCAGTGCCAGGGACCCAGAGGTGCTCGACAGACATTAGTTTCCTTTCTGTTCTGACAAATCTGCTAGGGCCAAAGATCCTCCGAGGAAGTCTATACTCAGCCATCTGCTCCAATACTAAAGCAAAGGTACAGAATAGTTGTTGCAATAAAGTGAATTTGCTGAAATAAAGCCCTCTTTCCTGGAGAGAAGGACCACATCCTGGAGGATTTGGGGCAGAGAAGTCAGATCCCACAAAGTCCAAGATGGTAGGGGCCGGGCTGGGCTCTCCCAGGCAGTGGAAGTTCCAGGGATGGAGGTGGGGAGATCAACCGGGTTTAAGAGATTCCCTCAATCCTGAGGGAGCAAGTGTGGATACCAGAAAGGTTTCACGCAGAGTCGGCCCACTGCCTTAAAATGCTGCACTGACCTGACTCAGACCACCGTTCTGTGAGGCAAGAGGAGGGAGTGATGATTGACAGGGTCTCCTTCTCTCTTAGAGCAAGTTAGTGCCTCCCAACTGCTCTGGTCAGAACAGGCTCTGTGAAAGGGTCTGAGGTCACCAACAATGCCGACACATGAATCTTCATGACTCCTCCAAGCGAAGTCAAGAACTTAACAGACTCCCTCTGCCAGCCTTGGTAAGAGGCTGTGAGAAGGAACACGCACTGCAGCTCAGTGCAGTCCTGTCAGCCTCCAGAGTGTTTGAATAAATGCACGTTGTTCTGCATGCCCAGAGGACGAGACTGTCTCTCCTTGGGCGACCTTGCTGGCAGCAGTGGCTTTGTTAGTGTGTGGACTTTCATCATATTCAAAAGATCCTACATTTGAAAAGAGTTAAGCTGAAGGAAGTTGGGAAAAAAGGAGTCAGAGATGGCCTAGTGGGGTAGCATAAGCCTTCAACCAAGCTCTTACCGGGCGCCTGAGTGGGTAGCACACAACGAAGGCTCTTCTGTCACACACACACCTTTCCAAAAGCAAGAGGTTACCATAATAATAGTGATAATAATCCCATTTATTGAGAGTTGACCATGTACCCAGAACTCTACTGAGCACTTTACATCTGTTGTTTAACTTAATCGTCACAACCACTTTATGAGTCATGTATTATGTCTGTTTTATAAGCAAGGAAACTGAGGCTCAGAGATGACAAATCACCAGCCTCGGGTCAAGATTGTTCACACGTGGTAAAGCTGCGATCCTCAGTTTGCAAAGAGCAATAAAGAAAAGTGTGGCACCTTAGACTTAGAGTCCCTTCAGGATAGGGTTTTGAAGAAATAGGCTCAGGATTAGAAGGAAACTTGCAGGCAACCCAGGCATTCATTCCAGGCTTCTCTGTCTCCTGTTCACCAAGCGTGGGAGGAATGGGTCCCTGGGCCCTCAGTGAAACATCAGCTCTTCCCAGTGAGCATTTGGCACATGCTGTAAATCATGCTGGGGATGATTAGGGCCCTTTCCCTCTTAATCTATGAAGATATTCTTATTTAGGAAGGTCACAGCCAGGGCTGGCTTCACAAGCCTGTGACCTGTGAATCACATAGGACCCCTAGCTTAGAAGGGTCCATGCTTGATTTACTGCTCTGCTGTTGCTGCCCTGAAATTCCCACCACAATTTTTAACAATGGACCTTGCCTTTCCTTTTGCAATAAGACCCACAGATTGCGTAGCTGGTCCTGAACCGACCTTGGTATCAGGGCAGAGAGAGGCAGCCAATCAAACTACAGTAAGTATCTTTTGCCATGTAGCCTCTTCTCCAGTGGGCCTCATTGTTAGAAGGCTGCATATGATGGAAGCCAAAGGGCACTGATAAGCGCCTTCCAACAAATACAAATGAAACAATACTTAAAATTTGGTCAATATAGAAGAGTTTCACTGGTAAATATGAGTTTTCAAAAGTTTACCTGTGTAGTACCTAGTACCAACAGTAAAAATGGCCGCCATCAATCCCAGGTTTTACTTGAGTTCATGTAAACCACCAAGAGCTTCCTTTCCTCATCATTGCTGAGCTCAGGAATTTCAAGTGCACAATCATAGCAATTATCACAGTTTTGCTCAGATTTCCACAGCAATACAGACGATCAGAAGGAAGAAAAGGAGCATTGTTAGCTGTCCAATTATGAGGAGCATGTAGAAACAGGATTGTATGTCCTGGTGTCAAAAGCCCTTGTGTTTATCATACCCTGTGCTTCAGGGCATGCTTTCATTTATGGTGTTAAGGAGCCAGATACCTGAATAAAGAGACACCCAGCCTAAATTGTTTCCCTAGAACTGTGATCACCTGAAATTGCATTTGTTTTCACCCAAAGACAAAAAGGAAAATTCAAGTAGAGAATCTGTGTTTGTGGAAAATTAGGCATCTCCAGATCTTGATAAAGGTACATGAGCCCAAGTAGATGTAAAGGGCTAAGCCAAATCAAAATTAAGCAAGGTGGTTTTTTTTGTTTTTGTTTTGTTTGTTTTTTTAAAGAGAGGAACAACTATTTTGACATATTGATCTATTACTCCTCTGCCACACACACATAAAATTCTACCTCCTTAATTCAAAGACTAAAGATTTTTTTCCCTCTAGGTTTAATGCTAAAATAGCTGAAACCAGTGAGGTTTATTCCGAAGCGTCATTCATTCATTCATTCATTCACAAGGCCAAGTCAAAACATGTGGGTACCCTAAATAAGCTAATAATTTAGCATCCCTTCCACCAATATTCTTTTACTATTTGTTCAGCGTCTATTTAGTGAGGTGACAAAGCTGATTCAAAACGAAAATGTCTTTGTTTATAACTCAGATGTCAACTATCCTCTTATCCTCTTCTCTGAGTATTTTCAAAGCAAAACTCCACTTACAGAAGCCCATTGGAGAGCAACGTAATTTACTGACCTGTTTGAAATGGTTATGTAGAAAGGTATGGACATTGCACAGCAGACATTGTTTTGCTTGAAAAAAATTTTCAAAACCATATTGTGGGACACCAATATATGTTCTAGGTAGACAAAAATGCCCCTCTGGGGAAAGGAATATGTGTTTAACATAAACTTGTTCCTTTGTTCTCACTTTTTTTTATTATTACTATGTTACTATTCCCCTCATTCATCTTCTTGGCTTCTTGGCTTCCACATATTAGTGGATCCTTGGTTAACCCAGCCCGTATGACAAGAGGCAGAACCAAAGTAGCAAACTCTTCCAGTGCCTTTGTGAGCAAAGACTGGCAGTCCCAGGGTGACTGCAGAGCCTGTGCTCGCCTCTCCTGCACTTCTCCTCTCCCTCCCCCACCCACACAGACACGCTGATACAGTCAAGACAACCCACCTCCCCAAGACTCGCATTCACCAGAAAAGCCAGACTCTGACACAGTATCTTAGTGTAACTCACAGGGGAAGTTGCCCATCTTATGTTGTCCAGACCTCCTCTACTGGGTGCTCAGGCCTTATGGCCCCCTTTGAAATTGCTTCTGTAAACTAGATGGATGGTCCTCTCTGATAAGTCACCTTTAGCTGGAATCTCTTCAGGAGAAGTCTTCCTTGGAGAGAAGACTATAAGTTCTAGAAACAGAAGATGGAGAACTAGAACCCAGCTGGGACTTTTTGGGTACCCTCACATGCCTATAGGAGTGGGGGCAGAGAGGAGAGTGATACAGAAGAAGCTAGGAGGAAATCCTCCTGATAACAGCCACATGGCAGGTAAACAGCAGAAGCTGTTAGAATTAGCTACTACTCCCTCCTTCTTTCCATTCCAGAACTCTCCTGAAGAATCTCCTGGGATGTGCAGGTAGTGAGTTTCTTGCTCCAATTTCCTCCTTGTACACTGTCCTCTGCTATCCGTAGAGAAGGCTACTCCTTAGGCAGTTTTGATTGGGAGCCAACAGTAAAGATTAAAAGTATCACTAACCGAGCCTCATAAGGAAAGCACACTGTGAGAACATTTGAGAATCTTCAGAATGTCCTCTCCTTCGTGTCATTTATATTGAATGAGTGTTACCTCTAGACTTTAAAATATGTTAATATGCCTTTCAAGTCACTTTTTCCTCTCTGCCCTTTATTGAAGCACCCCATCTGTCATTATTACCACCACTGCTGATGCCCCTAAACAGTACCCATTTTCCCCATCCTCACACACTATTTGGAAGTGTAAGGAATACAGTAAAACAGAAGCAATAACAACAAACCTAAACAAGACGAAGGGTGTGACTGTCCAAAGAGTGTTGAATATAGAAAGTGCCGGAAGAATCAAGAGGGAAGAGAGAGCTTTAACCAGAGGCAAACAGAATAGGAGTAGCATTAGAAGTAGACGTGAATGTCAAGGATTATGAGGCAAAAGGCAGATCTTCTCAGGGGAGAGTGAACTCCTTAGTCCAAACTAGTTCATTCCTTCAATATGGAAGGACTCAAGACAGCGGTGTGCTGGAAAATGTTTGACAACTCACTCTGATTTGTACACTTTGCCAATTTCCATGGTATAAATACTTCCTCCATGGCCCATTTCAAGCTATCAACATGATATCACTGAACACAGAGTTGGGAAAAGAACACACAAATCTCCCCAAGCAGGCTTATGTTGGCTCAAGCACACCACTGGGGCAAGACCTATGTTACCTATTGCTTAAAGCTAGCCAAGTGTCATTAGTCCCCACACAGCACTTTGCAAGATGGAGATGGGCTGACACAAAGAGCAAATCAATACTGACACATCAACACTGATATACTGCCTCCATACAGAAAATAGGGAAGTTGGCTTATTTTTAGTGTTGCAAGTCCCTGAATACTGTTTGCAATCTCAGGCCCACCTCTAGTCTTAGTATTCCCTTCTATGAAGGGAAGGGCATCTTACCGGCCTCCGCTCAGCCTTTTGCGCTGAAAAAGAACGTGCACCAGCCCAGTCTACACTGTCATCACCATTGCTGATCCCCTTTATGGCAACTCCTCAACTTCTCTGGATCTTGTTGGAATCACAGGTGGCCACATACTGACTGTAACCATTCATAGTGAGTGTTAAAACGGTGATCTGAGTCTCTGGCCTGGTAACCTATACTAATATAACTCCTAGAAGTAAAACTACCTCAAGACTCTCTGAACTCAAACCTTCTCTTGTGCTGCACAGAGAAACAGGAAACATCCGAAATCAGAAAAACCAATTAGGGTTTGGGGACAGATGTCTTATAGGGACCTTGGATTTCCCTGGGGGCTGGCCCAACATTACCCCACTTCTGTTTTATAGTCATTCTACAAATAGGACGTTACTATGTGGCTCAGGCCATAGCAACACTTCAGAACTACTGCCAGTGCAAGTAGGGTGGTGAGAGGTGATGGCGTGGGGATATAAGGGAACCTGTGGGAAGGGAAGTAAATCAGTGTCTAGGCTTTGCGTCCTGTATGAAGGATTTTTCTTCCATCCCATAAGCCTCTGAGAGGCAGAGCAAGTTCAAGTATAAAGGACCGAAAGTAAACATTTTCCAAGTTCTCCCTCACCCTCTTCCGGTTGGAGATATATGCAGGTTTTCTCAGAAAACAAGATAAGCTAGAGACAAGAAGTGAAGGGCCAAAATGTATCCTGCAAAATTAATGTGAATATATACGTGCAGTTTTTTTTCTTTTTCATCCAGATCCTATGCCCAATTATTTTTTTAAGGCCTTGGTTATGGTACAATTAGAAGGAAACATCTTCCGTAGTTGTTCTGAGATATCGTCGGTAAGTCCATTTGTAATTTCTTGGAGCAATCAGAACTATACAACCATTCTCTCTCGGCCTCTACGCTTTGCTTCCCAAGTGAATTGAGCTAAATTTATTATGGGAGATTTTACTGTGTCATACTCCCCCTTGCTAAATAGCTGATTTCATTGTTTTCTCAGGCCGTGTACCTAAAAACCTAATTGACAGAGGGATGTGTGTTCTCTCCGAGTTGCACATCCGTCCCACCAGAGGGGTTTCTGAGTGTATGCTACCGTTCCAAAGTCCGTTCCCTGCTTATTGGTCCTGTTATTGCACAGTTTTCCAATAATGATCTTAATCGCACAGACATAAGTTAGCAGAAGCACTGAGAGTCTTCCCGAATATTCACCAGGTAAGAGATGCAGATGGCTTCTTTGACTAGAAAAGCCTGCAGGCAGTCACATGCCATGTTGGGAAAGGAAAGAAATTTCCACTGGAAGAGTTTATCATTCCTTAAATATTTATGTTTGTTTTCTATCATAAAATTACCACATCCCTCTGAAGTATTCCACCAAATATGTCTATTGTTGGAAGAGATTTTGTTTTCTTTTACTACAGCTTTCAAGATAGCACACGCATGGCTTTTTTAAAGCTAACTTTGAAAAGTCAAGGGACTCTTTTCTGTCACAAGAGAGATGGGTGGGCTCACCAATTTCTTTAACATTTCTCTTTTTCATAGATACACAGAAACACCACTTTGCACATTCCCAACACTCTTCTAGGAAGCACAGCTTATGACAATAGAGAACTTAATATTAAATAAACCTCATACTTGCTGTTTGTAACCCTTTTCCTTCCATTACTTGCAGGAAAATCTTCAGATTTCTGAGTCAGATGAATTCATCTGAAGTGACCTTTATAATTTAGTTAGCTTCACTTTCGCTATAAGCAAAATGGAGAGAAACATACCTATCTGCTCCTACCCCACAATGAAGACAGAATGGATAGCTCAGCTCCCCTGGGGAAAGTGGCATTCTACAGAGCACAGGATAAGTGCTGGTAGAGATGGACAAAAGGGTCCTCCTTCCCAAGTAACTTACAACCCAGGAGCCCAAGATGGGCCAAAGCCTGTAACAAAAGCCCAGAGACAGGTCTATTCATTTAGATTCCAGGATAAAACGTCTATCTTCCTTTCCTAATTTCCCAAGGTGCTTAATACATTTTTATGTCCAATAAATGTGGTTGACTAACTAAATGAAAGATGAACTAAACAGTCAGCTTGATTAGTGTCTTATCTTTGGCCAACATATGTACAATATTTGGTCCTTCAAAAACTGAAATGGAAAGATTGATAACTCTTGCTTTGAATTATAAAATGTCCAAAGGTCAAAATGAAAAGTGTCTTAACTCATTTTCTTATCATATCTCAATTTTATTCCACTCAGCAACTTTCTAGGATACAGAGTAGAATGATAGAGACTTACAGACATCTCCTGAAGCCCAAGAGATTATCTCATCTCTATTTCACTTTTCTGGGAATTCTTTCACCATTCTTCTGTTTGACACACACCAAACACCATTATTATGTTTTATGTGATTTGTTAATTTGCAAAGAGGAAGATATGAATTCTAGGCTGAATTCAATGGTCAGAGAACATCTCTGCTGGATAAAAACCAATCGGAGTCATTTTTAGTGTGCTATAGCACCTCTCTACCTAACATCTCTGAAATATTACCTGGACAGTGACCTTGTTTAAAGTGAGCTTCTCATATAAATTATTTCATCCTTCCAATAAAATTTGGTTTTCACCAACTAAAAGGACTGCTAGATTTAGAGGGAAAAGATCAGAGCTGATTAGCTTACTTTACAACGGAGTCCTTAATAAATATCTCTCAGTGATAACCAGACAGCAATGGCAAAGATAAGCTTTTGGTGGGAGCTGAAAACATTGAGCTTCGTGGTGCCAGATTTCCTCTACTGCTACTTTCAGGCTGAAAATCACTCCTTGATGACCTTGATAATGCTTAAAATATAAAATGGCCCTGATTATTTACAGGGAAAACATTGTATTAGTATGAATTTGAGTCTCTCAAACAGTTCTATAATTAATTCTGAATCTTTTCAATGTTAAACGGTGCATACCTATTAGAGAACTCATTCCAAACTATTTTGGGGTCTCTTCTCTAACAAGTTTGGAGTCCCCTCCTAAGCAAGGGAAGGTTTCTTAATAACCACAGAGCTCCTTGGCCAGGACATCAATTGGATTCATGTCCAGAACCCTAATAGGACACACTGCGCCCTGTGAAGAGTTACTGTGTCACTGCCCTCAAAATGGAGAGCTCTCACCACTGAGAGCCTAAGATTGAAGTAACACATGCCCCAATTTCTCAGGAAGTCTGCAACCACCACTCTAATGTTACCCCTTCACACTTTTCTTTGATTCTTAAGATTTTTAAAAGTCTTCCCTATTTCTGCAGACCTTTGAACTCGATGCACACCTCACAAGTATTACATGAATATCTGATCAAATCTCTCATCGCTTTGTCCAAATCTAGTCATAGTTATGGAGTGTATGCCCATGACAAACCTCAGGCTTTCTCGAGGTCCGCTGATGGGATGGCCTGGGCCAGCCAATACAACAACAGAGAGTGTGATGATAGTAATGTTAGAAGTAGCATTAGCAGCAGTAGTCAGAATAGCTATTAACAAAGACAGAGATCGGGACACAAAATAGCTATATCATGAGAAGCCAAAATTCCAAACTTCACAGACAACAACTGGGCCAGTCCTTAGATTTATATTCCAACCAGTCCATAGGTCTACTTCAGTGACAATATCCTTTGTGAAGTGTGTAGTATTGAACATGAACATTCCCGCTCATCTTTCATACCATGCCTCTCAATTCTCAGCTGACAGTGAGCATTTCAAGTTATTGCACGGGGCTACAGCAATAACTGCCAATGGTTTACTTTCAGCACCATTACCTTCTTTGTCAGTACAGCATTAATTTGAGTGGTTTATTGCAGTATAATGTTATCATTTGTTTTTTTAAGAAGAAGAAAATGAAAAACAAAGTGTAGGTGCCAGTGATGCAAAGTACAGATTTTATGAACTCATTCTAATTGAGTTCAAGATAGAAATCATTAGTGGTGCCAAAAAACTCATTTAACATTTACCTAACAGAGACTCCTGAGCACTTGAGGGGAAAAAAACAAAAAACAAAAAAACTTCCTCATCTCCAGCATTCTAAACAAACTACCAAACTTGTCCAAGGCTGCTGGCTCGGGCCAGGTAGACCACAGCCAATCAAGCTCAGGCCAATCACATTCTTCATCTCACCCACCCACCACCTTTCTGACTCCTGAGGCCTCCTCTGGAAGGACCCCTACCCCAGAAATTAGAGAGAAGGCAAAGGGCCTCTGGGAAGGGCAGATGGTATAAACAACAAAACAAGCTCCTAAATTTTCTTTCAGACAAAATTTTCTGGATTTTCCCCCTTCAAAGTTCAAATTAACTGGGGGAATTTCCATGCCTTCCTTCTGAAGACGCAGGCTTTTTGAACTCTTTGGAAGCAGAGCACCTGATAAATAAACCATAACGTAATAAATTAAATTTGTATCACTGCATCTATCTCCTAGTTTGAAAGAAGCTTCTGGTCTCATTCTTCCAAGGTTTATATTTCAAGGCAAAATTTCAGCATAATTTAGAAAGTTCCTTTTCTATTGAGTCAATTTGCTGTTTTTGAAATATTGTACAAATAACTCACATACACTGTGTTGGGTGGGTGAATAATCTATCTTTTGATGAAAAGCATAAGTTCTTTTTAGAAGGAATCATTTATTTCTTAACATCCCCAAGGCAAAAAACCTCCCAAGATAAAGCTAGGACTCTTCCCCTTTCTGGCTTATTTGACACCATATTTATAAAATAAATTCTCTAAATCAAATGATCTTTAATATATGATGTTGGAGGTTTGTGCTCTTCACCTCTTAAAGAAGAAAGCTATTTGGAAATGTTTATTCAGTCATTCAATCATTCATTTACTAGACATTCACTGACTGCATGAGTCTTGCAGAGCACTGCACTGGTGGTAACGGTAAGGGGAGGGGATGGATAGAAAGATGAATAAGAAAGGACCCCTGAGCACTGAGGAGAGCTTGGAAGCTTATAATAATGAACTAAGCACTAAATACAAGTAAGTAGGAGAAGTCATCGTGGTTCCTAAATCTGATACCTGAGAAACCAATTAAAAATAAAGATTCTTGGACCCCACTTACTAGGATGAGGTCTTCTGAATCAGAGGGGCCTAGAACAATCTGAGAACTTGTATTTTTGTAAATTCAGGATATGAGGCTTAAATAATAATAGGCTAGAAAAATCCCACACCGCACCTACCACAACCACCAAAGATCAGAGTCACGGAGATCCTCGTTTGCAAAGGCATAAAGCTAGCCTGCAATGAAATGGTCTGACTTGCCCAAAAAGAATACCCAGAAAGAGATGCGTCTTTGAGGAAAAAGTCAAAGGTTTCTAGGTGTCATTGTGTTATTAGGACGTCAACTACCTATTTCAGCAGTATGCGAGACGATTCATGCGGAATCACAGCTCATCAGAGCGAGGTGGAACCTCATAGATCACAGTTCACAAACTTAAATGGTTCAGGGCTCAGGCAGTAACATAAATGATTGAAGTGGGCTGGAGGAACTAAAGAGGTCACCTGCTACCCCACTCTAGCTGCTACTTGCCATGAAAGAATGTGAGGCCATGTGCCAGATCCTCCACATTTTCAAGAGAAGCCAGAAATCTGGATTTGAAAAACTATTCATGCAAATAAAAAAACAGATTCAACCTATGGGCCACCCGTTTGTAATTCCTGATCCAGTTCCAAATCTTCATTTGACATCTGAGAAAAGAACATCACCCGAGTCCTTGCATCTTTTCCGTTTGGCCTGCCACAGTGAGGAAGGAAGGTTGTTATTGAATTAAGTTTTGCTTTTTTCCCCTGGGTTTGAATTGTTCAATCGTATTGATTGGTTCAGATGTTCAAAGGCATGTTTGCTAAAAGCACATGCAGTAGGTCTTGTGCTTCCCAGAACCCCAGAACCCCAGTTGTCAGGCATCAGCTCTCAGCCTGGAGTCTCCTGGAGTCGCCTTCAGCTGCCTCACTCAAGGGTGTGTCCCCTCCTCTGGACATCTAGCATCCAGTGCCTGAAGGATACTTATGCGTTTATAAGCCCAGCCCTCTCACCCCAACTCTGCAGGGCCATCCGGCTTCAGAGCTCCCCATGGCATCGGCTAAATAAGGCCTTGTTGCGGCTGCAGCCACGCCCAGCTTCTCCCCATGCCCAGTCCTGCTTCCCCTACAGGCGTGGGTCCCAGAGTGCCCCCCAGCACACTTCCTGTGCAGATCCTCTGTCTTCCAGTCTGCTCCCCCGGGAACCAGACCTGCACCGCTGTGCGCACAAGGAACTCACTGAGAACAACCACAGCTCTGAAAGTCCAGATTTGCTAAGTCAAATCAGACAACCAGTCCTTACTCCACAAACATTTCTTGTTGTTTATTTTAAAAATTGTTTTACTGGTTTTTGGAAAATCATATCATACTAGACGCCTCCTATTCTCTGTCCCCACCTCAGATGTCAGCCACAGCTGGGGTGGGCTGTTCCAGAAGTTCAGACTCACATGGTGCTGACAGTGCCCCACCACCAGTGTGACCATGCCTGTCTCTGCCGTCAGACTCAGAGCCTTTTCTGATGTTGCCGGAGCCCACTGGGTCCTTGAAAGTGGAGCCTGGAAAATTTGGGGGTGTTTGTGCCAAGGAGGAGGGCTGGGAGCCAGTGGATTTCTGCTCCAGTCTCCTGGCCTTCAGACAAATCCTCATGTATAGCAAGGAGCTCCCATCACACGGAGCACGGCCTTTACACACCCGGACGTGGGCTTTCCCTTCTCCTTGCTCCCTCACTCCTCTTCCTGGGGTCATGTTCCAAACTCACTACACCAAGTCTTTCTCCATGGGACTCTGCACCAAGTGGGACCCAGACTAAGACAGACACATCCTCAATTTTTAGAAACTCAACAATACAGAAAAGTCTACAAAGAAAGTAAACATCCAATTTTGAAATATCCCTCCGGTTATATTTCTACACATTATTTTTTAAATAAATCAGATCAACCTAGATCAACTCTGTCTGGTAACTCTGCAGGTCCCTTCAAACACGGGTCTTACTGAGTACATTTAAAATCCAGATTAACACTTATAATTGTTTCATTCATTCATCCATTCATTTAACAAATGTTTGTTTCAGGTCTTCTCTGTGCCAGGCAAAGTGCTAAATACTGTAGATGTTACAAAGACATACCCCTTGCCCTTAGGACGTTTATATTCATTATTTATTCAATTTTTCAGGACCATATTGATTGAACAAATTAAGGCACGTGTGTTTTCTAAAACCACATTAGGACGCCTTGCAATCTAATCTAAGTTACAGGCTTTCATGAATAGAGTTTTCACCCAGATAGCATGTACAAGATGAATGGACTCCTGGGTTCCAATTTTTGCCTCTGCCAGTAAGAAGTGTGACCTTGAGCCTCATTTTTCTTGTGTGTAATGTGGAGGATAATAATAATAATAACTTTCCTTTGTAGTTACGAAGATAAAATGAAATAATCAATACACAGACCTTGACATAGTGCCAAGTAAGCACTCGATACATTTTCACTGTGCTAACAACTACTATCTTCATCTAAGAATTTCCACGTCCACTATGTGTGTAGCACGGATCCAGGCATCACGGGAATTGGGCAGAACAAATTGGAACTCAAATGTAGACACTGTCCAATGTTGTGCCACTAAGCACAGTTTTACCAGCTTGGTGTCCTGTCACTGTCGCTGGGGAGCTCAGGCACCAGAAAAGCACTGTGTTCACCTGGTCACTGCCTGTATCCACAGAAGGATTGAGCTCACCTGTGGAGTTGGTGCCAGTGCACAAGTGCAAGCGATGATTTTGCCACAACTGGAATTTGCTCCAGGCTCCCAGAGTCCTGCACACCGTGTTTACCAGTCCTGTAGGGAAAACACAAACCAAAAGGATGCAAACGGTGTGTAAATGCCAGATTTGCTCAGTTATCTGAGCAAATATCTTGCTGGCATGGAGATTCACATTGCACCTCAACTCCTCAAGAAGTGTTAGGTCAGGCAGTCGCTCCCTAAGATAGGCTGTCCCCCTCAGTGGACAGTAGGAGCTGCTGTCTTCTGTCTTTTGTGGTCCTCCAAGCACCCGGCATAGTCTTAATGCTCCTAGATGCTCAATAAATATTTGTCCACTGATTGTTGAGTGCCTGTAGATCTCCTTGAATCTTGCCCTGGCAGAGAAAGAGTGTAAGAAGTGTGGAGAATGTTTTAGACAGTGCATCACTTTGGAAAACCTGACTTTGAAAGACTTCCTGCTTATTCTATGTAAAATGCTTTTAAGAAGAGAGCACAGGTAAAATCAAATCAGCCTCATGATGCAATCATGTGTGTCTAGGAGGGAATGGAGCAAGGGTGACAGCGAGAGCAGAATGTCTACCATTCTGTGCAAAAAAGATTACAACACTAAAGGGGTTTGGGGTAGGAGGAACACCAATAGAGTGCAATATGTAAGGTGGTGACAAGAACAGGGGAGAAATGAGATCGTTCTACAGAGGAGGACAGCAAGTCACAGACTGAAGATGTGTTTTGTTTGAACTGTTCATTTGTAAAACATGAAAAAATTGTGTTAGAATTAAATTAGATGCACTGGAAACATCAGATCAAAATTCTACAAGGTAACTACACCTCCATAAAACTAGAAGTTGCTTATTCTGCTCTAATTTGTCTCTTGGTGCTAACTGGAATGCAAAGGTGACGGCTTCCAGTTATCAAGGCCCAAAGGAGTCTGAGTCTATCCCTGATTTAACAGCTGGCCCTCAGCCTTACAGCCTCTGCCCTTTGAGAAGCCAGTTTCCTATGACTACCTCCAACGCTTTGATAGAAGCGTTGCCTACAGACCGATTCTATACCTTTGCAAACATGTATATCTACGCCAGAAACCTGCTACTAGAAAAGGCTGCTGGAGAGGTTTCAAGACCTTCCTGCAAAGTGAGACAACTAGGCCTTGCATTTGCACTTTGCAGAAGAGTTTAAAGTACATGATCGCAGTTGGTTTTGATTATAATACTGTGAGATAGATGTGATATCTAGAACTATTATTTCCATCATCATCCTTACTTCACAGATGAGGAAACCAAGCTGTCGAGAAAGCAAATGACATATCCGAGGTCATCTGCTGAGGCTTGAGTTTGGGTCCCAGGCTCCTCATCAGGCTCTCTCCTCTACACCACAATATGCCATCTGCTTCTTTCTGTACCTTTGAGGGAAGATTTAAAATGGCTGATCTTCCCTGCAGACAGAGTAAGCAATGAGCTTGCCATGTCTTTTGAATAGTTTATTAAATTTGTTTTATGTATAGCACTTTGTATAAACATTAAAGAAATTGTTTCAACAACTTCCACTCCAACTTTGGACTCTAGCAAAGTTTGCAATTTCAGTCCCAATTCTGTCTGGGAGAAGATTCAAGCTAACATAAGAAATGAATGGCGCCGCAGCCCAGTTCCCTCCCACGTAGCCTGCTGAGGAGACATTTGCTAGGGACCCAAGGTCAGACTGGATGGGCAAGATGGGCTGTTGGTGTGTGCTATGCCCGCAGCAGTCCTTTGTACCTCCACGCTGTTTGCTTTTCATGAGGAGTCTCAAAAATGTTCTGTGATCACTCACTGAATGCAAACACCATTCACTGGGTGCTAATATGTTCCCCTTGCTTTATTTACACTGTCCCATGGAAACCTCACAGAAGTCCTGCAAAGCAGGGATTGTTCTAAGTTTACAGAAGGCCCAAGAATGTAGGCAAAGTACCCAATGTTCTACAGCTGCAAATAGCAGCATTGCTGGGCTTCTGAGCCAAATGCATCTCTTCAATACCTGAGCACCTTCTGCTGCTCCACTGAGCCACCTAGATGAGGGACATGATAGGGAAATAAATACAGATCAATAATAATAAGTATTGCACAGCGACCTTTCTAATAGAGTCTATTTTCTCAAGGAAAGAAAATAGGAAGGGAAGGAAGGACAGAGACAGAGACAGACAGACGCTGTAGATATTGATTGGAACACTCTATAAATGGGTTTAAATATCTGAAGACATGTTGTCCTGTGTTTTAAGAGCTAGTGATCAGTTTCTAGAGTGAGCATAGGACAGAGACCTGAGAAATATAGCTGAGAAGTGAGAGCAAAACTGGGAGAGAGGTGACACGGCACCATGGGCAGAGAGGAGACCCTGTGCCTTTCCATGCCAACATCAGCAGCCCAGTTAGCAGATTGCTTTCAGAGATATACATACATATATAATGATTTAAACACTTGAAAGATTAGCATTTGGAGCTAAAGGGAGAATACTAAAGGTTTTGCCTAAAACAAAAACAATAAACTTGCTTTTTCCTAAAGCTTGTCCCAGGCTGCAAGTGCAACGACCGTTGGCCACCACGGCTCAGGTGGCTCCTTTCACCTGCTGTTTGCAGAAAGGAAGTGACAACCCCACATGACAGAAGCCCTCAGCTCATCTGCCTTCTTGGCTACCAGAGCTACATTTACAGCTTCACCTCACAGCCACTTGTGAACTCAACCCTGATGCCCGGAACTGCCTCCGAGCCCAGATTCTCATGTCAGGGTGTGTGTACGTGAGTCCCTTCTCGTGCTGCGACTAAAACTCAAAGCAACTACTATTTTTAGCTTGAGCAGCTGCCAGATCTTCACAGCCAGGTTGGTGGAGGCGGCTCTTCTCACCCAAGCAGCCTGGTTTTAAACATGAAGAACACGTCTGAGGAGGTCAAAGCCTTCAAGCTTTCTGGAAATGTGAATTTCAGATACTCCATTTCTGTGATATCCTATACAAATAGACTCTGCTTCTTATTGTCAAAGCCCATTGGAAGAAGCCACAATGGCGGGTGGCATCTTACACAGATTTCCTGAAGTACAAATGTGATGGAGGGGCAGAGGTTAGGGTGCCCCACCCCAGGAACATATGGGAGGCTAAGGGGAGAAATAGGCATGCAGTATATGGGGAGCAGTTGCTCAGGACCTCAGCCCGGGCAATAACGCTGACTCCCAGGAACCAGAACTGGCGACCACTCTGATTTTAAGATATAGCTCGCAGATGAGAGTGGGCGTTGTGGGCCTGAATGAAAAAGGGGAAGGGATGAAGAAGTACAAATTGGCAGTTACAAAACAGTCACGGGGATGTAAAGTACAGCATAGGGAATATAGTCAATGATATTGTAATCACTGTGTATGGTGTCAGGTGGGTATAAGACTAATCGGGGAGATCACTGCATAAATTATATAAATGTCCAACCACTATGCGGTACACCTGAAACAAATATAAAATAATATTGAAGGTCAACTGGAATTTAAAAATTAAATAAATAAATAAAAACCAAAAAAAAGAGATATGGCTCATGTCATTGAAGGACCAGGTTTTATTTTCCCTTTGCCCTAAAATGGGCACAAAGGAAAGAGTGAAGGTTGAGTTTAAAGAGACTCCTCAAAAACAAGTGTGGACTCAAGTGTAAGGCACAGGACAACGGGGTCCCCTGGCTATTTTTAGCCAGGCTAAAACGTATTAAATATAATAGGGTCAGCTGTCTCAAATGCTTTGCCTGGGTCATGCGGACCCAATCCACACCTGGGGTGAGAGAGAAAGTTGTGTGCGTCCCATAAAAGGGTGTAAAGTACAGCACTTTAGGGAGGGAGTATTACAAGCCATGATGCACCTGGAGAAGCAATTCAAGTTCCACCCCAAAACCAAAGATGAGTTCATATGACTCCCAGTGGTGTTCTCCTCCCACCAGGAACCTGGGAGTTAGTTTGACAAAATAGAAACCCAGTCTGGGCCACAGCTCACCTAGCTGCCTGTAAAAGGAAAGGGAAGCAGTCGGTGTGGATGGGAGGCAGGCGAGGGGGGAGGAGTTCATGTTGAGCTCCTATAAAAGAGAAAGCTGACCTCTTTGTGCCTTGGCTGCGCCCTCCACACCACCCTTATCACACTCTGTTGCCCCAGCCCAGCCCCTGTGAGTGCCAAGGGTCCTTTCCTGACCTACACAAGTGTTGGTCGCACTCAACGAAGGAAGTCATGAGAGGTTGAGTAGCAAAGCAACCTGACAGAGCTGGCTCAGAGCCCGGGTCTCCTGCCTTCCAGCCCAGTGGTCTTTCCCAACAGAATAGAGATGATACCCTGTCTCTTCATATATAAAGAGCAGGGATGACAACAATATGTCCAGGACCTCTGCAGCCACATTCAGTAATGTAATCACTCTTTGAGTTGACTGAGATCTGACTCCAAGGACACATGGTGAGGGACAGCCATCTGACTCCTTTCCCCTTTATGAGGGAAATACAGAAGAAAGAGCACCTTCCTACTTGACTAAGAAGGCGGAAGCAAGAGGTCTTAAGTGACTGGGCCAAAGGTCACATTAGCAGTTGGAGCTGGAGATGAAAGGAGACAGACTACTGCACCACCCAGATCAGAGCAATTCTCACCTCTCATCTAGTGCTCTGCAGATAATGGACCTGCATTGGCAAGCCCCATCTTCCTTGACCCTCTGAACATCCAGCCAAATCACTTTTCCCTCCCACTCACCCACTGTGTAATAATGTACCCCCTCGACCCTGCAGGAGGACCAGCCCATTGATGCACTTAGTAGATTCTAAGGGTGGGAGCCAGACTTTTTATCTTCTTGCCTCTGGTAACATCATACGACCTCAAAGTTTTAACCCAAATAATCATTGCCAGGACTAAGGTATTTCAGGGTAGGTAGGATAGGAAGGCTTAGACGTGGCATCTCCTGGGAGGCTGGGCATTGCCTCCCGTGGAGCAGGTACTGACACCAGGGACACGTGGCTCACAGCTGTACAGAGAGCTCTGTCCATAGGCCCAGATCACCTCTGGACATTTCTGACCAGCAGTGAACTCCTTTGTGCCTAAGTGTGGCAGGTCACTGGAAGCCTCTTGAAATTCAGAGCAAAATCTGCCACCTGACACATTCGCCCTGGTTATTTGGCTGCTTTGCATGCCTATGGGGCAAGCAGGCTATTTTTGAGCAGATTTCATAACCTTCTTTGTAGCTGCTGCGGCTGCTGATTGCACATGTGTTTCCAGCTCCGTTCCTGTGGCGAGAATGTTTAACAGAGATGGCGCCTTGTTAGAGAATGTAGAGAAAGCAAGATTGAGAGATTAGGAACACAATTTCCATGTCTAGACATAGTTCACACAGCCAGCATCTGCTCCAATTAGGGTCCCTAGAATTTAGCAACTTGTGCTGTCACTCTCTGATGTCACTCCATCCCATCCTAAGAATTTCACTATTAAATCCCAAGGCAAAGGGCAAGGGGAGCTCTCTGGCAGCCTTTCTGAGAATAAATCCAAGGTGGATTTTGGAGTGTTGTGGGAGGAAAACAATCAAAGTATCAGAAAAATCTGTGAAAGTCTGCATACATTTTTCTCCTTGTAATCTTCAATCTCAAGCCCAATTCTAGCCTCTGGGACAGTCTGCCTCACACTGTCTCAGCCGGGTGAGCCATCTTCATCGCTACATTGGTTGCTAATTTATTTATCCCAGTCTGCTTTCTTCCCCTTTGCTTATCTTCTCAGTCCTGTCACAGTGGTGACAAGCCTGCTCACCTATTTCGCTTTTAATTTATCCCTCAGGTCCTCTTTTCTGCCTTCACCCACTGTGCTCTGTCAGAAAGCTTGAAGCCCCACCATGTTTGAACAACTGGCTCCTCTGATCCTCCTCTTGAACCTTAATTCCATTTGTTACGTGTCTCTTTTCACCCTGTTCTTCTCCTCTGGCTCCTGTCATGTCCTGTGTCATGATTACCCATCATAAGCTACATCAGGGCATGATCTGTGTCAACTTATCCTTATCACCAACCTCACGTCCTTCTGGGATGGTGCTTTTAAGAAAAATAATACCAGCCAACAATTGAGACCAGGTAGCAGGCACTGGACTAATGCACTACATATACGCATTTTTTAAATCCTCACTTCATCCTCATAACATTCTCTGAGGAGACTGCTATAATTTTCGTAATGTTACATGTAAAGAACTGGGGCCTTTGAAAGGTAAAGTCCCCAAAACACTACGTTGAGGGGACATGTGCCTCCATATGTCCATTGCAGCATTGTTTACAATGACAAAGATGTGGAGGCAGCCTGGGTGTCTGTTGATGGAAAAATGGATAAAGAGTAAGTGGCACATATATACAATGGAATATTGCTCAGCCATGGAGGGGAATGGATTCTCGCCATCTGCAGCAGCATAGATGAACCTGAAGGGTATTGTGCTAAGTGGAGTATGTCAGACAAAGAAAGACAGATGCAATGTGATTTCGCTTATATAAAATCAACAAAAAAATAAATAAATAAACAAACGAAACAGAAACAAACTCATAGATACAGAGAACATTTTGGTGGTTGCCAGATGGGAGGGGAGTTGAAGTGGTGAGTGAAAAAGGGGAAAGGATTAAGAAGTACAAATTGGTTGTTACACAGGAATCATGGGGATGTAGAGTATAGCATAAGGAATATAGACAATAATATTGCAATAACTATGTATGGTGTCAGATGGGTACTAGATTTATCGAAGTGATAGATGGGAGGGGGTTGGGCACAGGGTGAAAAGGTGAAGGGATAGAGAAGTACAAATTGGTAGTTACAAAATAGTCATGGGGATGTAAAGTAAAGCATAGGGAATATAATCAATAATATGGCAATAACTATGTATAGTGCCAGGTGGTACTAGACTAGTCAGGGGGATCACTTCTTAAATTATATAAATGTCTATCCACTATGCTGTACACCTGAAATTAACATAAAATAATATTGCATTTCAACTGTAATCGAAAAATTTTAAAAGGGGTGGAAAGGTGAAGGGGAATAAGAAGTCCAAATTTCCAAGTATAAACCAAATAAGTCATGGGGATGTAAGACACAGCATAGGAAATATAGTCAATAATACTGTGATAGCGTGGTACCGTGTCAGATGGTTGCTGGACGTATCATGGAGATCGCTTCTTTAGGTATATAAGTGTTAAATAACTATGGTGTACACCTGAAACTAATATAATTTTGTATGTTAGCTGTTTTTTAATAAAAATTTTTTAAAAAGGAGAACAAATTTAGTTCAAAATGTATGCTGAGAGATAGATTCAGCACAGAATGAATGGCTAAGCCACGCGTGCACTCTGCATCACCTCAAGGATCAAGCAAGGTGTAGTCTCTGAGGAGAGTTGCGATTAGGGCAGAGAGATGGAGCTGAGTGTAGCTGCTTCTGGTTCACCAACACAGGGCTTAGGCCTGCTGTGCTTCCACAGTGGGCTGGGCACAGTGTTCACATACCCTCTGCTGGACCGAGCTCATTGTTTTATTTCAATAGGTGAGTTTCCTTTCAAGACTCTTAATAATACCATGAATAGTATTATTAATTCGTAAAGGCTGAATATCTGTCACTATTTTTCCATATAAAAATAAAAACTTTGGGATTTGGGGCAGGGGGGAGAAAAAAAAAGGTAAAGTCATTCTTCCAAGCACGTGCAGCTGACTAAAGCAAAAAGAGTCTTCAAATTTAAGTCTGTTTGACTCTAAAGCCTGAATGCTTAAAGATTCTTGAAAGAATTTAGGGATGAACAAATGAATATTCAAGATCCCCAGCTTTCTGGTCATTTGTTTCTCATATTTTCTCATTATGATTCTTTTCTGACTTTCAAGAAAAGTAGAACCCTGAAGAGAATTCTACAATCAAAACTCAGAAACCAAGCCCCATTTTTCCAACAGTCACAGGGATATAACACAACTTTTCTTACACAGCCTGGCAGCAAGAAGGCCTATGGCCTTTGCTGACTCACTCACCAGCTAGGCACACAGCAAGGTGAGCCAGCGACCATGCTCAATACAGCATGCACAACCACGGCTAAAACTGGATAAACTGAGGCAACACCATGATTTTCCCCAGAAAATCAGAACGGAGGCCAAGGAAACCACCAAAGATAGAAACAAACAAGGTCCTTACAGAGTTAGTACTCCTCCCATTTACAAAATAATGAGTCTATTTTCCGGCACAGTGACTGCAGAAATCAAAGTTTCTCTGAAATTCTTCCATAAATCCTGACTTCTCTGAGCTGACAGAGCCCAAAGCAAGCAGCTTCTTACGGTCAAGCCAGCAGCCTGAGAGGATAAGAGCTTAAATCCTAATCTTAACCCTACACCCATTTCCTGCCAGTCCATAGCACCACCCCCCATTACTCAACATGACAGAGTTTTCATGCTTTGACAGGGGAATGCCATCCCAGTCCTTCTTTGAAGGTCATCCCTAGCATGGCAAGGAAGGTGATGTGAATAGACATCAAGGACATCTCAGGGACAACCACTGCTATTGTCCTCTGCCCCCACCCCAGACCAAGCCACCGCCTGTGTGTGAAATGTGCCTTGTTGACCCTGACTCTGCCTTGTATTTGGTTCCTCAGGGTCAATTCTATCAGCAAGAGTGTCCCCAGCTCTTCCCAGATGCACATGACAGTGTTGGTCACTTCAGAGGATAGAGAGGCAAGATACTGAAAAAGACTAAAGATTAAGAAGTCAGTGCTCACAGCGCCTCTGTCCCCTGCTATTTAAGGAGAATCCTAAATTCTTATAGTTTTCCCCTTCCTCTCTCCTCTTATAAAGGAAGGATTCTTACTTTTTAGAAAAGAGGCTAAGTGATTCATATACTAAATGGAAAGAGGGGGTAAGAGTAGAGAAAGGAGAGAGCTGTGGGTTTGGTGTGTGAGATGGTCCAGAGCGGCTTCCAGAGGCTGGAGGACTAGAGAGAGAAGGAGACAAGTAATTTATATCGTGTGGCTTATGAACTGGATCCTTTTTAGAACTCTTAGACAGACCCTGGTAAATAATTAATTATTTAAACAGATAATATATATTTGATTAATTGTTTATGATATATTTAATTAATACATTGTAATTAAATAATATATTGGATTAATTATTTAAATATATCATACATAATACATAAACAATTACGTACACACACACACATATATGGCATTTCTGCATAACTGTGTTACTTTAGATGTGGTTCCATGCAAAAGTCAAGTCATATGCCTCTACTTTCAAAAAATATGTAAGGAAGCATTTTGAACTCCTTGGTATCTATAATATAGAAAAATAATTATCGGTTTGAAGTCACGGTGCCCAGTGTTGGTCTCTGGAGTCTTTGATTCCTGGCTTTTTCCCTTTCCTCCTCCCCATATAGGTTAAAAGTGGAGGACAATGTGGCTCCTTGAGGACAGAGAAGGTTTTTGATCCACAGTGGTGAGCCCAAAATAGATATATTAGGTTGGTACAAAAGTAATTGTGGTTTAAAAGGTTAAAAATAATTGCAAAAACTGCAATTACTTTTGCAGCAACCTAATACAATAAATGTTTATTGAATTAAGAATTCAAGTGCCAAAAATTTCATGTCATGAGATGCATACAAGATTGTGTCATGTGATAAAAGAATATCAAACCATTTATATCATATAATCTCAATTTTCAAAAAGGAAAATATGTACATACCCACACATACATATAAAAAATGAAATAGCCAAAATATTAACAGTGGAGTTCTGATTGGCTGCTTTTTTAAAAATCTACATATTATCCAAATTTTCTATAATAAATGTGTAGTTGCCCCCAAGAAAACACTTTTTAAAAGAAAATTAAGATCTGATTCATTCAGATGATAGGATAGGTCTTTTCAGGAGAGAGGAATAGTCTAAACATAGACCTGAAATCCTGAGAAGATCTCACCCAAGGAGAAAAAGTTCAAGAAACCACTCCCCATATTCACTGTGGCAACCTTCCTGGCAATGACAGAACAGTCTGTGCTGGTAAGGAAGGTGGTTTACAAGAAAGAACAGGTGCACTCCTCCATTAGTTAGGAAAACATTTTTGTTGTTAATCACTATAACCTTCTCCAAACCCGAGGAGGTATTCTTCAAAACAACCACAGCCTTCTGGCGTGTACCTTTCTTGACATTTGTCTGGGACATTTACCCACTTTGCATTGCATCATCTCATAGGAAAGACAAGAGGACTGAAATTAAAATCAAAATATATAAATTCAGGACCTGGCTATACCACTTACTAGCTCAAGGACACTGAGCAAGTCATTTATTCTTTTCAAATCTCACTTTATTTGCCATTCAAGGAATGTTGTATAATAAGGTAGGAAGAAAAAAAATCATGAAAGGCAGGAAGAACAAATAAAGTCCTTATAAGTGTTGATACTGCTTCTGTGTTTGAACATCAATTTGATTCTATATTTCCTGCCATTTGTTTTTTTTTTTTTTTTTTTTGTTATCCAGCATCCAACCATCCTTTCCATTAGTCTGCTAATCTTTCTTTTGGAGACTGCTTCATTAATCTTAAGAGTGGCTGTTCCTCTTAAGGGACATCAAGGGGACTAGCTTCCCAAACTGAAGCTTGGCCAAATGGAAAGTTTTCTCAGGACTTGAATATTGAGTGACCCACCATCATGGAGGCAGCTGGACTTCTTACTCACCTTGACCTAGCAGCATGAAGAACCAGTTTCTATGGCCTCACTTTCCAGAGCATCTTTGGTTCCTATCTATTTTCCAAAGTTGTTCTTTAAGCCAACTTTGGGAGCTCCACTCTGAGTGCACAGCAATCCTTGAATGTAAAGTAAAATACAATCTGAAAAGAATCAATGACTTCATTTTTTTTATCCGCTCCTTTTCGGAGGAGGCTTTTTCGGCCTGCGAGCGGGCAGAAGAGGTTAGCGACGGTGTCGCTGGCGTTGTCTTCGGTTGGTGCCAGGGCTGGTGGGAGCAGCCGCCCGAGGAAAGCACCATGATTTTGGCGGTGCAATTGTTGGATGAGTTAATGGGCCGGGACCGAAACCTCGCCCCGGATGAGAAGCGCAGCAACGTGCGGTGGGACCACGAGAGCGTTTGTAAATATTATCTCTGGGGTTTTTGTCCTGCGGAATTGTTCACCAACACTCGTTCTGATCTTGGTCCATGTGAAAAAATTCATGATGAAAATCTACGAAAACAGTATGAGAAAAGCTCTCGCGAAAACAGTATGAGAAAAGCTCTCGTTTTATGAAAGTTGGCTAAGAGAGAGATTTTTCACGATATCTGCAGAGCTTACTTGCAGAAGTAGAACGTAGAATTAGACGAGGCCATGCTCGTTTGGCATTATCTCAAAACCAGCAGTCGTCTGGGGCAGCTGGCCCAACAGGCAAAAATGAAGAAAAAATTCAGGTTCTAACAGATAAAATTGATGTACTCCTGCAACAGATTGAAGAACTAGGATCTGAAGGAAAAGTAGAAGAAGCCCAGGGAATGATGAAATTAGTTGAACAGTTAAAAGAAGAGAGAGAATTACTTAGGTCCACAACTTCGACAATTGAAAGTTTTGCTGCCCAAGAAAAACAAATGGAAGTTTGTGAAGTGTGTGGAGCTTTTTTGATAGTAGGAGATGCCCAGTCCCGGGTAGATGATCATTTGATGGGAAAACAGCACATGGGCTATGCCAAAATTAAAGCTACTGTAGAAGAATTAAAAGAAAAGTTAAGAAAAAGAACTGAAGAACCTGATCGTGATGAGCTTTTAAAAAAGGAGAAGCAAGAACGAGAAGAAAGAGAAAAAGAACGGGAGAGAGAAAGAGAAGAAAGAGAAAGGAAAAGACGAAGAGAAGAGGAAGAAAAAGAAAAAGAAAGGGCTCGTGACAGGGAGAGAAGAAAAAGAAGTCGTTCACGAAGTCGGCATTCAAGCCGAACTTCTGACCAAAGATGCAGCCGGTCTCGGGACCACAAAAGATCACGAAGTAGAGAGAGGAGGAGAAGCAGAAGTAGAGATGGACGAAGAAGCAGGAGCCATGATAGATCAGAAAGAAAACATAGATCTCGTAGTCGGGATCGAAGAAGATCAAAAAGCCGGGATCGAAAGTCATACAAGCACAGGAGCAAAAGTCGGGACAGAGAACAAGATAGAAAATCTAAGGAGAAAGAAAAAAGGGGATCTGATGATAAAAAAAAAAGTAGTGTGAAGTCCAGTAGTCGAGAAAAACAGAGTGAAGACACAAACAGTGAATCAAAGGAAAGTGATACTAAGAATGAGGTCAATGGGACCAGTGAAGACATTAAATCTGAAGGTGACACTCAGTCCAATTAAAACTGATCTGATAAGACCTCAGATCAGACAGAGGACTACTGTTCGAAGATTTTTGGAAGAAAAATGAAAACGGCATAAAGTGAAGACCGACATTAAAATGAGGTGAAAGAAAACTATAGTGGCATAGAAAAAGTATAAAGCTCAGTTAGCTTTTTTTTTATTATTATTAAAAATTAATTCAGGACTGATGTGACCTACCAGATTTCAGAACGTGTTAATAGCATATGAATGCCACTGAAAACTTAGGTTCTTGTATCATATTTTTTTCTTTAAGACTTTTTAAGAAATATTACCTAAACATGTGGCTTGCTCAGTGTTTAATTGCAAGTTTCATTCTTGGACTTTGAAAACGGGATTAAACGTTAGTATTCGTGTGAGTCAGACTAAGTGGGATTCCATTTTTGCAACTCTGCTATACCTAGCCTTTGGATTTAGAAGTGAAAATAAAGTATCTCTGAGTTTCTGTTACAAAAAAAAGAATCAATGACTTGTCCAATGCCCCTGAGCAAGTCAGTGGTATAACCAGGTCCTGAATGTATATCGTTTGATTTAAATATTCTTTTAATAAATTTCTCTTTTTTCCTAAGACAGCAAGAATTGATTTCTGTGGTTTGCAACCTAGTACCCTAGATCTTTCACAAGATAGAAATAGAAACGTGGTAAGTCACAGAATTCTCATATCTAAAAAAGAGAATTTAGACAATTTTCTCACAGGAGACAAGGTTTTCTTGGGACTAAATTCAAAAAGCAGTTTCTCAAGAGAGAACACATATGAGGGGGTAGCATTAAGCAAGATAAAAGATTATGTCCCTATGAAGACCAGATACTCTTTGAGAACCAAGAACTTGGTGTTTTATATCTTGTTTACCTACAGCACCTTGCTAATAATAATACCGAGGACATTTTTGTTGAATAAAAGAAGAAATGAATGAATGAGGTCACAGTCTACAAACTTTTCTCAGATGGCATTCTCCATTAGTGTTCACCACCTTCGTCTAGGAGAGATACAGGGCTTTCATAAAAGTGCCTGAGATCTTTTCTTCCTCAACTCCCACATACACCTACAAGCATTAGCAGGACCTACATGATTACACACACACTGGGTATTTTCCATATATCCTAATTCTTCATTCTGTCTCTCTACCAGCAAGAATACAACCTGCCTGTCAAAAAATTATTCTTTGTGCTTCTGTCCTTTCCATTCACCGTGTCTCAAGCCAAATGTGGAAGTGGACCTGAACTAGCAGGAGGTCATGGGGCTCACCTCTCATGACTACACAGAGGGCATGTGTAGGTACAGAACAAAAAAACCCAATGGGCTGGGCCCTTTTTCTCAGCCCAGGAGCCCTTTCCCTACATCTCTGGCTGGTTTAATAATGAGGTAAAACCTGATTTTGAACAACTTTACACAATTAGAATGACTAGCCAGACCTAAGGTACAGAAGACTGAAAACTACTGCTCAGTGGGGCCTGTCAGTTCTATCGGCAAGAGACACTCGCCCAGGTCATCGGTCTACTAATACATTGCTTTTTTCCAACCCTGTTGCTTAAGGACATTTTCTCCTTCTATATTGAGTCATGTTGCTAATAAGATACCCATTTTCTTAAACTTCTCATTTACACTGTAGAGATGGTGGATCTTAAAAATTGGACCAATAATCCGATAATATTTTCCAGAAGAGTATTTTTCCTCAGGAGAGTTGAATAGTGACCACGAATAGTAGCTTCTCTTCACCCTAGATAAGCCACTGCCTGGAGTCCCTGGCAGGCATTAAATTCCTGACATAAGTTATGTTTCCTCAGATACCAGGAAACACCAGAGTGTGGAAACAGCAGTCTGGAAGACAAAACAGTATTGCCACCTTCTCCCCGATGGCCCTCAGTTCCCCAGGTAATCCATGTGCAAGCAGGAAAACAACTTGCTCAAGTACAAATCCCGAGTAAGAAATTTGGTGTCCTAACAGGGCCACCACCTGCCACACCACATCTCAGTGCCTATTAGCACTGAGAAATGCCAAGAAGCAACTTCTACTTTGGCCTGAGGCCAATCCCCAGAACAGAGTGAAACTGTTTCCCTCACCATTGATGTAAAGCTTCGCAATTCAGCCTGGTAGGATTTGCATTTCACCATGTTCCTATTATCAAGTAATATAAAAATATGTTCCAACAGTATCAGAAAAGCAAACATTACTGGACATCTGAATTAAAAGCCAAGGGCTATCTCAGCTCATTAGCATTTCCATGGATGGCGGGGCAGTTTCCTTCCCTCTTCCCACAGCAAGAAACTCATTGCCCAAGCTTGAGCCTTGCTTACCAAGTCAAGGCTGTTCTCCAGGAAAACGGGGCAGTTAAAGTAAAAATGGAAGTGGCAAACCATAGCTAAGGCCACCAGAAGCCTGCAGTGTGTCCTCCAGGGCTTACCCCTTTGCTTTTCCTATTAAGCACTTATTTAAATGGAAATTTACATGTTTGGTTTCAGTCCAAGGACTAGCATTTTCTGAAAGACCCTGAGCTCAGCCTATTTTAAGCATATAATAATGAAAACTTGAGCTGCTTTTTGTACAGAATCTCTCAATTTCCCAGAAATAGAGAAAACATACACTTGCTTTGTGGCCTGAGGATACAAACTTACCTACTCAGTCCCCAAAGCTATTACTTTCACATATTTCCAGACATCCTTCTCAGTAATATTTTTCAGGAAGCAGAGCTTTAAACAGGCAGGGAAGAAAAAAGCTTGCCTGAACACATGGCAATTTTATAAATGCTGAGTTACATGAGCTCTCAGGTGTCTGGCAAGTTGGGTAAATGTGGACCAGTGCTCAACAATCATGTAGTTGTGGTTTTTCTGTTTGAGCCAGAAGATGACAGGTGTCTCCAAGCAGCATTTATGTGGTCACTCCGATTTCTGCTCGGAAAGGAACAACGAGGAAAAGGCAAAATGGCATTTTAAGTGCAGTGTTTGACAGGGTTTGGGGGAGATGGAGTGAGAGTGGAGGGTGGGAAGAAAAAAGGAACAGAATTATACACCTGAACACCAGAGTCAGGAAGCACTTGTCATTGTGGCCACTTTACCACTCACCCATACGAGGGCTGTAATAACCACTCGGTGAGCTGGAACAGAAGACAAACCAAAAAGTGGCGTCCCAAGAGAATCTGGGCCTGAAATACTACATATGTGAATCTGCTTCATTAAGGCTTTCATCAAGATGCTGCCATCTTCAAAGAATGCTGGGATGATTGTCACAATCCTAAAATCAATTCACAACAGGCACTAGAAGCTGTCCCAAGGATGAGAAGAACAATTTGCTTGTTCTTCCCTATTCACCAAGTTTTGATTTTCTAAAACGCTCTCCTACCTTAAAAGTGGATTTCATAAAAAAAAAAAAAAATGCTTCAGTTACAACTCTGTTTCATTCTGATCCTTTTTCTGATATGTAATAATATATAACATCTTTTTTCAAATGGCAAAATTGGGGAGTGTGTCTGTGATGGCCAACAGGGTGATGGCCTGGAAGTTACAGGGCTGGGAGGGGACAGCCGCGCTTCTAATACCTCTTTGCTGTTCCCCACCTTGTATCCATGAAATCCTCAAAGTTACACAAGACTCTTGTAGCCTTTCCCCAAAACTGACACTTTAATGCAAAGATTGGAAGATTATTTTGAGGAATATCCTGTAGAACCAATGTATCTTGGATTGAGTACATACTTGCAAAAATAAGCATTAACACCCTATAGGTGTGACATACACTGTTATTAACTCACATAATTCTCACTGCAAGTGAGTATCATTATGCCCAATCAAAAGATCACAAAACTGAAACTGGAAGAGGTGAACTTTTTAGTTGAGGTCAAACAATCAGTATATGGCAGAGCTGGGCTGGAATCCAGACTTTCTGCCCCTTTCTCCCACATCATAATTGTCTCTCAAGTTTGTAACAGAATATTCAAATCTAGGAACTGTGAAAGGACAATAATTATCCAGGGGTGCAAATTCAAAAGCCACTAGGGGCCAAGCCTTGCGGAGCCCTAGAGAACTGCAGAGCACACACCCCACCGAAAAAGGTGGCCGCTACACAGGCCCAGCTCAGACTTGCTATTAGAACGGGAGGTTCTGTGTCATCAGGAATTCCAGTTCTCAAGAGTAGCTAGCAATCTGAGTGTGCGTGTGTGTGTGTGTGTGTGTGTGTGTGTGTGTGTGTGTGAGAGAGAGAGAGAGAGAGAGAGAGAGAGAGAGAGAGAGAGAAAATTTTTTTAACACAGGCAAAAAATGCAGACATTTTAAACCACTGGGCAGACCTAACAAACATGTCTTTAGAATAAATCTGGCCCTGGGCACCAATTTGAGAGGATGGCAGGTATAATGCAGGTCAATTGCTATATGTGCTGGAGCCAATTATTTCTCTAACAGAGAATCCCACCTCCACATTCAAGATCCTTCAGATTCACTTCCCTGCCTGAGGTGGTCTGGCTCCTGGAGCTTCTCCTCCCAGCTCACTGCTCAGGCCACCTTCTTCTGGGGAGCCTCCTCTAGTGCAAAGAGCTCTAGTCCTGTGGTCAGGAGACCTGGGGTCACTGCTTCCACGTGACTGGCACAGCCTCAGTTTCCTCAGCAGGAAGACCTATGATTTAAACCTTAAATGGGCAATGTGCTTTGTAAACCTTAAAGTGTCATGCAAATGGAAGGTGGTGACCACAACTGAATTCCACCCATATTAGGATTCCAGTGGGCCCCACAGGAAAATCTCGCTCACTCTCCCAAACTGTTTAATATTCCAAATCGATGCCATTCACTAGATACTTATCCACAACCTGTCTTGTGTCACCTGGTATTGGTATTAACGCTCCTGTGTTCAACTCTTCACACAAAAGATATCTATTACCCAGTTAGCTTGAGAAGTCTGGAAAGCAGAGAGTATCAATTGTGTTTCCCATGGCCCACCTGCCCAGGGTGATCATCATCAGAAATGTGCTGACTAAATGGAATGGACAGTCTGTAGATTCTTAGATGGTCTGCAGACACCTTTTACTACTTTCCAATCTCAGAGAGGGCATTAAGTTTGTTGAAGGTTAGAGTGAGGGGTGACTTACAGGGACACTAAAGCATGCTTGATGTGAAGAAAAACAAAAAAGAAAAGAAGTTCTCATACTGTAAAGCCCTCTGACTCATACTGGGAAGCGACCTCAGGGGACTTAACAAAACATGATGGACACGTAAAGTGGGAATTGGAGTCAAATAAGGACCAGAAGAAATCGCTTGTATTTCTTCCCAGTCCTGCAGTCTCCTCCCACACTTTCCTCACAAAAGGCAAGGGAACAACAACAAAACAAAACAAAACAAAAACTACAACAAACCCAACCCAAAAACACAAACAAGAAGATGAAACAGAGAATTCCAGTTAGAGGTAAGCTCAGGACTGAGAGAGGAAGGAAGAGAAGATGGCTGGGACGCTGCTCTTCTGGCGTCCCCTGCTTGCTATCCTGACCTTCCTTCATGTCTGGGGGTGCTGACAATCCCATTACCCTCATTCCCAGGATCCTGGTCTTCTAGTGTGCAGAGGAGAGAGTCCTGCTGTTTTGATACGATGCTCAGTGTGATGTGGGAAAGGGCAGATCAGTCACACACACACACACACACACACACACACACACAGAGTTAGTTACTATGATGCCCTTGGACAAGGGCCAGTTAGAATATCTTCATAGGAGTGTAGTGACAACAACTTCAGATTACACGTCAGATAGAATTGGCTCCACTTCCTGTTTTAACTTTATGATCTGGATAACTACCAGGCTCGTTAAGTTCTTCCTTGTTGGCTAGAGCTTTGGGCTTTCCCAACAGAATTTTTGTTTTACCAACACTGTTAAAAAACAAAAAAAGAAAAAGAAAAAAGAAAAAATCTGATGAAGCTAAGTTTTTCAGTAGCTTGACCATTCTTTCCCAACCTCAGGTTTGAGAATTATTGAGTCAAACACTGACTGCATCATAGGCACCTCTTCCCCCATCTTCCCTTTTGGTAACAGCTCAGTTCCATGTACACCTCTCATCTCATTCTTACCTCTCTTCAGAAATCTATGATAGAAGATTTTGATCTAGGAATCTACAATGGAAAATTTGATATTCTGCTTGTCTGTGGTCTAATATTGATAGGAAAACATTACTGTCTCTCCTTTTATGTCTCAAATAAATAAATATAAGTATAAATAAACACAATTTCCTAGAAGAGCACATGGCTTATTCAAGCTTGCATTACCTTAACCCTGAGACAAAGCCCATGTCTCCCAAATTACAAGCCATTTAATCTTCACCTTATTCCACACTGAACTCTTAGAAAGTGCCATCAGATTGACTTTTAAGCCAGGTCCACTCAGGGCAGAACTGCAATTCTAGAAGGAAAAGTGAACAGGGGTCTCCTAATACTCAGGCTGCTCTGCCTTTGCTTGTGCCGACTGCTAGCTGTGAGAATGTAGGCCCATCCATCCATCCTCCACTCCTGCTGGATGTTGTCTCTTTACAGTAAGTTTATAATGGCATGTCCCAGCAAAGAGAGTAAGTGCTGGCTCTGGCTTCATAAAGGGCAATTGTATTTCAGCAGGAGATTCATTCTCCATGAAGAAAAGCAGAACTTGGTCATGCGTCCTCCTTCTTCAGCCTCTACACAACCCTCTTTTCTCCCTTCTCAGCCACCTTTCTGGTCTTTCAACTTTTGGGGTTTTTTTCTCTTTTAAGTATTTTCCCCCACTATTTGTATTTGTTATTATTTTGAGAATTTTAACTTTTATCTTTTTATTTCATATTTCCTATTTTCAACCTTTAATTTCTCTCAGTATTTTAACTTTCTGGTTCATGGAGCATAAGTATTTTGTCTTAGATTTTATCTTCTTTACTTTTTATGTTTTTACCCTTTAACCTCATTGGTTTATGGCCTACCTTTTATTTTAAATCTCATCCATTGTACCTTGTTATTTTAAAAAGCTTAACTTTTTACCTTTCTTGGACTTCTGAACTTAGTTTTTACTTCTCCTTAGCTCTTTTTTTCTCTTACCTTATACTCTATTGTTTTAGTGGTTTCTCATGTTTCTATTCCAACTTTATTTAAAAGTTTTCATTGGTTTTAATATTAGTCAACAAGAAGTACAATAGGGGGAAGCCCACTCCATGAGTAGATTTTGAAGGACTTTTTCCCTTTGGCTTCCTACCACCGCGCACCACCCCTGACTTTCTCTTAAAATTACCCTAGTTTTAAGGGCGACTTTTAAAATATAGCTGTCATGAAGGGAGCTATAAATATGGAAAAGGAAGCCTAAAATAAACCCTATAATGCTGGATTACAATCAGATCTACTGTGTTTCCCTGAAAATAAGACCGGGTCTTATATTAATTTTTGCTCCAAAAGACGCATTAGGGCTTATGTTTAGGGGATGTCCTCCTGAAAATTCATGCTAGGGCTTATTTCTGGTTAGGTCTTATTTTCAGGGAAACACAGTATTAGTATTAACTTATGGCATATGTGTCTATGTGTGTGTGTGTGGTCACACACATATATTTACATATATACACACACATATGAAATATATAATATAGATGTACATGTTCATAATCATATGGTATATTTATTAATAGCTATCTCTGCTGACAAAGCTATTAGACCCTAGTAGCAATGAGCACATCTGCTGCCCAAAGCCCAGTTTCTAAATGTCATTCTCCATTAAAAGGAACCAAGACTCTTCGGAGAAATGACTGCTTCTAGGGTTGAGGCAAGGAAAATACAAGATGAACCTAAAATAGCTTATGTCCAAAAGAAAACTCAAATAATAATGCAGATATGTCAAAAAAACCACTGGGCCCAGTTTGGAAGAGTTCCCACTTGCCAAATCTGGGACAGTTGACCATCAAAATAAATAATAATAGTAATAAACTATAATTTATTGAATAAGAGAAGAATCTATGAATCCACACAGGAATAATAAATAATAATAATTATACAAATGCATACATACATATACATGATGGAAAACTCTTCCTTGTAGTAGAATGCCAACTAATACATGTAGAACAAATGATAGAGTTAGAAAATACCATTTTGTACCTATCATAGTAATAACTGATTTAGGCAAAACCATTAACAAATGCTAAAACTAGTGGGGAAAATGTTGACGAGAACAGGATACACACATAGCATAAAAATATCTCTCTACAAGTCACTTACTAATTTCAAAAAGAAAAATAGTAACTTTCCAGTGAGGAAATCTGCAGGACACCAATTTAGGCCAGGTTTTCTCCCCTGATGCTCTGAGAATACAGTATTACTTTTGTAACATTTCTACTTCAAATACATAATCTGAATCTAACCATGAGAGAACATCAACTAAACTCAAATTGAAGGAATTTCTACAAAATAACTGCCTGTATTCTTCCACATATGCCAAGGTCATTAGAGACAAAAAAAAAAAAAAAAAAAGCTACGGAACTATTCCAAAGTCAAAGAGATTTAAAAGACATGAGAGCTGAATGAAATATGTGACCCTAGCTTGGATCCTGAGGGGGAAATGTAGCTATAAAGGGCACTGTTGGGACAGTTGACAAATTTTCATATGGATTGTGTATTAGATAATAATAACTTATCAATGTTAAGTGTTTTGATTTGTATTATTATGCTGTGATTATGTAAAAGAATGACTTGGTTCTTAAAAACCATACACTGAAGAAATCAGGAATAAAAGTCTACAATATCTCACTAGCCAAATCTGAGAGTTTGGGGGTATCAAAATAAATAATGATAGTAATGAATCATAATTCACTGAATAGAAAAAGGAATCCATGAATCCATGTAGATATAGATAAATACATAAAGGGAAATGGAAAGCTCTTTTTTGTGTAGAATTACACTCAAATGGTTCAGAAAGAGTGTGTGTGTGTAGCAGCACACATGCAAATGAAAAAGCAGGTGGGGAAAATACTAATTGGTGAGTCTCAGTAAAGGAGAGTTAGAATGAACTGTACCAACAGGAAATGCACAGATGAAAAGGAAGATAGGCTAATGGTGGGGAGGAGCTAGCTGTCATTGAATCTTCATTCTTGTGGGAGGAAGACAGTGGAGGATTCTTTTCTGGGCTCCACGCTCCAGCCATTCTCTAATATATTTCTTTCCAGGTTATTCCATGCCCCCTCCCCCTCAGCAAGGTCAAAGGAGAAAAAGTCAAACTCTTATTGTAGAGTTCACTGCCTTCTTTATGAGAGTTACTGCTGGCCAGAATGCATACGATTTCAACTGTTTAAAAAACGTTATGAGCCATGCTTTTTCTGGTCAGTTGCATTAGGCAACACACGTCCATATAGGAAATCAGGAAAGCCTGTTTCAATTCAGAGCACATGCCAATGTAATACCTGGAATACCTCTCAGTGTACAAAAAGATGGTAGCTGAGGCAGGCTGTCTCAGATCCTCTGTCTGGCTTTTTCAAGGAGAAAAAGATTATGTTATGGAATAGATAGGTCCTGAAGGATAAGTCAGTCAAACTTCAGAACCTTGGCTTTAGTGACAATGTTATCTTTCTTCCCCATATCTTTCGTTAGATCCTCTTGTAAAATTCCAGTGAGGGTCACTGTGCCATCTCTCATCCCTAGTTTTGGAAAACAAATTTCCCCTTGGTTCTTTCTTGACTAAAAGATAAGACCTTCAGGTCACCCAAACCCACTGTTGTCAGACACCATACTCTCTGGGGAAATTCTTGACTCATGGTATAAATGACTCATCACTGAGCCCTACCCTGGTATCATTGAGCTGACCCAAAAAAAAAATGAAGCATTTCCTAATTCCACGAATTGGTTGGTGCTCCACCATAGACTGGATGAGCTTGCTAGATGCGGGGAAAGCCAGGTCACCTGAAGAAATAGGTTAACTGGTGATATGCTCTAAGTCTTCAATTACTTTTCTTTGGACTTCGTAAGGTCCTTGATGTTTTCCCCTTAATGCATTAGAGTCTTCTCCTAGAAACATAGTAGTGTGGCAAAGGTAAGGAATTGATTGGCTTTTTAAAGTGGGTTCTAATATCTGCTTGTAAGAAACCTCAATTTTAAGACATTAATCTTTCCATATTAGTGGTTTAAAGTTGGATAACTATTAGAGGAGAAAAAAAGGAACAAGATATAGATTATGTCCACACACAATACTTGTTAATTACAAAGTGGAAAATAACGTTACAACAGAGCTATCTGGAGAACACCAGCTCAAACCGTGTGCCTTCTGACATGATGTACTGAAAAGAATACATAACATTTCTCTAATGTACAGAGGTAAGGGTGAGTAGGGTGCTCTTCCCTCCTACCTCTGAAATGATCTTGAGCTCCATTGCTCATATGGCTAGAACCTTTTCTTTCCTGTCCTCATGAATTCCTTTGGAAGCTAGACATGATTTGTCTTAACATCTTTCCCACCTGCTTTCCTCCAGAGTTCACATTGTTTGTTCCCCATATGGTCTTTTTGTGCTGTTGTTTAAATCTCAAATTATTCTTTGTCTTCCATGGCAGAGTTGCTTCTCTCTAAGACCCTGGACACAAGGATTTGCAGTGAGCACAATGACACTCTGTCAGGAATCATTTAGGAATGAGTGCGTTAATTCCCTGTGGGGTGAGGGTGTTCCTTTACAGACTCACTAAAATTCATTATGAATAGAATCTGGTGGCACTAACTGGTAATTCATGGGGGAAATTAAAGAAATATTTTACTACATATCTGTCCTGAAGGTGAGACTCAAATGTAATATTAGAGCTAGGTCTTGTCTATTATCCTTGGAGTTAACATTTAGGATGGGGTAAAAAGAGACAATTTTCTGTATGTTTTAAATCTAAGTGCATCCATCCTAGAGTCAGTCTGCACTTAAATTTTTCTGGGCTGGCTAGGAAGTCTGGAGATGAAGAATAAACTGAAGGACTTTCAACTCCTACTGATGGTCTACTGTCATCTACAACCTTTCAGAAATTTGCCTCAATGCCCAAAGGAAGAAATTTTTTTGCTTTTTTCATTTCCATTGTTGCTAATAACTTAAACTTGCCTCACCCATACTGGGTCCCAACCACATGGGACTATCCCTTCCAGTGCCCATTAGTTATAAACTAAAGAGAATCAAGGGTTGCTAGACAAGAAAATAAAAACAAAATGAAACAAAATTGTAAAGATTACATCATGATAATCAGAACTATTCCGGAGTTTCCCAAGTTTAAACATTATTATAAACTTATCACGTTAAAAATACTTTGCAATTAATCTATATGATAAGATCTGAATTTGACCATTAGATGGGAAAATGAAGGCAGATTCTGGGGCAGTTATCAGAGTTATGAATTTGATGAATGAGGTCTTAGAAGTCCAGGTCTTGGTTAACTGTGGAAAGCTAGGTTTCCCAGCTCTGTGAACCCAAGTAACTTGTAGATTCCAGGTTGCTTTCTTGATGCCTCTAGGTAGTGACCCCTAGTAGTGAACAACTGATTTACAAAAATAAACCAAATAGAGTACCTGGAGAGACCTCCTGCTCCCAGAACTATTAAAGAACTGCTTGGATGAGTGTGTTTAGCTCGTTGTTTGTAAATATATTTATTAACTCCTCACCTAGCTAAAACCATCATGAAGTCTATCACAGTTTTTAATTGACAACTTTACCATTCCCACATTGTAGGATCACAGTATTAGCAAACGTAGCTCCAAGAGCAATCACTCAAAGATGACGGTAACCTCCAGGCACACATGTCCCAAGATCAAGGAAGAGACAATTTTGGAGGGCATCATTGATGAGACCCTGGAAAGACATATGCGCAATGACTGCTCAAAGAGTCCCATTTGGGAGCAAGACTGTCCCAACCCTGGCTGCCAAGAAAGTGAAGAGAAGCAAGAAACGCCTCCAGGCTTCCCACTACTCTCTAGCAACAATTCCCACCCAATCACAACTATGTAAGCTTCCTATCAGCTATAAATAAATGTCGCTTCTGCAGTATCAAAAGCTAACGTTACAGAGAACTTGCATGCTGACAGAAGCCAGATAAAGAGAGTTAGAGGTTGTGACCACAGTAAAAGGGCTCTACAAAGAGCAGCATGCCTGTTTCCTTCTTGATAAACTGCAAGTTTAGGCCCAGCAAGCCAATATTTTATGCAGAAGGGGATGGCCTTTAGGCATCACTATTCCACTACTGATCATTGACAAACTCTGTTTCAACTTGTAAAAAAGTATCTTAGAGTTACACAAGATTGTGTGTGCTCTTTTCAGATTCTTCTTTATATTTTCGTAGGTGGGAATTTATTATGGATGGAGATCACAAGATCAATATGCTATTGATTCTCATTACTGATGTTTAAAAGAACCTGCTCCTTAATCCACTGTTAGGATCTATAACTGATGAGGTGAAAATTGCATGAAAGATGCCACCGTTGTTTTCACTTCGTATATTCATACGATTCTTGTCTGGCTGGATATGTACCTTCTCATGGAATAGAGAAGGAAAAACACTCTCACATACAGATCTTTTTCTTTTAGCATTTGGAATATACCAAACTGCTATAAAATTCCCGCCACAAAGAAGGTCTGCGTACAGGTCAACTACTCTAAAATAAAGTCATCACTTTGAGTAGGCATCTTATTGACATTTGGACTCAGGAGCCAATATACCTGAGTTTGAATGACTCACCTGTAAGATGGGAATGATAACAGTATCTGCCTCATGTTATTTTTCTGAGGGTTAAATAAGTTGGTATATGAGAATTATTTAGTACAGTACAGCACAGTCAACTCAATGTAAGCATGAGTTGTAAATATTATTAGTTGACTAGAAAGTGTAGTCAATTACCCAGTTTCACTAAGGTAGGTATCTATACCTAGACATTTTTTAATAACCAGTTTATGGCCACGGTGATAGTTTGTAATATCTGATTTTAATTTTTTCCCAAGCTAAAATTAGTGCAGCCACTGGAACACTGGCCACCCCTTTAACTGTGCACTGCTGCATACCCAAAACTCCTCAAAGAGAGGTTCTTGGCCATGTCCTCAAGTACTTCTTGGCCCCTGTGGAAGCAAGGTGGTCTTTTTATTTATACCCCTCTATGTAAAAATATGTATGTACATGGCCATATTCTAGGTACCATTCATAGAGTATTATCTCATACACACTGCTTTCAAAATTTATCAAAAACTCTATTAGAAAAGCATTATTTATGAAAGTTTACCTAACGGATATACATTCTTCAAAATGATTAAATAATAATAATAATAATAATAATCCTACAAGAATTTTGTTCGGGTTATTGTCCTTTTCATTAAAGAGTATCCTCTCAAAAGAGATTCAAGGAGAAATTTTCTTTCTGGTCTCACTATCAGGAATTATAATAAACATTAGTGTTTATGGAGTGCTACCAAGAACCCATTACTTTTCAAAGTACTTTTTGTGTATTAACCCATTTAATCTGTAAAACACTTCTGTGAGTAGATACCATAATTATCTTTGTTTTACAGGTAAGAAAACTAAAACACAAAGAGATTAAGTAATTTGTCCAAATTTACACAGCTAGTAAGTTGTAAAGATTGGAACTCATGTACTCCAGATCTAAGGAATAGTCTCCAAACCACCATCCTATATTGTCTCCTATATTGTCTCTTAAAAAATCTGCTCCTGAACAGATAGCTTGATTGTGCCTCATTGATTTTTTTAAATCATAAAATTTATTTGAATTCATTGCTAGGAAGCTCAGAGCCAAATTCCTAGCCATGTAAGAGATTTTATGGAATAAATTTTGCATCATTACCTAACTTGTATCTTCTTCTTATTTTTCCTTTGTTCCATTACCCTTATCCACTTACAAAAATAATGCTTGCCTAATATCAAAACCTGTCAAGAACAGTAAGGAGAAAAACATTATAAGCCAGTCCTACTCATGAACATAGATGCAAAAAAGTTAAAAACATTAGTAAACTGATTAAAGCAATGCACACAAAAAAACATATCATAATCAGATTAGAATTATCTCAACAATGTAAGGGTAATTTATCACTACAAAATATGTGAATAATGTAATTCATCATATTAACAAATTAAATGAGAAAAATTATATAGTCAGCTGAATCCATGTGAAGAAAAATGTATATAACGTAGCATCCATTCATAACAAAGAAAAATCTTAAACTTGGAATAGAAAGGAACTTCCTTCCCTCCTATTAATAAAGAATTTTTAAAGATAGATCTATAGCAAACAACATATTAATAATGTTGAACACATTCCCTTTAAGATCAGAAACAAGAAAAGGTTTCTATTCAACACTGTATTGTCCCTGGCCAACAGAGAAAGGCATGATAAAGAAGAAATAAAATAATCATTATTTGATGATTATCTGACTGTGTATGTAGAAAATAACTCTATAGGTAAATTAGTAGAATTAATAAGAATCAATATGCAAAAATCAATTGCATTCTACACAGCAACAAAAATAAATAAAAATTAAAAAATTAAGAAATACCATTCTCAATAGCATTTAAAAATATCTTAATGGGGAAAATGAAAAACCATAGTCAAAGATATTTTTCAATATCTAAATAAAAGTAGAGCTATACCATGTTCATGGATTGGAAAACTCAATAATTTAAAGATGTCAATTTCTTCCAAATTGACATCATCTCAGTCAAAATCCCAACCTTTTGTTTACTTGTTTGTGGAACTTCAGATGCTGATTCTAAAATTTATATGGAAATATGACAAGAGACAAAATCCTATTGATGAAGGATACAGTGAGATAAGTTGTTCAACCAGATATTAATACTTTCTATAAACTATAGACATTGGGACAGTGTAGTATTTGTGCAGGAATAGACAAATAGATTGATGGAACTAAATAATGCCTCCAAAGATGGTCCCATACACATATATATGTTTGATGTCTGACACAGTTGGCCCTGTAAATCAGTTAAGAAAAAAAAATGGACTTTTCAGTAAATGTTGCTAGACAACTATCCACACAGAAAATGTAAAATTGGACTCCCACCACAAGCATCAACTCCAGGATTAAAGTCCCAAAATAAAATGGTAAAATATAAAACTTTTGGATGAAAATATAGAAAAATCACTTAGTTACACATGGACAGAAAAGCAGTTTGTAAATAAGACCAAAAGCATAAACCATAAAGTAAAAGCTTAATAATTTGACTGCATTAAAATTAAGAACTTCTCTTTGTAAAAGATCCCAGAACAAAGGAGAAAAGACAAACCATAAAATTGGAGAAAACATTCACAACTCATAAAAGCCACAAAGGGATCATAACCAGAATATATAAATAACTCATATGAATCAATATTTTAAAAGGCAAACAATGCAGAAAACAGCTTTGAATAGGCACTTTCACCAAAGAGGATATCTGAATGACTCATAAACATATGAAAGGATGCTCGATTTCATTAGCAATCAAGGAAATACAAATTAATCCACAATGAGTTACAAATTTATAGCCACAAAACTGATAAAAATGTACACGTCTTTACATTTAAAATGCATTGCTGAGGATATGGAACAAAAGGACTCCTCACCCACTGCAGAAACCTAAATTGGAGCAGTTACTTTGGAAAACAGTTTAACATTACCTAGTATGGAAAGGTGGTAAGGTCAAACAAGATCATTATATGTAGGCACAGAACCGACTTTGTTGGGAAAACCTACCGCAAAGTGAAGGGCCAAGGTACTGCTGGATATATCAGGGGGCTCAACACAAGAGGCAGGACCCCCTGAGAATGATCTTCCTAACAGGTAAAAGAGTGTGTGTGTGTTTGGGGGGATGTTGTTGATCAGTGTCAAGCAATGTGAATTTAGATGCCAGCTGTTCACAGAATTGTCTGCCAACACCCCTAGCATCCCATGACCTTATGGGAAATTGGGTGGAGGCACAGCCCTTTCTTCTAATCCCAGCTCTCTTGGCGCTGGGCAACCTGAACTCCCAGGGGCATTTATTAGACAATCACACTTGTCTCTTCACAAGTAAAGCTGCCCATGTGCTTTAGGAGCCCAGCAATTTCACTCCTAAGTGTGTACTCTAGGGAATCTCTTACACATGTACAATATTCTATTGGTACAACAATAGTAATAACTGCATTGCTTATAAGAGCAAACACTGGGAACTACCTAAATATCAATAGTAGACTGGGTAAATAAATTGTGGTATGTTCAAATACTGGATACTATAGAACAGAGAAAATGAAAGAAATTTAGTTATAGGCACCAGGTTTTAAAATCTCAATAACATAATATTTAGAATAAGAAGTCAATCACAAAGAAAAGCAATGGACGGATTATCACAAAATGATAATTTTAGTATTGCACATGTGTAAGAGATTCGGCGAGGAATGGGATGGGGGATGACACTAGAGAAGGGCCCAGAGGTGCTTCTAAAACACTATTAGTGCCCTTTATCTTAACCGGACTAGTGGATAATCAAGTGTTTGCATCATTGTTATTCTTTTAACAGTACATATATATTTTTTATGCTCATCTATTAAGATATTCCACAATTTAAAAAGCAGAGAAAAGAAGTTACAAGTATGTGAAAAAACAAAGATAAATCTTTGAGCAGACTTTATTGTCCTTGGGGTAAATTTCTAGGAATATCATTACGAAGTCAAAAGGTATAAACATTTTGGAAGGGTCAGCATTTATATACACTTCATCAGTACCCCCTTATTGTAAGTTTTATTTTATTATGTATGTATTCATGCAAATTTCTTCACTCTTCTGGATCAAAGTGAAGCTTAAATAAACCATTAATAGGGTGAGGAAGTGGGACTAGATGTGGGGAACAGAGCCCTGTTGCCTATGTGGTATTTTTCCCCAGTGGAAACATGGGTTAGATGTCCACACAAGAGATGTGCAAACATGCTGGGGATGTTATCTTCGGATCACAGATCTGTAGCTCTCTTCATGAACCAATGAAAGGGATCAGGAACTTTTCTCACCTTCAGCCTGTAAATGCCCTTCTGGACTTTCCTGCCTGTCTGTATCTGGAAGCCTTGCCAGGCCATCTAATATCAGCTTTCCTATCCACCTGGAACTCGCTACAGCCTTTTCCTGTGTGTGCATGAGATTCGTTACAGGGTTATCTTGATGGGAAGTGGCGTGACTTCAAAACCACTGATAGCTATCAGCGAAAAGCCTAACATAAACATCCTAAAAGATACTTCTTTTTTTCAGAGGCTTTGCAGGGTATGAAAATAAATATTGTTCACTGGGCATGGGGAGAAAATAAATATTCCCCTGCTATGAAGACCACAGGGAAAGCAGACAGCATGCAGCTCCTGTGTCCTCAGCCTAGTGCTGCCCCAGGGACAGCCCTGCAGACACCCCCATTGCACTCTCCACACATTTATAGCAGAATCCTTCCCAGGGAGGGGGAAATACTGGTCACTATGCCTGTCTCCCTCTTTCCCATTTGGCTGTGTCTTGTGAATCTTTTATCCTCAGCACTGGCATGGTAACTGGTACTTAGACTCTACTGCCGGAAGAAACCTCCCTAAAAGACTTGTGATACTTACTCTTTTTACCCAAAGGAAAATGTGGGTCCAGATTGGCAAAGAAACACATCTAAAGCCGCAGAGAGGATGTAAGCACAGAATTGTTAGGCTTCTGATTCCCATTTCTATTTACTGCCAAGGCATGAAGGTTTCCGTAACAGCTATATTGTATACCAGTCCTTGGACTCCTGGAGTCTGCATCTCTGCCCTGGCAAAAACAAAATGAGCTAATCAAATGCTTGCCACTGGCTTATTTTGGAAACTTCATGGAGTGTGTGAGAGCCTGAATGAATTTCAAGCCACTATTGATTACTTCAAATGTGGAGGAAATCCTTCAAGCATGGGGAGAAGGTGAGGAAGCCAAACCCGTGGCCAAGGGTTATTAATATTGTAATGCTTTTGCTTATTGGCGCAGAAAAGCACTCTTGGCTATATAAGGAACTAAAGCTTTCAGTTATAATGGAGGAGAATAAATAGAACCCTTCAAGGTTGAAGAAGAGTCCAAGCAAATACTCTACCTAATTGCTTTGGAATAACCAAGATCGCCCTGTTTACTGTGGGAGAAAGAAAAATCAATAGATTGCATTTAGAGGAAACTAAAGGTACAATTGGGTCATTCTCTGTGCAGCTTAGTGGTGAGTGGTACCTTGGCATAGATTCCTAGAGGGGCTGCAATTAAATGAAAAATGGTCTGTGCTGCCTAAAATAATCTAACAACTTCTACATATAAAATAGCTCGTTGCAAAACATCAAGGTTTCCAGTGGATCTATAGAACTGCCTACTGTTAAGAGGTTTTCATAAGGCATGTGCCCCTTTGCTCACCCTTCCCAGTAATTTAATCCAGTGGTAAAATTGATAAGGTTGTTCGGTCACAGCATTAGTCTTAGTTACAGAGATTTCTGAGAACCGAATTAAATCTCTCCTATTTCTCATGAAGAAAGACATAGGCTTTCAATTCACAGCTTTGCCTGCCTGGTTTTTGAACTTTCCTATCCAAAATTACCTGACATTGTCCATTACATGGTAAAATCACTTCAGAGAACACAGGATGCTGTCGGGACAGAGTCCCAGAGAGCAGTTTCCAGGCTCTCGACCTCGAGTGGGGAGGTGCTGGCTCGGGTGGTGAGTGACCACCAGCTGTGATTGGTTGGCTGTCAGGTGTGGCCGGTTAGCCAACTGGCTACTGATGTAACTGCAGGGCTGCGTTGTTTGGTTGGTTGGTTGCCAGGCAGAGACGTGAATGGCGGACTGTGGATCATGTGGCTACTACTGCGTGTGTCTCGCCTAGTGGCCAGAGAAACATAGTGGTATGACTCCCCTATCTATGGCTCCGTGGGTGTTCCTTTTTGGCCTAGCCATATCCTGCGTTTTTATGAGGGGAGCCGGACCAGAGGCCCCGCAGGCCGCCCCACACGACAAGTGGCACAGCAAGCAGGGTCCCCCACACGACAGATGCTTTGGAGGAATATGTGCCAGCCTTCAATCCTTGTCAGAGATCTGACTCAGACCAACCAGACTTAGAAACACCTGGCCTTGAGCTGTGACTATTCCAACCCATCCCCCCTCTGCATGGATGTTTTCACGATGATATGTAGGAAGTAACTAACTTTTGTGAGAACCTCAAGTTGGGATTTAGGGGGAGGTTTCAACAACGCACAGGATTTGTTTCAAAGTAAGTTGTGGATGAAGCAGTTTCTAATATAGTGTCAAACTAAATGATTCTAAAAACATTTTAAAATTAAGTAAAGAGGAGCTCTTTTGCAGCATGGACTTTTGGGGCCAGTATTAACACAGTCTCGGTTTGCAAAAAAAAAAAAAAAAAAAAAAGTGGCATTTGATTGGTAGATTTTTCTAAAACCTTCCAGAACATGGCTTTTCCTTCTGCTGGACCCTTCCATTCCGTCAGTTTGTCATCAGACCAAGAAGCCCTGCTCTATCATCTGTTCCTTCGGCTGCTGGCACAGCCTCCTCAGGGCTTTGCCTGGTGCCCATGTTCCACCTCAGGCCTTTGTATACCTCCTCAGTGCGCTTCCACCCTCCTGCCTTTTGTGTCTTCCATAGCGCTCCATTGCCTAGAGAAAAAGTCCCAACGCTTCAGCAGCACTGTGACCCCTCACAGGACCCCTCGCCTACCCTCCAGCCTCACCTTTTTCTGCTCACCAGTGTCCTAAGCTCCCACCCACCTAGCGTCCCCTTTCCCCAGACAGGTCTGGCACTTCATGCTTCTGCCTATTTTTTCATACAACACTCTGCCTAAAATAACTTTCCCTCGCTCCTTTACTAAGAAAAATTCTACTTATTCAACACTTCTTGAAGTTTCCCCCTCCTCTCTCTTCTGCACTTCCATTGCTTTCTACCATGGTATCAGTTACCTGTTTACCATCCTGGGTACGTGACCAGCTCCTTGAGAGCAGGATCCCTGCTGGGCTTATTTGTGCACCCTCTGTGCTTCTCTCTGTGCCCAGCACACGGAAGCAACAGTACATCTTTGCTGAAAGAATTGATTCTTTCCAGAGAAATGGTATTGTCCTCAAGAGCTGAGACAGGGAGCCTCGGCTCTATCATACACTTTACAAGAGGCGACACTCAGTGAGGTGCAATGTAAGCCCCACCCCCACTTATTTTACAAAAGCAGGTATGTTATCACGGGGTTTGATGTGTAATGCTGATACTGCTGTGTTGACAATATTACATCTTATTGTTGTCACATACAGCTTTACCGGGGAGATGCTTCTTTCCATTTCTATCAGAGAAAGGCACTCTTGAAAATATCCTCTCTGAACTTGAAGACTGAAACCACTTCCATCTTAGGAATTTCAGAAGCATCAAGAAAGATGTCATGTTCACCAGCAGGGTACCTTTGGAAATGCTTGGTGGGACTCCTAACTCACCAGGAACAGGTTAATGGAATGTGGCTGGCAGGAACGGTAACTGCAAAGTCAATTCCTAACTTTCCCAAACCTAAGCCTTGGAAAAATGATGCTCCTCTCCAGACTTCCTTGAATGCTCTCTTCATCCAGTGTCTTTTTGCCTCTTGCTGATTTCAGCTTGAAAACTCAAAATCAGACTCAGGTAAAAATCTCTAGACTCTTGAACTGCCAAAAGAAAAAGTCGTATTTTCAGGATTTCTTTTGTAAAGAATATGAATCACCAGACCTCTGTATTCATTACCCAAAACAAATCTTTTTCAAGTGTCAATCACAGGAAGAACATTGCGCCAGTCTGCCAAAAATAAAACATGCACAGTCCACGTCATCAGGAGGCATGTAGTCTCAGGGGGACATACCGAGCAATCCATCTCTCCCCTTCTCTTTTTTCCTCAGTGCTCTCTCACTTCCCTTTGCTCTTTTCACCCTCATTCCCTCGCCATCAGAAAAGGAATGTTTATGCTGTGATCTGTCTGGCCTCTTTGGAGTGGCACAGGAAGCTTGTTCTCCACCATTAAATAGCTAAATCCCTGTTGGCGCTGTCTGGAGCACTTGCTCTGAGTTGCCCGTGTGAGAGGCAGCTCGATCCCACATTGCCTGCAGTCTGGAGTGCGGGCCTTTGTGACATTCGGTTTGCGACTCACATGGGAATCACCATGGGTGTCCTCTGTCCACAGCATCTGATTACATATGGCAGGCTGTTCTTGATCAGAAGTGATACAGGCCTATCTCTGGACAGTTCAGCTGCCCTTACCTGTGAAGTTTATCTCCGCTGAAGTGCATTTACACATATGGCTTATATTTTGAGTCAAACCATTGCACCTGTACCGTAGCCTGTGAATTTCAGGAACACCCAGCTAGCCAAATCTGAATGGTATAGAAACAATAGACAAAACCTTAATTGTGTTTGTATAGGCTGTTGAGGGTATTTGTTGCTCCAAGGGAATGGACGATCAAGGGGAGACAGGAGGAAGATTGTTGTTGGATGCTGTCTTTCTCCTTTCAAAGTCACATTCCAGCATTTGGCATGTTTTCCTATTTCTTCTCCTTGGCTAGATCTAGTGCGTTAGTTATTTGGCTCGCATCCTTCCTTGACTTCCATTTACTCCACGTTCTTTTCTTTGTGTTAATGGTTAACAGAGCATGTACTGTAAATTAGCATTTATAAAAATCAATTACACTGCTTCGTAAGACAGAGCAGAAACTTAGATTGTCTTCACCAGATCATTTGTATTTATCTGTTAATTATAAACCTTAATTGTCTCTTTTTATCATATTAATTTGCACAAATTGTACAACTTCAGAGTTTAGCAGTTTTCAAGCCCTTGAAATACAATTATTCTCTTAGCATTCCTTTCAGAAACATGGCATTCATTAATGATTAGGTTGGTGAAAATTAGCAGTTCTGATAATTGGCCTTGACTTCTCCTTGGCTTTTTTTCTTTCCCCACTAATATCTGGTTCTCACAATTATGCATGCCTGCTAGCCTCTTACTGTGCCCAGCTCTGTTTTAATTGGACTTCGCAGCCCATGAGACTTCACAGGGTTTGGGCAGAAAATAGAACACAGTTCTATGCAGTGAACTTATTCCAAGTAAGTTTGACTCTTTTCCCTTCTCCCCAGCAGAATTTGGACTTTCACCCCACGGAGTTAGTCTACTGCCCTAACCCCTGATATAAAAAGACATATATGAAGGGAAGAAAATGGCTTCCCAAATCCTAGTCCCATTGGTGAAACAGTTGCGGACCCTTACACTTTGCAAGTTGGCGAACAAGCATAATGAAGAATGGGCTGTCCACACTCTCCTCCGCTACCTCTCAAATGTGGCTGTTTCCACTCAGCGTGGCAGCCACTTAGGAGGAGTCACATAGCACCTATCCAAAGGCCAAAATAAACTTTCTTCTTTGAAGAGGCTGCACGAATCTGGGTTATATGCAGTAAGTGACCCAGACTGAAGGACAAGGCATCCTGACCACCCTGGAAGCAGCTGGCTTCCTACCTGGGGCTCTGCGGGCACATTCAAGAGGCCTTGCGTCCAACTCTAATGACAATGACAGGCAAGCCACATGTTCTATCCCGAAGCAACAAAGAGGAGGAAGACACCCTGTCCCCTGCTGCCCCACACAAAGGAGCAGAAATGAGGATTTTGTCCTATCCCACTTGGGAAACCCAAGCACAATCCCCCGAAATAGCTGGTTCACCAAGTGTGGGATGGTCATCCCAGATTATAGGAGCAAGTGTCTGACACAGCAGAATTCTTTGAATTCTCTGACTGGGTATCTGGCAGTACTTAGCTTGCCATGATTCTGCAACAGTTCAGAAGTTAGGCCAAATTTCCTCATATGTTATTAATATCTGAGATAGGACCCCAGCCAGTTACAAATTTGCAAGTCAAGACCTAAAGTGTGTGAGCTGTGGTTATCCAGGGCTTTTGTTCATTTTATTGGTTGGGGAGGAGGTGCTGTAGGAAGGGACACAGGAGGAAAACAGCTCTCTTGTGTCCTGAAGTATGGGGTTATTTCTTTCATCAAGAAGGAAAGGCTTCCCTGCAGCGTGTTCCAGCTACAGCAACACTCTATGATACTCTTCAGATCAGGTTACTTCTAAGAAAAGGTGTGTTTTCCCACATACATAGCACTCACAAGCCAGACCTCTCAACATTCTCCCTATGGCCTGGTTTCCTCCAGTGCTAACTTGTGCCAGCTTGTGCCACAGAAATGTGGTGAGAACGCCTCTCATCTCTTTGCTCCCTGCCTGGTTTCTATGAAATGGGGAATTTCCAGTTCTCATGCCAGTGCCTGGCTCAGGGACTGAATCCCGTCACCAGGTGGGAACTTATTCCCGAGGACTGACAAATTTTGGCTGGACTAACTCAGCCACATGGCTCTAAACTGTCACTTCTGTGAACTGGAAGACAGGACTGCTACCATTACCCCAACTGGGTTGACAAGCAATGTCCAGAGGGGTGAGAACACACCTGCCTGGTTAGCACTTTGGGGAAAGGCTGGGCAATGGAAGCAGAGCTTTTCACAGCAAAGAGCCCCTTCCTGGGGAAATCTCTCTGCAGGAAAGCCCCCTCTCCCAGAGTATTTTTGGTCATCTCACACTAACTGACAGTATCGTCACCTATTATTTCTCCACCTCAAGGCCCAATGCGCATCAACAGTGTAGCAGACCTGCAGAGCTACCCTTGCCAGGACCTTACCTCTGCCTCCCTCTCGCCCATCCTCCTTGCTAGGTATCTCCACGCTCCCTTCTTTAGCTCAGGCATCACCCTCCTTAGACCTTGGCACAGCACACATCCTCAGATGACTCAGGTAACTTGGAAATCAGTCTAAGTAGAAGTAGCTATTGCCGAGCCATGGGGTTAGTAAAAATTCAGCCATTGATTATCACCGGGCTCTAGAACAGGTGTAAAGAGCAGGGCTATGCCAGCTTGTTCCAAGTATAACCACATAGTCAAGACTAAGTTGGGAGCCACAGTTTCACACTGATGAAGGGAAGCAAAAACGAAAATCTGAACTCTGCCTCAGGCCAGTCTGCTGCTAATACATACTGGACCTTTGTAAGAATTAGGAAGATGTGCCCCTTCCTCAAGGCATTTACTTCCATCTGTTAAGAACTGTAATAATAAATATGTAAATCTACCCCTTAGACATGGACCCTGGTACAGTGTACAACCTGTATCAGTACATGCAGTAGCTCTGTCAAAGAAGTAACTAGGAGTACTAATAATTGTAGCTAACGAGCTCTTTACTTTTCTAAGTGCTGGGCTGAGAGCTTAACGTGTATTATCTCATCTGATCCTCACGTCAACCTGAAGTACTATTATTATCCCATTTAGATTTTGCATTATTAGGATATTATTGGGATACACTTTGCAAATTAGGATACTACAACTACTGCCAATTAGGACACTGAGACTAAGTAATGTCAATATGCTTAGATGGCAGGGTCAATATTTGAATGCAGGTGGGTCTTATTCCAGAATCTGGTCTCTTGACCACTATGCTCTATGGAAGTGAAAACACAGCCACCTGTGTAATTTTGGAGGGTTATTGAAATATGGCACTGTCCTAGGGAAGATTTCCTTAAAGTAGAGCCTTGAGAAAGGGACTTGGATACATGTGATCTATGGAGGACAGGCTCTTCAGGAGAAACCTGTGAGCTAGCGAGGGAAGCAGGACAGACAAAGGGAAGATGCTGAGCAAGGATGTGGTCTCAGGTAACATGCAGTCTGGCCTGATCCACGAGTCTCTAGAGCACAAGTCATACAGCAGCATTGTCCCACTTTGAAGCGAGGGGGCCAGTTTGTTGCACCCCCATAAATCATTCAGTCATTGGTCTTGAGGGTCAAGCAGTGGGAACTTCCATGTATCTCCAGGTGAGGCGACACCGAGAGGGTCACAGAGGTAAAGCCCTCAGCTGCAGCACTTTGAGCAGCTGGAGGATACACATACTGGCAGGTAAAGGGCATCTGAGTGGGGCATCAATAGCATCTACTACAGGCACCCAGTACATTTTGGCAAAAAGTCAGCAAATGAGGTCTCTGGGATATTTATAGTGTGCAATTCAACTTGAGTGAAAAGTGGAATTTGGTTCATTATGTAACACTGGAGTTACAGCATAACCACCATCAAACTATGGCATAGACGGGTACTTATCACTCTCTAAGAAGACAGCCCCAGTACACTGGTCAGATACCATCACTCTGCTACCCAAAAACCTGCCGCACTCACAGTACCTGCTCCAAACTACTAAGAGGGGAATTTCTAAGGTTGAGATGACCCAGTTTCCAAACCACATTTGCAGCCTCATTTTCCACATCCTATGCGGCAATGCCCATTCGCAGAACACTTCTCAATCCAGTGTGAATTTTCACACTCTCTGTTGCTGAACTTGGGGTGCCCACTTTCACCCCATCTCTGCCTGTTGAAATCTTAGTTAAGGCTCTTTTGTTGCAAGGACTAGAAACCCACCCAAGCTAACTTAATAAAGTGGGATTTATATGAGTGATCCAGATCTCTGAAGAAGAAGGCAAAGGCCCTCACAAAGGAAATGCAAACAGGAGCTGGAAAGTCAGCTCTCACCCTGACCTGTGTGCTCTTGTTAGAGTATAAACCATTGAAGGTGGTTTCTCAGCTAAGGCTGACCTCTTTATACAAGACTGAGCCCCCAACAGCCATGTGCAGGCCTCATAACCTGCACCGAGGTTCCCACACCGAGGCCACAAGTACTAAACCAAGAAGAAATACCTGGTAACCTCTGGAGCAATATGAATTTCAAAGTAAGACTACAAGTTAGATTCTAATTCAGTCTGACCTGGTGTCTTGATCAAGGAAGATGTGAACCTGAAATGTGTGGGGTAGCTGCCATGTACCCATAAGGTGAGCCAATTAGCAGAGAAGGCCAGTCTGCAAACAGAAAGGATGAAGCCAAAGGGTGGTGAGAAACGGCCATACTCTTCAGCTCCTAGTTTCAATCCCTTCCTGTGGTGCAGCTCCATGTCTGCCCTTGAGTTCTGTGATACCCCTGTATCTGGCTCCTCATAATAACGGCTTAGTTTCCATTGGAAAAGTTCAAATTGAGTGCAGGAACCTATAACCAAAGACTCCTCAACAATATGCCCACCCACCCCTAGTCATCTGGGTGTTTCCATCATCTCTTCCCCCTTTCTCTCCCTTCCCATCGCTTTTCTTCTCTTCCCTTTACTACTACTACTACTACTACTGATACTACTACTCCTACTCCTACTCCTACTCTTCTTTTTCTCCTTCTCCTTCTCCTTCTTCCTCCTCCTTCTTCCTTCTCGTCCTCCTCCTGTTCTTCTTCTTTTCTCTCCCTCTCCCTCACCCTCACCCTTCTCCCTCTTTCTTTTTCTTCCTTCCTCCCTCTCTTCTCTCTTCCCCTCCTCTCTTCCCTTCTCTCTCCTGCTCTGCTTTACTTATCTTCTCTCCAAATCCAAACATGGCTACATCAGCCTCCTTCATGTCTTCCCAGCAACAAAGCTACCATTCAGCTGCCCTCAATTCTAGATTCCCAGAAGTTAATGACCTAGTTATTGTGCCATCTTCTCTAAGAACTTTGGTTTTATAAGGTCTGCCCAAGATCCAAAATCACATACAAATGTAAGTGCAGAGCCCACAGCCACTATGGGGAAGCATGGATTGAAACATCCCAAATTCCAGTATGCCCTCGTAAGGGTTTCCACATCTCCTAGTCAGATTTTATTGCTGCCCCCTCTATAGTCCCACCAAATGCTGCCTGCATCTCTAACGGTCCTATCATTTCCCATTCTAGTAAATCTTATTTAGGGCAGCCAGTTTGCTCAGTGGTTAGAGAACAGTGCTCATAACACCAAGGTCGCTGGTTCGATTCCCTCATGGGCCAGTGAGCTGCGCCCCCCTCACCCTCATCCTCACAACTAGAAGGAAAACAAATGACTTGACATGGAGATGATGGGTCCTGGAAAAACACACTTTTCCTCAATATTCCCCAATTTAAAAAAAAAATTTTTAAATATATATATTATTTATATATATGACCCTACATCAAAAGCTTCTTGAGGGCATGGTAGGCACATCTTAGGCACTAAAAACATTAATTAAAATATGATTTGTGTACATGAATAATAGGGGTGGGTAATATTTGCAGTTTAATTTTTGATGGTAGTCCAAAAGATGATATGGATTTTGATATGGAGAACCTTCCCAAAACATTTTTTCTTCTGTATTTCCAATTATTCTGTCCTTTCTGATCCATAGTACTTTGTATATATTTATTAAACACTCATCACATTGAGTTGTTCTTATTTGTCTAAATATCTCATGCCTCAACTAGACGATGAGCTGAGGGCAAGGGCCATGTCTTTTTTTATCTTCCTATCCCTAATCTAACACAAGCCTGACACAAAGAAAATGTCTACTGAATATTGTTTATTGGACTGAATTAAATCTAAACCCATGTGAGATTTGGACTGAAAACATTTCACTTGCTGACAGTCATTTTCATGGTCTCTGAGTCCTCTTTGAGTGCAAATGTAGTAAAACTTTCCCTGGAAACCACAATTTTGGCAAGAGTACAACCTTCCTTCTCTGAAAGGGCTCACTTTGTTTTGTTACAACAGAAGAGCAGGACAAATGATTTTTCCCATAAGAAACACGCTTCCTCTCTTTGACAACTTTGACAGCCTATTGTTTAAGTCTGAAAAGGGAGCCCAGAAATAATATACGGAGGAAATATGGCTCAGGTGTCTTCCCCAAATGCTATTGGTATCTTGAGACTATCCAGAAAGGTAATTTACACACACATATGCAACCACAACAGAATTTAAGTGCGTTCTTTGCTTCCACAGGGTGTCCAAATACTAACATTTGCCATCTGGCCCTCTCAGATGGCTGTTTCTGATGTCTCCACTGAAGTCTGGGTTTGCTTTTGTTTATTATTCAAACACTTATGGAATCTGAGCACTGTGCTAGGCACAAAGGACACAGATGTGGAAAGATGCACTCTCTGCTCTCAAAAAAAGTAAGTTTAAACCATGAAAAACTCATGCAATAAAATGAAACTATCATGTGCTGATGGTTATAATAGGAATGCAGGAGAAGGATTTGTTAAGTCAACCTGAGCAAGACGAGATGAGATTACGTAGGCGAAAACTCTTGAGATCATCCACAAAGAGTAAAATGACCAGAAGGAAAAGGAGGGAACTCAAAGAAACACATACATTAAAGGACTAATGGAGAGGAATCTGTGAGGGATACTGGGGAGGAACAGTCAGAAATGTAAAAAGAGAATTAAGAAAGCATAAAGCCATGGGAGGCAAAGGAAAGAGAAAGAGCACGGAAGCTCAACAGTGTTAAACAGTCCCCTAAGATGAGCCCACAGAATGATCTTGGGATTTGGCTTTTTAGAAGTCATGCTGATATTTAAACACATGGTCTCTTAAAAATTTGCACAGAAACCTGCCAAAAGCATCTAAAATCTTGCTTTGAAGTGAGGCCAGCAGCATTTTTATCACGTGGGCACTTGTTAGGAATGCAGACTCCCAGGCCCACCCAGGAGATTCACATCCACATGGAAGTTTGTGAAGCAACCACACCCTTCCCTAGAAAACTGGCAGTTTGGGGTGAATGATCAGATTGGTGATTTGCAAGGAACTGGTTTCACAAGATTTCCAATTTTAAAAACTCAACTTAGCTCTGTGCTTACCTGTAACCTTGATTTCAACATTGTGAATCATACAGAAGATATTATTACTTCCGTGTTATTGACCATGAAACAAAATCATAAATGGTAACGCCTGGACTTGAACCACATCTTCAGATTTACTGGCAGCGAGGAGGTTTCTGTTCTCTGAAAAGAGCAAAATGTCAGAGACGGGGCTAAATGAAATATCATGTAAGACAATTCCATTTCCTTTGCTCTAATTCTGGGCTTCTCAATCAGCCTTCTGCCAACTAATCTGACTTGGAGTTCTAATTCTGAAATGAAATGCCTTAGAACAAGGTGAAATAACAAGGAAAAAGAAAAAAATCATAAATGAATAAGCTGACATTATTGGTCATAAACTTCTTTTCCTGAGATTGTTAGAATGGACCAGGTTTTCCACAAATGACTTGCCCCAAGCAAGCTGATAAAGTGAGTTTCGGAATCATCAAAACTCAGAGTCTGCTATAACCCATGGACTATCCAGTGAGACATGATACAGCAAAAGATTGGAGAGAAAGTACTTCAGGAATGAGCAGGGCTGGGTATCAGCCAAGCTATAGTGTTGGCTTCCTCAGGATGACCAACTCTTCAAATCACAATGTCTAAAGGTCTGATTTGGGCCAGCAATGTTACCCAGGAGGTTTAATCTGATGGGTCAGGTGTGGTATCAGATGTTTCTGGGTTTATATAATCATTACTTCTCATCATTCACATGGACAAACTATGGTTCTATGAAGATAAGTCTAGTTTAAAAGAGTCCTTGGCCAATCATGGTATCCTCTTCCTGGGAAAAGAGTTGGCAAGAGTTAGGTAAGGCTCTAACCAAATGGTTTTGGGTTCAGGGCAGGGGGGAGCCCCTAATAGAAAGTGGAGCTTCCTATTTCTTAATTGAAGTTAAGGAATCAAGAAAAACACCCAGCAATATAACATGTTCTTTAAGGGTGTGGGTTTCAGGACCCGGTAGACCTGGTTTCAGGTCCCAGCACTTCTACTTAGTGTGTGACCTTGGGCAAGTCACTCAATCTCTCTAACCTTCATCTGTAAAACAGGATTAATAGCAATAACTACCTCGCAAGATTGTTGCAAAGATTAAATAACAAATTATATAATACATTTAATGAAATGTTTTAACTCAGAGGAAACATTCAAAACTAGAAGGAGTTATCATCATCATTATCTGAGCTGGAGATTCCCAATGGAACTGTGGGGAAAGTCTCCCGTGGCTGGGCCCCTGGGTGGGATATGCCCCAGGGATACCAGAAATAAGCAGACAAGCAGAAGACTTCACCAATTGGTGAAAATGGGGCTTTGGAAAGATTACTAGGCCTGGTCTGAGCTGAACCGCTTGGTGGAAGGTCTTAAGTACTGCACCTATGAGACCCTGAAGAGATGGACATAAACAGGTTTCTGGATAGAAATTTATTCCTGAGGCCCACCTCTGGCTGCTGAGACATTTGATAAATAAGTGTCTTCAAACTGTTGACCAAAATTATTTATATCATTCTAGTCAGCCTTGTCTTTCGCGATTCTCATCCCAGTCTACTTCTCCTCCAATCTGAAAAAATACTGCAGAGTTTATTGGAAATGTCTTGTAATTTATTCTGTGATGGAATGATTTCCCTAGGCTATAAACAAAGGGAAAGGCCTTTAGGTGATGTTAACTCAAGCTGGTAGATGAGAAAATATCAATATTCCCTCTAGCCCTTGGGCAAATTGGAGGAGATCACTCCCAGAATTTCCTGATGAGATTAATACTCAAGATTTCCTGGTGGGCTTTATAATACTTTTGGAGGTGAGAAAAACTATTTCCAAGGCTCCCAAGATGCCAGTTAACCACCTATTAGTGCCAGGCAAATAATACCTCCACATTACATTGTTTCACCTAGGTGGCCAGGACCGAATTCCCGCAGATCTGTTGTGTCCTCCAAGCTCCAACTCTGTGCTCTCATTCTGCAGACCACAGACTGCAGGTAATTCTTAGTCAATAGGGAAATGATAAATTCTTCTTGTTGGTTTTCTTTTTGTGTGTTTTTTTTGTTTTGTTTTTTTAATTTTTATTGGGGAATATTGGAGAACAGTGTGTTTCCCCAGGGCCCATTAGCTCCTAGTTGTTGTTGTCCTTCAATCTAGCTGTGGAGGGCGCAGCTCCAAGTCCAGTTGCTGTTTTCAATCTTTAGTTGCAGGAGGCACAGCCCACCATCCCATGCGGGAATTGAACTGGCAACCTTGTTGTTAAGAGCTCAGTGCTCTCACCAACTGAGCCATCCGGCCGCCCCCAAATTCTTCTTGTTTTTATCTTCCCTCTATAGTGTACTTCACTCTATAGATTATCCTACCTCAGCAGAATTACTCTACCCTTTCTCTTTTTCTGTTCTGGGGTCAAAGTTTAGCCCTAGGCACCAGCTTTCCTGTCCTTTCCTTCTTATGCTTGGTACTTTTTGGTGAAATGTTAGACCTCAGAGGTCAAAACCATTGACATTGTCAAGAATGCCTTTTCCAGCCTGGGAGCTGGGGCCAGAGCTGCTTAACAGGGTTCAGAAAAGCCTAGCAAGAAAGTCTGCTGTTTCGTGATCTTTATTCCTCCAACTCAGAATGTGAATAGGTTTTATTTAATTAAGAATAAATGATACAAAAATGTTTGCTAAAGTTGAAAGCCAAAATAATTAAAATATGACTGGCAGAGGGGATGGGTAAAGATAGGAGTCAGGTAGATTAGAAAAAGAGTTTTCTTTCAACTACACCCCTCAGGTTAAGTAATGACCACAGTCCACCCACCCATCCCACCCCCAAAAAAAACCTACCCTGACTTTTTCTTAAAGGAATTGCTGGGAATGTTAGCCTATTTTAATTAGGCCAACTGAGAATATTTCCTTTTTCTTTTTTCATGTGTTTGTAATTTAAAACAAACAACAACAAAACAAAACAAAACAAAAAACCTTCAATTTAGACCACTTCATACTGCTTCTATAAGTCCCAAGTCTCTTTTGGAGCTGAGCTATATTTTCTCTTTAAGGAGATGTCATTTAGTTGAAAAGAGGAAGCAAGGGGCCAGTTTGAGGCCTGGAAACCTCCCAGACCATCAGGAAATCCTGGGGGCCTGGGTAGTTAGTCTCTTTGAAACTTGATTCCCATAAAATAAAAAGAAGGTGGCAAAGGACCCCTCTGAACCTCAGCTCTCCAGGACCAAAGATTTGTAGCCATTAACTGAGTTAAGCCTTTCCTGATGAAGCCCTTTGTTTGTCTTCTCAAATGTTAAATGGTGATGGGGGCAGGAAGCCCAAGGTCAGCTTCCACTCGGAGGGAACCTAGGAACTGACACACTCCATTGGGGAGGCCAGGGTGTATATTTTCATTTTTACACTTAAGCTGGTCTTCCTCCACTCCCACAGATTTTACTTATTTTCTACTCTACTATCCCAACGGGAGAGAGATCAACGTTTAAAGAGCCTAGCACCTTAAAAAAAAAATTCAGATGATCACAGACCCTTGGCGTCCCTCCAGTTGCTACAGCTTGAGGTAATCATGGTGAGGATCAGGGCATGAGGGTGACTTGCAAAATATCAATCTGTCAACAGCCACAAAGAACTGCCTGTTAAATGGCAAAGGGACACATGCAGAGATTGTGTTAAACAAGTTTCAGGCTCTAAAAGCAAAGCCTAACATATGCAAGGTTATGCTCTTTCAAATTAAAACAGTAATAATACATAATCTGGCAATATTTACCACCAAGATCTTAAAAACAGTGGTATTATCTAGGTTTCTAGATTTAAATTTCATCCCTTAACATTAAGATGTACAAATTGCCAGTTATAAAAACAGTCACGAGGATGTAAAATACGGTATAGGGAATATAGTCAATAATATTATAATAACTATGTATGGTATCAGATGGATACTGGACTTGGGGTAATTACTTCATAAGTTATATAATGTCTAATAACTATGCTGTACACCTAAAACTAATATAATATTGTATGTCAACTATAATTGAAAATTTTTTTTGAAATGAAAATTTTGAAAAATTTTCATTCCCCCAAGTTTTTTTTTATTCAATGCCTATGTGCAAAGACTGTGATCGTCAGTGACAGTTTCTCTATCAGCCCGGAAACCTGTGCTTCATCCATTCAGGGGGGTGAATTAGAGTATTTGATCCAATAGAGATGCGCATTCAAGGTAGCTACTTAGAACTGTGGAATTTCAGAGCTTGCGGGAAACTTCAGAAAAGACTCAAGTCCAGGGAGATCAAGTGATTTGTTCAAGGTGAGTCACGTTACTCCAAAGCCAAGACTAAAACACAGATCTCTTAAGGTCGAATCTAAAGCTTTTTGCTTTGTACTTCACCTCTTTAGCATAGTGGAGACTTACCAACATAAGTCACAAGGAGGAAGATAGACACTTTGGCAGTAGGAATGGGTGGTACAGGTGGCATTGGGGATGTCATAACTGGAGTTTACTAATAGGCAAAACTGCCTGTACCTACTGTTCAAGTCACCAAAAGAGGCTAGAGAAAAACCAATATCAAAAGGGCCTGTCTGCATCTAAAATAAGGAATAATGCGCAGAACAGAATAGCTATTCACACTTGTGGAACCTAGTCTACCCTCCTGAAGCACACCTCTCAGTATCTACTCCCTTGTGTAGCCCACTCACACCAGGCAAGTGCAATAGAAGTGATGCTTCATGGCTTCACTTCACTAAGGCATAAGAAGTCTTTTATCTTTTGCCTTCAAATGCTCATTCCCGAGATGCACTTTCTCAGGACCTGGCAGGAGTGCTTTGAGAAGTCCAAGTCGCCACATGGACAGACTACATGCTGTCACTTCAGTGGGACAACTCTAGCTGAGTCCTCACCCAGCATAACTGCCAGCCACAGGAGTGAGCCTGATGAATAACTGCAACCCTACCCAACACGTGAGTGCAATACAGGAGAAATCCCACGTGAAAAGCTATCTGGCTAGTCCTGCCCACCTAAGACCCGTGAGAGAAAATAATTGTGCTCTAAACCGCCAAGATTTAAGTGGTTTGTCATACAACAATAGATATCTGGAGCAATTCCTTTACACAGAATGGAACAGAAAAGGAAATCCTAAAGGTCACCGGTAAGGCATCATTTTTAACTAAAGATTTCCATAAGGTTTAAAAAAAAATAGCATATCCTGAAAGAGAGTGGTATGAATTTTTTTGGAGTAAACACTGGCAAACTGTGAGGCTTCTATGAGCAAGTGACCAAAAGCATCAGACATAAAGGACACTGAGGGGAAATAGAAACTGTTCAAAGCTAAACTTAATGAACGCCCAAGGGTATTCATTATGCGTGTCACCCCAGCAATAAATACTCCAGAAGTAAATCAAATGAAGGACGATGCAGATGAGCAAAGAAATGCAAAGAGTAATCAAGGGGAAGAAAGGGGCATATGCTCTGCCTGGCACAAAACCATCTGGAACACACTAGAGGAGGGTGAGGCAGCGTGGGCTAAACAATATCATGCTTTGAAGACTGCAAGAGATTACCCGAGTTGTTCAGAGGAATAACAAGCCAAGTTAAACAAGATAATGAGAAATATTTCAAATGTACATGGAAAGAGAGGTCAGGGCAGGCGACAAGAGGTCTGGAAGTGACGAGGAAGGGCTTTTATGAACAACAGCAGCAACATGAGCTAACAGAGCGATTATCATACGATAATCGGGCTTCGGTGCTAAATGTTAATAGTCACTGGCTAGGTTAAGCCTTAGAGTAATTCAGCCAGATACAAGATCTTAGCAGAAACTGTCAAAATCTCTCACTGGGTCCCAAAGTTCACAAAGGTCACTGCTGGAGACCTGGTTTAAAAGAAGCTGTGGATTTTATTCTTCCTTTCAGTGATCACAAAGGTTATAGAGCAAGTATCTGAGTCAGACTCACTTGTTCCAGGAGGAGACATTTGATGGAAATCAAGACCGGCTGAGAACGGGGCTTCTAACGACCTTGGGGAGCGAGGACCTCACTGCAGAGCAGCAGCTCTGCTTTGGAGACACTTTCAGTTCCATGTGTCCCAGTACTGTCAAAACACAGACTACTATAACCTCTTCATTTAAGTCTCCTGCAAGGCCTGTGACACAGCAAGGTAAACGAGGTGAGGTTATTAGTCATATATTAACAAGAAATAGCCTTAAAAAGAGCTTCTACTATATATCAGAAATTGGGCTAGAGGTATTACACACATTAATTCCAAGAACCATGGAGGAATTGTTATTACCATCTTGGTTTCATAGCTGAAGAAACGAAGGCTTAGAGAAGTCAACTTACTAGCTCAAGATGACAGTCAGTAATAATACTAATAACAACAATAATACAAATAGCAAATACAGTATTGAGTCAGCCCCTGTTCCAAACACTTCATCATGTTTTAACTCATTTTATTCCCAAAGCAACTCTGTGAAAAAGGCACTAGTACGAACCCCTTTTAGATACTGAGTAAATAGTGGAACTGGGATTCAGACCTGCCCTGAACTATCTCACTATAGGGTCTTTCAAGCTAGAAGTCCTAGGGGTATGCATGGCTCTAAAAGCCTATATTCTTTCCTTTGTACTTCATTCCCCCTGGAACCTCTTTAGTAGATTGCCAATATATAGGAACCCAAAATTACATCTCCGTAACATAACAAGTTGTAGAAAACATCACCCTAAACACCATCCTGGGCCCTCTAATTAGCTGCATAGATTACGGTAGAGGAAGATGAAGCCTTCTGCCCACTCAGACTCTAAACTGACGTCCAATGCCCTTGTTGCTGGCCTTGGTAAAGGGAAAGGGGATACTGACAAGAGCAATTGTTCAAATTTGAAGTTGCTGTCGAGGCTTTTGCCTATAAAAGTCAGAACTGAGAACAGCTCATTGAATTATGAGTGATGGGAACAGGGAAGAGCTCACTGACAAAGTCTATATCCTCATACAAGATACACCTTCAAGATTAGAAAGGCACGTAATCCCATTTTAGTGCAAAACAAGAAGGACAGAAAAAGTGGAGAGAGAGCCAAGCAGCAAACATAGACACCAATGATGAGCTGCTAAAGAGAACTAAGAGACTTGGATTCCAAAGAGATATTCTTCTGCATGGTTCTCATTCTGGAGAAAAGACAGGACAGATAAGGATTCAGTGTCTGAAGTGCCTCTCTTGCCCATACAGTCTTTTCTTCCTTTTAAATGTGTACATTAATAGCTTTCAATTTTTTATTAAGAATTCCCTTTTTCAGCATTTGACAAGATACAACATCCATTGATAATTAAAACACTTAATAGAGAAATAAGAACAAAGTGGCAGGTATAACGATACCTGACATCAAATTATACTACACGGCTACAGTAATCAAAACAGCATGGTACTGGCATAAAAACAGACACATAGATCAATGGAACAGAAGAGAGAGTCCAGAAATAAATCCATGCCTATATAGCCATTCAATCTATGACAATGGAAGCAAGAATTTACGGTGGGGTAAAGACAATCTATTCAATAAATGGTGCTGGGAAACCTGGACAGACACATGCAAAAAAATGAAGCTGGACCACCTCCTTACACCATATACAAAAATAAATTCAAAATGGCTTAAAGACTTAAATGTAAGGTCTGAAACCATAAAATTCCTAGAAGAAAATATAGGAAGAAACTTCAGACATTACCCAGAGTAAGATTTTTACTGATATATCCCCTCACACAAGGGAAGTAAGAGAAAAAGAAACATGTGGGATTACATCAAACTAAAAAGTTTTTTCACAGCAAAGGAAACCATCAATAAAACAAAAAGGCAGAGGGTAAGGGGGTAGGGGGTGGGAAATGAGAGTAAGGGGGATCAAATATATGGTGATGGAAGGAGAACTGACTCTGGGTGGTGAACACACAATGGGATTTATACATGATGTAATACAGAATTGTACACCTGAAATCTATGTAATTTTACTAACAATTGTCACCCCAATAAATTAAAAAAGAAGGGGATCGTACTGAATGGGAAAAGATATTTGCCAATGATATATCTGATAAGGGGTTAATATCACAAATTTATAAAAAACTCACTCAACTCCAAAAAAACAAACAACCCAATTAAAAACTGGGCAGAGGACATGAAGACACATTTTTCTAAAAAGGACATACAGATGGCAAACAGACATATGAAAAAATGTTCAACCTCACTAATCATCAGAGAAATGCAAATAAAAACCACAATGAGATACCACCTCACCCCAGTCAAAATGGCTATCATCAATAAATCAACAAACAACAAGTGCTGGTGCAGATGTGGAGAAACGGGAATGCTTGTGCACTGTTGGTGGGATTGCAGATTGGTGTAGCCCCTATGGAAAACAGTATGGAGGTATCTCAAAAATATGAAAATGGAACTACCTATGATCCAGCAATTCCACTCCTAGGTATCTATCTGGAGAAATACAACACTCTAATTCAAAAAACTTTATGCATTCCTATGTTTATTGCAGCATTATACACAATAGCCAAGAAATGGAAACAACCGAAATGCCCATAGGTAGATGATTGGATTAAGAAACTGTGGTACATTTATACAATGGAGCATTACGCAGCCATAAAGAAGAAAGAAATCTTACCATTTGCAACAACATGGATGGACCTAGAGAACATTATGTTAAGTGAAATAAGTCAGACAGAGAAAGACAAATACCATATGATCTCACTTATATGTGGAATCTAAAGAAAAGAATAGGTGAATGAACTAATCAGAAACAGTTTTGGAGACATAGAGGAAAAACTGAGGGTGGCTATATGGGGGGGTGGGATAAGGGAGAAGGTGAGGGGATTAGAAAACAGTCAGTAACCACAAGATGGCCACCAGGTTTTGAAAATTAATTTGGGGAATGTAATCAATAATGTTGTAAAGATTTTATAGGGTATCCGATGGACACATGTCCCATTTGGGAGACCACCTCAGGGATGATGTAGATACCTGATCACTGCACTGTACACCTGAAGCTGAAGCTGAAGAATAATGAATGTCAACTACAAGTTTATGTATATGTGTGTGTGTGTGTGTGTGTGTGTGTGTGTGTGTGAGTATGTATATACTTACAGAAGCAGAGTACAGCATTAAGAATAGAGACAGTGGAAATGTAATGGCTCTGTGTGATGTCAGAGGGATACTGGATGGGGGGAAGGGAGTTCACACAGTGTGAGGGATATAAATGATAAACTTCTATGTATTACTTTGTCTTGTGCACCTGAAACTAATAAAAAAAACCACTTAATAAAATAGGTATAGATGGAAAATACCTTAACATAATAAAGGCCATATATGACAAACCCTCAGCTAATATCATAATTAACGGTGAAAAACTGAAGCCCTTTGCTCTACATTCAGGAACACAACAGGGCTATCCCCTATCACCTCTGCTTTTCAACACAGTATTGGAAGTTGTCACCAGAGCAATCAGGGAAGACAAAGAAATAAAAGACATACAAATTGGGAATGAAGAAGTTAAATTGTCACTCTTTGCAGGTGACATGATGCTATATATAGAAACCCTAAAGACTCCACCAAAACAATAAATTAGAAACAATAAACGAGTATAGTAAAGTTGCCAGCTACAAAATAAACATACAAAAATCTATTCCATTCCTATATACTAACAATAAAATCTCAGAAAAAGAAAGAAAAAAAATTCATTTTGCAATTGCAACAAAAAGAATAAAATACCTAGGAATAAACTTAACAAAGGATGTGAAAGACCTATATGCTGAAAACTACAAGACATTTTTAAAAGAAATTGAAGGAGACACCAAGAAATGGAAAGACATTCCGTGCTCATGGATTGGAAGAATCAACATAGTTAAAATGGTCGTGTTACCCAAAGCAATATACAGATTTAATGCAATCCCCATCAAAATCCCAGTGGCTCTTTTTAAAAAAATAGAACAAAAAAATCATCAGATTTGTATGGAACCACAAAAGACGGTGAATAGCCAAAGCAATCTTAAGAAAAAAGAACGATACCGAAGGTATCGCACTTCCTGACTTTAGCTTGTACTACAGGGCTACAATAATCAAAACAGCATGGTATTGGCAGAAAAACAGATACATAGACCAATGAAATAGAATTGAGAACCCAGAAATAAAACCACGGAAATATGGACAGACAATTTTTGACAAAGAAACAAAAAATATACAATGGAGAAAAGACAGCCTCTTCAATAAATGGTGCTGGCTGAATTGAATAGCCATGTGCAAAAGAATGAAACTGGACTGCTATATGTCATCGTGTACCAAAATTAATTCAAAATGGAGCAAAGACTTAAGCATAAGACCTGACACAATAAACTACATAGAAGAAAACATAGGTACTAAACTTATGGACCTTGGGTTCAAAGAGCATTTTATGAATTTGACTCCAAAGGCAAGGGAAGTCAAAGCTAAAATAAACGAATGGGACTATATGAAACTTAAAAGCTTCTGCACAGCAAAGAAACCATCAACAAAATAAAGAGGCAACCGACTGAATGGGAGAAAATTTTTGCAAACAGTTCCTCCGCTAAGGGGCTAATATCCAAAATATACAAGGAACTCATGAAACTCAACAACAAAAAAACAAACAACTCAATTGAAAAATGGGCAGAGGACCTGAAGAGACATTTCTCCAAAGAGGACATATAAATGGCAAATAGACATATGAAAAAATGCTCAACATCACTAATCATCAGAGAAATGCAAATAAAAACCACAATGAGATATCACCTCACCCCAGTCAGAATGGCTATCATCAACAAGACAAATAGTAACAAGTGTTGGAGAGGCGGTGGAGAAAAAGGAACCCTCATACACTGTTGGTGGGAATGCAGACTGGTGCAGCTGTTATGGACGGCAGTGTGGAGGTTCCTCAAAAAATTACGAATAGAATTGCCATATGACCCAGCAATCCCTCTCCTGGGTATCTACCCAAAAAATCTGAAAACATTTCTCTATATAAGACACGTGTGCTCCAATGTTCATTGCAGCTTTGTTTACGGTGACCAATTCATGGAAACAACCAAAATGTCCTTCGATAGATGAATAGATAAAGAAGTTGTGGTATATATACACAATGGAATACTATTCGGCGGTAAGAAAAGACGATATAGGAACATTTGTGACAACATGGATGGATCTTGAGAGTATAATTCTAAACAAAATAAGTCATACAGAAAAAGCAGAGAACCATATGATTTCACTGATATGTGGTATATAAACCCAAAACAACAAAAGAACAAGACAAACTAATAAGAAACAAAAACTCATAGACACAGACAATAGTTTAGTGGTTACCAGAGGGTAAGGGGGTGGGAGGTGGGGGATGAGGATAAGGGGGATCAAATATATGGTGATGGAAGGAGAACTGACTCTGGGTAGTGAACACACAATGGGATTTATAGATGATGTAATACAGAATTGTACACCTGAAATCTATGTAATTTTACTAACAATTGTCACCCCAATGAACTTTTTAAAAAGTAGCTGATTGATCTCATCTTCAAGAAGAAGAGATCTGTATTTAAGACATAATTATTTGTTGTAAAGATTTTGTTGGGTATCCGATGGACATGCGTCCTATTTGGGAGACCACCTCAGGGATACTGTGGATACCTGATCATGGCATTGTACATCAGAAGCTAAACATTAATGAATGCCAACTATAATTTTATATATATAATGTGATGGTTCAGTGTGAGGTCGGAGGGATAGTGGATGGGGGGAGGGGGGTTCACAGTATGAGGGATATAAATGATGAACGTCTAAGTATTACCTTGTTTTGTACACCTGAAACTAATAAATAAATTAATTAATAAAAAAAAAAAAAAAAAAAGACATAATTATTGATTTAGTATTATAAAAAAGAAACAAGAATAGCTTTGCTTCTTGCAGAAGGACAAATGAAAGAAGAAAATAAGTTTAATTTTCCTTTCACTGAATTGTAAATAGAATTTACTTTTATTTATACTGAATTAACCTCTTTTGTATATTAGAGGCAATTGACTATGTATTAATATCAAAAAAAAACCAAGCATGTATTATTTCATATTGTTTTGAAGGTCAGGAAGTAATCCAGGGACAACTGGGTGGATCTGGCTCAGCATCTGTTACAAGGTTGGAATCAAGATGTTGGCTGAGATTGCAGTGGTCCTTGGGCTGGAGGAACTGCTACCAAGATGGGTCACTCAACAGCTGTTGACTGAGAGCCTTGGTTCTTTGCCACACAGACTTCTATGTCGGGCTACCTGAGTGTCCTCACAACATGGCAACTGGCTTCCCCCAGAGTAAGTGATCAAACGAAAACAAGACAGAAATTACAGTGTCTTTTATGGCATAGCCTCCGAAGTCAGGCACATCATTTCCGCAAGATCCTGTGGGTTCACACAAATCAGCCCTATTCAAGGGAGGGAACTACATGGGGCATGAATTCCTGGAGGCCAGTATCACTGGGGTCATCTTGGACAATGGCCCCCACAACTTTGTAACTGCTTCTGCCTGGTTCCTGGTGTCCCACAATTCCTTGCTGGTTCCTTGGCCAACATCCTAGTTCTTCTTCTTGGTAGGTCTCAAACAGCCAACTGAACAATGATCACTTGTGACTTTAAATACTTTTACATTGTTTGGAACTTTTACAATGAGAATGTATTTTATAACTTATTTTCAAAATAAAATACTGCCAAGTTGATCAAGTTACTCAATTTTTTCTGGTCTTTCTATTGTTTGTTTACTGTTATTATGAAATCTAAGACTACAATTTTCTGGATTTCTTACCAACTAAAAAAGATTTGTGGTATATATGCCACTATTCAGAGTCACTAGATTTCTCCATTTTAATGGATTTAACTACGTGGTGACCAAAATTATAGTTATCCTTGTTTGACTATATTTTAACAACATGGTTACTATTTCTGAGTCTCACCAACCTATAAATATAACAAGGTCATATTTTATTAAATAATTAAGATCATTGGTTGGCTACAAATAATAGAAGATCTAATAAAAAGTGGCTTAAACAAAAAAAAAAAAAAAAAAAAGTGGCTTAAACAATAAAGGGATTTTCATCTTCTCACAGCTCATGAAGCTCCACATCTGTTCTACATCTGTTTAACTCAGTAGCTCCACGATGCCATCAAGGGCTCAAGTTCTTTAGATATTCTGTTCTGTCACTCTCGGCACATTGGCAACTCCCTCCCATAGCTACAAGATGGGCTGTGTCAGCTCTTTGGCATCACATCCTTTTACATCCACATTCAAAGCAGGAAAAGAACACCTTTCTTTTGTGTTTCTCATCTTTAAGAACAAGGAAACCTTTCCCACAAGTGATCCAGAAAACTTCCCTTTGCTTTTCATTGGCCAGAAATGTATTGTACACCCCTTTTAACAGCAAGGGGGATGGAATTACCACGATACACTTAATCAAAATTTCTTCCTCACCTTGGGGCTAAAAATGGGCCCAACCTCCCCTGAAGATGATCACCCAATGCCTGAACTAATCATAGTTCTGTTAACAAGGAAAAAGAGGGTGTTAGCTATTGGATAGACCATCGATAGTATGGAGCAATGGCTTGAGCCCTTTTCAGTATACTCCCAGACATCAACCTCTTCTCTCCAACTCCCAATGTCACTCAGATATTGCTGAGCAATCCCCCAGGATATCATTTCCGTCGTGCTTAAAAAGAAGCAATGACAAGATCACCTCCCACAAATGAAGTACTCTTGGGCCTTCCTGCTCTCTCCAAACTCACATCCAACCTCTACAACGAAGTGAAAAAGCAGAGGGAGTTTCCTCTTCATCTCAGTCTAAGGCATGTTACTTGAGTCTTCTTTTTCTACCCCAGAATCACCCTCTTCCCAGGACGACTGCCAGTGAGAAAACACACTCCCTTCAAGGGAAATCCTACTTGTACCTACCCAAAAGGCATAGAGGGATGTCTGATCCTGTGACTCTCATGACACAATCACATCAGAAAATCGTAGTTCAACATTAGTAGGGTGATTCAGCCTGGAATAACATCAACAGTGCAGCCAGCGTGGCTTATCCCAAGCCAAGTTCAAGTCATTTCAAAATCTCTTCACAAGTGTGACATGAAGTTCAGGCCTGCATAGCTTTCCTGTCATTTTGTGTTCTGCGGTTCCAATGTCTACGAGCAACTGTTTAAGTAGGAGCACATACATAAGAACAAGCAATACTAGAAGGCAGGAGTTGGCACACTTTTTTCTGTAAAGAGCTGCATAGCAAATATATTTGGCTTTAAGGGTTATGCAGTCTCTGTCACAACTACTTGCTGTTGTACTGAGAAGGTAGCCATAGATAATATGCAAGTAAATGAACATGGCTATGTTCCGATAAAACTTTATTTACAAAACACACAGTGGGCCAGATTTGTACCACAGGCTATAGTTTGCCAACCCTGACATAAGGCATGGGGCAGTTTAAATCTTAATAGAGAAAAGCTTTTTCACAAAGAAATAAAAATGTCTGGAAATCTTTACTTTGCTAAAATATGCACATAATTTACATTAATCATATTTAAACATCTATTGTCAGGAAAATCTAGAGTTCATAGTTTTCCCTCAAATAATGGGTAGGTACTCAAGATTTTTTAACAGAAGTCCCAAAGCTAAGTTCAAGCTTTCACCTCTCAGGAAACAGACACTGTTTTAAATTTTAAGTGATAGTCCTTCCAGCTTCTGAAACCAAAATCATCAAGTTTAGGAAAAAATTAGGGTTCAAGTTTCAGCCAAAACCCTGTTCTATCAGTGCCTCTCACTGTTGCAATGAAGTACACTCTGGAGTGATCAGCAAGTACAAAGACCCAGCACCAACCTCCACTAAACATCTGATTCTATGCTCATGCATACATTGTAAAATGAAGAAGCCATGACACCGCCTAAGAATGTTACAGGAAGAAATAAAGCTGTGTCACTTCCAGTCTCCAGACATTTGCTATCCAGAACTACCTTTTTCCACTTTATATACTACAAACACATATTGTGTCAAAGAACTGAGTTCCAAACTGAACAGATTTCTAAACTGCTTATTTTACTACATGTTTTTACTCGAAAGGCAAACATGCTCTTCTAACTACCTCCCTGGAGAAAACAGTAACTCATTGTCTGCCACCAACGCTGTGCTAGCAGGAGGATTAAGTCCAGGAAATTTTAATCTCCTTTAAAATAATGCCCATTGATTGTACATGGTAAGCACTTACTGTCCTTATCCACTCTTGTGTGTACTTACCGAAATTTATTTACTCTCTCCCATCATCAATCATGGAATCCCTACTCAGGATGGAATTAGACAGTATCAACAAGCTTGCTGTTCAAAAGCTTAGAGAAGCCCTGGTTTTACACCCAGGGCCAGGACTTCTGCAGGTATGTTCTCACAGGTGTGGAACAGGTGCCAAACACCCCAAAACATGTAGACAAAATACAAACTAGCAAACAGTAGGAACTGACTAAGGCTGAATGTCAAGAAGATCAGTGAGTGGGTAGATGTTTTTTTTTATTCCGATCACTAAACTATGCAAAAGGAAAAAAATTATTACATTTAAGAACTACCTCATATTATTACAAGAATAAGGCAAGTCACAGCTTTCAGTCTCAATCTAACTGCTTCATGTATACCTTCTGAAAAGTGCTGTGATTGCTACTATTCTACCACAAAGGTATGTCAAACAGCCACAAGGGACATAAGGTAAATTCTAACTAAAAGAGACCTGGGCATTAACACCAGAATATCAGTGTGTGATTCTAGCTTTCTTTAGGTTTCATGAACATTAACATACGACTCTTTTCTGTCTGTCTTGACTTGCAGCCTCTCTCAGATGACTCTGTTTTTTTTCCAACATCATCATTATAGGAATCCAAAACAGTTTCTTCATGACTCCATGGTAGAGGGTCAGGTGCTGAACAAAGAGATTTCTCACATTTTTTCCTTCCATTTTCTGTTCCCGATGAGATAGGGACAGTGGAGGAAATCACTAGTTGGGTGGCATAGCAACCCAAGACAGAAACATATGTTCCTGCTCCTCTCTTTCCTGAACCTGAATTCAATCAGGACCGTAGGACAATGTTCTCAAATTTTAGTGTGCATCAAAATCACCTAGCGGGCTTGTTAAAACTCACATTACTGCCATCCCCTGCCCAGAGTTCTGATTCCGTTGGTCTAGAGTGGGGTCTGAAATTTTGTGTTTCTAACTGGTTCCCAGCTGGTCTGTGGGGAAACCACACTTTGAGAACTACTGCCCTGGGACATTTGACCAAATTGTGGACTAATGGAATCACCTGGGAACTTCATGGAAGCAAATAACCTTGTGAGGACAACCAGGCACATCTTCCTCCACCTCAGGCAGAAGGAAGACTCACCTGCTACCAGATCCAGTGTTTAGAAGTAGGGATAAATTGAGTTAGGGAAGTCTGGGCCTGGGCATACAAGTAGATCCTAAAGTTTGAACAAAGACTTCAGGAGGAAGTGAGCCTTGTAATCACAGCTCGGGCCTGGAATCAGATGACCTGTGTTTGAATTCCTGCCCTCTCCTCATGCTCTGACCACGGACAAGTCCCTTCATATCATTAAAGTAGTTTCTCCACAACCTCTCCAACACTTACTTCTTGTCTTGTTGATAATAGACATCCTAAGAGGTATGAGCTTGTATCTCAGTGTGGTTTTGATTTGCATTTCCCTAATAGTGAAATTGAGCATCTTTTCATATATCTGTTGGCCATTTACACTCTTCTTGGGAGAAGTGTCTGCTCAGGTCCTCTGCCCATTTGATTTCATTCATATGTGGGATATAAAACCAAAAGCAACAAATGAAAACACAAGACAAACAAATAAACAAAAACTCATAAACACAGACAATAGTTCAGTGGTTACTAGACGGAAAGGGGGTATGGGTGGTAGAAGAGGGTAAAGGGAAGTTCAAATATATGGTCACAGAAGGAGAACTTGACCGAGGGTGGGGAATATACAATGCAATATATAGATGATGTATTATAGAATGGTACACTTGACACCTATATAATTTTATTAACCAATGTAACCTCAATACGTTTAATAAAATTTATTTTATTATTATTATATTTTTAAAAATATAAAAAATGCAGTTTATTCACCTATATAATGGCTTTGGTAATCATAGCTACAACCTCAGGATGGTACAGGTAAACCATGTAAACCATGCAAAGTACAGTGTTTAGAGGATTCCACATAGGTTGATTGTAAATGCTCAATAAATTCCTAGCATGGGAATAAGGCCAAAACTTGGGACTTATTGGACTAAGCGATTGACAGGGAAAGCTCAGCCTGAGGCTGGATAATCAGTCCACATGGGTAAACGGAAGATGAGATACAAATAACACATTGGGCAGAGGTGAAGGTCAGGTCTACAGCCCAGCCAGGAACAAGAGACCTTCAGGTGCTGTGGACGTTTACTATGTAGGAGTACATTTAGGAAATCAGGTATCAGAATAGTCAGGGCACCCAGACATTGGAAATTTGAGGTACAAGACAAGGATCCAGTTGCAGAACCAATATCAGAGGGTCACCTGAAAAAATGATGATGCCAAGGTAGGGAACTGCCAATGTAGGATTGGGCCCAGATTCTGGAGTGGAGCTAAGCATAGAGATAAAGGTGAAGTAATCCAGCTGTAATGGTCACAGAGAATGGGGCATGGAGGGCAAAGATCAGGATATCTACACGCCTCTACCTCCTTTAGGTTCCAAACACCTATGCATGGTAAGCAATATGAAATAGTCCTCGAGGTCTGAATCTCTTCCGCTTAGAGCAGAATTGAAGTCTTCACTTTGGTCCCCCTCTTTTTGTCTCTGACCACCCAGCCTTTGGATGCCACCTGCCCAGACCTCTAGTACTCACCTTAGGTGATCACCCTGGAACTGACCCCACTTCTTGCCTAGATCTGAAATCAGCTCCTGTCACTTAGCTGCCCACAATGAAAACATCAAAGTAAGCTGAAGCTTGTGCCCCAAACACCTTGCTGTGACAGATGTCGATGGATAATTAGTCCAACTCCACAAGCCTTTTTTTTTAAATAAGCAATGCTCTAATAATACTCATAAAATGATTTTCTTACCCTCATAGTTTTCATGTTGCCCAAATAAAGACGGCTTTATTTTGCCAGTTCCATCTGCTTAGCAGTGGCTGCCTGGGGTGTATGCATATTTTTAATTATTTAATTAATTTTCTTTTTGTTATATTTTTTGTTCTTTTAATCAGATAAACATTCATGTTTAAAGTTAATAGTCAAATAATTCTACAAGGTTTATTACCAAAAAATGGTAGTTTCTTAACTCCCTCAGCCCCATTTCCCCCTTTCGTGAGGTAATTACTTTCATATCTTTTCACCAATTAAATGAAATTGGTCTCTAAATAACATTTTTGTATTCCACTACTTAGTTGCTTTTTTCTTCCAATCTTACACATTATATATTGACCTTCTACTCTAAAATTTAAAGTTTTATTCTTTTTCTTTTACCCATCCTACTGTACTAATCACATTTTCCATCTTTTCATAGCCCCAATATAATTATAATTTTGTAATTTTAGGTAGACTAATATTTGGAGTTTATAATATTATTACTATGTAAATCTCTTCACTGATGAGCCATATAATAACTATAATGACTGCTCCTTTTCTGTACAGCTTTTATTTTCCCTGGAATTAGTAATTGCCTTATTGTCTTCATTTACTTAGTTTTCTACATTTCTATCACAAATTTAATGTTTATCTAGGACAGCTGCCTAAATCTCTTATCAAGACATTTAACACATGGACTATTTTATTCATTTCATCTTTCTGAAGATGTGTGTCCTGGAGCTTTCTGATCTGCTCCAATCCCTCAGTGCATGGTACACTCATTGTTTTCCTGGTGTCTCCCCATTTTCCTGTGTCTTATACCTACCTCTTTCTTGGTTTACACGCTTATTTTCATGGAACACATCTACCAGTTGCTTCCTAAGAAAAGGAATGTGGGAAGAAAAGGGTTTTGAGAATTTGTGTATCTAAAGATGTCTTTTCCCCTCTACCACATCCAACTGATACTATGAATAGGTATCAAATAGTAGAGTTGGCAATCATTTCCCCTTGGAATTAGAAGACATATTGCTCTGTTATGTCCTAGATTCTAATTTTGCTTGTAAGGGGTCCAAAACCATTCTGAACCTGATCCTGTATGTGGCCTACTTTCTAAAAGTAGTAGGAGCTTTCTAAAAGCTTGCAAAATCTTCTGTCCTCAGTATTCTGAAATATAATAAGGAGCCCTTGATGTGGATCGATTTTGAAACATTTTGAGGGTTCTTTTTTACACTTTATTTACTTATTTTGACATTCAATATTATTCATATTAATTTCAGATGTACAGCATAGTGGTTAGACATTTATATAACTTAAGAAGTGATCTCCCTGACTAGTCTAGTGCCCATCTGGCACCATATTATTGACTATATTCCCTGTTTTACTTTATATCCCCATGCCTATTTTGTGACTACCAATTTGTACTTCTTAATGCCTTCACCTTTTTCACCCTGCCCCCAACCTTTCTCCTATCTATCACCCTGGTAAATCCAGTACCCATTTGATACCATATATAGTTATTACAATATTATTGACTATATTCCTTATGCTACACGCTACACCCCATGACTACTTTGTAACAGCAAATTTGTATTTCTTAATCCCTGCCCCTTTTTCACTTACTCCCAACCCCCTCCCATCTGGTAGCCATCAAAAAGTTCTCCATATCTATGCGTTTGTTTCTGTTTTGTTTGTTTGTCTATTTTGTTCTTTAGAGTCCACATATATGCAAAATCACATTGAAACTGTCTTTCTATGTCTAACATACTCCACCCAACGCAATACCATTTAGGTCCTTCCATGCTGCCACAGATGGCAAGAAACCCTCCCCTCCTTGGCCGAGCAATATTCCATTGTATATATGTACCACGGACTCTTTATCCATTCATCCATCTATGGACATTTTGGCCATTATAAACAATGCTGCAGTGAACACATGGATGCATTTGTTCTCTTGAAGTAGTGTTTTGGGTTTCTTTGGATAAATATCCAGAACGGGATTACTGGGTCCTTGTCTCTTGTTATAGCCTTTGTTTTAAAGTCTATTTTGTCTGCTATAAGTATTGCTATCTCGGGTTTTTTTGTTTGTTTCCATTTCCATGAAATATCTTTATCCCATCCCTTTACTTTCAATCTGTGTGTGCCTTTCAACCTGAAGTGAGTCTCTTGTAGGCAGCATATATAAGGTTCTTATTTTCTTACACATTCAGCCACCCTATTTTTTTATTGGGGCATTTAATCCATTTCCATTTAAAGTAGTTGTTGATAGATATGTAGTTACTGTCATTTTATTATTCATATTTTTGTTTTCGTTTTTTTGTTTTAAAAAAGTTCCTTTAAGATTCTTTATAATACTGGTTGGTGGTGATTAACTACTTTAGCATTTACTTGTCTGGGAAGCTTTGTATCTATCCTTCGATGATAGCTTTGCTGGGTAGAGTAATACTGGTTGTAGGTTCTTGCTTGTCATCACTGAATATTTCCTGCCAATCCCATCTGGCCTGCCAAGTTTCTGTTGAGAAATCAGCTGAGTCTTATGGGAGCTCCCTTGTAGGTAACTAACTGCTTTTCTCTTGCGACTTTTAAGATTCTCTCTTTGTCTTTAACCTATAGCATTTCAATTATGATGTGTCTTGGTGTTGGCCTCTTTGGATTCATCTTATTTGCAACTATCTGCCCTTCTTGGGTTTGTATAACTATTTCCTTCACCAGGTTAGGGAAGTTTTCAATCATTGTTTCTTCAAAAAGATTTTCAATTCCTTGTTCTCTCTCTTCTCCTTCTGGTACTACTATAATGCATATGCTCTCATGCTCGATGTTGTCCCAGAGGCCCCTTAAACTCTCCTCATTTTTTTTGTATTCTTTTTCCTTTTTTCTGTTCTAGTTGGATGTTTTATGCTACCTTATCTTCTAAATTGCTGATTCAATCCTCTGCTTCATCTAATCTACTATTGATTCCCTCTAATGTAGTCTTCACTTTGGTTATCATATTTTTTATTTCTAATTCTTTGTTTTTTATCTCCCTTTTTATGTTTCCTTTCTCTTTGTTAAAGTACTCCCTAAGATCACTAGACATCTTTATAACCAGTGCTTTGAACTCTGCATCTGGCAGCCTGCTTTTCTTCATTTTCTTTAGTTCTTTTTCTGGAGCTGTGTTCTGTTCTTTCATTTGGGATATGTTTCTTTGTCTCCCCATTGTGGCTGCCTCCTTGTGTTTGTTTCTATATATTAGATATGGCTGCTATGTCTCCCAGTTTATTAGAGTGGCCTTATATAGTAGATGTGCTGTGGCACGATCTTCCTGGTCACAAGAGACAGGTGTTTAGATGTGTCCCTCGAGTGGGTTGTGTGTGCCTGTGTGTGCCCTTCTGCTGTAGTTGATCCTTGGTTGCTGTTTGTATGTCAATGAGAGGGATTGACGCTTAGGCTGACTGTTTGTGAGAACTGGCTGTGACTACAGTGGAGGAGCTGTCATGCGAGAACTGACACTACAGAGCAGGGTTTGTTTTAGCGGCACTTTGGTGCCTACCTAGTCTGCCCTTTAAGTATGTCATCCTTGGAGGTGGTTGGGTGATGCTCTGGCTTGGTCCAATGCTAGCCACCAGGTATGTCAGCCTTGGGGCCTCCAGGGAAGGGACATGCTGCAAGCCAAGTTTAGCCCCAGCCTGTGCCCTGCCCATGGCAAACTGATATGAGCCACAAAGCAATCCACAGATGACCATTACCTGCACTGGGCTTGGAGGTGCCTCAAGAGGCCAATCTGTAAACCCAGGCTGGCTGTCGTTAGTGCCAGTCTTAGGGCTGCTCAGCCAGAGGTATGGGACAAACTGAAGCTAAAAGCTGCTTATTTGGGTTTTGTGAACCTTTGATAGATTTTAGAAAAGTTCACAGCATGAACTAAGACAAGTTATTTGTATGGAAAAGCCTCTGGAAGTGTCTTGGGTGTGCCCGAAAGTTGGGTTGGCTGGGTCTCAGGGAACCACTAGGATGGGGCTGACGAAAGGTGATAGCCAGTAGGATGGAGACTCAGATACGGCATCTGCCTCTGTCTGCATGCAAGGAGGGGGAGGGCTCAACAAAGAAACAGTAGCTTCTGCCAGCTCCACCATCTGTGAGAAAGCTGCCCCTACAGCCCTTGCTTTGAAGTTAGACAACTCAGTTCCTCTATGAATGTCCCTTGTGCCTTTCAAGCTGCTGCCCCAGCATTGGAGCTCAGAGCAAGTGAGTCCATCAGGGAGTAAGTCCATGCATGGGCCCTTTAAGAGGAGCCCCTAGGCCTGCAGCCACCCTTCAGCTCACTCAGTTACAATACCTGCTGGTTTTCACAGCAGAAATTATGGGGACTTCTCCCTTTGGCACTGGAACCCTGGGCTGGGAAGACTGGTGTGGGACTGTGACCCCTCATTCCTCTGGTGGGGAGTGGGGGGGGGAATCTCTGCAGCCAAGACATCCCTCCCAATTTTTAGTGGTCACATGCAGGTATAAGACCAGCCTTTTCCCTGTCTCTGCCCCTCCTACCAGCCTCGACGTGGCTTCTTCTGTATATCCATAGTTGTAGGGCTTTTGTTCAGCTAGGCTTCAGGCAATTCTCAATGATGCTTGTTCTATAGTTTAGTTGTAGTTGATGTGGTTCTGAGAGGAGGTAAGCACAGCGTTTACTGACTCTGCCATCTTGACCAGAAATCCCCCAAATATTTTGAGGGTTATCCCTGAACTCTTTCAGCCTAAAAACTTTTGCCTGTTCTCTATTAAATTTTCTAGAATCATTTGATGATTGTTTCTTCTCTGTTTTCTTCTTCAGGAATTTTCATTATTTGGATGTTGGACCTCTCAAACTGGTCTTTAAAAATGATTTTTATTAATATCTCTTTTCCTATTCCCAGCTCCCTTTATTTTTGCTTTATTTCAAGGAGCTGAGACCCAGCTCCTTTTATTTTTGCTTTATTTCAGGGAGATTTACTCAAACTTATCTTTAATCTTTCTATTGAATATTTTTTTTTACTATATATTTTTAATTCTGAGTCACTTTTTATCCATTGAATGTTCCTTTTTAAATAGTATTCTTTTTTTATTTCATGGTTGCAATATCTTCCCCCATCTCCTCATATTAATAATAGGCCTTAATTTCTAAAATGTTTATCTCCTGGTTTAGTCTATGATCATCTAAGTTACTTTGTTTCTGTTCTGTTCTCTCTCTCTCTCTCTCTCTCTCTCTCTCTCTCTCTCTCTCTCTCTCTCTGTCTCTCTCTCTCTCTGTCTCTCTCTCTCTCTCTCGTTTGAGGCTCTTCTCAAAAGGTTTATAATCTTTGGTTATCTTCTCATATTTCAGTGGGGACTGGAATGCTGATTGTAATATAGGTTTACTCCCAAGTATGATAGCATGTTTCTCTTAAAGAATGATCAGAATTGTATTTGTATCTCAGTAATGACTTTCAGTCATAGTCACCAAGAAGGATACTGTGAGTGTCACATTGACCAGTGGATGGATTGGTTACCATTAAAGGTGGGAAAGAAGAAATAAATAGGCAAAGAGTACAGCAGATTAGATATAAGAGAAATCATTAGAAGAGTTCTCTTCTAAGCTTCTGGAACTATTCAATATCCTTCCACTGAAATTTTTAAAGAACGAAGCAGATAAACTGCCTTTCCAAATAACGTCAGACAAGGTCAGCCATCACTCTCACCTAGGATTTGAGACAAATATTCTTCATGAAACTGATTCACTCTACTATGTGGATATGCCAACAATTTCCCAGCAACAGCATACCTTTCTTGGAGGACCCGTTCACATTCCTGGAAAGGACAATCCTTTATACCCCTCTTCACTGCCATAACTGAGTGGGCTATAAATGGAGCAAATTCAAACAGGGTCAATCAGATTTTCTCTCAGGAAATTGTCAATAGGACGCTGAGAAATACTGTTAAATGATGGGGTTTCCTTGAAATGAAAGGTTAAATAGGATCAAAGCCAGAGTTTGTACCATGACCAAACAAAATCAGAAAATCCATGGGACATACAGAGAATGCCAATATGCAGAAAGCTGCAGAAGAGGGCAAATGTACAGTAAGAGCAGAGATCGGAGAAGACATGGTGCCTCCAGAGACTGCAGGTGACCTGGGAGATTGACTTCCCAGGTGACTTGGTGGTATATGTCCTTTACCTGCCCCATGTCCTTTCAGTAAATTCACTTTGTACTTGAGCTAGAATGTGTGAGCTTCTGTTCTTTATCATCAAATGATAAAATATTCACCAAATATAATAGTCAGGATCCAGCAGGGAAAAGATGGTATATCAAGCATACTAACAGAGGGAAGTCTAATAAAGGGGTGATGTACAAAGAAGGGCAGAGTGTAAGGGAACCAACCTTGGGTCTAGCAACAGCAGGGAGATGTTACTACTCTGTAGCTGAAAAGGCAAGAGGAGGGAACATCTATCTTATTCTGGAGAGAGTAGAAACTTCCTGATAGGAGCTGTGGTCATAGGTAGATGGACATAGCCAACCAGTAGCAACCAGTAGGAAGGGAACTGAGGGGAAAAAATACCCTGGCCTTCCTCTCCTCCTACCCTCCAGTATACCATAGATATCACCTACTATCAAACCCACTTGAAGACAGGGCAAAGGAATAAGAAAACACACATGCACACACACACACACACACACACACACCCTCTTTAGAGGAAAGAAGCCATATAAATTAGAGGTTTTTGTCTAGGAAGAGAAGCTCAGAAAAATTCTAACTTAAAAATATTATATTTCCTTCAAATTTACCAAAATTCCCAATGAGAACATGTCAAAATAATTTTAAATTATGACAGAATCTTGGCACAAGGAGATCAGAAGTTCCAGAACCACCCCGGTGATTCCAGAATGTCTTTATCTCCACAGCGGGGCCGGGGAGAACCCTCTCAGGGCAGGTATTAAAGGTGCCAGTGAGCTCAGTTGCATATGACCACTGCTGTCTGGTTTCTGATGAGCAGATAAAATTGGTGATGGGCCTTTCATCCTTAGGTCACAGTTAGAAGCCCTGGAGTCAATGAGTCATAGTTAAAAGCTGCTCCTTCTGAAGATAGTGGGAAATGAGTGGGTGTGCTTGGCCCACCTCTTCCTAGATGAAAGCTGCCTAACAAAACCACCTCAATACATCTGGCATGAATTAATCAGTGCAGATTCCTGTGGTGAGGAGAGGGGAGGCTGGGAAGAAGTGCCAAACTCAGACTCTGGGAAAGAGGGTGGCCCAATTATGGCAAAACAGAAAAAGCCTGGAAATGCTACTTTTAAATTGCTAACTCTAATAACAGGATGTCAAAGCATAAGAAAAGCCATCTTCACATATACTGGTGAGCTGGGACCGCATGAATGTTATAATAACATCCTCCCTTCATGAGTGAGAACCTTTCAATATTCCCACACAAGGTTATAATACTGAAGTTTTTCACCTGCTCAGTAGGATCCCAGGCTCCCAATATCCAAAGACTTTCAATTGGTTCTATTTTTCTTCTAACAGGTACTGACATGAATGGGCAGATAGCAGTATCCGGTCATAAACTCTTGGCAGAATTAGTCTGCATGCCTTCCTAATACTTGGTCTAAATCATCACTCAGATCAGTACTACTATAGACCCAAAGAGAGAATATGGATAAATCTGGGAGGCAGGTGAAGAAAGAGCATGGCTAATGTCAGTCTGTCTATCTGACAAGGGCAAACCACTGGGCCACCAAGGTTACTCATAGCTACAGGTCTGCAAGACCCAATGAACTGAAATACACAACAATCTGTGCCCTCCCATGGGTGAGTTCTGTGGAAAACGAGGGCAGGGTCAAACTGAGGGGACTAAAATAGTAGATACCATTGATTTATTCTGGCCTTTGTTAGGTAAATAAAAGCAGAAGACTTCCTTGGTTGGCAAATCTTTTGCAAACTCCAGAAGTTACATTGTATACACTCAATGACATATTCTCTATTGGGGAGAATAGAGGAAAACGATAATTGGGGAGAAAAGTGCCAATCAGGCGTTAGCAAAGGTTTAACCCATGAGATAAGATTGTGTCATCCATTGTATCCTACTTTTAAGACTAAAACTGCTCCCAGATTTGGCAGAAAAGATCTATCAGCATTTTCTTTGAACTGACCTCTTGTTGAGTAGATTGCAAAAGAGTGTTTATATTATGGTTTTATGTAAAATTATAAATATACATATAGATGTATAGAGAGATGACTAGTAGAATGTTGTAAAAGTGTAGAGAATAGTTACTTCTGGATGATAGGGATTCAGAGGGACTTCATTATTTTCAACACTGTTTGATTTTCTACCATAAAGATGTATATCTTCATAAACAAGAAAAACAATTAAAATAATTTCCCTTAATCTGAAATCAGCCTGTTCAGAAATTTTATCATAAAAGGCAAGAGAGGAAACAAACATTTATTTACTGCCTCCCTTGCACTCAGGACTATGTTTGGCACAAACCCTGTGAATTATTATTTTTATTTTACATATAAAAATTGAAATCTCAGCGAGTTTGACTAACTTGACAAAGACTTCTGCAAGTGTTATCAACCTTTCAGCAAACCAAAAATCCTAGAGCATCTACCTTTCTCCTCAGCTTGAGAAAGAATCCCAGGGAAAGACAAAGTTTGGGGTGGAAAGCACCAGTCTGGGAACTGGCGCTCAAAGTTCCCCAAGCCTCCCCTAAATAATGGCAGAACTGGGCTTCGCAGGCTCATCAATGCAGAGCATGTTGCCCTCCTAGCAGAGGTCTGGCCAAAACAAATGCAAGCAGGATGTTTCATGATCTTAGAATAGCAGGAGTAGCTGTGAGAGTCATGTGCCTGCCATGATGTGTGTTTGGGGAAACATCCATAGTGAAGGCAGTAGAACATTATCTGAAGTCCCGTTGACCCCACACCAAAGCACAGTGCTAGGAATCAGGAAACCTAGGCTCCCCCTACCATGGTAATCTCTTGAAATAGCCAAGCTTCTCTGAGCCTCAGTTTCCTCAGCTGTAAAGCAAAAGAGTTTGCCTAGAAAATCTCTAAAGTCCTTTCCAGTTCCAGGAATTAGATTAGTAATCCATGATCTAATTTCAATAATTGCTACTCTTGGATTCATTAAACAATTGTCCTAGCATGTCCAACTGGTCTACTAGACATTGCTTAGGGGCCTAAAATTACGTGTGCTAATGCAGAAATGTAAAACATCTTTTGTAACCTGCGTAGGATTTTGCTACCTACTTAGTTTTGTTTCATAACCCACAATTATCTTTGAAAAACAGACAAGTCTATTTACTCTCTATCATATCTGTTCCAATGGGCCAGTCCCTCCCTCCCTCCCCCTTCTTAATAGAAAAACCCCCAAATCTCACGTGGGCGTCAGGATAACTCAGGAGATTCGGCAGTATGAGCTTGGAATCTTTCCCACTGGGTCCTAAATGCTTCATTTCCTAAGAGCTGCCTTTGTAAGGCAAGCAAAAAGGGCTGAATTAATAATTCAAATTTATAAATGATTTCTGCAAATCAGAATTCTATACCTGAAAGGCAACCGGTGCAGTGGTTCTGTTCTGCTATATGATTTCCTCACAAGCAAAAATCCAAAATGCCAATAAAAGCCCCTCATTGAGGCAGGTAGACACTTTCTTATCAAAACAGGCCAGAAGAGTGAATCGCACCACCCAGGAAATCATATATCCACCCCTTAATAACGTTAAATGGGAAAATCTCAGAGACAATGATAGCGTGAACAATTATAAACATGGGTTGCAGATGGCTGAATCACAATTGTCAAACTCGATGCTACTTGGAAAGAAGAAGCCAGAAATGAATTTAAATATGTGGTTCAGAGGTCACCTGCGAATAGTTTATCTGTTGCAATCCATATCCTGCTTTCAGGGTAGGTGGGCAAAGACACCAAGTCTTTCAGATAGGGAAGCTGCCTTCTCTGGTGTGGAAATTCTGCATAAATAGCATCAAGCCACTATTCAGCCTCTTTGGCCTCATCCTGTCCCCTGTGGGGGCACCATGGGCAAGAGAGGCATTGACATTGCCCTCTCTTCTCATCCTTTGCAGGACAAGTTGTGGCCCAGGGGATACATCAGAAAGTTCCCTTTTCCTGGTCTCTGAATATCATTTGCAGTATGCATTCCAGGAAATCAATTTCTAAAGTCTATTTCATAGACTTTAATAAGTTCTCTATTTGAAAAACAACCTTTGAAACTCTATTCAAATCTATTTCCTGCATTTCTATTGAGTCACTCATTTGACAAACCATGTGTTATCTGCTTGTTTCTTTAAATATATTTTAATTGGGTCAAGGATGTGTGTGTTGTGCTTTTTTAGAGAGTTTTTTTTTCTTTTTTTATTGAGGTCAATTGACAGTAACATACTAGTTTCAGATATACGACATAATGGCTTGATATTTGAGATTTTTTTCATTTTTAGAGAAGTGTTATATCTAAGGATACATCTTAATCCAAGTTAGTAAACCAGGCTATTTACCTTCCCTGCCTTGATCTGATCCACCTTTTAAAGAAGCTAATGAGTGACTCATTATTTTGGCTGGCTTTTTCTTGAATATCAGGTCGTCTGAGTAACTCAACTTCTACATAGATACTGCATGCCTGTTCACCCATCCCAGCTTAAATACTATTTGTCCTGCTTCCTCTGATAGGAAACTATTCAAATTCTGTCTTCACACTGACTTCTTGAGCTATGAGAATGTATGAAATTTTTCAATGTATGGGGTTGAAAAATTTGGTGGCGCCAGCTCTCAGATTCATCTTTATTGTCTCTACTTTTGAATATGTTACTACTAAGCACCAAAAGATCCTAATTCCACTTAAGATTTACTTTTTGCAACCACGGATGCTTTCCAACCTGACTCAAAATACTAATATAATGTAAGGAACTGAATACACCCAGGTATTTAAGAAGGAAAGTCAATTAGAGAACTGTTTATTGTTCCGTGTATTTAACATGTACTGTTTCTCACTTCCTCACTTGACCAATAATATTCATTTTCTCCACCGAACTACTCCCCAATTCTTTTATCCTTAACATGTTACCTGTGCCAGGAAGCCTCCCCCAGCCCCAACACTCCCCGCCTTTGTTATCTATCACTTCTCTCTGGCTGCTTACATCTCTATCATTGTATAATTTCACTGCATTATAATTATCTGTTTATAGGTCTATCGCCTCAATGAAAAAAAGTGGTTTCCATTTTTGATTACCTATGCTTGATCCAGTCTGGCACATAAAAGGCACCCAGTTAGAATGAGTGAGTAGGCATTAATGTTGTTTAATTGCTCTCTGAGTCATTTAAGAATAGAAGAATTTTAGACTCAAAAGCAGAAATGTATGCAATTACTAAGAAAAATATCTGAAAACCTTGTGCAGGAATTTTTTTACAAGTGTTATAAATGGTGACTTGTTCTCCCATGCACTGGTACACAGATTCCACTCTGCATTGTATTAAGATTGAATATTTATGTAACCCGATGGGTCCACCGACTCCATGTCAGGTACCACTATAAATATCTCTAATGACACCCCTACTACCTCCACAACCTTCTGTGCCACTCTTTCCACAGCCTCCATCACCTCCAGTATTGTCACCCAACTCCATCACCACCTCCACCAATGTCATCACCCCCTCCACAATCTCTACTTCCTCTACCACCTCCTCTACCCCCTCGACTACCTTGACCACCTCCTTCACCTTCTTGGTCACTACCTCCATCACTTCTGTCACCTCTACCAACTCTTTTACCACCATCTCCACCTTCACAACCTTTATTACCATCTCTATCACCTCCACTGCAATGTCCAACGTCTCCTGCACCACCTCAAACGTGACCTGCACCACCTCTACAATAACAACTACTTCTCCCATCATCTCTTCCATGCCCTCTGTCTCCAACTCCACCACTTTTTCCACCTCCCTAACCTCCTGGACCATTTCCTCCCTCATCTCCATTGTATTCTTCACCTCCACCAACACTTCCACCACTACCTCCCTTCACCACTAGTATTTCTTCTCTTCAAGGATCAACTTCTTCAAATGTATTTCAGGAATATAAAGGAGACTGATTTCATAATCCTTTCTACTTTTTCACTATCTCTTGCTCTCTTTTTTGTTCCTGCTAATTTTGTTCTCTTTTCACACTCCTGGACCCCACAGACCTCTTCATACCTACTATAAACCTACCAGAGATTCTGCTCTCAGTACATCTTTGAAAATGAAACTGGTGTGCAAAGCTTCACTGGAACTTGTAGAAGCTTGGGGCAGAGGTCAGCAAAGGAGGAATATAATAAAAGTATTTCTTCCCTGTCAATAAGCACCTCTGTTCCACTGTTCTCAAACTTGTTTCTTCTATTTCCCCCACAAACCATCACTAGAAAGGGTGATCTGGTGGCCCTAGAGTAAAATGTAGGATTGTTCTTTCCTCTCTCATAGGTCTTGGAACCAATATTCTATGTAAGAAGGTATGGCACAACTTATTTCACCCTCTGAAAATTACTTTAGCCAAGGCAAAACAGCCTAGAAATACAGTACAGCACAAACTGGGCATGCTACCTGCTCCAAAGATAAAACTGGAGTCTGGACTGCAAGTCTAAAAAAAATCCACCCACTCCCAAATAACTGTACTACTTCTGTCATAGACACATGAATATCATAGTAGAAAAAAAATAGCTTTATGTTGCATGTGTTCGGGATGAATGAGAACATAGTAAGAATTCAAGGCATAATGAAACATAAATATACAAAGGGAATTTACTATAAAAACCCAACTCAGCAGGCTCTCTATCTCCTTTAGGAGACTTTCATAGAGAGGCATTGGGATTTTCAGGTGTTCAAGTGGCCACCAGAGAGAGGTAAGTTTGAAGGATGATCAAACCCTAGATCTATGCAACCCTTTGGAAGAGACTCTACACAGATTAAAAAGAATTTCCGTAAAAGTCATTGGAACTGCTAGATCCAAAGCTACCAGTCTGGCTCCTTCTTGTTACTGCTATTCTGAATCTTAGCTTTAAAAAATAACGAATAAATAAAGACATGTATTTTTTCAAACAAATACAAAATTTAGGTACTGAATCTCCACATTCAAATGTAAGAACATTCAAAATAATGAGTCATATTTGGCTCCGTGTTTTACACTCTCACAAGGTAGAACAAAAATGAATATAGAAAAGGAAATTTCTAATGTTGTAATAATCATCGACATATTCTAAGAAGAGGCATGTGGAATGTAACAACCTTGCTATGAACGTGACTGCAGTACAAATAGGAAAAATCTTGTTTTTAAAGAAATTCTAGATATTCTTCATCAAATCTCATCTGGTGACCATGACAAGAAAAACTTGTGTTTGTGTTTCTATAATCTCTTTCAATGTAGGAATGTTGTTTCTAATCAAACTAAAGGTTCAGTATCACTGAATTTAAAGAATTCGTGTCAAATATTTGTCACTCCCTCTGCCCACATCCATATGGCACATTCCCTCATTCCCTTATGCTCTGTAGGTCTCAGCTCAAGTTAAATCCTTTCAAAGAGACATGCCCAGAATACTCCATCCAAAAAAGCACACACCCACGTACAACTGTCATTCTCTGGCCCTTCCCCCTACTTTATTTTTCCTTCTTTTTCTTATTTAGTTTTCTTATTTATTTATCTCACCTTACTTTATTTCTCTTTCTCATCACCACCCAACATAGCATGTATTTGTTAATCTATTTATTGTCTCCTTCCACTGGAATCTAACTTCCCTAAGAGCTTTGACCTCTTTGATATCTACTTTTTTACTCACAAGTGTATCCCAGGTGTTTAGGGTGATGCCTGGAACAAAATATTTGCTCAATAAATATTTAATTAATATTTTACAGAGGAAAAACCTACAGTCCAATTGAAGGAATAATTATTTCTCTAAATAATACAAGTATAAAATTATAAATTATCACTGAAAACTAAAATATGTTTTTGTACATTTCATCTTCAAGGTTTAAGGCCAATAAAGTAAAGCTCAGAAGCTCCCATGTTTATTTTTTAAAGTCTTTCATTCTATGCTGCTTCTGAGTCAATGAAAATGGATCTCATCCTTTATAGTCTCCCAGCCTGCTCTCCATCTTGGCTCTTTTTCCTCCTTGAAGGGGAATAGGAAGGACAGGACAAGGAGAGAGATCAGGAGAGTAAAAAAGGCTTGAGGGACAATCAAGGATAAACGATCAGGGGAAAATTTAATCTAGTATGGGAGTCCTTACCTCTAATCTATGTCTCTCTTTTTTTTTTTTTTCATTAAAAAAATCATCTTCCAAGGAAATCAAGGTGAGGCAGGAAGAGGTAGAGAGGATGGGGGGAATCTATACTTGAAAAAAGGATCCCATCTTTTTTATCAATAAGACTAATGACTTCATCTGTAGTTCAGGAGTAGAAATAATAAGGATAGATAATTGTGTCTGTAGATTACCTGGGAAATTATTTGTGTTAGAATATAAATATGCAAGAAGTAAGAATATGTGGTCACCTCTGTATAAGTGCTTAGATGATGGGCAGAAAAGGTGTTGGACCCTGAATCCTGAGTAGGAGGTTTGGGTGTATACCCTGTGTTTAATCTTAAAGTTACCTGACAAAGTAGAAAACACAAGGAACAGAAAAGGTAGCCTGACACAGCAAATAGTATTTACGAGTATTTATTATGCTCTAAGTGTTTCACAGGGTTAATTCATTCAATTCTCAACAACAAAACTTATGTCGTATTATCAAGTCCATTTTATAGACAAGAAAACTAAGGACTGGAGAGGTTAAACTCCTTGCCCAAGACCACACAACCAGCAGGAGGTGAAGCTAGTGTGAGAACCCAGAGAATCTGGCCCCAGAACCCACGTGCTCAGGCAAGATGGGCTTGCCTGCTGGGTGCAGGCTCTAATGGCTGGGATCTGTGTCCACAGGCTAGTGTACATCTTTTCTATGCACCAGAAGTAAATAAAAGCTACATCAGGAAGGATCAAAGATGAAGACAACTTTCATCATTCACTCGGAAGAGTGCCCTTACCGTCCTGTCCTTCTCCTGCCAACACCACACTGTTGGTCTTATTGTGGCCTCCCAGGAGGAAGTAGGGAGATAGGGTAGAATGTAGTAATTAGCAATAAGCCTTTTAGAGCTAGATATAAGCTATTATCTCTTCTTTCCTTTGAATCATCCCTGACTGTCCTCAGGTGAAAAACAAATCCAACAGTATTCACTGGAATTTTTAAATTCTTTTCAAAACTAATACATAAAGTGTGACAAAGAAACACACAGTACATTTCATGTTTTCCCTCTTACATGTACGGAAAAAATTAAAACCGGAAGTACAGTCCCACCTTTAGTGTCACATTCAGGAAAGAGAGTGCTTGGGGTGAGGCGAAGATGGAAAATGTTCAGACTCCCTGTGTTACATCTTTATAAAGCATAGTTCTTTCAATTCATGTTTATAATGCCATTTCCCTAAAGTACGCCCATTGTAAAATCAAGTGTTAGCTTGGGAAGGATTTCACCCTCAACTACATACTGAACCCAGAATTTTCTTCCACCTCTTCACTTTTTCAAACAAAAATAGTTTTGAACCAAAATTATACTGCTATGGTGACAGACACGGTGATGTGACATTCATACCTCCGTTCAGGAATGAAGGATTTATTAGCCCTTATTATGTCTATGGGGATTGCCTTGGCTGAAAAGAGCCTTAAAGTCACAACTCAAGACTACTCTAAAGGATTATCCCAGCTTCAAAACTTCTCATACGATGTCTGCTGTGCTGAGGCTTCACCCAGATTCTGCTTATGCCTAATCTCTCTGCTTCTTTCTCCTCCTTTCCTTACCTTCCCTTCTCCAAGTGTTGATCCCAAGAGCACTCACTAATAAACCTCTTATATGCTAATCTCCACCTCACAGTTGGCTTTCCAAGAAATCCAGCCACTATACCTATCATACCAACATTTATAATTTTCTCACATTTCCTAGGTAAAAACATTTCAATTCAAAAGTAACTCATGTTTTCCAAGGCAACACCAGCCTAGAGGCAAATACAGATGACATCAGAGATCTTCCACAAAACAAAATTGCTCGAATTCCAGCCCTACTCTATTTCCTGGGCTCTCTTAAAGGGTCTTTTGAATGTGCCACATATACTTACGAATTTCAGTCTTCTTCTTGACTCCTTGATGTTCTACATGGTTTCTGATGTAAACATTATGGTTCTCCGAAACCCCAAGGTAACACTGCAGCTCCATTTGCTCTCTATTTCCTATCATCATGCCAAAGAGAAATCATCGTTAGTTAAGGAGCTGCCTGGTGTTCTCTCTTCCCTCATAGTTTCCAAAAATTTTCCATCTAACGATAGAAGTTATATCTAAATAGAAGAGTTTCTTTATTTCAAATTTTAATCTTAATTCATTATAGAGCTTGCCACTCTCTACACCAGAAAACACATTCACCAGAGCCTGAATGAAAAGCTATATTGACACAGGCTTAACATAGAGAAAAGGTTCTTTTTTTAATAATTTCTTTTATTTTTCCGTTATAGTATACATATGATATTATGTTAGTTTTAGGTGTACAGCATAGTAGTTTGACATTTATATAGCTCACAAGGTTATCCCCCAATAAATCTAGGACCCGTCTGACACCATACATAGTTATTACAATATTATTGACTATATTCCTAATGCTATACCCTACATCCCCAGGACTATTTTGTAACTACCAACCTAAACTTCTTAATTCCTTCACCTTTTTCATCCAGTCACCTATTCACCCTTGTATCTGGTAACCATCACTTTGTTCTATGAATTTGTTTCTATGAATCTATGAATTTGTTTCTGTTTTGTTTGTTCATTTATACTGTTCTTTAGATTCCACATATAAGTGAAATTATATGACATTTCTCTTTCTCTGTCTGACTTGCTCCATTCAGCATAATATCCTCCAGGTACATCCATGTTGTTGCAGATGGCAACATTTCATTCTTTTTTATGGCTGACTAATATTCCATTACATATACGTACTCCCTCTTCTTTATCCATTCATCCACTGATGAACAACTAGGTTGCCTCTATATCTTGGCTACTGCAAATAATGCTGCAATGAACATATTGATGCACATATCCCCTCAAAATAGTGTTTGGGGTTTCTTCAGATAAATACCCAGAGGTGGAACTACTGGATTTTTCTTTGTCTATCTTTATAGCTTTTGTTTTAAAGCCTATTTTTTGTGGTATAACTATTGCTACACCAGCGTTTTTTGTTTTTGTTTTTTCATTTCTATTTTCATGAAATATCTTTTCTTTCCCATTACTTTCAGTCTCTGTGTGTCTTTAGATCTGAATTTGAGTCTCTTGTAGGCAGCACATGTAAGGCTCTTGTTTCCTTATCCATTCAGCCACCCTATCTTTTCATTAGAGCATTAATCTATTTACCTTTAGAGTAATTGTTGATAGATATATAGTTATTGCCATTTTGTTATTCATACTTTTTATTTTCTTTTTCATCTTAAAGAAGCCCCTCTAACATTCCTTGTAATACTGTTTTGGTGATAATGAACTCCTTTAGCTTTTTCTTGTCTGGGAAGCTTATTATGTGTCCTTTGATTCTAGATTATTACTTTGCTGGGTAATTTTTGTTGTAGGTCCTTGCTTTTAATAATTTTGAATATTTCCTGCCAATCCTTTCTGGCCTGCAAAGTTTCTGTTGAGAAATCAGCTGACAGTCTTATGGGAGCTCCCTTGTAAGTAACTAACTGCTTTGCTCTTGCTACTTTTAAGTTTCTTTCTTTGTCTTGAAACTTTGGCATTTTCATTATGATGTGGGTTGGTGTGGGCCTGTTTTTGTTCACTTGTTTGGGACTTTCTGCATTTCCTGGGCTTGTATATCTATTTCCTTCACCAGACTAGGTAAATTTTCTGTCATTATTTCTTCAGATACATTTTCAATTCTTTGCAAACTCTCTCTCTGTCTCCTTCTCTCTCTCTCTGTCTCTGTCTCTGTCTCTCTCTCCCCTCCTTCTGGTACCCCTATGATATGAATGTTGTTACACTTGATGTTGTCCCAGAGGCCCCTTAAATAATCCTCTCTTTTTTTTGGATTCTTTTTTATTTTCACTGTTCTTATTGGCTGTTTTCTACTACCTTATCTTCTAAATCATTGATTTGATCCTCTGCTTCATCTAATCTACTGTTGATTTCCTCTAATGTATTCTCCATTTCAGGTATTGTATTCTTTATTTCTGACTAATTCTTTTTTATGTTTCCTATCTCCATTTTCATGGACAAGATATTAAATGTCTTATCATCTTCTGATCACTCCCTACACCACTCTTTAAATGTCTAATGAGTTTAATATTCGTATATAACTTATGAAATTGGTCTTGTTACTTAAAAGTCACTATTCATATACATTTTGAGTTTTAATTGCCACAGAATAAGGTCTTGAACTTTGGAAATCAGACTTATCTAGTCATCTACCTAATCATTCCTCCCCTGCCATGAAATATGTCCATTGTAAATGTGCATTTGATATAGTCAAATCAAGTTTTTAGTTTTCTTAAATTCTGTTTTAGCCCAGCCGCCTCTCCAACCCCTGAAATCCCCAAGGGAGATGTATACAAAGGACAGCAAAGTAATGATTTTGGAATACTGTGAAAGTTCTCTTCTCATAAGCTATTCAGACCTAATTAGGCCTAGCCCAAAGTAGTTTATTTGACTTTCTTTGACTATTCCCTATGTCTAGCCTATGTCCTACGTCTTATCACAGAGGGGACAGGAACTGGCCAAATAAGGGACATATGCCAGCCCAAGTCACAGATGCCAGAAAAAGCCAGATAACAATAAGTCTTTCAAATGCCAAGCAGGCTTGGGCTGGGGGACAGCTGCCCTAAGCCCTGAGCCCCAGAACAAAAAAGGCCAGCTTACTATTCCAAGCCACTGGAGAAAGAGAACAAGTGAGGCCAAGCCCACCCAAATACACTGCAGGCATTCAGCCCAAACAGCACCCTGAATGTAGCTTCCTATCTCAAAGGCTGAAATATTTAAAGGTGCGGGGTTGGGGTGAAAGGTGACACCTGTGATGGGCAGCTCAAAAACTGTGTATTGGCCACCAACTATCAATGGAAAAACACAGATAAACAAGACACCACCCCAAGAGTGCTCGGAGACAGTTAGAAAAGACAGATGTATACAAGACTATGAGATGTGCATCATAATGAAAAATTCCTCAAAACTCAGCAACACCCATGAACAGTCACTGGGACTCGTCATCCTAAGGGTATAACTATTAGGGAGGGGAGAGAGAAAAATACTGTTTCTTCTAGACGAATCCTCTAGCATACAAATCATTAGAACAGCTTCCTTTCCCCAAATTGTCTCTTTCACTTTTTAGTAACGCTCAAAATTTCTTTCAGAGGAGACAAAGCCTGTCTTTCTGCAATTAAACAAGCTTAAAATAGAAATGCTGTGGGATGTTAATGTAAAGGGAAATTAGGTCGAACCCATGTGTAAATGACTGATGTCAGATCATTGCCGGTTTTGATAGCAGACAGAGGTTAGTAATTCATAAACCCTGGGACCCTGGGGAGGCGAAGAATCCCACTGAAACAAAACTTGAACACCAAGGAATGTGTAGGCATATGTCACAATACTGCTCAGAATTTGCTCTGTTGATTTCTACTTGGCGGGGGGGGGGGGGGGGAGCAAAAATAGAACCTGAAGAGATATTGCCTATCCCCTCTCCGTAAGCCACCTCAGAAGGTACCCTGCCTTAAAATCCTGGGCCCTGTCTTCATCTCCTGGCATCTGGCCTTTTGAATTCATACTCTGAATCCTATAAATTATAAATACCTCTAACCTAGCTATTCCCAGACCTCTGCCCAGATCCCTCCATGTTCCAGTGCCTTCCTCACCAGGCTAACTTGATCATGTTATCAACTGATTCACGGAATGGCCCTTAAATTCCCTCCAAGGTGTCTCCAGATCCTTTGAGAACAGTATCGTCTCTCTTGTCTCCCCATGCCTATGATTATCTGATAATTCTTCCATCATATTAACTTCATCCACAACTGCTCTTGCAGTTCCCCTCATTTATCCCTTTCTCCAGACAATTAGATCTCCACATGGTTAGACAGTTGGGATAGAGGGTTTTCCAGGGGGAGGGGTGAATTTGATGACTTTAATGTGCCTTCAGAGCTCAGCCTGGTTTAATAATCCCCAAGCATCACTTTGCATGTGGCCAGGTATAAATATATGCTAATAGGAGGTCTGGCTCCTTGTCACAACACATTGCAGGCTGCATTCGTGCAAGATGGAATAAAAAGATTAGATGCAATCTTGAAGTCAATCAGAAAGCAAGAGGAAACCAAAAAAAAAAAACGGAGCTCAGATTGTCAACAAGGAGAGGCAGAAAAATGACTTGAATCAAATTGCAGTTTATCTCGTTAAGCGTTAAAGGAAACCAATTTCTTTCCAAAATTGGAAGGCAATTTAAACATTTCTACAGTTTTACTAAAGTTTGAAATTTTCCAGTGAAAAAATAAGGTTTTCTTTATTTCTTCATATCTGACATTTCCCATGTACTCTCAGGGACTAGAAAGCCCTAGATAAGAGGGTACTTAAGGAAAAGAGCATAGTTATCAACAAGTAAGGAAAAGAATCTATTAAAGATATACTAATTTGATTTCTTTAGCTCTTTCAGGTTCCATGTCAAAAGACCTAAGAATGCTAGAACTGCACAGGAAAAAGCCAGGCTACAAAATCTGGTCTTGGCCAATTTCAAGGCCCAGCTAGTACCTCATACATTCCATTGAAGTTGATGACACCACAGCTAAAGGCACTCTTAATAATGAACTCAAATCTTCATTGGTAAACCCCTTTCCCCATTCCTAGAAGTATGAATAAAGTAGCGTCTACTTTGCAAATGGTATAATTGTCACTACTACTTCCCATGCTGAAACGTGTAATTCTCCCCAACCATGATAGTCAATAGGAATCACTAACTAAACCTCTATCTTCAGAGTTAACATTAAGCCTTCCCAAGCCTACAGTCCATCTGTAAGTGATTCGCTATCCAACAAAAGCAGATTTCTTTTTTCTTTTTTTTTTTTCCTTGTCATTCTGAGCAATGAGTGCTCACCCTCAGCTGAAACACCAGGGCTTAAAGGATACATATAATGTTACTGGCCATGCCCTCAGGAAAACTATCCACAAGAGCAAGCGCAAGGGGTGGCCACATTTTACTCAGTATACGTATGTATTGTTCGAATCTTTTACAGTGAAAAAGTCAAGCATTGCGTCTGTAATTTTTTAAACTGCATTTTAAGATGTTCTGAGATGAATACACTAAGACTTATTTCAGAATAACACCTCTGAAAAACTGCCATTTCCAACCTCTTGGGTGAGATAAATGGGCACTGCTATTGTCAGTGTTTGTATGAACCAGACAATGTTCAAAGGTAACTTGCTGCCATTGTGGCTTTTGTCTGCACTCCTTCCTTTCCTCACACACTCAGTCAACAAACATTTACTGAGCACTTACTAACTCATGGATTGAAAAAGAAGAATGATGTGAAGTTAAAATAATTTCCCCTAATAAAGAAATAAGACAATGAATGGCATCTAGGGTGGCCAGTTATTTATTATTATGAAAAACAAATCTCAGGCTGGATTCACCAGGGAGACTATTCAAGAGCCAAAACAAGTGTCTTCCCTGCTTTCTCACTTCTACTGACAATGTTTCCCTTTCAATAACTTGTTATGTGCCAGGAGCAAACAATATGAAATCCATTGCTAATGAGCAATAATTATAGCTTTAAGAAGCTATACAATCAGTGTTCAGTGATTTCATTATTAGATAGCACCATAAATTATGCTAATGCTGATAACAGTTCTGGATGAAAGAGGTCTAGATCCGGGAGATTGCACTGAAATTATTTACATCCTCTATTTCTGAAACAATAGACCCAGCAATTTGAAAATCAGATGATCCGATTTTTTCTGGCAGGACACACATGTAACAAGTTGCATCAACCATAAAATTAAATAGGCTTCTTTTTTTTCTTCTTTTTTCTCCTTTTTCTCCTCAGTCTTCTCTGACCTTGCATATTACTATTTTCTTTGAGGGGAGATTTCTAATTATTGTAAGTCTTATTTCTAAAATTATTCAGTGATGGTGGTTGACGATGTCACATGACAAGGCTGGCTTTAGCACATCTGTGTCTTTATACACACTGAGACTAAAAACTCACAGTTGCCCACCTGGGTACGAAAAAATGGGCACAGGTCATTGGCAATAGGGAATTACTGCCTATTTAATCAAACCCCATACTGCCTATTTAATCAAACCCCAAAATTTTTAAGAGTTAGCAATGAAAGGAGTCACTCCAAATGGAGAAGGAAAGCTGGCCTGAGACTCCCAACTCGACCCACCCCTGTTTAACTTTTCTCTTTAGAATTTTCTCACTTCTGCTAGTGGTAACACAAGCGACCATATTTTTGAGCACTAATTATCTGCCTGGGCTTGTATATAATTATCTGCCTGGCAAAGGGCTGTATGTACACAATCTTATTCAATCCTCATAAAAACCCTATGGAATGATTCCCATTCTGCAAATGTAAATGAAGAATAAAAGTTTCGGCAGGCAAAAAGGACACATACACACACACACCACCACCACCACCACCACCACCACCACCACCACCACCACCACCCCCATCTCAGAATGCAGTTAGTAAGTGGAGAAGCCAGATTTCAAACCCTGGGGATTTCAATTCCCAGGGGAATGTGGGATTGCTGCTTTTGGCAGGGAATGTGAGGAATCCAACACAAAAATGCAGGGTCTTTCCTGAAGCTTTATAAAGAGGAGAATGGTACCACATGACATCCAGGAAGACTCCCTTAAAGTTCTCATTAAGTATTGCCAAAGATGTGGAGCAACTAGAGAACTTTAGACTATTTTAGGGGATGCCGATTGGTGCAATCACTTTGGGAAACTATTTGGCAGTATCAACTAAAGCTGAACATACACATACACATATATCCTGCAGCCCAGTAACTGCACTCCTGGGTATATACCCAACAGAAAGGACATGTACAATAATGTTCACAGCAGCATTATTCAAAATAGTCTCCAAATTGCAAGCAACCCAAATGTCCATTAACAGGAGAATGGGCAAACTAATTGTGGTATAATCATACAATGGAATGCTACACAAGAATGAAAAAGAATAAAGTACTGATACATGCAAAAACATGTGTAAATAGCCAAGATATGGAAACAACCGAAATGCCCATCGGTAGATGACTGGATTAAGAAGCTGTGGTACATTTATACAATGGAGTATTACGCAGCCATAAAGAAGAAAGAAATCTTATCATTTGCAGCAACATGGATGGATCTAGAGAACATTATGTTAAGTGAAATAAGTCAGAAAGAGAAAGACAAGTACCATATGATCTCACTTATATATGGAATCTAAAGAAAAGACTATGCGAATGAACTAATCAGAGACAGTTTTGGGGACGCGGAGAAAAAACCGAGAGTGGTTAGATGGGTGTGTGGGAGGGGGTTGGGGATAAGGGGAAAGGTGAAGGGATTTGGAGGCAGCTGGTGACCACAAGATGGCCTCGGGGTTTTTTTTTGTTTGTTTGTTTTTGTTTTTGTTTTGTTTTTTTTGTTTGTTTGGTTTTTTTTTGTTTTGTTTTGTTTTTGAAAATTAATTTGGGGAAGGTATTCTATAATGTTGTGGAGATTTTGTTGGGTATCCGATGGGCATGCGTCCTGTTTGGGAGACCACCTCAGGGATGCTGTGGATACCTGATCATGGCATTGGACACCAGAGGCTGGACATTAATGAATGCCAACTATAATTTTATATATATAATGTGATGGTTCGGTGTGGGGTCGGAGGGATGGTGGATGGGGGGAGGGGGGTTCACAGTGTGAGGGATATGGATGATGAACGTCTAAGTATTACCTTGTTTTGTACACCTGAAACTAATAAATACATTTATGAAAAAAAAAAAAAAACATGTGTAAATCTCACAGACATAATGTTGAGTGGAAGAAGTTAGAAACTAAGAATACATACTGTATGATTCCACATACGCGAAGTTTAAAAACATGGGTAACTGTTCTACAGAGATAGAAATCAGAATAATGATCGCCCTTGGGCTACTGACTGGGAGTGGGCATGAGGGAGCCCCCTCTGGAGTAATGCAAATATCCTATATGTCAATGGGCGTGGTGGTTATAAAGTATATTCATATGTAATGATGCATTGAGTCCTTCACTTAACATTTGTATACTTTATGTTATATCTCAATTTTTAAAAATAAAATAAAATTCTCACAGGATCTCTCTGTCCCCCCAAATCCTGTCATCATGGCAGTTGGCTCCCCAAACTTTTCCTCTGACAATTTTTTTAAACTTCACCCCCACCCGTTGCTCCCTCCTCCTACCTTCTAGATTTATTGTTTTCTGTTCCACTGGTAACTTCATGTCTTTTCATATATACATCAATTTGGCTCTCTCTAGCACCTTCCATTTTTCCTGTTTACTCATTACTATAATCAGCACAATGAAAATCCCAAAAGTCAGACAGATCAAACAAACAATTCACTTTAGAAGAATATTAGTGCTCATATAGAGACAGATCTTAATTATTTGTTTCTATCTCCTCTGAAAGACGGTTAAATTCCCTGAGGGTAGGGTGTATATATCCCCAGATGCTCAGCAAATGTGGGCTTATATTAAATAAACACTCTTAGTCAAGACTTAAAGTTATGAAACCTGGGGAATTCACAAGGTTCTCATCATCCACTCCAGAGCCAACCTGGATTAAGGTAATAAACAAAACAAGGATAACTGGAGTTGGGATCATAAAACTATGTTTCAGAGGCATTTGCCTGAGAATTACAAGAAAACTATAAGATGGCTGTTTAATTATCTTCAGTCATTTTTATTACTTTTAATCTTTTCATCTTTCTGTCTCTTACTGCCTTTTACTGACCAGACATAATCAGGCAATTCCGTGGTCAAAAGGGAATAGAATAACAATAATTCCCTTGGAGTTTGTGAAGGAGAAAAGAAAAGGCAAGTTTAAGTACACTATTAAATCATCCAATCTCTGAAATGTAAGAAACAGGCCAGGAATCCAGGCTGATGCTTCTTTTCTTGCTTTTGAATACAGCAGTGCCGAGAAGGGTGATTAGTTCCCATTTTATTTCACAGGTGAAAGAGTCATCCATCTATTTGCTTGGAAAGGTACTCACAGGTAGGCAATTCAGAAAAATAACTTTATCTTTCAAATTTGGGGTCCACCAACTACCAATCACTGACAGAACCTTCAATGTTCAAAATCAGGAGTTCAAGGGGAAAAATAAAGACAAAAGGATGAGTTCAACCTAATACTTACCAAGGAAGAAGGGCTTGCTTTGCTTTCAAGTCCATTTCGAAAGTCCAGGCCAGACGTAGAGGAGAAAAAATCTTTTGTTCAAATCCTTCACCCAAGTGTAATTAAATGGAATAAAAGTCTGAAGTCATTTTTATTCCATTTGTTAAGCTGTTGAAAACCTATTTGAAGTATAAGCCATTTTTCTGAGTATTGATATATTGCAGGTATTTACGGAGCATCCTATCATACAAAACATTTCCATGTTTAGAAAGAGAACATGCCATTCCTTCCCAGTCTCCCAGAACAGCCATCTTAGTTGGATGACTATTATATAAATACTGAAGTTAGCTGCTAAGAAATGCACCTTCACTTCCTAGAAAAGTATTCCTGTGTTTATCTTTTGATGGACCTGGGCTTGCCAGACATAAACCATTCCTCACCAGCAACAAGTAGAAGTTTATTTTTATCATTCATAAAATAAACCAGGGCCCAGTCAAAGGAAATGACTCTTGGAGGCAGCCCTGTCATGGAAGTGCTGCACGAGTTACAAATGGCTCTGTGGCCCAGGCCATAAACAGTCTTTAGGAAGGCGGGTGTTGAGCTGTTGATATTAAAAATCACCTCATTAATTATGTTTGTAAACAATGCAGCTGTCTGTGCTTGCAAGCTGGCTTCCTCAGCATAATAATATTTGTAACAATAATAACCATCATTTCAAGCATAGCAATAAATAGTCAATCCAAGAACCTCAAGTGAAATCGCATCTGGGAACTGCCACCTGGTCATTCAAATTACTTCCTCAAAAGGCAAGAAGATTGTCGTTTTCCTCTCAGAAAGCACGTTAGAAGGATAAACAGCACCACTAGAATTGTTCCCATCTCAGTTTTTGAAAGGAGCAAGTCAATAACTAGTGTGGGAAGCGTAACAAAACCAAGAGGGAAGCCAAGAGCCAAAAGAAGTGAAAGACTTATCCAGAAAAGTACATCACATGGTATAACTGCCAGAGAGGATGGTGGGAAAAGAACATAATCCTTCCTCTGGTGAAGGATCAGTGAGGTCAGGATTGTACCTTGAGGTACCAGTGAACCAGCCACACCTCCCCAGCACTCTTTCAGTTACACTTTTATCCTACAAATATGTATTTAATACATGCTATGTGCCAGGTGTGTACCAGGTGCTGGGAAAAATTCACGGGCACGTATGCATTTTAGATGCCTGTTAGTGATATAATAGGGACGTACTGGCAGACTAAGCAATTATGTAATCAAAGTGGCCTAGTACTTATTTTCTTTAAAGTCATAATTTTGGAGTACATATTTCTAAAGTTAGCCCAGCAGTTATAAGCCCTTAGAATTGTTGAAAACAAGAGCAAAATACGTTTTCTGTGTAACAAAGCTAGAAATTCTAGACCTCTCTCTGCACGAGAGGACGACACCTTCATACTTCATTTATGCCTCCTCCACATGTAAATTTTGATTCTGAACTTCACCTGAGAGAGACAAATATGGTATCCAATTCCAAAGCATTACCCATTTTCTCTTGTCTCTGTCCCTCTCTTTCCTCTTACTCTGTGTATACATTAATTTTATAGATCATTTTATTGTCTGAACTACACTGGTTGCGTGAGAAGCAGAACAATAGGCCAAGAAGTTCCATTTCACACATGCCGTCCTTATAATTCAAATAGGACAATAAAAAGAGAGAGAGAGAGAGATCTATCAACTGGTGATAAATCAGTGTCCTAAACCAAATTAACCATCGAAATAGATTATCATAAAAATAACGCCATGAAAAATATTCTTCGCCTTCCTGGTTCAGCTGCCTGTAATGGAGAGAGGGAGGGTGTGTGTCCGCGTGTATGTATACATGCCACACACATTCAGAGATGCATCTCTCTCTCTCTCCCCTCTCTCCCCCCCTCTCCCCCCCCTCTTTCTCCTCCTCTCTCTCCCCTCCCCCTCCCCCTCCCCTTCCTCCCTCTCTCCCTCTCTCTCTCTCTTTCTCTCTCTCTCTCTCTCTCTCTCTCTCTCTCAAAGAGACCCAGAGGAACAGGAAAGGGCTAAGAAACCTCAGGATTGATCATTAGCATTTCCCAGTTTCTAAAGCTCCGCTTTTACCCAACATGGTAAATGGCAATACCACGTGCCAAGTGTTGTGTTAAACCCCGAGGATACAAAATGAGCTAAGGAGAACACAATGCCTGTCCTCATAAAACTTCCCATCAGCACAGAACAGACATTAACCAAATAACCACACAGATAAAACTTTTGAAACTATAACTCCTTTTCCTAAGTGCTGTTAAGAAAAGACACAGCCTGCTCTGAGAGCACATACCAGGGGAATCTTACTTAATGTGAGCTCAGGAACAGAGCTTTGAGCTACAGAACCAGCAGTGTCTAGAAAGATATAAATGGTCTACCATCAAGCAACATCCCAATCAGTAGGAAGAATGAAACAGTCTTTCATTCACAGAAGAAAGCTGAGAAGGAAAGGACAAAGGAAACAGGCAAAGAGACAGCAGTGGGGGAGGGTAGGGTGGCTATTCCAGCAGAGGGAACCACATCTGCAAAGATTCTGAGGACAAAGGAGAGCTGGCACATCCCAGAACTGATAGAAGGTCACAAAAAGCAGGGAGCAAGGGCAAGGACGTGCCAGATGAGACAGGAGAGGCAGGCAGAAGCCAGATGGCACAGATTAACATTTGGGGGAGGGGACTGTGATAGAAGGAGAGATGGGATTTTCTTTGCAAAAACTCACATTGTTTCCATGTGAAGAAGAGGCTGACCTGAGGGAAGCAAGATACTGGGAATAGTTGTCAGTGCCCCTGCCAGTCCTCCACACTAGTTTAGGAGAGAGATTAGACCTGAGTCTAACATTAATTAGCTGTATGACCTTGAGTAATTTGCTCAAACTCCCCACCTGTAAAATGGCAATAATGATGGTTTTAGTGGGGATTAAATGAGATCATGGCTGTGAAGTGCCTGGCCCACTGTAAGCCTTCAACAAATGTTAGCTATTGGTGGCGCTGGAGACGAAGAGAAATAGACAGATTAGAGAGATATAAATAGGCCATCAACAAGCAGTTACCCTACCTAACCATCACTCGAAGGAGGGAGACACCTTTTCTTTCCTAGGAGAAAGGTCACAGAGGAATGAATGGGGAGAAAGTGATGGTACCACTATGAGAAGTTTCCCAAATTTGAAACTTGTTCTTGTTTCTTCTTTTAATAAGCATTGCCAGTAATATTTAAGCTGCGAAAAGTATCCAAGTCCATTTAGAAAAGTAATTGCTAAATAATGTTCAAGTATGATCTTAAACCAGCTTTGGGAAAACAGCAACAAAAAAGATTACAGAAAGGAAAATAACTTGCCCAAGGTTATAGGGCTTACCCAAATTGGATAAAGCCAGAAGTTGAACCCAGGTTGAATGCCAAGTTTGTTCCTTTTCCAGGAGTGGGCACAAGTCCAAACCTAACCTTCCCTTTTCCAGAAGCTTTCAGTCTAGTCAGAAAAACAAACAGCAAACCATAAGAAACAAGATACAATTGAAAGTCCAGTTCTGTAGCTTACATTGAAAATTATGGTGATAATACAAATTGTTTTGGTGTTTTGATAAGCAGTGTTGAACTAATAATGCTATGAAGTAGTTCTTGCCATTGGACCTAATAACGTCTCTTTGAGGACTCTATCAAAAAGTATACAGTGAATAACAAAGTTAAATGAAAGAAAGCAGCATTATTTACTGATTGCCAAAGGCAGTTGTTATGTGCTTTTAAAACAAGTTGGATGATCAGCTATTTACATATTCAAAACCTCTAATGCAGTAAGAAAATAAATTATCTTCTGCATTAACCAGACTTGAGGACTGAGGAACTTCCTTAATTAAATCAAACAGAAGCTTTAGGTAGAACCTACTTATGGGAAGCTTAAGGTAATTGATCCTGAAATTAAACAATCATTCAAAATATGGACATAGAACGTTTGGTGTACCCCAGCAAAAGAATTCACTCACAGAAACCAGACCTGGTTTCCCCTAGCTGATCCTTGAGGGTGTCCTCTTTAAACTTGCCAGTCTCCTCTGATAGAAGATAAAATCATGCAGGGCTATGGATTAGCTATCATGTCATTATAGCAGGCACAGCCGTCTGTTACAGGTAAATTGCTAGGCAATGTAATAACAATGCAGTTTATTTACTGTGCAGGGTGCTTATCTACCGAAATGTTCCCTACAAACAAAGAAAGGCACAGCTAAACGCCTTTTCCTTAGAATTACATACTGAAGCTATGCCAGCACCTTCAGAGAATAAAAATGCTAAATAATGCCTGTATAAACAGAGTCCCTAAAAACCCAAAGCATTTCCTAACAGAGGAAGCAGAAAACGGCAATTGGCAGATGGGATGGTCATAAGATCTTTCTCAGGCTCCCATCACTATCGACCAAATCACACCCCAAGGGGAGGAGAGACTAAAGACCAGTCAGCCTGAGTCCAGATGCAGAGCATTCGTTGTTCTTAGTTGATGATGATGATGATGATGATGATAACAAAAATGAGATAGACTTCCATTTGTTTCATGCTTATCACCCACCATGCATGTTGCAACATTATTTCGTTTAGTTATCTAAACTCTAATAGGTTAGTCTTATTATCCCAATTTAACAGTTAAAGAGATTCACAGTAAGGAACTTGTCCACTAGCTGTAAACTTGAGATTGGAAACCAGGTCTGCCTCCCTCTAAAAGCAGAGCTCTTAACCTAAGACTATTCTCCAGAACCCGAGGGACTTGCCTGAGGTTAGACTTAGCAGACATACAGGATGCCTGCCCTCCCCTGCCACTGGCCCCCACCTTAGACATATATCCCACCCAATGAAGCATCCACGGGACTCATACTTTCTGCTCCACAGTGAAGGCTGGTAATACAAAGGGCACAGTTTTGCTGAAAACCTAGCAGATATCTTTTAAACACACAGCCTTCCACGAATAGAATAAGTGAACTAATGAATGAAGGAATGAAGAAACCCAATTAAGGAGTCTAGGATGCAGTCTAAAGAGACATGATTGGAATGTGATTGCTCTAAAAGAGAGCTATAACTTAATCAATAGTATTAACATATCTAAAGAAAGAATGCATCCACAAAAAGAAGGTGATGTGCCCAGAGTTCAGAAAAATAGAGCACTATTGGATTTGGCAGTCTTTATCAAATTGTGCCCAAGGGAGAGAGGGAGTGTATCTGGTAGTCGATAGAAAAATATACCAGGATTGTTTATTTTACTTCAATAGACTCTGTATGCCTACTGTGTGCTATGGTATCTAACAGGCACTGTGTTTAAACACACACACACACACACACACATCCTAACATGGAGGAACATGAAATGATAATGAGGAAGACCGACACATAAACAGCTCTTAAATGCTAAGTGCTATATTAGAGGTATGTGAAGGGCACTATGAAGAACAGAGGAGATAAATTTGGTCCAAGGTCTAGGAAAACTTCCTGAAGTGGCCCATAAGCTGTGTTTTAGTGAATAAGCAGGTGTCATCTAGGCTATGAAGGACACAAAGGAATTCCAGGTAGAAGGATCAGCAGTTGTTCACATCATAGCACATTGGGGATAAAAGTATTACTCCCGAAACTGAGGATGATGTATATTCACGTAACCTGAGATTTGTCTCAAGGGAAATAGAGAACCACTGAAGGATTTTAGCTGCAGAGTAAGAAGATCATTCAGAAAGGTCATTCTGGCAGGAATATAAACAATAGATATAAATGGAGACAAGCCAAGGAGGCCCAGAGACCAGTTAAGAAGCTATTGACAAAGACCCTGGTAAGAATACTTCCTAGGTCAATGGTTGCTAGGATAAAGAGGAGAGAGAAAACTAAATATTTAGGAAGTGATGTTAATTCACTGGTTGGAAAGAACGTTGAGAAATCTAAGATAATTCTAAGTCTAGCTTGAATGACCAAGTTGATGGTGATATCATAAACAGAGACAGTAAATATAGGAATATAGGACGAAGAGCAAATTGGTAAATTGGAAGATGAAGAAAATAACTTTGCTTTTGAGCATATGGTGTTTGCAGTGCCCATTGGACATCCGAGGTAGAACTGTCCAGCAGGCTACTCGACATATAAATCTGAAAATCAGAAGACTCATTAGGGCTTCAGGTAAGTTTGGAACATCACAAGCAAATAGATGATACTAAAACCATGAGAGTGAAAGAGATTAGCCAAAGATGGATAGAAAGATAGATGAATAAGTGGATGGGTGGAGTGGTGGGTGGGTGGGTGGATGGACAGATGGATGAATGGATGGATGGATGGATGGATGGGGAAATAAGCTGATTAAAATGAGATATACTGTATTACCTAGCTTTAATTTTTGGAAAGTTTTAAAACATACTTTTACTTGAACATAGATGAAAATGAAGCTAAAGAAAGTGAAAGAAAATAAACTCCAGACAGAAGTTTCTTTACTATAAATGGTATTATTTCTTAAAAGAGCCCTATAGGTTAAGAAAAAAATTATTAAAAAGTATAAAGTAGCTAGAGTCATATTTAAAAATCAACTTCCTGCTAAGAAAGATGAGAAAATTTATATTCTCTCACCTCCCCCCATATCCCCTGGTAAGGATTACCACTAGTCTTTTACTATAGTTACTCCACTCCTGAGTCCTTTGGGTTCATTCACCTCTTACATGGCTGAACCTTATAAGTAATTTTTTCTAAGAATTTTTCATGCTTTCTGTATTTCTTGAGTTTGTTGGTAGATGATAATGTTTACCTGTTACCTTTACATTTGACCAACATCTTTGCTAGGTATAATATTCTTGAGCCAATTTTTCTCTCAGAACTTTGCATATATTACTTTATTGGCTTCCGGAATTCAGTTAACTCCAAAGCCAACCAGATTTTCATCTTCATAAGTGACATGCAAAGCCCATGTCGTTAACCAAATGGTAGAGGAAGAAAAACTCAAATAGTCTCTCTCAGCATGCTTGCCTCCTTCAGTTTTTCAGGTGGACAAAGCTCCTCCTTGGCAATAACGAAAGGCAACATTAAAAGCTACAAGACTCTGCTCAAATGTCCCGTACCACCCTTTAAGGTTTTCCTCTCCCTCAATGCTAGGCAGAATAACCATATTCACATAGCAGTTATTACATTTATAGTTGTAGTTATGCCTGCTTCCCCACTAAATTACAAACAGCTTGAGAGGGAAACAATATTTTCTTCATTATAACCCCAGCAATTATCACAGTGTTAAAATCAATTGGGGCTCAAATGTTTACTGAATAATCTATGTAGCCTCACTTTCCCCCTCACACATACTTGAGGGATTCTTTAGAGCACTTGTGCTCAAACTTGAGCAGGCATCAATAGCATCATCATCTGCCAGACTGGCTAAAACAGATTCTCAGGCCCCATCCTGAGTTTCTGAATTAGGAGGTCTGAGTGGGGCTCAGGAATTTGCATTTTTAACAAGTTTCCGTATGATGCTGATGGTCAGGAACCACACTTACAGAACCACTGATTTAGAGCACCATTGGAAACAGAAATAGGCTTCCAGTCAAGATGGGAAAATAGGTAACTGTTGTGCTCACTTCCTCCCACAACGACATCAAACTTATAACTAAATAACAGAACAATCATCATTGGAAACTGCCTGAAATCTAGCTGAACAGGAATCCTATAACTAAGAATATACAGAAGAAATCATGTTGAGAATGGTAAGAGGGGTGGAGACACAAAACAGGTTAGTCCCACACCCACATGTGGCTGTTAAAAATCAGGAAAGACTCTTGGCTGTGGAGGTCTCCACTGAAGAGTACACCAGCCCTACACAAGGCTCCCCAGTCCAGGGTTCACCAGTAAGAGAAGTCCCCACGACTTCTGGCTATGAAAACCAGCAGAGATTGTGGCTGAGTGAGATGAGGGTGGCTGCAGTTCCAGATGCTCCTCTTAAAGGGCCCTTGTTCTGAGCTCCAGCAATGGGGCAGCAGCTCAAACGGTGCCAGAGACATATGGGGAGGAACTGAATTGTCTAGCTTCAGGGTGAGAGCAAGAGCAGCTTTCTCTCAGACAGAAGTGCTGGCAGAAGCCATTGTCCCTTTGGTGAGGCCTTACCTCACCCAACCTGCATACATAGGCAGCCACCACATATGAGTCTCCATCAACCTAGCTAACAAGATTCACCCTGCCCCAGTGAACCCCTGAGACTCTGCCCCACCCAACTTGTGGGCCAATTCAAGCTACTTTCAGTGACTTTTACATACAAATGACCTGTCTTGGTTCATGCTGCAGTCTTTCCTAAAACTTTTCAAATGTTCACAAACCCCAAACAAGCAGCATCTGGACTCAGCATGCCCCATACCTCTCACGAGGCATTCCCAAGCATGGCACTAGCAGCAGCCAGCCTCAGTTCACAGCTTAGCCAATTACAGCCACCTCTAAGCCGAGCACAAGGGGCAATCATCTGCAGATTACTTTGTACTTTATACCAAGTGGCCACCAGCAAGGCATAGGCAGCAGCTGACCTGGGCCTGCACAGGAGACCCTCCAAAGAGTTCCAAGAACAAACACACCCAGTGGTTGCTTCAGACCACACCAGAGTACCACGCAACCACCTCCACAAATGACACATTCAAAGGGCAAACTGAGCAGTCACTAAGCCCTGCGAAAGTGAATCCTGCTCCATAAGGTCAGCCCCTGCACAATAGCTCCTCCACAATAGTCACAGCCAGTCCTCACAACCAATCAGCTCAAGGGTCAATTCCTCCCATTGTGCCAACAGCAGCCAAGGTTCACCTACAACAGGAGGGCACACACAACCCACACAGGGACACACCAGGGGCATTCAGCTCAAGTGATCAGGGAGACTGTGCTAGTAGGCCTCACAGGGCAACTACTGCACAAGGCCACTTTACCAAGATTGGAAGATGTAGCAGATCTACCAAATACATATAAACAAACACAGAAAGGCAGTGCAAATGAGGAAACAAAGAAACATTCAAATGAAAGAATAAGAGAAAGTTCCAGAAAAAGAACTAAATGAAATGGTGGCAAGCAACCTACCAGATACAGAGTTCAAAACAATGCTTACAAGGATGCTCAAGGAACTTAATGAGAACTTCAACAAACAGTAAGCATGAAAAAGGACATAGAAATCATGCAAAAAAAGAACCAGTAAGAAATGAAGAATACAATAACTGCAATGAAGAAATCACTAGAAGGAATCAACAGCAGATGAAGGAGAGAACTGAATCAACAATTTGGAAAATAAGAAAGCAGAATACACCCGATTGGAACAGCTAAATAAATCCTCATCATAGGGGTATCAGAAGGAGAAGAGAGAAAGCAAGTGATCGAGAACCTATTTGAAGAAATAATGACTGAAAACTTACCTAACCTGGTGAAGGAACTAGACATATGAGTCCAGAAAGCACAGAGAATCCCAAACAAAATAAAACCAAAGAGGCCCACACCAAGACACATCATTAAAATGCCAAAGGTTAAAGACAAAGAAAGAATCTTAAAAGCAGCAAGAGAAAAACTAGCTAGTTACCTACAGGGGAGCTCCAATAAGACTGTCAGCTGATTTTTCAACAGATACTTTACAGGCCAGAAAGGACTGGCATGAAATATTCAAAGTGATGAAATGCAAAGATCTACAACCAAGATTACTCTATCCAGCAAGGCTATTATTTAAAATTGAAGGAATGATAAAGAGCTTCCCAGGTAAGAAAAAGCTAAAGAAATTCATAACAACCAAGTCAGTGTTACAAGAAATGTTAAAGAGACTACTTGAAGAAGAAGAAGAAGAAGAAGAAGAAGAAGAAGAAGAAGAAGAAGAAGAAGAAGAAGAAGAAGAAGAAGAAAGATGGAGAAAGAAGGAAGAGGAGGAGGAGGAGAGGGAGGGCATAAATATGAATAATAAAATGGCAATCACTTTGTACCTCTCAATAATCACTTTAAATGTAAATGGGTTAAATGCGCCAATCAAAAAACATAGGCTAGCTGAATGGATAAGAAAACAAGATGCATACATATGCTGCCTACAAGAGACCCACTTCAGACTGAAAGTAAAGGAATGGGAAAAGATATTTAGTGGAAACTGAAATTTAAAAAAAAAAAAAATACTGGGGTATCAGACAAAATAAATTTTAAAACTAAAACTATAATAACAGATAAAGAAGGACATTACATAACAATAAAGGGATCAATCCAACAAGACGATATAACCCTGGTATACATCTATGCACCTAACGTAGGAACACCTAAATACGTAAAGCAAATATTGATTGACATAAAGGAAGAGATCAACAGTAATACAGTCATAGTAGGAGAATTTAATACTTTATTGACACAAATGGACAGATCCTCCAGACAGAAAATCAACGAAACCACAGCCTTAAATAACACACTAGACCAGATGGATTTAATGGATATTTTTAGAGCATTTCATCCCAAAGCAGTAGAACACTTATCCTTTTTAAGTGCACATGAACATTTTCCAAGATAGACCACAAGTTAGGCCAAAAAACAGGTCTCAATAAATTTAAGAAGACTGAAATTGTATCAAGTACCCTCTTTGACCACAATGGTATGAAACTAGAAATCAATTACAAGAAAAAAAACTGAAAAACACACAAACACATGAAGGCTAAAATAACACGCTACTAAACAATGAATGGGTTAACAATGAGATCAAGGAAGAAATCAAAAGATACCTGAGACAAATGAAAATAAAAATACAATGACGCAAAATCTATGGGACACAGTGAATGCAGTCCTAAGAGGGAAATTCATAGAAATACAAGCCTACCTCAAGAAACAAGAAAAATCTCAAATAAACAATCTAAACTACACTTAAAGGAACTAAAAAAAGAACAAGAAACAAAGCCCAAAGTGAGTAGTAGGAAGGAAATAATAAAGATCAGAACAGAAATAAACAAAATAAATTCTAAAATAAATAGGAAACATCAATGAAATCATGTGGGGGTTCTTTGAAAAGATAAACAAAATTTATAAACCTTTAACCAGACTCATCAAGAAAAAAAAGAAAGAGGACCCAAATAAATAAAATCAGAAATGAAAGAAGAGAAGTGACAACTGACACCACAGAAATACAAAGGATTATAAGAAAATACAGTGAGCAATTAGATGCCAACAAATTGAACAACCTGAAAGAAGTGGATAAATTCCTAGAAACATACAGTCTTCCAAGACTGAATCAGAAGAAACAGAAAATCTGAACCGATCAATAACTACTAATGAAATCAAATCAGTAATCAAAAAACTCCCAACAAACAAAAGTCCTGGACCAGATGGCTTCACAGGTAAATTTTACCCAATATTCAAAGAAGAATGAACACCTATCCTTCTCAAAAAATTCAAAAAGAGGGAAGGCGCCCGAGCTCATTTTATGAGGCCGCCATTACCTTGATTCCAAAACCAGACAAAGACATTACCAAAAAAAGGAAATATAGACAGATATCCCTGATAAACATAAATGCAAAAATCTTCAACAAAATATTAGCAAATCAAATTCAGCAATATATTAAAAAGATCATACACCATGATCAAGATCAAGTGGGATTTATTCCTGGGATGCAAGGTTAATTCAATATTGCAAATCGATTAACATGATACACTACATAAACAAAATGAAAGATAAAAATCATAAGATCATATCAGTAGATGCAGGAAAAGCATTTAACAAAATACAACATCCATTTATGATAAAAATTCTCAGCAAAGTGGGAATAGAAGAAAGTTACCTCAACATAATTAAGGTCATATATGACAAACCCATCGCTAATATACTCAACAGTGAAAAACTAAAAGTGTTTCCCTTAAGATCAGAAACAAGAAAAGGATTCCCACTTTCACCACTTTTATTCAACATAGTATTAGAAAGCCTACCCAAAGCAATCAGTCAAGAAAAGGAAATAAAAGGCATCTAAATTGGAAAGGAAGAACTAACACTGTCATTATTTGCAGATGACATGATATAGAGAGAACCCCAAAGATTCCACCAAAAAAAAGCTATTAGAATTGATAAATAAATTCAGTAAAGTAGCAGTGTACAAAATTAATATTTAGAAATCAGTTGCATTTTATAGACCAATAACAAACTATCAGAAAGAGAAATTAAGAAAACAATGCCATTTACAATTGCATCAAAAAATAAAATAAAATACGTAGGAATAAATTTAACCAAGGAAGTCAAAGACCCATACTCGGAAAATTGTAAGACATTGAAGAAAGAAACTGAAGAAGATACAAATAAATGGAAGCATTTACCATGCTCATGGATAGGTAGAATTAACATTGTTACAATGTCCATACTACCCTAAGTAATCTATAAATTCAATGCAATCTCTATCAAAATGCCAATGGCAGTTTTCACAGAACTAAAACAAATAATCTTAAAATTTATATGAAACCATAAAAGACCCCAAATAGCCACGACAATCTTGATAAAGGACAAAGATGGAGGTATCATGCTAGCTGATATCAAACTATACTACAAGGATATGTTAATCAAAACAGCATGGTACTGGCATAAAAACAAACACATAGATCAATGGAACAGAATAGAGAGCCCAGAAATAAACCCATGCCTATATGAACATTTAATCTATGACAAAGGAGGCAAAAATATACAGTGGAGTAAAGACAGTCTATTCAATAAGTGATGTTGGGAAAACTAGACAGATACATACAAAAAAGAAAATGAAACTGGATCATCTTCTTAGACTATGTGAAAGAATAAACTCAAAATGGATTTAATACTTAAATGTTAGACCTGAAACCATAAAATCCTAGAAGAAAACATAAGCAGTAAACTTTCTGACATTGCCCTTAGTAATATTTTTTGTGACATACCTCCTCAGGAGAGAGAGAAACAAAGAAAAACAAATGGGACTACATCAAACTAAAAAGGTTTCGAACAGCAAAGGAAACCAGCAACAAAATGAAAAGATAACCTAATGAATGGGAGAAAGTATTAGCCAATGATACATCTGATAAGAGGTTAATATCCAAAATTTATAAAGAACTCATACAACTCAACATCAAAAAAACAAACAATCCAATTAAAAAATAGGCAGAGGACCTGAATAGACATTTCTCCAAATACAGCATACAGATGGCCAATAGACATATGAAAAGATGCTCAATGTCACTAATCATCAGAGAAATGCAAATTAAAACCACAATGAGATATCACCTAACACCTGTCAGAATAGCTATCATCAATAAATCAACAAACATCAAGTGTTGGTGAGGAGGTGGAGAAAAAGGAACCTTCATGCACTGTTGGTGGGATTGCAGATTTGTGCATCCGCTATGCAAAACAGTGCGGAGTTTCCTCAAAAAATTAAAAATAGAACCAGCAATTCCACTTCTGTTTCTATTTTTATCTACTTATCTGAAGAAACCCACAACACTAACTTGAAAAAAATGTACCCACCTCTATGTTCACTGCAGTGCTATTTACAATAGTCAAGATATGGAAGCAACCTCAGTGCCCATCAATAAATGATTGGTTAAAGAGGAGGTACAGATACATAATGGCACATTGCTGAGACATAAGAAAGAATGAAATCTTGCCATCTGCAACAACACGGATGGACTGAGAAGGTATTATGCTAAGTGAAATCAGTCAGACAAAGAAAGAAAAATACCATATTGATTTCACTTTTATGTGGAATCTGAAAAACAAAATGAACAAACAAAACAGTAACAGACTCATAGACACAGAGAACGTTATGATGGCTGCCAGATAGGAAGGAGTTTGGGGAGAATGGGTGAAAAAGGGGAAAGGATTAAGAAGTGCAAATTGGTAGTTACAAAAGTCGTGGAAATGTGAAATACAGCCTAAGGACTATAGTTAATAATATTGTGATAACTATGTATGGTGTCAGATGAGTAATGGATTTATCAAGGTGATCACTTCATAAATGATATAAATGTCTAATCACTATGTTGTATGCCTAAAGCTAATATATTATACACGTATGTCAACTGTAATTGAAAAGCAAAAAATTATTTTTTAAAAAAAGAAAGAAATTGAACAAATCCTTGCAAAGTAGGGGTAAATAAGCTTCAGATAGTAAGCTTATGTGTACCTCCCAAACCATAGAAACCTGGTGGGCTAAACTATTCCTTATATCATAAGCCTAACATAAGAGTAGCCCAAATTTTACAGTATGTGGCCCAGGAGAAAAGATATCTTATGATATTTCACTTATTTTTTTTGTCTTTCTTGATTTATTTTATCATTCTTGAAAAAGTACCTTTAATCTGTGTTACTTACCATGACTTTCTAACTACTATACTCTAACTATTAACTACACTAACATTAATTCAATTCAATGGTCTGGTGAGAGTATAAATTCAGACCAAATTCTCCCTAAAATAAAATAATAATTTAAAAATCCATTCCTCTCTCATCTTATTTTGTTTTCTCAGGCTTTTCTTTTTCTCTCTCTGCTTTCTTATCCCCTAGGCACATGAGATAGTTGTGATTCTTAACTTGTGTCAAGACTTTGAAAATCACCACTAGTCCCACATTCCCTTCTATGCTATCCACGCCACTGCTTCATTTAGTCCCTGAATAGGATGGTCTGTGGTCCCAAGGCTTCTACAGGAACCTGTAAGTGGTGACTTTTGTACTCCGTTTCTTAAAGCATTTAACTTGCTGAGCACTAAATCTTCCCCGGGTTTCTGCTCACTAAAACGCATAGCAAGGCACTAACATTGCATTACAGTGCCACCTAGAGTCTGCTGCTGTTAAAAACCCAGAACGAACTAATTCTGTGCACTCACCGGCCAGCTAGCTGGCTAAAGGAAAATATAGTCGTTCTGGATTCAAAAGAACCCTTGCTCTACAAGAAATCATTCAAGATAAGGTCACGGAAGCCTCCCATCTGGAACTTCCATCTGGAACTATAGATTGTTAAATCATCATTTGAATGATGATTGATGTCATCCTTAAATGTTGGCTTCGCATTAGGATTTTAACTCTGCAGGTTTGTATATAAAATATCTTCATGGCAAGAGACCTTCAGTGATGAAGGTATGAAAGGAGCAAACAGCAACGTCTGGGCCTTTTAGTTCTGCTTCTTGGGGTCGTGGCTGTGGTTGAGCTTCACTGACATCTGCAGGATGAAAATCAGCTTGGCCTGGCCAGGGAACGGGGTTGAAATGGAGCATTTGTGCTCTGCGCATTAAGCAAGCAGCAGCCACATTAGAAGCTAAGGGCCCATTAGCTCTCACTTAATGTTTCTTCTCAAGCAGATAAGTACAGGCATCAAATACCCCGGCCCTTTTATGACATATAAATCACAGGTCAGTGCCTTCCATGGAGACTCCTGTCTGCTAAATGAGTGGTGAGACCAGGAGCAAGGAAGCAACATTTCAGCTCACTCAGAGACCCAGAGGGATGAGCTGATTACACAGGGCAGCACCAGGAATTTCTCCCTGCAATTTAGCAATTAAAATCTTCCTCCTGTTTGAGAACTGGCACATAGTTCCAGACCTTCCATGAGTATCAGCTCGCACAAAGAGCTACCCTTGTTCCCGTTAACTTCCTCTCAGGGAGTTGGCTTCCACAAGCCTTCCTGAGTGGAAAGCAGGCTGTGAGACCCCAGTCTTGGCCCACCACTAATTGGACTGAGGTGGACCTTTTCCCACAGAATCTCTCTCTCGACAATTTATGCCAAGGGGCACAGAGACTGAGGGAGCTGGGAACTGAGCCATGTTAATGATGGAGCCTCAAGTGAAGGTCCATGAACTTGAGCTGCTGAGGTCATTGGAATTGCCCTGGCTTCTGCCATTCTCACCGTTGCAGTTTTTCTGTGGATTCCATGAGTTCTGTACTTAAAACCAACTTGAGCAGATTCAGTTCCTCATTACTAAAATTGCTGTCTAACCCTGAATCTTAGAACACGTATCAGACTCAGGTTGGGACTTCTGCTCCCTACTCCACTATGTGGAGAAACTTGCACAGCCAGCACTCAGCCCGCCAAGGCTCCTGTGGTCCAGCCAAAGCCAGGAGTTGGCTACCGCCATGGGCAGGGGTTGGAGACAAGAGCAGCAGTGGGGACCAGGTGTGGCCTGCAGACTGCTGCCAGCTCACCATCTGTTACTGGTCTGTAACAAGAAAAGGACAGAAACTGAGAGTAAGTGTTTAGGAACATTTATAATGATTGTTCAGAGCCATTTACTATCTATAAAATCTTATAATAAAATCAGAGTTTGTATTTTGTATGTCTTTCTTTTTTCCATTTTTCTACTGCTTATTGTATTTTACAAAAAAAATATCAGTTCACAAATGATTGAAAATCAAAAACAAGAACAAAACACACACATCCTCCACTGCCAATGGTTTGAAGAGCATTACTTCAAATCTCCTTTCAGGCTCTGGTCCAGGCCCCTTGGCCATTCAGCTGGAATCTTGCTTAGAGAAGACAGGAATACAGCTACACCTTCTTTCAAAGGAAAGGTGATGATCACAGGCAGAGGCAAAGCCTGTTGTGCACATCCATCATGAGGAGGACTTGTCCTTAGATCAAACTGGTCAGAGGCAGGGCCCCAAACATCCAAGGACAGAAAACACCGAATGCCCACAGCACCCTGATAGAGTTCAGACAAAGTATTCCAAAAGGGCCAGAAGCTGTCTCAAGAGCCAATTTGGGGGCTGCATCCAGATTTGAGTCGAGTGGCCCAACGGGGCTTGGAAGACTTCTAATGCCTCCAGTCAGTGCTTCTCTGTGCCATTTCCTCAGGAACTCCCTACAGAGAGGGAGAGAGAGGAGGAGAAAGAGACAGACAGACAGAAAGACAGACAGACAGACTGTCCCTCCCTGGAACCTACTTCTCTGGGAAGCAGCACTTTCTCACACCGCCAACAGAGAGACCTAGACATGGAAGGTACGAGGCTTCCATGTATCCCTATTTCTTTGGATAGACTTCCCCTGGGTCTCACCTTATCCTCTCCAAGGAAGACAGGAGGTCACTGGGGACATAGGGTGGGCCTTAGGTTGTGCCAAACCCTCTCAACTCTAAATTGTCTCTGTGTGGGTCCAGAAAATGAAATATGGAAGTGAAAATGCCTTTAAAAAAATACGGTGTCCCATTAACATGTGAAAATAGAGAAGTATAAGAAGAGGAGGAAGAAATACATGAAGAGTGAGATAGAAACAGAGAGGGAAAGGAAGGCAAGCATAAAGGACTGCAAACTCCATACGAACAGAAACAGAGTCTGCGTCCCAATGCCCAACTAGGCACATAATGGCTCTCAACGAATGTTTACAGAATGAGTAAAGAAAAGAAGGAAAAGCTGACACAGGAGCAAGGAGAGAGAAGGCGCCCAGATGGCATGCAGCTGACCAGACTCCTCCTGCCTCCTGACAGAGGTCTCACTGCTGTCCTGCAACCCACGGAGGCAGCAGGCAGGGGTGAGGGCTGGTCACATGGGGTGCGGGCTGCTGGGCAGGGAGATGGCTACACGGGGATAGACTGCTTCTCTGGAATCAGACTCCTTGTTGCTCTCCTGTCTTTTTCTCTCTTTAAAAAAAAAAAAATTGTTTTGATGCAGGGAAGAGTCCTTGATTTCATTTGAAACAATTCCCAAACAGGATATGGAATCTCAAACAGCCCCTTGGCCCTTGGCAGTTGTTGTGCGCAGGTGTTTCTTGCAAGTGACAGGCGGCACGTAGGGCACGGAGACCCTGGGAGCATTAGAAGGTGGCGCAGCTGCTGGCAGGTGGCCCAGGGCACAAGGGGCTGGTGACCTGAGCCGGGTAGCATCCCCTGCATTCCAGGAATTAGACTCCTTCCCACACGTCTCCTCCACCCCCTTGCTAACCTCACTCCCGTCCCCCAGTCTTTAGGATAATAAAAGTTGCATTTTCACGCTTGTTATTTCTATAATTCATAAGGTAAAAACAAACCAGAGTCTCAAAGAGAGAAATTAACCTGCAGTGAACAAAATGGAAGAAAGGCCGTATGAGGAGGACTGCTGGGTAACAATGGACTCATTGATCCCTTCTGGCAAGAAAAGAGTTAACAGAGCATGCTAAGTCTTGAAGTACCAGCAGGGGTTTCTCCACTGTTGACTTCAAGGCTCCTGCTCCAAAGCTCTGCCCAGAGGATCCTGGGAAGGAGCCCCTCTCCTTTCCCTGTGTTTTCATAAGGAAAAAGACTGATACGTGCTTGCAGTGTTACCCTTCCACGGGTATTTATATTTTCAGATTATAACCATAGAAAAGGCTATTCGCACTTTAGGAACAATCTCTTCTGGATTTCTGCACATTCTGGGGAGCGCTTTCAGGGCTGTCAAGTTGGAGCCCACAGGAAGGCAGGGGGCTACAAGAGGGTCTCTGGGCAGGCCACACACTTTAGAAAAATTCTCACTTCATATGGCTAAATAACATGTTTGGGGTTTCAAAGATGAATATTCCTTAGCCAAGCACAAAGAAGAAATTACCCCAAACAACTCAGCTCTGAAGTCTCTAGACAGCTACCATCTGACTGTGCTTTTCCGAGACACGGCAGACAGCCTGAGGCCCACGTTCCCTTGGGTGAGTTCCACAGAGCCCATCAAAGGCCCTAAGCACATTGACAGCTGCCTCCCTCCACCTCTGGACGTTACCCTTGGAACCTTCTGAAAGCTCTGCCAGATCTGATGTCCCCTACGATGCTTGACAATCCTATCCAAGGCACAGCCAGCTGACCCAGGGCAACAAATGGCCCATGGCACACATGCACCCCACACACAGGGTCACCCAGAAAGTCTCCTGAATCAGGCCCTGAATGAGCCTTTCTCTACTCTATGACTGGTAACAATTTATTTACATAAATAGGCCAGAAGAAAAACATGGCTAAGTTTGTCCATCACACCAGCCATATCTTCTTACTCACAAAAAACAAGGCACAGTCCAATCTCCGGACTTACAACCAGAAAGCTAGACTGTTACATGACACTAGCTGCTCTAAACTACCCAAAACACTACCTCAAAAAACGTCGACCAGGTTTTCTTGCACTTTATTAAGCTCCAGAATGATGAACTTGACCAAAATAGCATCAAAAGCCCCAGAGAGTCTGTACCTGGAGATCCATGGTTTCTATTTACATTTTTTATTTGAATTCTCTCTTACCCAAAGCCCAATTTCTGTCAAGCCCTTTCTCTAAACCTACCTTACTAAAATCTAGAAGTGGTAACTCAGTGCCTTTCAAGATTTTTATAAACAGCAGGCACTTGGTAAATGCTTCCAGAAAATGATAAGTAAGCTAATGAGTGAACTAATGATTTTAGAAGTACAATAGCCTTGAATTCAACAATATTGCAATTGAGTCACCCTTATTTTTATTTCTCCATCGCCTTACTCAGGATGTTCTTAAAGTGACCATAGTCCCAGCATCACAAAGCTTGGGAGGGTCTTAGACACTACCACTCTGATTAATTTCAGACTTTTTTTTTTTTTAATTGGGGAATATTAGGGAACAGTGTGTTTTTCCAGGGCCCATCAGCTCCAAGTTGTTGTCCTTCAATCTAGTTGTGGAGGGTGCAACTCAGCTCCAAGTCTAGTCTGCATTTTCAATCTTTAGTTGAAGGGGGTGCAGCCCACCATCCCATACGGGAATTGAACCGGCAACCTTATTGTTAAGAGCTCGCGCTCTAACCAACTGAGCAATCTGGCCTCCCCACTGGAAGCTCAGCGACAGCTCCTTGTCTTCATCTAGTTGTAGAGGGCACAGCTCACTGGCCCATGTGGGAATCGAATCAGCAACCCTGCTGCTCAGAGCTCGAGCTCTAACCAACTAAGCCATCTGGCCGCCCCTAATTTTCAGACTCTTGCAATGTCCCAGAGGCCACCTCAAGGGACAAGTATGAGGCTAAAGGAAAAGGTATCTGAGATTTCCATTCCCATTTGGGTTATATAATATATTAAGGTAAGGCTAGCTACTACAATAAATAAACCTCAACATTTCAGTAGCGTGGCAACATAGAATTTCATTTTTCAGTCATGTAGCCATTTGATGTGGGAGTTTCTGGCCTGCAGGTGGCTCTCCTCCACAGGAAGCCAGGCATCTTCCATCTTGTGGTTCCATTATCCCGGAAGGCCCCAGCCAAGAGACAGGGGAAGAGACAGAAGAGGGAGCACACCTACTTCTTTACTAAATTGGCTTATATATTAGTCAGGGTCTTATCAGAAGAACAAAATCCAAGCCAGGTAATCAGAAAAAAAAGAGATCATTTCTATCTGAAAAGCCAAACATGGGACATAAGGCAATCTGAAGATTATTATCAGCAGAAAGTCACTCCCACTCTTAGGC